>NW_027361738.1:89002500-89746250 GCF_039654945.1 Dendrobates tinctorius | reverse complement strand
GTGTAAGCTCTTATGGTCAGCGGTATCCTCTCTCTCCTGTAGAGTGTAAGCTCTTATGTTCAGTGGGGTCCTCTCTCTCCTGTAGAGTGTAAGCTCTTATGGTCAGCGGGGTCCTCTCTCTCCTGTAGAGTGTAAGCTCTTATGGTCAGTGGGGTCCTGTCTCTCTCTTGTAGAGTGTAAGCTCTTATGGTCAGTGGGGTCCTCTCTCTCCTGTAGAGTGTAAGCTCTTATGGTCAGCGGGGTCCTCTCTCTCCTGTAGAGTGTAAGCTCTTATGGTCAGCGGGGTCCTCTCTCTCCTGTAGAGTGTAAACTCTTATGGTCAGTGGGGTTCTCTCTCTCTCTTCTGTAGAGTGTAAGCTCTTATAGTCAGTGGGGATCTCTCTCTCTCCTATAGAGTGTAAGCTCTTATGGTCAGTGAGGTCCACTCTATCTGCCCTGTAGAGTATAAGCTCTTTTGACTGGCGGGGTTATCTCTCTCTCCTATCCCCATGTCTGTTTTCACAGCAATTACAAGCTTTGCAGTATTGAAATTTCAACCAATTTATTTGCAGCAAGTTCACATTAGGCATTTTGCTGTGTTTTTTCTGCACTCTTGGCAGAAAATAAGCAGCATCAAAAACACAAGTTTTGGTGCAGTTTTGGTGTTTTTTTTTTTTATAGATTTGTTGCTGCATTTTTCAGGATCCCAAAGTTCAGCTTTGCTTCCACCACAGAAGCTTAAACACAGGTCACCAATACAAGACATATGTTCACAGCTGGGGAAGGTGAATTGGTCTGGAATTATTTACCTAGGACACTGGCAGTGCACTGAGTTTGTAGGCCACTGTTTACTTTAACACTTTGGACTGCCATGAAATGTTCAGGCATTGTTCAATCTCACACCTTGGTCAATCACAGGCATTGTTCAATCTCACACATTTGTTGGCCAATGTTTACTGTTTACACATCACTAATTTAATTAAGCTGTACTAATCCAAATTGCTATGTCAGATGACCAACACAACATGGTATACCTGGAAAAACCTCAAAAATAAATGGGTTTCATATACTGCTGTTCTTGATTTTTTTTATTTAAAATGCTGCAAAACCTGATACCTTTGTTTTTGCAGCGTTTTGTCAGCTTTTTTCATCACCCGTTGCTTTCGATGGGGGAAAAACTCTGAAAAAATGCTGAAATAAGTGACATGCTCTATGTCCAAAAATCCATGCAAAGCACAAAATACTGATGACAAAAAAACTAATATGTTTGCATTAAATTTCTGAAATCTCATAGGCTTTGCTGGTACTGTTCAATGCAACTGAAAATTAGCATAAAAAGACTGCATCACTGAAATGAAACTGCCCTAACTAAAGTCACCAACGACCTACTAACCGCCAAGAGCAAGCGACACTACTCTGTCCTCCTTCTTCTGGTCCTGTCTTCTGCCTTCGACACTGTTGACCATTCCTTCCTGTTACAGACTCTCTCATCTCTTGGCATCACAGACTTGGCCCTATCCTGGATGTCATCATATCTAACAGACCGAACATTCAGTGTCTCCCTCTCATACACCACCCCCGCACCCCGCCCCCTGTCTGTCGGAGTTCCTCAAGGCTCATTTCTAGGACCCCTACTCTTCTCCATCTACACCTTCGGCCTGGGACAGCTCATAGAATCCCAGGGTCTCCAGTATCATCTCTACACCGATGACACGCAGATCTACCTATCTAGACCTGACTTCACCTCCTTACTGACCAAAATCCCACAATGTCTGTCCGCTATTTCAGCTTTCTTCTCTGCTCCCTTTCTAAAACTGGACATAGACAAAACAGAATTCATGATCTTTCCCCACCTCACTCTACCCCTCCACCAGACCTATCTATCAATGTCAATGGCTGCTTTCTTTCCCCAGTCCCGCATGCTCGATGCCTCAGGGTGATCCTCGACTCTGCCCTCTCTTTCAAGCCACATGTCCAAACCCTAGCCTCCTCCTGCCGTCTCAAACTCAAAAACATTTCCCGGATCCGCGCATTCCTTGACCATGACACCACAAAAACACTAGTGCATGCCCTTATCATCTCCCGCCTTGACTACTGCAACCTCCTACTCTATGGCCTCCCCTCTAGCACTCTGGCACCACTCCAATCCATCCTACGTTCTGCTGCCTGACTAATCCACCTATCTCCCCTTTATTCCCCAGACTCTCCCCTATGCCAAGCCCTTCATTGGCTTCCTATCATCCAGAGGCTCCAGTTCAAAACCCTAACTATGACATACAAAGCCATCCACAACTTGTCTCCTCCCTACATCTGTGACATGGTCTCCCGCTACTTACCCACACGCAACCTTCGATCCTCCCAAGATCTCCTTCTCTACTCTCCTCTTATCTCTTCCTCCCACAACTGCATACAAGACTTCTCCTGTGCTTCCCCCATACTCTGGAATTCTCTACCTCAACACATCAGACTCTCGCCTACCATGGAAACCTTCAAAAAGAACCTGAAGACCGACCTCTTCTGACAAGCCTATAACCTGCAGTGACCCTCAGTCTACTGAACTGCCGCACGACCAACTCTACCCTCTCCTAGTGTATCGTCATCCATCCCCTGTAGACTGTGAGCCCTCGCAGGCAGGGGCCTCTCTCCTCCTGTACTTGTGTGTGTCTTGTATTGCTCATGTTTATTGTACTTGTCTATATTTGCCCCTTTTCACATGTAAAGCGCCATGGAATAAATGGTGCTATAAAAATGTATAATAATAATAATAATAAAAAAGTGCAGCAAAAATGCCTAGTGTGGTTAGCCTTAGAATTTTAAAAAATCCACTCTTCTCTAATTGCAACTTTTTAAAATTGTACTTTTACCTGTCCGACTGTACCCATAAATACTTTATCACTATTGTGCTTTGCACAAAATTTTAAGGTATGTATAGATGGAGTTTTTTCTTGTAGATTTTTCTCTCAGCAAAATCTATGGTAAAAATAATAACCCTTAAAATGAAAAAAAGTTTTTAGGTTGTTTTTTTCTGCAGTTTCTTGTATGGTTTCCCCGAAGCCATCGATCACCTGTAATAAATATAAAATAATAAAGCAACCTATACTTACCTTTCCACCATAATCCTATTAATAATGAGGGTCCCACGTCGATCTCCTGTGGAGAGCAGCCGCATCAGCTGATGTGACCGTTCTCCAGAGGCTCCAGCGATACAGTGATGCTGCACGGCCAGCCAATCACAGTAATGCCACAACAAAGAAGGAGGCGGCTTTACTGTGATTGGCTAACACATGCCAGGCGGGAGATCCGATTATTGTGAGGCGAGTAGTGAAATTTACTCACTAGGATTCGAGTACCGAGAGTACCTCATTACTCGCCGAGTACCGAATCCTAATGAGTATACTCGCTCATCCCTAATTGCAAGTCCTTAGAGAGTTTTTTTTCCTGACTAGGTTTTAAAACCTTGCTGCAGAAAAACAGTGAGGATATTAGACTTTTTTGAAGGCTGAAAAAGCCAACAAGTTTTTCAAGCATTTTTTTGAGCCTGCATTCTGACCAAGAGTTTTTGGTGAGTTTTTGATGCACCTAGTAAGTATACCAGCCTGCAGACTTTTTTTATTGCGTTTTTGTGTGCACTTTTTTATGTATTTTTATCATGTTTTGATGTTGCAGCTTTTGTTTCTTTTTGGTGTGTCATGTTTTGAACAAAGCTGCTTTGTTTTTGATACTTCCTGTTATTTGACTTTGAAAAAACTTGACATGCTTAGCTACAGATTAAATGCATTGTTGAAGCTTGTCCTCTGTGGAAACGCACCCAAAAAAATTTGCTTTTTTTTTTTTTACTATGGATTTTATGCATCTTAGGGTGGTTTCACATTAGCGCTTTTTAAGCACACGCACGGCCGGGGGTAGCTCCGCCCCCGAGCCGGCTCTCTGCCCGGCGTGCCCGCCCCTTGCTTGTAGCGCCGCCTCCTAGCGGACAGCGGCGCCTGCGATCGGCGCACCCTATCTTTAGCATAGGGTGCGCAGATCGTGGGCAGGCCGTGCGCTAGTTGCGCTTTGACCTGCGCTGCGCACTTTTAACGGTGCGCCGTGCGCGCCAAAATCGAACTTTTCGGATTTTGGCGCGCACGGCACACCGTCAAAAGTGCGCAGCGCAGGTCAAAGCGCAACTAGCGCACGGCCTGCGCACGATCTGCGCACCCTATGCTAAAGATAGGGTGCGCCGATCGCAGGCGCCGCTGTCCGCTAGGAGGCGGCGCTACAAGAAAGGGGCGGGCACGGCGGGCAGAGAGCCGGCTCGGGGGCGGAGCTACCCCCGGCCGTGCGTGCGCTTAAAAAGCGCTAATGTGAAACCAGCCTAATGCATGTCTATTGGAAAAATCTGCACATAAAACTCTGCATACTTGCTAGCGAATTTGACATGTTGCCAATTCGAAACACGCACTGTAGCTTAGTTCACTCTGAATTAAAGGGGATTGTGGGACTATAAAAAAGGGCATGTAGTTGGTAACAAAGGCATCTACCTGCCGGTTGAGCAGCAGCTTCTCTTCCTGTAGTCAGGGCATGACTACTGGTGTCATGCTGAATGACAGCCAGATTCCCCCAATTAGGCAGTGGGAGCCAGCCATCATTCAGCATGACACCAGTAGTCCTGCCTTGTCAACAGGAAGAGAAGCTGCTGCTCTGTTGACAGAGAGTAGCTGAATCTCTGGCACGAGTGGTCAACGACCTTCACCAGGTACAACAGACAGGTGGTTAGTTACCTGTTAGAAACTACTTGTCTTTGTTTCACAAAGTACCGGATAACCTCTTAAACATAAAGCATAGTGGGCATGAGATTTCTACAATTCAAGTCCATTTTTTTGGAACTGTAAGACGTTGCGTTTTTCACGCAGAGAAATTGAGTAGTGACAACAGCTCAACAACAACTCATTGCAGGAACGTAGCCTGAGCAGGCCACCTGTGGTCTAGCTCTTTCACCAATAAATGTGGCGCATTATGAAACAAAAAATCTGGCAAAGGCCTCGAACTGTGGAGCAGCAAGGATCCGACATCAGACAACAATGGGACAACAACCTTCTCCTCCCAAAAATCCAGCAATTGTCTCCTCGCTCCCCAGAAGTTTACAGACCTTTGTAAAAAGAAGAGTGGAATCTCCACACTAGACGATACAGACCGGGCACATTAGTTTTTAAAATTAAATGGAAACAGGTCTATGTTCTATGTTCTGTTTTGAATAAAATAATGTGATAAGGGATTTCCAGATCATTGCTTTATTTTTTATATTATACACAGGTACCCATATTTTTTGAAAATGATGTTGTATACCATAATTGCATAATGGGTTAATCATTGTCAGCTGGTTTCTACCAGAGCTCAACTCTCCTGTACTCCTCCACAATGGAACATATCAGAATAAGACAGAACTGAGCTGCGTTTGTCACTGTGAAAGCACAAATGGAAAAAGAAAAAAAAAAGGAGAGAAAGCACCACTGCAAAAAAGCGCACACTGCACCAATTATAATTAAGACTGAAATAAGTAATTTTTATTGATACAAAAGAGTTATACACAATAAAAACATGATAAAATCACAAAACTATGGCATCCATAGTACCCATTATACATATCAACACATAAATATCATACATATAAGCACATATAATGTGAGCATATGATCCAGCAACACTGTGGCACTATAGCAGTATCCCTCCCTATTCCTAGGCTCATGAGGACTATATAACCCTAGACAAAGCCCAGCCCATAGATGAATTGGAGCAACCACACACAAAAATCCATGTTATATAATTTTCATACCAGGACTTATTTCATACTTATTTCAGTCTTAATTATAATTGGTGCAGTGTGTGCTTTTTTGCAGTGGTGCTTTCTCTCTTTTTTTTTTTTTTTTCCTATTGTTATTATTCCACTGCTGCGGCACCTGGCCATATCATTGATGTTGCTATTGTGCACAGCTGAGTGCGCCCATAATTGCACCTTGTATTTTGTGAGAGCACAGATGTGAAACTACAAATGATGCTCTGTTGGTGCATATGGCAGAAGATAATCCTCAGCCATAGGCATCATCATCATAAGCATAAATACAACCTCTGTGAAAAATAGGAGTATAGCTCCATAGCTCTTAACAGGAATGTATAGTAGTAACAGGGAAGTCTTGTGCGTAACCATCAACGTCCTCAAAAAGTTTAAGATTTTTGCACATAGCATATAGCGTAAAACAATTGCGACATTTTCAACCACATTTGGTTTTTCTCCTAATTTAAAGTGGGACTAAGATGGGGGTTTGGCAACCAAAATTGAGGTAAATTATAGAAAAATGTAACACTAGCTCACAGCTGGTGTAGGCTCCTGTTTATGTTTTTGCCATTGTGGGACAAATCAATTATGGGGGTAATAAATACATTTCGTGCATTTTAACCCATGATATTGGGATTCAGACTACCCCTGGAACCAATAATCCAGAACCTTTATTGTTCTATCCAGATTAATCCAGGTAACGGGGTAATAATAAACTTATGGATGGAATTCTCTAATTTTTATTTTAATTAGTATCCCTCAAAAAAGACGAGATCTGACTGATTGTATTTTCGCATTAATAAAGAGCTGATAGAAAATGAAAAGCCAATCTGATAAGATTAATAATGGAAGTTTTCCTACAACTCCTCTACGTGTTTCTGATTATCAGCAAAGTCTGTTCACTGCTCAGTGTTTGTAGATTAAAGAGTAAATCTAGTGGATGGAGGCAGCTTGATTTATCACCTTGATTTGCTTCAGATTTATTAAATTCTTATCTTTACAAGCCCACTGACCTAGTGGGAATTTAATTGAAGTTATAATTACTGCCATTATACTGCATGTACTAAGCATGTGCTGCCAGTTCTGATTATACAGCTACTTAGGCACTATGACCCATTACTGACTATATCCCCAGATGCACATTGTTATAAATACTTTACTTTTTATTTTTGATCACCCTAAAATGGTATGTCCACAATAGTACACTTATTCTGTAACATTCTGTATTAGGCTACTTTCAGACTTCAGTTTTTAAGCATCAGGCGTGATGCGGCGAAAAATTTAAAAGCTGGATCTGGCGCCGGTTGCCACCGGACCCGGCTTTTCCCCCATAGACTAGCGTTATCGCCGCATTGCGCCTGATGGCCATGCGGCGTGTCCGCCTTTTGCCGGATACGGCAAAAAATGCCTGTCCGGCGTCTGCAAAAAACGTTCCCTGCAACGTTTTTTGACAGCGCCGGACCGCTTTTTTCGACTGCGCATACCTGAAGACTCTCTCGCACTCTCCCTCTCCTGCATCATCTCCGGCCTCAACAGATGATCCGGCGGGCTGCGGCTTCCACCGGATCAGGTTTGACAACTTTTTGCCGCAGCCCGCCGGATTTAAAAATCTGAAGTCTGAAAGTAGCCTTAGGCAACATTCACACGTTCAGTATTTGGACAATATTTTATATCAGTATTTGTTATAAGCCAAAACCAAGAGTGGAACAATCAGAGGGAAAGTATGAAAGAAGCACATGCACCACATCTGAATTTTCCATCCATTACTGATGGCTTACAAATACTGATGTAAATAACTGACCAAATACTGAACAACTGACCAAGCCTTATACTCCAGAGCTGCACTCACTATTCTGCTGGTGCAGTCACTGTGTACATACATTACTGATCCTGAGTTACATCCTGTATTATACTCCAGAGCTGCACTCACTATTCTGCTGGTGCAGTCACTGTGTACATACATTACATTACTGATCCTGAGTTACATCCTGTATTATACTCCAGAGCTGCACTCACTATTCTGCTGGTGCAGTCACTGTGTACATACATTACTGATCCTGAGTTACATCCTGTATTATACTCCAGAGCTGCACTCACTATTCTGCTGGTGCAGTCACTGTGTACATACATTACTGATCCTGAGTTACATCCTGTATTATACTCCAGAGCTGCACTCACTATTCTGCTGGTGCAGTCACTGTGTACATATATTACATTACTGATCCTGAGTTACATCCTGTATTATACCCCAGAGCTGCACTCAATATTCTGCTGGTGCAGTCACTGTGTACATGTGGGGAGGAGGACTCCCAGACAGTGAAGGGGCAGGTGCCCAGGGGACCGCCATCAGGGTTCCTGAGGGAACGATGCTGGGAGGACAGTAAAAGAAAAGACTTGACTGAAGTTGTCAGGGAAACAGGGGGCGGGGCAAGCTTAACAGGAGCAGGGGGCGCGCTGAAGTGGCAGTTGACAGAGAGCAGGACAACAGACAAGCAGTCGGGTGAGACAGAGAGGAGCGAGGGAGCGAACAGTGTGTTGTGGAGAGACCGACAGGGCCCTGTGAAAGGAAAGCTGCGGACTTACCGACTAGTGACACGTGAGAGCCTTGCACCAGCGGCCGCTCCCCTCATACGGACGCTCCCCTCATACGGACACATACAGCCGCCCCCGCTGTTTCCTTCCCTGCTGTAACAAGCCCACAACCTCCACTGACCGCTGCGACTAGAGACCATTCCCTAACAGCGGTCAGGACACTGTCCCCTGCCTTTTCCCAGAGCTGCGGCCCTGTCATCACCGGCCCCAGGGGGCGCCACCTCACTACAGGCGGCAGTGGGGGGCCCCCGTCTGGTTTGCTAAGGGACCCTGAGCAGAGGTTGGTGGACGGTTATATTTAGAGACTGCGTCATGACTCTGCTGTGAGACGAGAGTCGCAAGGGGACACCTGTTGCGCCCATCGGCACAGTTATTTCAGGGCCTGTTACACCCCACCGTCATCGTTTTCTTCAGGGTCTGTTGCGCCCCACCATCATCGTTTCTTCAGGGCCTGTTGCACCCCACCGGCATCTATTTTCAAGGGTCTGTCGAGCCCAGTTTCACCCCGGAATATCGAGGAGTCAAGGCAGCCGCATCAGCGATCTCTACGCGGCCACGCCTGTGATCCGGACAGACCTCTGGAAAGATAAGTGTACTATATGAGATAAGGACCCCCCAGTTTGGTCATACGTGGCCTATAGCAACCGGGCAAACCGGTTTAGTCGCATGCACCATAAGAAAAGTGTTGTTAGGGTTGTTGAGTCCCTGCGTGGACTGATTGTTTAGATTTGTGGTTAGCTCAAAATAGCCCCGTGGCTACAGTTTTATAAAAGTTTATTACACAAACCACACTCAGTCTCGTGTCTCGTCACTGCATCCTGTGAACCTGCTAGGACCCTACACTTGGCGTAGTCGGCAGGATGCAGTCTCCAAGCACAGACAGTGGTGCCCCAGATCAGGGTAGAGCTGTAAACTCTATAAAACAGGAGGGTCCCCGTACCAGCATATCATTGGGGGCCATGCTGAACAACCTGCCTAGATTTTCCGGCTCCAATACTATGTTATGGAGCTGGACAGAGCGGATGTGGGGGCTCTTCCGGATGCACTCAATGACCCCTGATCTGGAGGCCAAGGTGGCACTCATGGTACTGGACAGGGAGGCGCGGAGGCCAGTGATGTTGAAACCTCCGGGGCACCGTAACACTTTTGAAAAAGTGTTACAGATAATAGAACAGACCCATGGGAATCCTACTGATGTGGGAGAATTAAGAACCCGTTTGTTTAGTCGGATGCAAGTAGAGGGGGAGACGATCACAGCGTATATGAATGTCCTCCAAGAATTGCATATGGCTATAGAAACAAATGACGGGGTAGGGGCAGGACCTGTTGACATTACCCTACGTGACCTATTGGTGACTGGTTTGTGAGATCCATTGGTCAAACAGGCACTGCGGGAACAGATCAGAATGAATACCCGAATAGATTTTTCAGAGGTGGGAAGTCAAGCACGTGCTCGAGAGCAGGAGCAGAGGATGGCGGTCCCCGTGGGGAAAGTCTGAGGTGTGGAGGCCTCCGCGACTGTAGTCGAGGAACCTCAGTGGGTGGAAGAGATGAAGCAAAAGCTGAAAAGTATTAAGGGCGAATTGGCTGAAGTAAAGAGAAGAACCGAGTCCGGGACTGGACGACCTAGCTTTAACCCCGGCTCCTGGGGATCACGCTCTCCGCGGGGTTGTCAGCCTACACAGGCCTGGTGTTTTGAGTGTGGAGAACCAGGCCACTTTGCCCGAAAGTGGTAGATACCCACCCCGGCGGCCATTAAACTAAAGGGCTCCGAGCTGGGGGGACACCGCTTGGAGCCGAAAACCACAACTAGGGGTGGTGGAAGTTCCAAAGATTTGGTAGCAAAATGTCCGGTGGTTTGGGAAGAAGTGGAGGGCTGGGCCGTCCTGTGCCTGGTGGACACGGGGTGACAAGTAACCACTATACCTGCAACGTACTTTCAACAGAACTTCCCGGAAGCAGCCAGGCCTCAGTTGGGGCCCGTGATCAGACTAGTAGCTGCCAACCAACTGCTGATCCCAGTTGCCGGGGTGGTGTGGGTGCAAGTGACGCTGTGCGGTAAATCCCTTGGTCGCAGAGGGGTGGTACTGACTCAAGGAGAAGCTGATAAGCAACACCCCGTCACCCTAGGCATGAATGTTCTATGAGAGTTCGGCAACCTACTGCTCAATGACCCTACACAGAGGATTCTGAAGCAGTGGGGTTCTCGCACAGCCCAGGGACAGGTATTCCAGCAGCTGGTGCGGGGAGCACGGGTACATCAGGACCGCCAGGAAGGCGAGGCTCTGGGTAAGGTCATCACGCCAGCGACTCCCCTGCTTGTGTTACCTCCTGGACAGACTGTGGTGGCCCTGCCCATTCAAGCCCCGATACCCTTGGAGGGTGTGGAGGTTCAGGTGGAGCCGTGTCAATCAGAGCGCTTGCCTCCTGGCATACTGGTGGCCTGTTCCCTGGCTACTGTGCAAAAAGGAGCCGTCCTGGTGCACTGCGTTAACCATGAAGACCGAGATACCATTCTGAAAGCACAGACTGTACTGGCCAAACTAGTAAGGCCTTTAGAAGAAGTGCTGCCATCCCCTGCGGTTCAATTACGAGTGCACCCCGAGGATCCTTGGGAAGTAACAATACTAACCTTACAGGCCCACGAAATCTCGGCACAAGACAAGGGCCAAAATATTTTGGAGCAGATGCGGGCTGAGCTTTCTGGATTAACTGCAGCCCAGCTTTCACAGATAAAAACATTGCTGGGACAGTACCATGAAGTATTTGCTAATCATGAGGACGATTTTGGGTGTACCACCACCATCACTCATGAAATCCCCACAGCAGGAGCGGCCCCTATCCGGGAACGATATCGACAGATTCCGCCACAACTCTATCAAGAGGTGAAAACTTTGCTGGCCCAAATGCTGCGAAAAGGGGTGATACAGGAAAGTCAAAGCCCCTGGGCGGCCCCAATCGTGTTGGTCCAGAAGAAAGATGGTACACTACGATTCTGTGTGGATTATCGTAAACTGAATGCTTGCACTATTAAAGACTCATACCCATTGCCCTGCATAGAAGAATCCCTGTCCGCCTTGGGGAAGGCAACATATTTTTCGACCCTGGACTTGGCCAATGGGTACTGGCAGGTGCCCATGTCAGAGGAAGATAGAGCCAAGACGGCGTTCATATTGCCCATGGGACTGTTTGAGTTTAATCGGATGCCGTTTGGGCTGGCCAACGCCCCCGGGACCTTTCAGCAATTGATGGAGTGGTGTCTGGGAGATCTCAAGTTTGAGGCTACGTTGATCTATCTGGACGACATCGTCTATGCCACCACCTTTGAGGACCACCTGAAGCGGTTGGGACAGGTACTCAGCCGGTTGCAAAAGTACCGGTTGAAGGTGAAGCCTCAGAAATGCCATCTATTTCGCTCTCAGATTGAGTATCTGGGTCATGTCGTTTCGGCGGAGGGTGTAAGGCCATCCCGGGAGAAGGTGGCTGCTATCCAGGAATGGCCTACCCCCCAGACGGTGAAAGATGTGCGGGCTTTTCTGGGGTTAGCCGGATATTACCGTCGCTTTGTAAAGAATTTTGCACATCGAGCTCGAGCCCTGCACCACCTGCTGAAGGGGGCTCCCGCTGGGGCCGATGGGCGAAAAATCCAGTGGCAACACCCTCAGGAAGAGGCCTTCCGAGACCTCAAGGCTGCGCTCTTGGATGCCCCAGTGTTGGCTTATGCGGATTTCTCTCAACCGTTCATCTTGCACACTGACGGGAGTCTTCACGAGCTGGGGGCTGTGTTGTCACAGGTTCAGGATGGCCGGGAGAGAGTGATTGCATATGGAAGCCGCTCACTCCATGACTCCGAGTGTAACCCTGACAATTACAGCTCTTTTAAGCTCGAGCTCCTCGCAGTGGTGTGGGCTATGACGGAGAGATTTGTAGAGTACTTAGCGGGCTCCGAGGTGGTAGTGCGAACTGACAACAACCCGCTGGCTCATTTGGAAAACGCTGAATTAGGGGCTCTGGAACAACGTTGGGTGGCCCGGATGGCGAAGTACAATTATAAGATTATCTACAAAAGAGGGGCCGAGAATATCCATGCAGACGCCCTCTCCAGAATTCGACATACAACTCCAGGGCAGAATCGAGACGAAGAATTGGAAGGAGAGGAAATACCGTTCGCTCTCACTGCTACCGTGCTCACAACCGACAATAAAAAGATATCTTCCTCTTAGACCCCCAAGGGGCATACTGGAACAAACAATCCCGGGATAAGTGGATGCAACAGCAACAAGAAGACAAAGAGGTTGGCCTTCTCAGGACATGGGTTGCCGCTGGGCAATTACCCACTGACTCTCAACGGCAAAATTTGACCCAAGACCTGTTGCTTATGCTGGCACAATGGGAGAGGTTGGTTATCCAAAAGGGATTATTGTATCGTAAAATATCATCACAAACAACCTCAATGATGGTTTGGCAGGTGGTTACGCCAGGAGCCCAACTTCATGTACTGGCTCGGGAGGCTCACGAAAAAGGGGCCCATTTCGGAACAAAAAAAACTTTGCAATGGCTGCAACAGAAAGCTTACCACCCGCGCTTGCCGGCTGTTGGGGATGAAAGTTGCCGGACCTGCCGCTTGTGTGAACTAGCCCAACCACCCACTCAGCGAGCCGCAACACAGACTATTGTGACCTCAGCACCCCTTGAGCTCCTGACGGTGGATTATCTGACCATTGGACCTGCATTTCAGGGATACGAACACTGTCTCGTTATGGTAGATCATTTAACCAAGTTCACTGTGGTCACCCCCACTCGGGATCAGACCGCAGAGTCAGCTGCCTCCGCAATTTGTAGAAACTTTATACAAGTATACGGCTGTCCTCAACGAATACATTCTGATCAGGGAGCATGTTTTTTGGGAAAAGTCATAGAAGAATTACATCACCTCTATCGAATTGACAATTCCCGGACCACACCGTATCACCCGCAAGGGAATGGGGCTTGTGAACGATTTAATCGGGCATTGGTTCTGATGTTGCGCACTCTGGAGAGTGACAAGAAGGCCCGTTGGCCCTAATATGTTTCCGAATTAGTTTGGGTCTATAACAATAGGGTACATTGAGTGACTGGCTATACCCCTTTATTCCCTGTTTGGGCGAGAAGGTAAAGGGATCACGGAGGTGGAGTTAGACCCCGAAGAGCCTCAGCCCTGGACTGGAGTGTCGTCTTGGGTCCGAAATCATCGCCATTGGCTGCAAACTCTTCACCGGATTGTACACACCAAGCTCCGAGACTGGTAGCACCCAGGGAAGAATGCAACCCCGCCTCCTCACCTCCAAAGCGGAGACCGGGTGCTTGTACTAGATCAGCGCCCCCAGAACAAACTGGAGCCGCTTTGGGAAGAAAGTCCTTATTGGGTCTTACGCCGTATTCATCCTGATGGACCGGTGTACAAAATACGACCTGAAGAGGCTGAAACACGGCCCACTCGTGTTGTGCATCGTAATATGTTACGCCCATGTGCTTCCTCCGACCCGAAGCAACCGGAGCCTATCCCATCGACATCTGAACCGTCTTCCGTATGTTGGGACCCGGACAACGACGAAGATTGTCTCCCAGGACCCGGAGGCCCTCCACTCAGTAAGGAATCATCTGACACAATTTAGCCCACCTGCACCAACCAGCTCACCGATGTCCACCACCCCAGACGACTCTACCCCAGTTGAACTTAGACGCTCCGAGCGGTCAACAGCCGACAAACCCCCTGAACGATATGAGCAAGATCAATTCATATGGCAACGAACATTGAAACCCCTACAGACCGAACTCAATAGACTAAAGCCCTAGCCCGAGGACTGGCGAGCTTACAGGGTGGGGGAGTGTGGGGAGGAGGACTCCCAGACAGTGAAGGGGCAGGTGCCCAGGGGACCACCATCAGGGTTCCTGAGGGAACGATGCTGGGAGGACAGTAAAAGAAAAGACTGACTGAAGTTGTCAGGGAAACAGGGGGCGGGGCAAGCTTAACAGGAGCAGGGGGCGCGCTGAAGTGGCAGTTGACAGAGAGCAGGACAACAGACAAGAAGTCGGGTGAGACAGAGAGGAGCGAGGGAGCAAACAGTGTGTTGTGGAGAGACCGACAGGGCCCTGTGAAAGGAAAGCTGCGGACTTACCGACTAGTGACATGTGAGAGCCTTGCACCGGTGGCCACTCCCCTCGTACGGACGCATACACCCGCCCCCGCTGTTTCCCTCCCTGCTGTGACAAGCCCACGACCTCCACTGACCGCTGAGACTAGAGACTATTCCTTTACAGCGGTCAGAACACTGCCCCCCTGCCTTCTCCCACAGCTGCGGCCCTGTCATCACCGGCCCCAGGGGGCGCCACCTCACTACAGGCGGCAGTAGGGGGCCTCCGTCTGGTTTGTTAAGGGACCCTGAGCAGAGGTTGGTGAATGGTTATATTTAGAGACTGCATCATAACTCTGCTGTGAGACGAGAGTCGCAAGGGGACGCCTGTTTCGCCCATCGGCACAGTTTCTTCAGGGCCTGTTGCGCCCCACCGTCATCGTTTCTTCAGGGCCTGTTGCACCCCACCGTCATCGTTTCTTCAGGGCCTGTCGTGCCCCACCGTCATCGTTTTCTACAGGCCTGTTGCGCCCCACCGTCATCGTTTTCTTCAGGGCCCGTTGCGCCCCACCGTCATCGTTTTCTTCAGGGCATGTTGCAGCCTACTATCATCGTTTCTTCAGGGCCTGTTGCGCTCCACCGGCATCGCTTTTTCAAGGGTCTGTCAAGCCCAGTTTCACCCCGGAATATCGAGGCGTCAAGGCAGCCGCATCAGCGATCTCTACGCGGCCACGCCTGTGATCCGGACAGACGTCTGGAAAGATAAGTGTACTATATGAGATAAGGACCCCCCAGATTGGTCATACGTGGCCTATAGCAACTGGGCAAAACGGGTTAGTCGCATGCACCATAAGAAAAGTGTTGTTAGGGTTGTTGAGTCCCTGGGTGGACTGATTGTTGTATACATTTGTTGTTAGCTCAATATAGCCCCGCGGCTACAGTTTTATAAAAGTTTATTCCACAAACCACACTCAGTCTCGTGTCTTGTCACTGCATCCTGTGAACCTGTTAGGACCCTACATACATACATTACATTACTGATCCTGAGTTACATCCTGTATTATACCCCAGGGCTGCACTCACTATTCTGCTGGTGCAGTCACTGTGCACATACATTACATTACTGATCCTGAATTACATCCAGTATTATACTCCAGAGCTGCACTCACTATTCTGCTGGTGCAGTCACTGTGTACATACATTACTGATCCTGAGTTACATCCTGTATTATACTCCTGAGCTGCACTCACTATTCTGCTGGTGGAATCACTGTGTACATGCATTACTTATCCTGTACTGTTCCTGAGTTACATCCTGTTGTCATTAGAACTGCTCCACCACCCTATTAAACAGTGCAGGATTTTCAGTTGCTCTGTGATTGCAAAGGTTAATCAGTTCGGTTGATCTCCTGGAGCTCTCCATTACGAATTGCTTCAACTGTTCTGTGTTGGCCACTCCCCTCTGGCATGTATGCTCGCCTCTGGCACTCGGGAGTTTCCAGTGATAGTTCTACTTTCTGGTATGGGCGTCACCAATAGGCTGTTAGCCAGATGCTCTGCATCACCTGCATGTGAACAGCACCACATACAGATCTGTTTTGTGCATTAATATGCCAAGCAACCATCCCCTCCATAGATTGGCAGGTTGTGAGTGGTTGTCTCATTGGCATTCTTGCACCTGTGTTAAATGAGTCTACGGCATCCTGTTAGTGCATTTGTTTGGAGGCCTGGGCAGGTAAACATCTATGCCTTTTTCTGCTGGTTTTTGAAAATTTGGAAGATTATTAAGTCCTCTTTTTGCTGTTCAGTGATATGATTAATAAATAAGGCTATGTCAATTATGGTGTGTACAGCAAATATGGTGGGAAAAATAAGTATTTGATACACTGCCGATTTTGCAAGTTTTCCCACCTACAAAGAATGGTCTGTAATTTTTGTCATAGGTATACTTCAACTGTGAGAGATAGAATCTGTCATGGGTATGTCAGAGGCTGCAGACAGTCGCTGCAGACAGTCGCACAGCATCTGGCTGCAGAAGATCTCTGCGGTTGGCTTTGAAGTCCTTCTGACTCATGGACCCAGTGGCAATCTCCCCCTGGCTCTAATTAACAAACCTGGACTGTCTGCTTCTGGGAATCACCTGATATTTCCATTTTCTTCTGTTAGGGCTTTTAGCTATAACAGTTAGCTATCTTCCTGTTTGGTGTTGCTGGAGGACATCTGTGTTACTTCTCTGAGTCTACTTAAGATAAGTGTTCCCCTTGTTTGTCTATCCCAGCTGTCTTTAGTTGTAGTGAGTATTAACTAGAGCTCATCTCGTCCTTCCCTAGGCAGGGCTTTTTACCAGGGTCAGGCATGAATTATGTTCCTGCTCGGCAATAGGTGCAGAACCTATATAGGGATGGTTAGGGCAGACAGGGTGACTAGATCTGCCTATGGGTCCCCACTCCTCCTTCTCTAGTGTTGGGTTCCCTCCCCCGCATCACTTCATGTTGCACTTAGTCTTTCACTGAAATAGCACAGAAAGAGGGCTTAAAAATCCTCCAATAATAGAAAACAGCAAAAGAGCAAAAAGGTTTACCCGTCCAGGCCTCCAGACAAATGCACTCTCAGGATGCAGTGGACCCATATAATTATTATGGCAGCACAGGTGCAAGAATCGATAAAACAACCGCTCACAGCCTACCAATACATGGAGGGGGAGGTTGCCTGGTATGTTAATGCACAATAAAAAAAACTTGCATGCGGCGCTGTTCACACTATGGCCATGCACAACATCCAGGCCAGCCTAGTAGTATTAGTAGTATTAGTATTAGCCCCCAGTCCATTAATTGATGCAGCTGAGATTGGGCAGGCCATAGCACTATCCGGGTCCCACGTAGCCCGGCAAATGTATATTGACAAGTCAGGGCGCAAACGTCTGTCCTGCACTCGGTCTCTCTTAAGTGGTACGTGTGTTGGACTCACGGCCTCGCAGCGTATGTTACCTTGTTTTCTAGTAACCATCGGGCACACTGCACGTCTCTCTCTCCTGTCTCCGCTAGCGATGGCTGAGGTACGTGGACGCGGGCCTGCAGGGTCGCTATACTCCAGGGATGGAACACTCCTCTCCCTGCCATGCGCTGCCTGTACCACCAAGACTGACTGCTTCCACGCACACTGTAGCTGCTGTAGCTTAGCCACACCCGCTACTTCCGGGTGCAAAGGTTTGTCCAGTCCCTTTATGCTTTCCCCTGGACAACCAAGGAGACAGCCCCAACAGTTCCGGATCCGGCACAGAACAGGTACCCGCCTCCTGGTCTTCCTCCTTACACATATTTAAGGAAAAAAAACTGACATATGGTTTTATGTGTGTGTTTTTTTTCTTCCTTTTCTCCCTTCGTGTGGATCTACGCTGTCTGTTTCTAGAGGTGAATGACCTCAGATATGAGGTTCAGCAGCAGTAACAGTGGCTGCAGGTCACTGATGTTTGGGTCTCTGCAGGTAGACAGGTCCAACCTCAACCCAAGGTTACACTCCCAGACAGGTTTTCCAGAGGAAGTTTTGTGTGCTTAAGGAAGCTTGCAAACTATATTTTAAACTTCGTCCTCACTCCTCCGGTAATGAAGAGGAACGAGGCGGTATTGTGATCTGTCTACTACAGGGAGATCCACAGTCCTGTGCTTTCTCTTTGCTGCAGTATACGGTTTGTCTCCAGTCTGTGAAAGGATTTCTTTTGGGTTCTAGCCCTTATATATGATGACCCTGACTAAGTCGCCTTGGCTGAATCTAGACTGCGTCTCCTTCAGCAGGGGGATTGGTCAGTGGAGATGTATAGCTCCGAATTTCGCAGATGGGCAACTAATTTTAAGTGCAATGTCCAGGCTGTCAGAAGCCAATTTCTTCAGGGTCTCACTGAAAGGCTGAAAGATGCCTTGGTAGTATATGAAACCCCTGAGTCTTTGGAGGCCGCTATGTCGTTGGCTATACGTGTTGACAGATGCCTTCGGGATAGGTGGGTAAGACCACCTTCTCTAGAGCCTATTTTGGGGTACTGCCCCTTTGCCAGGGGAGCAGTGTAGCAGTAAACCCGTCTCTGAGAGGGTGGAGGAACCCATGCAGTTACGGGGTGCCTCTGCATCGTACATTTCCCGGGAGGTTCGCAAAACAAAGAGGTGTGGTTTTTTTTTTGGAAAAAAGGGACATTTTAATGGGGCCTGTCCTTTGATGCCTAAACAAAAGGAGACTTGTTTAACCCTTGGAAGTCTAGAGTGGAATAAGCAAGGGGTGCATCTATCGTCAACCTGCAGTTCTGAGTTTGTCCTTACAGCAGAGGTGGTGCTGGAGAGAAAAACAGAGGAGATTTCTGTGTCAGTGGAGCTAGAGTCAGCATGATTGATGCTGAGTTTGCCAGAGCTCACAGGCTGGTTTGCTGTGCTTTGGCTAAGCCCATTCTCATCTTCGCCATCAACTCAGCATCACAGCACTGAAAGCTCTCACTCAAATTGCACAGTATGTAAGACTGAGGGTGGGGTCGGTTCATTCTGAAAAAAATTCCTTGCATGGTCCTGGACGGTCTTCCCTAGTAGATTATGTTTCACCAGTTGGTGGATTGTCAAGCCTGGGTGATCATTGACTGGGGGGATTACTGCCAAGAGAATTGTTTAAATATTTCCCTTTCTACAGTCTCTACAGAAACCATACCTGCATTTTTGTTGGGGTTTGAGGACGTTTTCTCTGAGAGGGGGTGCCAAGATTTGCCTCCTCATAGTGAATATGACAGTCCTATTAATCTGACCCCTGAAACTAAACTACCAAAGTCCAGACTGTATAATTTTTCTGGTCCTAAGAAACAAGCCATGAAGGATTTCATTGCAGAAAGTCTGGAGAAGAGACACATCAGACCATTATCTTTTCCCGTGGCAGCAAGGTTCTTCTTCATGAAGAAAAAAGATGGTGGTCTACATCCCTGTTTAGATTTCCGGCAAATAAATCAAATTACCATCCGAGATTCATACCCCCTTCCTCTGATTCCAGATCTGTTCTGCCAGGTTGTGGGAGCTAAGGTGTTCTCCAGGTTGAATTTAAGGGGGGCATACAACTTGGTTAGTATCAGAGAAGGGGATGAATGGAAGATGGCGTTCAATATCCCTGAAAGTCATTTTGATAGTCTGGTCATGCTTTTCGGTCTGACCAATGCACCTGTGCTATTCCAGCATTTCACTAACGATATTTTTCATCATTTATTGGGTAAGTTTGTGGTGGTCTATCTGGATGATATTTTGCTTTACTCTCCTGGTTTGGAGACACATTGGGGGCATGTTAAACAGGTGTTGAAAATATTAAGAGATAACAAATTATATGCCAAACTAGAAAAATATGTTTTTGCCGTCCAAGAGGTGCAGTTTTTGGGGTACCTGATGTGTTCTTCAGGTTTTCAGATGGATCCGGGGAAGGTCTGTGCTGTCCTTGATAGGGACCGTCCTGAGATCTTGAAGGCCCTATGTTTTTATGTCTTTACTAACTCATCCAGAATTATTCAGTAATTGTGAAACCCCTTACTGACATAACAAGGAAGGGGTTGGACTTTTTCAAATCTGATCTGCCTAGGGCTCCCCACTCCCCCTTTCCTAGTGTTGCACTCCCTTCCCCTCATCCCTTCGTGTTGCACTTAGTCTTCCCCACACTGCATGACAGAATTTGAAAAAAAATCCTGAAAATCATATTGTATGATTTTTACATAGTTATTTTGCATTTTATTGCATGAAACAAGTATTTGATGCAATAGAAAAATAGAACTTAATATTTCATACAGAAACCTTTGTTTGCAATTACAGAGGTCAGACTTTCTTGTAGTTTCCTGTAGAACCAACCACGACACATCTTCAATGCTTTTACTGAAGGAAGGAGGTTATTGGCCAAAATATCACGATACATGACCACATCCACCCTCCTTTTAATACGTGCAGTCGTCCTGTCCCCTTTGCAGAAAAGAATCAACCAAAGTATGATGTTTCCCCCCACCATGCTTCATGGTTGGGATTGTGTTTTGGAATTGTACTCATCCTTTTTGTTACTAAAAATAGAATGAGTGGAGTTGATATCAAAAAGTTATTTTTGGTCTCATCTGACCACATGACCTTCTCCAATGCCTCCTCTGGATCATCCCATTGGTCATTGGTGAAATTCAAGCTGTCATGGACAAGTGCTTGCATGAGCACGGGACCTTGTGTGCCCTGCAGGATATTAAATCCATAACATCGTAATATGTTACTAACTGTATTGTTTGAGACTGTGGTCACAGCTCTCTTCAGGTCATTGACCAGGTCTCCCATGTAATTTTGGGCTGATTCCTTACTTTTTAAGAATCCTCCTTATCCCACGAGGCAAGATCTTGCATGGAGCCCCACATTGAGGAAGATTGACAGTCATCTTGTGTTTCTTCCATTTTCTAATAATTGTGCCAACAGTTGTTGCCTTCTCACCAAGCTGCTTGCCTATTGTCCTGTAGTCCATCCCAGCCTTGTGCAGGTCTACAATTTTATCGCTGGTGTCCTTAGACAGCTCTTTGGTCTTGGCCATGGTGGAGAGGTTGGAGTGTGACTGAGTATGTGGACAGGTGTCTTTTTTATACAGCTAATGAGTTCAAACAGGTACAATTAATACAGGTAATGAATGCAGAGTAGGAGGGAACCTTGAAGAACTGTGAGAGTCAGAATTCTTGCTGGTTTGTCGGTGATCAAATACTTATTTCATGCAATAAAATGCAATTTATCTTTGTAAAAATCATACAATTTAATTTTCTCTTTTTCATTTTTAGATTCCGCCTCTCACAGTTGAAGTGTACCTACGATAAAAATTACAGACCTCTCCATTCTTTGTAGGTGGGAAAACTTGCAAAATCGGCAGCGTTTCAAATACTTATTTTCCCCATAGTACAATCTTTAACATTAAAGTTCCAAAACACCTCTAAAATAAAAAAACTATCTTGATTTGTTACATAATGTACTCCATAATAAGGGGGCTCATTTACATATATCACTCCATTTGCATATCAATCTATGCGTATAATCAGATTTGCATTTCGCTAGTAATTTATTTGTATTTCAAAACCTAAAACAAGTAAATTCCAAGTTCGGTTCATAGCGTAATGCCTCTAATGATAGCAGAGCAAAACAGCACTAGAACATTAAAAATACATTGTTATATATCACAATGCACTGAGACGTAAATGACTGCGTCTTCTCGAAAACGACTTTAATGCAGTGAAAGAAAATGACACTTACCAGAAAAATAATAATTGCAAATTTCCTTGCAAAAAAAAAAAAAAAGAAAATCTATGTATTAAATACATTCTATGAATAATGAACAGTGGAAAAAAATGTGTAATAATTAGGGAAAGGTTCATAAGTGCTCCTTCAAAACTAAGGAAATTAAATATGCAAATTAATTATTATCAGAGACGTCGTTATCACACAAATGAGTGAACAAAGATTGTGCATTACAATTCATCATTGTTTAAGACAGGTGCAAGTTCTAAGAAAGAAAAAAAAACTAGTGCTGAATGAGGCAGATGCGGGTTTTTCTTTTCTTTCCCTTTTTTTTGCATGGTAATTAGGCGATTCGTCCGAGTAAACAACAGAGAGAATGTGCTGAAATATATTAAACAGGTAAGTAGAAGAAACAGAGAAAGTTCTAGACCACTGAGCTTAGCAAAGACCAACATTGTTGGAAAAAATATAGAGTATTAAAAAGTTGGAAAAGTAATTTTAGTTTAGTGCATGAGAAGAAGCAGCTAAACTTTTTCCGAATACGAAGGGCAAAACCCATGATTTTTTAGGAGTTCACCATACAGAGGAATAGCCTATCTTTCTAAGTATGTATTTAATGGCCCAGACAAGTGTTATGTGCATGAATTTGGTCACTTGGCAAAATGAAAATTCCAAACACTAATCCAGTAAGACGATGCTTCATCCGGTGAACAGTTTCACCTTGGACGTGGTTGAGGTCCTCCTCACTTGCCAAGTCATCCTGACATCTGGAGGAATTTCGTACATGTGAATGACTTGCCTCCTCCCTGAGCATGCACCGAATCTATCCCAACCCAAGCGATGCTCATGGCCTTCAGCAATTTAGATGTGGCCTCTAAAACTCCCTCCACCAATATTAGAATATCTAGTAGAGATGAATAAATCCTCAAGACCCTAGTCCAGTGGCCAAGTTAGGAACCCTGCCACCTTCCTTTTTATTTTCTTGCATCCCTGGTTCTTCTTTCGATTAGCCTGGCATGTGTCACAACATTGGAATGATGACGTTGCGCTAAGCTGGCCGATCAAAAGGAGTCAGGGATGCTGAGGTTGTTTATGGGCATAGAATGCTGACCAGAGTCCGGCGCACTGTTTCGCTCATCTCTACTATGTAGCTTAAGTGGTTGGTCACAACACGCAATTGAATTCCTCTATGTAGACTTTCACCTTTCGCAGGCTACAATCCCAACACTTTCTTCACCTTGACTTCTGCAGATTAGGTAATTTCAGGCTCCAGAATATTGTACTCCATACGGTGATTTAGACCCCTGCCCCAATTATCCCCCTGGCCATTAAGGGTTAGTCTTGCATAATCACCATCCATGTTCTCCTATTGACTCTCCACATCGGTACCAAACTTCTTCCATTGTGTTGCTCCACCCAGAATGATGATGCAGTGAACTGTTGCCAAAATGAACATCTATTCCTCCCTCCTCTGTAGAGCTAAGATTTTTGGAACTAACCACACCTTCCTCATATGGACCAATAAGGATTTTAGCAGTTTTTCATAACAATTGATGAGCTTAGGAGGATTGGCGCAGGAGAAGTGGCTCATAAGTGGAGAAAGAAGCAGAATTCTCTGATAACGTACTGTATATTATAAGGCTTCTTACTGTATATTCGCTCGTACTATTGATTTATCTAATGTTACAAATGTATTGTAGTATTTTCATCAGCTTTTCCCTAGGTTTATACACTTGGTTTTAGAACTGTTGCTGTTTTTGAGCCGATAATAGGTTTGCTATTTTTTTCCATCGAAACGATTTCTAATTTACGCAAGACACAGAACCTGGTATTTTAAAAAAAAAAAAATCTGAAGGGTAATTTCATCCTCTTATTCTTTTAGCCTCACGTCTTTAGCGCTGAATGAAATAATCAGCTTAAATATATGTACACTAATGATGTGTTTGTTGGGAATATAGCCCACAAGTCCTTCATCAATGTGACAGGAAAGAACAATCTCGTTTAATTCACCATTCGGAGATGACTGTTTATGGTGACTTTCTTGGAGTGTAATGATAAATTACAGAACATTTGCAAAAGTAAAATAAAAAAAATACAGATTTGCTTTTTTCTTACTGTTATATTGTTTTAATTTTATTTGAAAACAGCTGATGATATAGAGAAATGCATCTTCTGCACTGAGCTATGAAAGCCGAGAGTTATAATTCAGCCGCTAATTGCAAACTATGGGGATATGTAGATTCAAGCAATTAAAGGGGATGTCCAGTTTGAGTCCTAATTGTTGGGAGTTTGATGTAATCTTTTTTTTTTTTTAGTGACATGTAGAGCTTTTCTTTTTATAACAATATTTTTAGAGATACTGTTCTATTTTCATTAGTCATTACTTCGTGAATTGTTTTGCTTTTCCTATTTCTACTGCAATTTTAAAAAAGTCCAGATTTTCTATATGTACCTCTATTATTTTTATGTAATGGCTGATATGGACCCCAAAAATGTAACTGATGCCACCTTATTCTTTTGTTCTGTCCTCACTAAATGAACGGAATTCATGTAGCTTATACAGGCAGCTAAACCGCTATACCGGGGGTCCAATGAGAAGACAGTAGGTTGAATCTGTGCTTTATTGAACATAGGGTATATTGATGTGGTGAAACTACAACAAAACATATATATATACAATCAGTACTGGGTTCATAGGAATACATGATATACATTACCTGCACCACTAGCTGAGCAGGGTAGCTAACTAAACAGGCTGATCAAAGACAGAAATTATATACAGGGAGCATGTTTACATACCAGCGATGCTGACGTAAGGGGGAGAAGAGAAATGAGGCGCTTCCAGTATGCAAGCAGAAGGAAAATGGTGGACTGGAGAGAAAAATGGGGCTGGAATAGACCATAATGCTTTGCAAACTTACCAGGGTGCTTTGCAAGCCATCCCAAAATGCATTGAGAATGGAAGAAAAATATAGAAGCGAAAATGAAAGTAAAATAGAATAACACCGCAGTTTTAACTTTTGTCACTAGATGGAGTCAAAACAATGAAAACATTAAATCTATGGCTGAAACTGAACACCATGGACATTGCATGTTATCAAATAAATAAGTAGGCAGTCAAAGACCATTAATTATGTCGGAGACAGAACAGCTTCTGCTGCTGATATACAGTAATGTGCAAAAGCTTTAGGCAGGTGCGGAAAAATTGCTGCAAAGTAAAAATGGTTTCAAAAAATGCAAAGTGAATGAATAAAGGATACGTCTAAATCAAATCAATATTTGGCTGTGGGAGGAAGGTGAGCCCATTAATGGGTCGCTTACAGGATCAAACCAGTGAAATGCCGCAGAAAAAAAAAACAATTGTGCAACTTTTTTCCCCCAGAAATGTACAGATCAGTAGTGATGAGTGAACGAGCTCGGATAAGGTGTTTTCTGAGCTTCCTCATGTGCTAACCGAGTGCCGCGCCCGTGATCTTCAACAAAATGGCTGCCAATGGTGCGCATGCACACTGCGACTTTTACATCATGTCACTCCCTCGGCAGCTATTGATGAAACATTGTGCGGATGCTCCATGATGTCATCGGGTGCGAGTTCACCCACATGCTCACTATGCAGCGACAGCAGTGGAGGAAATGACCTTTTACGTGCATGAAGTCCGGGGTGCATGCGCCACAATCATTGGCGCCTTCCTGTTGGCACAAATTTAAACCCTTGAAGCAGGATATTCCATCTACTCCTTCACTAAAGCAGGAATGCGAAACGCGCGTCAGGGGCTGCAAGGAGGGCGAAATCGGTCCAGACCTACCATGGATAAGCAGGAATTATCTAATATAGCAGCTAACACTGTTGGTGTATATGATGTATTTTTATAACTAGCTGTACCTACCACCTAGTGCTGCCTCTATATATGTTCTAGTGATTCTGCAGCTCTACTTCCCCTGGTTTCATTCTGACCTCTACCCTCTCCTTGCCTACCTCCATGCCTCCGCCAGATGTCTTTATTTTTTTTATGTAATTTCTCTTTATGTATGTTTTTATATTATGTGTCTTAATAAAATCTAACCAGTTTGTTACCTTTAGGTGGTATATGGCTTACTCCGCTTTCCTCTTAGTTTTGCAATATTATTGGGAGTGCTTCACTCTTGTTATTATACCCTTTTTGGGAAAGCTACACTTTAATATGCTCTCAGCCCTAATACAGAAATTGTGCTTCTAGAATACTGTTTTAGCCTGCATTGATCAGGGGGTTAGACACGATGACCCTTGAGGTACCTTTCAAGTCTACCATTCAAGGATTCTGTGATTCTATGATTGCCTGTTTGTTAGGCAATCCCAGCATGTGTTGTGGCTGTCGAACAGTCGGGAGACATGCAGCCGCGGGGACTCCCAACATGTTTTTCCAGCATATTTTTAGCGCATGAGCATGCTCTGATAACACCTTATCCAGGCATGCTCGCTCATCACTACTGTTCAAAAAACATTAAAGGGCTGATTCCTCAAGAATGGCACAGCGCACGCTTGCATTACACCAGTATTGCAGGAGTTAGAAGGCACCAAATTCATTTCAGAGGTGCACGCTGCTTAATTCCCTTCAAAGTGGCATATGTCTCCTTGGGCAGAGCCAGAAATGCCACTCCCATCAGGGACAGGAGTAGCGCTTCTGGCATACGTAATGCCGTTCCTTTTCATTAATTTGATGGGTGTTTGTGGCCACATCCTGCTCCTCCCCGGCTCCTCCCAGCTCCGTCTATTTCAGTAGATTCAAACTGGCACAAAAAATGGCAAAAGTCACAAAAAATTTGAGCAACTCTCCTTTTACGCCAGTTTTCTCTTACAATTACAAGGATCCAAAATAAGTCCATGTGGTTTATTGTTTTGTGACATTTATTTTTAAAGTATATTTAAGAAATACAGTTAGTGTCATTTTTTGTTGTTGCTATTTTTCAGCTACTTTATGATAAAACAACATGTTTTTCTTATTTACTTAAAATGTACAAAATATATTTTTCTTATATACCAGTACAATATGCCTGTAAGGAAGAAAATAAAAAAATATTATTTAGATCTTTAGGCAGAAAAAAAAAAATCATCTTGTGATGTCTATGGATGGTTTTTAATTTTGACTGGGTCCTTCTCCTGATATTTAAAAAAATAGAAAAAAAATAAAATAATGACAGTATATATTGCTCTAAATTTGCTATAACTTTGTTGTTATTTTTCAGTTACTTTATGATAAAACATGTTTTTTTTATTTATGTAAAATGTACAAAATATATATATATTTTTTTATATACCAGTACAATATGCCTGTAAGGAAGAAAATAAGAAAAATAATGTTTAGATCTTTAGGCAGAAAAAAAAATCATCCTGTGATGTCAGAGAAGAAACTCTAAAGGCAAATGAGAAGGGACAGGGAGCCTTTTTCAGAACATACACCGCTCAAGCTACGGTAGGTTTTTTATTATGACTGGGTCCTTCTCCTGAAATTTTTTTTTTCAATTTTTTTTAATAAAATAATGACAGTATATATTGCTCTAACTTTGTAGCAATTTTAAATCCCCTCCCAACTCTTCAAGGATGTAATCATCTCATGTGTAAATGCAAGTATTGAAAATTAAAAATCACAGAGGAAAAAAAACAAAAAAAAAAACAGTTTATTCAGCAGTTTGCGTCCCCGGCTCTGTACGTGATAATGATGTAACATTTTTATTCTGAGATGTTTTATTTATTTATTTTTTAAAATAATATTCGATTGAAGCTCAAAGTCGCGGAAATCACATTCATTTAAGTTGAGGGCTGTGTAATCCTCTATCACCGTAAAAATTGGGCATTTTCGCACATACACAATAGAGGGGGGGGAAAAAGCAATTACTATCAATCAGTGACTAGGCAACAGATTGGAGCATTTTGAAAACCTCATTCATACACAGATTTGCAGCAGTGTTCAGCGCCTCTGATTAGAATCCATAGATTTTAAATTGTAGCTAATTAGGCTGTCATAGGTTCATTAATGGCTCTACTGATTCAGCACTCCCTCACCTGCATGCATATTAAAGCTCATTAGCTCCCTTGTCTAAAATACCACTTGCATTAATTGCTAGTGATGTACTAAGGCTTTTCAAAAAGAAGATCTTCTGGCAACTCATCTACCTTCCTGTAACACTCATTGCCCTAAAGTTTTGGTTTTTTTGTTGGGGTTCGTGAGAGGTAACATGGTTGTGAATGAAAATGTACCTGTCACTCCTCTATTTCCTACACTTCATATTATTAAAGGGAATCTGTTACCAAGTCTCTGAGAGCAGCATAACCTAGGGGTGGAGACCCTGATTCCATTGATGTATTACTTACTGGGGTTCTCACTACCGGTATGAAAAAAAACAAAACCATTTTCTCTGCTGCAGTTCTCTGAATCCTGAGCTCTGTATAACTCCACCCTTACCACTGATTGGCTGCTTCCTGTGCCTAAGCAGAAAGTGGCCAATGAGTGGTGGGGGTGGGGTTATACAGAGCTTATGAGTATGGAAGACTGCCAAGCTACAGGTTTACTAGTCCTCTTCTGAAAATCTCCTACTAATAAAATAGAGATTAAAATAAAATAAAAAAGCGAAAGCCAGCAGCCCAGTAAGCAACACATTATATGAATCAGGGTCTCTACCCCTAAATTATGCTGCTCTCAGATTAGTTGGCAAAAATCTGGTGACAGATTCCCATTTTTTGGGTTAAGAGGGGATTTACCCAAAACTAAATAGCCCCATTCTGATCAAGACCTTTTGTTTTGGGTTAACCCACATAGATGCCATTTTTATACTTACCAATATTTGAATCTGAAATGGTGTTAAAAGTAAACACTGTTCCTTTTAGATGACACCCCTAAAGGGGGCTGTGATGGGGCCATATTGGATACCAGACAACCAAAAATCATCAGCAGGTACATCAGCTCCAAAGAAACCCATGTGTTCCTATTAATTTTAGATCCAATCCTAATTTTGCCAAAAATTATACCAATAGATTGTTTCCATGGAATCACTAGAAATCTGTTGTCCATAGAACTTAATGCCAAAAAATCAGGCTAAAAAAATCTGAAAAAAGAAAACCCAGAATTGTTTATATCTAAAAGGAAACAATTAATTAGTCGCTGTCATTTCATCAAATGTCTCCTCCTGTATCTGGTGAACTTTGTGTTACTTTGTTTGTTTTTTTTTTGCCTGTACATGTCCCCGCTTAATTGTAGAGTGCTGCACAATATGTTGGCGCTGGCAAAATAAAATTATTACTACCAAACTTTGCATAAATCAATAGCAAAAAATCAAATCCAAGAAATTTTGCAATTTGTCACGGCAGAGAAATTTGCTTCTTTCTCCCTCTATAAGCCTCTTTCCCCCTCCTTTTACCTCCAGTCCTGATCTCATCAATCAGTTTGAAACAGTGGTAAAGACTATCATGATTAAAACATTAGGAACTAGCACCTCGCTGAGGGATCGGACTACACCTTTTGAATTCTATGGAGAAGGAAGAGTGAGGAGGATTAGGGCGAAGCAGAAAGAAATAAAGAGGCACATGCACACATAGATCTGTGCTGCTACTTTCTAGCAAGTGTTTATCTCACCTCAGAACTGGATTTACAACTATACTGCTCATTAGGGAGTTTTAATGTCTTCCATACTGCTGCTTTCTAATACGTCTTTATCTCACCCAAGTGCTGGAATCACAACTACATTGCTAAGTACATGATGTGTAATGTATTTTCTAAAAATTGTTTATCTCACTCCATTGCTGGATTCACAGCTATATTACTAAGTACATACTGAATAATGTCTTTTCTAATAATTGCTTATCTCACTCCAGTGCTGGATTCACAACTACATTACTAAGTACATGCTGTATAATGTCTTTTCTAATAATTGTCTATCTCACTCCAGTGCTGGATTCACAACTACATTACTAAGTACATGCTGTATAATGTCTTTTCTAATAATTGTTTATCTCACTCCAGTGCTGGATTCACAGCTACATTACTAAGTACATGCTGAATAATGTCTTTTCTAATAATTGTCTATCTCACTCCAGTGCTGGATTCACAGCTACATTACTAAGTACATGCTGAATAATGTCTTTTCTAATAATTGTCTATCTCACTCCAGTGCTGGATTCACAACTACATTACTAAGCACATGCTGTATAATGTCTTTTCTAATAATTGTTTATCTCACTCCAGTGCTGGATTCACAGCTACATTACTAAGTACATGCTGAATAATGTCTTTTCTAATAATTGTCTATCTCACTCCAGTGCTGGATTCACAACTACATTACTAAGTACATGCTGTATAATGTCTTTTCTAATAATTGTTTATCTCACTCCAGTGCTGGATTCACAGCTACATTACTAAGTACATGCTGAATAATGTCTTTTCTAATAATTGTCTATCTCACTCCAGTGCTGGATTCACAGCTACATTACTAAGTACATGCTGAATAATGTCTTTTCTAATAATTGTCTATCTCACTCCAGTGCTGGATTCACAACTACATTACTAAGCACATGCTGTGTAATTGTCATTGTTAGGACATGGTTAATGTCCTGTTCTCACAGGGTTAACTTTTGCTGGCCTCTCTTTGGATCTGGGAGGGGTATTTTTACTCACTCCAAACTAGCATTCTCTGTCAGTTACACTGCTGTTCTGGTGTGTTTAACCCCTGGTGTGCGTGTACTCTGCGTTGTTTGTTTGCTTCTGGTGTATGATCCAGCTTGTTCCTTCACTCTGTGCTCTGTCTCTCATTTTGGTACCATTGTCTTTTCTGGTTCTGACCTCCTGGCTTGGCTATCATTACTCCATTACAGTTTACCCCTATTGTACCATCTAATGCCCGTTCTGGTTTTCTGATTTATTGCTACGTCCTGACAATCCATTCTGTCTAACCCTTTGGTACTGTATTGCTATCTAGTGCTTTGATCTTGGCTTGATCTGGTTTCTGTCTCTGTCTATGCCCCTTGGTAACATTGCCCTGTAGTTACCTTTTTAGGAGTTTCCCTGCAGCTCCTAGCTCTGTGGAGCTTAGGCCACACCCCCAGCAGTCATGTGAATCCGGTCCTGGAGCATGCATTGTCACCACTGCTGCCCACTCCGCAGGTATCTTTGTGCACAGTCTTTGTACTCAGGACATGCGCTCTCGCTCAGTGAGCAAGTGCAGTGCGGTGTTCCTGACAGTAATGTTCCCCATGCTGCTTTTACCTCTAAACATGTGCTACTTAGAGATAAAAGACACAAGAAGGAGCCCAACACTTTTGAACAGAAGAATAAAGGCGGTGACCTAGTCAAATTAACCGCCATTGTAATGCAATTTCCACTCCATATATGACATAGAACAAGGAGAAAAAATGGGAGTACTGGATTCAAAAAAGTTTTTTATATATAAAAATATAAATTTTATTCAGCAATAACATCAATAATTACCATCTAAATTGCATAATAGCAAGTAATACACAGACGCAAACATGGCAACAATAGAGAAGGGGAGACTAGAGTATGATCCTGTGCACCAAAAACATATACACAAAAGTACCTGCCAAAAAATATCACAAGCAAATGCCATAAAAAGTACCCCTAACCCAGAGTAACCACAAGCAAACAATACGCTTGTATAATGTAAACAGGGGCAGAGTACAAAAATAGAGAGGCAGAGTACTAACAGTGAAGTTGGCAAATCCTGTCCATTAGGAATCTCACAATAGCCATAGTCGGCAATAACAATGAAAAGAACAGCTTACCAACCTGTGCATAGTGACCCCAAATCCCGCAGGGCAACCCCCGACGCGCGTTTCATGCTCACACTGGGCGCTTTCTCAAGGAGGATAAAGGTTGGAAGAGGAACAGGACCCTTAAGTATCCAAGGTAACGTGATCACGTGTATGATCAAATGGTATGGGAGAGCCAATCAGGGGCGGCAACCTCGGTGCATGCGCCGCGTCATCAAAGGTCCTGTGGCATGATGGCGGGCGTCAGGTCCAAGTGCGCACGCGCAGGGAAAAATTCCACCACGCCTGAGCCAAAGACACTACAGACGCCAGCCCCCATGCCCAGTATCCAAGGAAGACGCAGATCGCATGCGCACTACCGCATGAAAGGCAAATAGTCCCATAATGATATTTGAAACCCAATAGCACGCAACATAGGGCACCAGTATTGTAATAGAATCTCCACAACATACAAAAAATAACAAAAAAATAATAATAATAATAAAGATGAAAATTTGGATAAATAAACAATGATCCAAGAAATACAAAAACAATTACTATAAGGCTGTGTGCACACGATGCAGATATCCAGTGGATCCGCAGCGGATTTTACCACGCAGAAACGTTGCATATCCGCATTGTGATGTACAGTAGCATTTAAATCAATGAAAAAAAACCGCTGTGCAGACGCTGCGGATTTTTCCCCACGGTTTTCCTGCGGGACAAAATCCGCAGCATGTCACTTCTTTTGTGCGGTTTTCCACCTCCCCTGTCTCCAAATCCGCAGGGGAAAAACCGCAGTGGAAAACCGCACAAAAACCGCAGTAAAAATGGAAGAAATCCGCAGGAGAAATGCAGGTCATTTGACCTGCGGATTTCTTCAATTCTGCGTGGAAAAATCCGCAGGGCAAAATTTACGTGTGCACTCAGCCTAATACAATATCCTTAGGCACATAATAGTAGCCATATACAAATATGCATTCATAAATAATGACGATTCTTGTTCATTGAAGCACGTAGCAAATATCCAAGTGTCAGTCAAAACAAGGAGAAGACAAAGACAACACAAATCCAGAATGGTCCGTAGGTCCAATGGCAGTGACCACAAGGTCCATGGATCTAATAACAGCCAATAGCAGAAAATTATAAAAACTGAAATAGACAAACAGCAAATGTTAAAAACATATTAAAAAAACCTGCAGAGAAAAGGAATATGTACAATAATGGATGCAGTAGAGAACAAGCCATGAAACTTATAATAAATAATCATCATGATTTATGAATGCATATTTGTATATGGCTACTACTATGTGCCTATGGATATTGTATTATAGTAATTGTTTTAGTATTTCTTGGATCATTGTCTATTTATCCAAATTGCCATCTTTATTATTATTAATTTTTTATTATTTTTTTGTATTTTTTGTATGTTGTGGAGATTCTATTACAATACTGGTGCCCTATGTTGCATGCTATTGGGTTTCAAATATCATTATGGGACTATTTGCCTTTCATGCGGTAGTGCGCATGCGATCTGTGTCTTCCTTGGATACTGGGCATGGGGGCTGGTGTCTGTAGTGTCTTTGGCTCAGGCATGGTGGAATTTTTCCCCGCGCATGCGCACTTGGACCTTATGCCCGCCGTCATGCCACAGGACCTTTGATGATGCAGCGCATGCGCCAAGGTTGCCGCCCCTGATTGGCTCTCCAATACCATTTGATCACACACGTGATCACGTTACCTTGGATACTTAAGGGTCCTGTTCCTCATCCAACCTTTATCTTCCTTGAGAAAGCGCCCAGTGTAAGTGCGAAAAGCGCGTCGGGGGTTGCCCTGCGGGATTTGGGGTCACTGTGCACACGTTGGTAAGCTGTCCTTTTCATTGTTATTGCCGACTATGGCTATTGTGAGATTCCTAATGGACAGGATTTGCCAACTTCACCGTTAGTACTCTGCCTCTCTATTTTTGTACTCTGCCCCTGTTTACATTATACAAGCGTATTGTTTGCTTGTGGTTACTCTGGGTTAGGGGTACTTTTTATGGCATTTGCTTGTGATATTTTTTGGCAGATACTTTTGTGTATATATTTTTGGTGCACAGGATCATACTCTAGTCTCCCCTTCTCTATTGTTGTCCTGTTTGCGTCTTTGTATTACTTGCTATTATGCTATTTACATGGTAATTATTGATGTTATTGCTGAATAAAATTTATATTTTTATATATAAAAAACTTTTTTGAATCCAGTACTCCCATTTTTTCTCCTTGTTCTATTAGAGATAAAAGAACAGGAACCCCTCATGTCTTGTGTGCGGTGTATGGGAGACATCATATCGCTTAGGCTTTTATTAGTTTTAAAGTGTTTTTAAGTTCATAAGGCTATTTCTAGTGTTCTGAAAGCCCTGCTGTTGTTGGGTTTGTGAAAGATGGAAAAAGTTTGCTGTCAGTCAACTATAAGCTTCCATAAAAGGGTGAATTTGGGAATCATTGCTGTCTTTTGCCCTATATTAATCCTCTAATGGTAATGAAATTATTCGGCTGACCATGTTCCAGTCTATACAGCAAAGCTGAGATGCACAAAGTAAGAAATGACAGCTTATTGGGCATGCTCTAGTGGTCAAAAAATGTGCAATATTTTAAAAAAAAAACTTACAAAGTAAAATAAAAAAAAATAAAAATGTTTATATTTTTTTAAATAATACTTTGGCAGTGAGAGGACAAATAAGGACAAAGCAGTCAGGGCTTTCTCTCCTTACGAGGTCAGGTACACCTAAGAGTAATAATAATAATCTTTATATAAGCCCTAACATATTCCGCAGCGCTTCACAGTTTGCACACATTATCATCACTGTCCCCGATGGGGCTCACAATCTAAATTCCCTATCTTTGGAATGTGGGAGGATACCGGAGTACCAGGAGGAAACCCATGCAAACACGGGGATAACATACAAACTCCTTGCAGATGTTGTCCTTGGTGGGATTTGAACCCAGGACCCCAGCGCTGCAATGCTATCCACTGAGCCACTGTGCTGCCCATAAGTGATGTCACAGCTCACCTCCTACCCCTCCTGTACAATGACTAGATAACACAATATCCACCATTCACAATAGGTGATGTCACAGCTCACCTCCTACCCCTCCTGTACAATGACTGATAACACAGGATCCACCATTCACAATAGGTGATGTCACAGCTCACCTTCTCCTCCTGTACAATGACTGATAACACCTCTATATACAGTAGATAACACAATATCCACCATTCACAATAGGTGATGTCACAGCTCACCTCCTCCTCCTGTACAATGACTGATAACACCTCTGCATACAGTAGATAACACAATATCCACCATTCACAATAGGTGATGTCACAGCTCACCTCCTCCTCTTCCTGTACAATGACTGATAACACAGGATCCACCATTCACAATAGGTGATGTCACACCTTTTATCATCATAAACAATGGTTGCCTACTTACATATCCTCCAGTAAAAACTTGTATTTGCGCTTGTACTTTTTGTATTTGCATGCATTCATTTTATTTGCCTTACTTGTTTAATTTATTTATTTTTTCTATTATATAGTTTAGTGTTTTCCTATAGGTCAGTGGATTTCACAATGAAATATTCCAGGATTTATGTATGAAATCCTTATCTCAAAGAAGCTTTTAAATGGTCTAAACTATCAGCTGAAGGATTTGAATAAACTTCCAGCTTAATAGCTTTCTGGCTTCCATTTCTTCTTTATTGTTGATTGTTTGTTTTTATATGTTATTGCTGCTTCTCTTTTCTCCATTGTGCGATCTGCCCTGCTGCGGCGTAGTTGAGTGAATTTATTAAGTGTTTCTTAATATGCTTTTTTTCCTGTGTGACTTCACATTCTAAAGGTATTTTTTTTTAAATAAATATATCTTTTAAGTGGTTACTTCAGCATTTTTTCCTCATTTTCTTTCCCGCTGCGGCAACAAGGGCTTTAATAAACAATTTTTTTTTTTTTTTTTAAATGAAAAGTAGCTATTTCAGGATTTCTCCCGCATCCCGCTGTTATTACGTTGTGCGCTTGATAAAAGTTCATTTCTTTTAGTAGACGGTTACTTCTCGTCCTTAGAAATGTTTCACAGACATCTAGATTTTAGAGAGTGACTCAACTTCAACCCTTCTGAAGCTTTTTTTTTTTTTTTGCCACATTTATAACGAGTCAGCATAGTAGATCGTGCACAGAGCGTGTCCACTTGGCCTAAAATGACATTCAAAAAAATAAATCATTTTTATGACAATATTTTTAAGAATTGACTCTTAAAGGGGTTGTCCAGTACTTTAATATTGATGACCTATCCTTAAGATCCATAATCAATATCAATTTTAGGTGTCCATCACCCAACAACCCCCCATGATCAGCTATTAACAGGTTTTGCAGATGGTTAGAGTTGAGCGATAACTTCCGATATTGGGAAATATCGGATCGGACCGATACCCCAAAAATATCAGGTATCAACGATTCCAATACCGGAAACCCATGCAAGTCAAAGGGGCACAAATATCGGAATGAAAATAAACCCTTTCTTTCCTTGCACATCCAGTTCGGGAGGGGGGAAGAGTGTGGGCGGTGCATGGGCAGAGACTGTGTGTGTGGGGTCTGTGCGGGCCTGCCGGGGGTCTGAGCGGGCTGCCGGGGGTCTGTGCGGGCCTGCCGGGGGTTGTGTGTGTGTGCAGGCATCGTCCGATGGGACTACAAGTCCCATCGGGCGATGCCTGCTACAATGACAGTGATTGACACATTAGCCAATGATGGGATAGTAGTAGTCCCATCATCCGGCTAATGTGTTGAATGTAAAAAAAAAAAAACATACATGCTACATATATACTACATTCGTACAACATACTGTGAGGTAGCGCTGTCATGTAAGTTGGGGATTCTTGCTTGGCAGCCACAAAAATCACATCCGGCACCAGGATTTTCATATAAAACCATATCAGTCCGTGAGGTTTATTCACCGTCATAAACCACGGCAGTAATATACAACATACAGTTCGTATCAGCATAGCGTCCATTGTATAGGCTAATCAGCCTCAGCGTTATCTCACCCGTCAGGGTTCCTTATGCGGCTTCACCATCACATATGTTAGTTCCCTCCAGGGGCTCTCAGGAACACATCGCCATTGCACATGCACAGCCACTCCACAGGCTGTTAGTGAGGAGATCCTTCTCCTCACGGGACCTTCCCAACTGGACCAATCAGGTCCCAGCATTCACCACATGTGACCTACCCTGACCACCATATATGGTCCGTAGCCACGCCCACCGGGTCACATGGCCATGACCTCATCACAGGTCCTTCACATACTCACATAGCCTTTTACTATAGGTGTTATCAGACACACCCCTGGGTGGATTTGTAGGCAGCTAGAACCCGCCCATCTCTCCAGCTGCCTGAAGGCTTCTCCCTAACACATAGGCACAAAAGATCAGCTCTGCTGATCAGCACATAAACAAGCCTTCATCTCAAAGCCACCCACTTTGAGATACACAACGGCCACTCAGTATTCTGCCACTCATCCTCTCTCTTGGGACATCCACACAGCGCCCCCTAGTGGACACAGTAGTCACGACACCACATACCCCGCCCCTCTGTTCAAACTTGTGGGGTTGAACACACAATCTTACACCAGGACCTCGAGACCGGGCACTCATTACACCTTGCCCCCCAGGTCGAGAGAACCGTCTCCATCTGTCATATGGCCTCATCTCTGCGTTAGGCCTCCCCCGCCCCCAGCGGTCAAAATATCGGTCATTGTCTTTGACCCTCCAGTTGCAGTCTGTCTGCGTCATCAGACACTGTCTAGTCACCATATTCCTCTTCCTGTCTGTTCCGTTCCCCGACCAGCTCCCCCGGTTGGTACGGTTATCAGTCCTAATCAGGCCTACTGTCTGACCTGAGTCGGACTCATTCAGGTTCTCACAGGAACTACGGTCTCTCAACGTCATACTGCCAGTCGAACTACCACTTGCTGACACTCTTCGGTCACCTGCCATGTCACTACTTGGAGGAACCCTTCAGGTCCTTACATCTTGAGTTGGAGGCGGCCGCCACCTGGTATTCTGTACTTCTTTATTAATTCGCTGATGGTCCAGCCTCAAGTGCTCAATTTCTTGCAGGTACCCCACTCGATACTCCACGAGCATCCGATAATCTCTCAGGCTCTCCATGGAGCCAACCACGATGATGGGAATTCTACCTACTTCACTGGATACCGGGTCTTCATTATCAGGAGGGATCCTCACCCTCACCACACCGGAGATATTCACGAGGTCTTGCATCACCTTCCCGGATCTTCCAATGATTCTCCCAATCAGAGCTTTGGGTACCAGAACCACATCTTTCCGCAAACCCCGCCGATCCATAGCCTCTCTTGCTATCACTAGGCGTCGAGCAGCCTTCACATTACTCTGCCTAACCAATTGTTTGACACGTAGACACTGCAAATGCATCTCTTTCAGGACAGCTACTCGGTTTGATGTATCTTCTCTGGCTGATACTATCACCAACTGCCGAGTCTCAGGTGCCCAGTGCACCTTTCAGGCTTTGACCGCCTCTTTGATAGCCTCATGCACACCTTCCTCAGCACAGGCTTCTTGCATGTCTTCTGGTACATCAATCACAGTCATGAAGGACGTGGTCTTGCTCTCTTCCAGGCAAGGAGGCTCTGGCCTTACCACGGACACTTCCCTCACTACAGTTGACCTGACCGGGTGACTGTCTTCTTCAGTTCTTAACTCATCAACTTCACATGGTTGGATCACTTCATGACCCTTGGCCACTATGGCTACTGGCAGTTCTGTCTTATCACTCACGCTCACCCGCGGTAAGTCTTCGTCCAACTTCTCCCTCAGAAGACTGTTAACTACTCCTCTGAGTTCCTCCATCTCTTCCTTGATGTTCTTGTTCACACTTTGCCAGGTGGACAGGTGACCTCTGAGCTCCAAGATCTCTTTCTTGAGCTCCTCGACCCTGTGCTCAGCCGTTTGTCTCAGGACTCTTTCTCGTTTGACACATTCATCCACCTCCTTTCTGAGGGCCTTATTCAGTCCTTGCCACGTTACCATGTGGCCTTTGAGCTCAGAGACTTCTTTCTCTAGCCCTTCTATTCTGTGCTCCCTTCCTTTCTCATAGCCACAGTCACCCCCCGAGATTGAGTCATCCCTCCAGTTACTCACTAACTGTCTGACTACTTCAGCCGTCTTATCCACCATGTCAGCGTCAGTTTTGTAACGAGATGTCTGGTCCGTCCGTTGGGCTGACGTACCCCTTTTCCCGGTCACTTCCACCTCTGACCTTTCCACATCAGGAGCTGTCACAGTCTTCGTATTGGTTAGCCCAACAGTAGGAACGTCTCCACCCTCCTGGCATATATCATCAAACCTGACAAAGTCCCGGCCCCACTCCAAGGCATACACTAAGTCTGATGGTATACTGCCCCCTTGGCACTCACTGCCTTCGAGCCCCTCAAACATTATTCTGTCTACCGCATAGTTCACTGTGACCCCATGTGCACAGCGAACCTGGACAATTTTCTCGGTCAGACAGAAAGTGAGAGGAGTTCCTACCAGCGTCACCTGACTCTTTGAGTCCAACCGTCCCGAGAACCCTTCCCGGTGTAGCATAACGGAACACACTTGTAGCCAGTCATCACTCGGAAAGAATATCCCACATTCTGGAAATGACATACATGAACACTGCAGTTTCCCAGACATACCCACTGAGCCAACCAGTGCTGCCATTTCTTCAAACTTGGCCCCTTTCTGGACCACCACCCCAATTTGGGTTACCGCCTTCCTCTGAGACTCCACCCCTTTTTGGGTTACCACCCCAATTTGGGACTCCACTTCTTTTTTGGTTACCACCCCAATTTGGGACTCCACCCCCTTTTGGGCTACCACCCCCTTTCGGGCTACCACCCCCTTTCGGGATCTCCCCATGTCTGTTGTACCGGTCTTCTCAGACCACAGTTCACACCACACAGTTTATGTCTCTTACGATACCAGACAAGTCCTTGCTGGCACCACCACAGCTCCTGCTGTCACCGATCACTGGCACCAACGGCTGCTGATCACACACACAGCGGCTGGAGTCACTGCAGCTCCTGCTGCGCTGTCTTCGTGGACCCGCCGATCCACTGGAAGCCGCTTGTCACCTTTGTGGCCAAACTGAGCCACATCAAGCCGCTTGTCACCTTCTTGACTCCCACTGAGCCACCGCAGGCTGAGTCGAGAAAAAAGAAGAAAAAACACCACAAAAAACTCAAAAACTCACGTGTCCTGACTGTGTGCTATTCAGGACGCTCCTGTCTCCACCTGAGACCGTCCAACACACAGGACGCACTGGGTGCGATTCAGGGAGCGACCCTCCTCCCAGGGTCTCCCCACACACCGGCCTCACCAGGTCCAGGGGCTCGGCGGGTGCTCTTCAGGACATCTGTCTCCGCCTGAGACTGCCCAACACTCGCGCCTCACCAGGTCCAAGGTCACACCACATGCTCCTGGGATCCGACTCTGCTCCCAGGGCTGACCCTCCAGGACCTTTCCTCCCTGAACCCTCCAGGTACACTGTCTTCCTCACTGACCCAGGTCAGTACCACACGAACACCTGTCCGATACCTGTGTCGGCCACACCGGGTCACCGTTTTACTCATTGACCCAGGCCAGTACCACACGAACACCAGTCCGTTTCTCCTGGGGAAGCGGCTGCACTGGGCTCACCGATCTGGACAGCGCCTTACTCACTAGGCCGCCCCACGGCCGGACAGTGGCTTCCCCACTTGCAGTCCGTCACAGGCTCTGCTCACACGTGGCCGGTCAGCAGCACATGACACGGCTTCCACAACCGTCAGCCCTCCTGGCTCAGCGTTGCTCTTTGCCACCAAATTTTGCAGTCCTTTTCCGTTGCTCACAGCAACAAGGCTACAACACTGCCCATAGCTTCTCCACCAATTGTGAGGTAGCGCTGTCATGTAAGTAGGGGATTCTTGCTTGGCAGCCACAAAAATCACATCCGGCACCAGGATTTTCATATAAAACCATATCAGTCCGTGAGGTTTATTCACCGTCATAAACCACAGCAGTAATATACAACATATAGTTCATATCAGCATAGCGTCCATTGTATAGGCTAATCAGCCTCAGCGTTATCTCACCCGTCAGGGTTCCTTATGCGGCTTCACCATCACATATGTTAGTTCCCTCCAGGGGCTCTCAGGAACACATCGCCATTGCACATGCACAGCCGCTCCACAGGCTGTTAGTGAGGAGATCCTTCTCCTCACGGGACCTTCCCAACTGAACCAATCAGGTCCCAGCATTCACCACATGTGACCTACCCTGGCCACCATATATGGTCCGTAGCCACGCCCACCGGGTCACATGGCTATGACCTCATCACAGGTCCTTCACATAGCCTTTTACTATAGGTATTATCAGACACACCCCTGGGTGGATTTGTAGGCAGCTAGAACCTGCCCTTCTCTCCAGCTGCCTGAAGGCTTCTCCCTAACACATAGGCACAAAAGATCAGCTCTGCTGATCAGCACATAACCAAGCCTTCATCTCAAAGCCACCCACTTTGAGATACACAACGGCCACTCAGTATTCTGCCACTCATCCTCTCTCTTGGGACATCCACACAGCGCCCCCTAGCGGACACAGTAGTCATTACACCACAATACATACATACAACATGTTACATACATACAACATGTTACATACATACAACATATATACTACATACATACAATACATTCATACAATACATACATATAGACATACAGTACATATAACATAGAGTACATACTCACTATCTCTTGTCACTTTGATCCCCGAAACCAGTGTCATCTGTAAAAAATATTAAAATAACAAACAACCAATATACTCCCTTATCTGCTGAAATCCACGAGTGTCCCACGACGATCTCCCGTGGAGAACAGCAGCATCAGCTGATGCGACCGCTCTCTAGGGGCTCCAGGAATACAATGACGGGAGGTAGGTATCCTTCCGCACTGTATTCCTCCGCCACTGCAAAAAAATAGTCCCTAGTCTCACTTTTGACATTGCTGTGTGAGAAAGTTCCCACACAGCTTTTGCCTTAAAGTGAGACCAGTGAACTATAGTAATCTCTCAGTGATGCACTGCAGGAGATCGTCGTGGGATTCTCGTGGATTTCTGCGGATCAGGGAGTATATTGGTTGTTTATTTTAATATTTTTTACAGATGACACTGGCTTCGGGGATCAAAGTGACAAGTAATGGTGAGTATGTACTCTGTTATATGTACTGTATGTCTATATGTATGTATTGTATGAATGTAATGTATGTAGTATGTATGTATGTAGTATGTATGTTGTATGAATGTAGTATATATGTACTGTAGTATGTATGTATGTTGTATGAATTTAGTATGTATGTATTATGTAGTATGCATGTATGTTGTATGAATGTAGTATATAGGTATGTTGTATGAATGTAGTATATATGTAGTATGTATGTATGTTGTCTGAATGTAGTATATATGAAGTATGTATGTAGTATGTATGTATGTTGTATATATGTAGCATGTTTGTAGTATGCATGTTTTTTTTTTACATTCAACACATTAGCCGGATGATGGGACTACTACTGTCCCATCATTGGCTAATGTGTCAATCACACAAGACCCCCGGCAGGCCCGCACAGACCCCCGGAAGGCCCGCACAGATCCCCGGAAGGCCCGCACAGACCGCGCATCATGATGACATCATTTCAGCAGCCAATCACAGTCATGCCATTAGTTAACATGGCTAACACAACTGGCTCATTGCATTATGGGAACTTCCGATTCTGGTATTCGATATTGTAAAAATATCGGAACTCAGTATCGGAACTCCGATACAGCGAATATCAGCTGATACCCGATATTTGCAGTATCGGAATGCTCAACACTACAGATGGTAGAACACCAGTGCTTTGTACATTGTCTAGTGGTCATTCTGAGGTACTGCATCTCAGCTCCCACTGAAGAGAATGTAATCTGAGTTGCAGTACCTAAGAACGGCCTCTGCACAGTCTATGGCGCTGTGGTGCTTTGGCTTTGGAACCTAACAGCAGCTGTTTTGGGGGTGTGCCAGACCCCTACAGATCTGATATTGATGACATATCCTTAGGCTGGACCATCTACTGTATATAAAATGCATGGAGAACCATTTCAATAAGTAATAATTTAAAAATAATAATATCAATTTTAATATGATAAAATAATTGAAAATTGATTTTCTTTACTTATTTAATATAATAAAATTCCAATTATCTGACATTACTATTTTTAGATATTTCAACTATCTATATTTCATCTTTACAAATGTCTATGGGTAGGGGGGAGAAATATATGATAGGTGGTAGGTAGTGATGAGCGAGCATGCTAGGATAACGCCTTATCCGAGCACAAAAAAAGGAAATGTCTTACGATTTGTACTTTAGTGGTAAATGCAAAACATTATTGCAGTATTCTTTTCTTTTAATTTGCATAGTCACTAAAAGTCTATAATAAGATTTTTCCACTCTCTATTGATTTGTACCCTTTATCCCCTTGACCACATAAGCTCTATACGGTATGAACAGTGAATGTGTGATCTTACTGTAAGGATCTGACCCTGGAGCTGATCCCGTCCGTATGTATAGTATTGGTGTTGACTGTCTTTTACTGTAGCTCTGATAGCTCTGCATTAATTTAACCCCTTAGCTGCCGCTGTCAGTATTGCAGTGTGTTGTTTATGCGTTTTAAGGGATTAAAGTATTTTTAATCTATCTGGAAAAATACCCACAATAATACAAAATAATAAATTGCTCCCTTTTCCAAAAACATAAATAGCAAATATGTATTAAAAATATATATATAAATATATATAAAAAATCAAAGTGGCAGAATTGCTGTTTTTTTTTTTTGTCAAATCACCTCAATGAAAAATTGGAATAAAAAGAAACCAGAAAGTTCCAGGGGCACCGAAATGGTATCAATAAAAACTACAGTTTTTCTTGTAAAAATAAATTTCTATTTATAACTAAAGCATAAAAAAAAGTTATGCTTCACAGAATATGGCTACAGAAGCAAAATTGTCTTGTGCGTTTTTGATGTTTTCTTTTTAAGTAACAGAAAAGAAACAACAACAAAAAACTATCTATATTTGGTATCATTATAGTTGTACTTACCCAAATAGCTGGCAATTTAACCACAATGTAAACGTCATAAGCTATAGCCCACCCCCCCCAAAAAAAAATGTCAGAATTGCCTTTTTTGGTTTTTAATTCCATCCCATTTGGAATTACTTTCCCCTTGGTAAAATGAATGATGTCATTGGAAACTACTAAAAAAAAGTCAGAACAATCAAACACCCATATGACTACATCAACAGAAACATAAAAAACGTACGACTTTTGCCGAGGTGCAAAAACGAAAGTGAAAAGATTAAATATGGCCGCCATTTAATGGTTAAGCCATTCATAAACGTTTTAAAATTGTGATTCTATTTTATTTATATTTAGTCCATTGAAAACAAGATCTTGTGGTTTATGTGAATATGTAAGAAATGAACTCAAGGCCAGGGCATTGTGTCATCCCATGGGTTGATATTCGCTGCTTCCAGACTCGTTTGGATGTCTCCTGTTCTGTATTGTTCACGCAGATGTGTGGTGTTTGCCGGCCCAGTAACTGGAATTTATAATCTATGGGAATCATTAACATGTTCACAAAGCTCCGAGGTTTTATCCATTCCCGTATTTTGACATGTTTTGCTTTAGATGATCTACAATGGATATAAACAGATTTTTGGTTCGTCTGTGCAGCTTCTGATCCATTATCGTGCTACTGTGTGCAGGGCAGACCCTGTGTTGGATGGTGCTCTGGGTAATGCCATCTATTCCCCCCCATATTGCTCCAATATGGTTAGTTTTTTTATTAATTCACAAATAACATACTAAACAAGGGTTTCTCTAGTCCTTGGAGCTGGTGGGTGCATGGCCGTAAGTATACAATTTGCATCCACGCGGCGATGTGCCAACTAGACATGCCCAACCTCTCACAAAACAAGTGAATTGAGCAAGGTTGGACCTGTCAAGATGAAATGTGGCTGGAGGTATATAAGGCCGGGTTCATACTGAGTTTTAGCAGTCTGTTAGACAGACTGCATTACACCGAGGCATAACACGGTGTAACGCAGTCCGGTAACGCTGCCATTGCCGTCCTTTGTCGGGCACATCACGACGCATGCCATAGAGCGGCACGCGTTTGCGATGTGCCGTCATTCAATGATGGAGCCTCGGACGCAGGCTGCAGCATCTGAGGCTCCGTCACCGCTAGCGCAGATTAAGCATCTGCGCTAGCGGTATAGCATAACGCATATCGCGTTATGCTATAGCATTAACGCAGCCCGTCAACGCTATGCATTGAACGGGCTGTGTTAACGCAATTTGAACCTGGCCTTAATCACATACTTTCAGTCACATGACCGCCTGCTTCTGACACCAACACTGGAGAATCCTGACAGTGGGCACAATGTGACTGCAAACTTGAGCCCTAAGCCTGGACAACCCCTTTAAGCAAGTCAACTTCTTCAATACTTTTTTTTTACTGGTTTCCACCTTCTACACTTACAGTATGTCTTGACATGTTGTCCTTTTAACAACTACTCATTGCATTAATTAATGGCTCTCTCTGAAACGTGTTTGCCTTGACATTGGTGTTGAATTTGCCACAAACGGTTTTAACATTTTCCAAATAAACCAACATTTTTTTTTTTTACAGGATTTGATCATTTTTCTATCTGCATTCAACCGTTACATGAGTATTGATCAACCACTTTAGGACAAAAATGTGGCAGAAAGGTGACCTGCGGAACCTGAAAAAAGTTTGATTTTAGGAATCATGCCGCATATACAGAAGATATAGTCTAATTCTATAAGCTGCTCTTGTAACTCCCAGTAATTACTCCTTGTTCAATGTCTGTTCATGATGTGTGATACATTCTATAGACTTATAAGGTTTTTGATAAATAAAATGATAAACAGAGACAGTCTGCAAATTACTTTAATTAATAATTATCTTGTCTTGTCTTATTCGTAAAAGTAATTCCAAAGTGTAACCTGTCTCATCAGAGACACAGAGATACATAACAGGAAGGGGAGGCAAGTCTTTTTTTCTCTACAGGAAGTGAGATGGGTATCTGTCTTTCTGCTCTTGCTTTCCTCTCTGTTAAACTGGATGCAGACAAAACAGGACAAGCAAGTAAATGGATAATAGCAGGGACAATGTATTCTGGGGATGAGATGAAGGTAGTTCCAGAATCAATAGTTTGGACAGAAGGCTGATGAAGAAGAACTGCCTATGGAAGAGCAGTAGCAAAGCATGAGAAACAGGACAGTTCCTGGACATATTAGACTGATATTTGCAGCAAAATCAGTTTTAAATTACTGTTTGGAGCATAGGTAGCCAAACCTCCCTTTCCTACAAGTTTTGAGTGATAGCCTTACGCTTTAAAGGGAATCTTTAATACTAAAGTATTACTGAAATATATTGGTAGAAGAAAAAAATGTCTATGATATCTAGTAAATGTTGTAGTTTTATTTAGGGTGCACTATTATAGGTCAACACTGGACAAGAAAGATTAGTTTGTGATCGTCTAGATCCTTTATAGTTTGATGGACTAATTTTTTATGTAATTTTCAATTTTCCATTAAACTCCAATTTTTTTCTTCAAAAGTAGGTAGAGATGAGCAAATTGATTTGATGGAAATTAAATTAGTGTTGAGTTCTAGGAAATTCATTGCACCCGTCAATTTTTCCAATCTTGAGGTTTTTTTTTTTAAATTACCATATATACTTGAGTATAAGCTGACCCCCCCCCTAATTTTGCCACAAAAAACTGGGAAAACTTATTGACTCGAGTATAAGCCTAGGGTGGAAAATGCAGCAGCTACTGGTAAATTTCAAAAATAAAAATAGATACCAATAAAAGTCAAATTAATTGAGACATCAGTAGGTTAAATGTTTTTGAATATCCATATTTAATCAGGAGCCCCATTTAATGCTCCATACAGTTCATGATGGCCTCATAAGATGCTCCATACAAAATACGCCCCATATAATGCTGCACAAAGGTCAATGATGGCTCCATAAGATGCTTCATAGATTATGCCCCATATGCTGCTCCATAGAATATGCCCCATATGCTACTACTGCTGCAAATAAAAAACAATGACATACTCACCTCTCGTCGCTGGGGGCCAGGTGCTGGTGTCCTGAGCAGGCGGGGACAGCGGCACACTATGGGGGCCAGGTTCCGGTGTCACCGCTGGCTCAGGGCCCTGGCGCCTGCGATATCCACCTGTCCCTGTTCCACCGCTGCGCGCCACTCTGTCTTCTGGGTCCTCTATCAGTGACTGTTCAGGCAGAGGGCACGCACTAAACATGTCATCGCACCCTCTGACCTGAATGTCGCAGCCAGAGGACGCGGCGGACAGAGCGGCGTGCAGCAGTGGAACGGGGACAGATGAATATAGCATGGCTCCCCCGTACTCCTCGTCATATTCACCCCCTCCTGGTGCTGTCTCTGCAGCCCCTGCTTCTCCCATGGCTTCGGTGCCGCAGCTCTTCCTTCCTTCAGCGGTCACGTGGTACCGCTCATTAAAGTCATGAATATGCGCATATTCATGACTTTAATGAATGGTAACACGTGACCACTGAACACTGGAAGAGCTGCAGCGCTGGAGACCATGGGAGAAGCAGAGGGGCTGCAGAGATGCACCAGAAGGGGGTGAGTATATGTGAAAGCCACGTTGCCCCTCCTCCGCCGACCGCCTGGCGTATATGACTCGAGTATAAGCCGAGAGGGGCACTTTCAGGCTTAAAAAATTGGCTGAAAATCTCATCTTATACTCGATTATATACGGTAATTCATCTTTAGTAGGTAGGGCTTAAGGAATGAGGTGGAGCATTCAGCTGGCCAAAAATTTTACAACAATTTCCACCATAAATTAGCATGACTTGTAGTAAATTTGAGATGTGTTAACGGGTTCGAGCCTCTTAAGAAAATTAGGCAGATCGATTTGGAACAAACTGAGATTGATTTTGGTTAAATAACGACCTTTGTCCACAGTTTTTCTCAACCCCAAAGTTCACAGTTCTTGATACTTTATCTTCCCGATGCCACCAAAGAGCAAAAGAAGATGCCACGCTAACCAGAAACAATCCGGTGCTTATTTGTAGACACAACAATATATTTGATCCTGGCTCTGCCAAATATTTTTAGGATTATTTGGAAGCAAAGTTCCTTAAGTTCACATTTTCCATTTCATTTTGTTCTCTTGGTTATAAAACCCTCTCACCCTCCACCCCATTGTTTGTAGACATCTGCATATTAGGAAAATAATTTCTGTCACTCAACGGGAATCAATTGAGAAAACGGAATATTCTTTCTCACAAATTATGATATTAAGCATTGTAAAAGTGCAGAGCGAAGCAGAACAAATGGCTGTTTATGAATGCAATCAGCTGTGTTGAATCTACTCATTATAATTACTGGTTTTGCTGGTAAGCCAGCATAATAATCTTCACAATATAGCATTTTCATGAACAAAAGCAGTGCTGATTCCTTAATACTGGAAAGTTAAATTATTTGAAGTTTCAAAAGAAAAATTAGAAACTGTGAAGGGTGAAATTTTCAAAAATAAACTCATTGAGTTTACTGTGATAACAGCATTTTTAGTGTGGATGGATATCTTTATAAAAGTGTCTTTAAAAAAACTTTAAAAGGAATGTAAATCTTTGAGGACTAGAGATGAGTGAGATGAATTTGCTTCAAATTAAACAAAAAATTTGGATATGTCACACTGGCTTCTCGCCCCTCACCTGTCCTGGCAATGCTGCTCCCCTCCCAGTCTTCTACTGGCTTTCTTCCTCTCTCCAGCCTCAGTCTTTTCTTTTGTAAGCAAGTATATTTTTTTATGTTTTAACTCCTTTATTTCTTATGCCCTGGGTAGAGATGAGCATATAAATTCAACGGACCTTGTTCATTGTTGCGAAGATTTTGTGCTGGGCCTATTAATCAGAAGATGGATTCACATCAGGATAGGGTCAAAGTAAAAGAAGGCTGCCTTGCAGTGACTGCTAGGCATGCATGAATTGGCCAAATTATGTGCTAAGTATCTGCTCTTTTTCCTATTTTCTAGCGCAGCAATGAAATTCAAATTTCAGATATTTCATGTTTACATGTGTGGAGACATGGGGGGGGGGGTGAGCAGGCATCCTGGTCCGCTAGCTGAAACCACATGGACCAGGGATCAACCCACTGAACGCCCACTCTCCTTTCACAGTGGGCATAACGCTGCTCAGACAACACAGGGTGAGGGTAAACAGTGTGGCAATACTTTATTGAACCACAAAACAGGCAGATAACACATAGAACAGTCCCTGCAAAATACCCAAGATGTTGCACATTACAGATTCTCACCCTTCCACTGACTCACTGGGATAAGAGCAGCTGTGAACTCAGAGCTTCCAGGGCAGACTACCCCACTTGTGGAACAGGCACAGAGAGAGGCAGTAGCAACAAGCTTAGGAAGATGACAGTCCATTGAGGTACAAGGCCAGATGACCGGAGGGTCACAACCTGGCTTCACTGAACATCTCCATGGAGCGAGGTGACTGACGGGTCCTATTCCTGACTACTCCAAATGTATCCATGGATTTGGGTTGGTCAATGGAGCAGATGTGTATTCTTCCAGCCGGGGCCAAGGTCCCCTAAGCTGGCATCCTGTAGAATCTGTGTCTCTCTTGCTGGGGCCATGAAGTCTAGGCTGCTGTCCTGTAGAGAATCTCTGGTTCTTTGGATCTCTTGGCTGTCTGGAAGTCTGGAAGTGTATTACCTCTTTTTACAGTTAATAACTGACCTTCATCCAGCATTTACAGAAAAAGGGGAAGAATGATGATAAAATCAACTTGCATTGTGTGATTATGTAAACTATTTGCATAGTTTTTCCTCCTCTATTTTGCAAGTCGACAAACTGACTGGCCTGGACAATGTGTAATCAACATACCAGCAAACATCATTGCTCCATGACCCTGTATCACTAGTCATCCAGGATAAGAGCACAATATGTTACAACAAATTGCAAACTTACAAGTTAATATTACCGTCTTACATGATCAAAAGTCTGTTTTATTAACCAATCAGAAGGAAACACACAAATTCAAAAGTCAACATATAGGTAATAGTCAATTCATGCTGGCTTGCTAAAAATAGATGCAAGGTTAATTAAGATACAATGCTGTGTCCTCACAACATGCTATAGCACTACAGAGTGCAACTTTATTTGTTAGTTATGTATGGAAATGGCTACCCTTAATATGCACCTGTACATACCGGCTTTCTGACTGAACGTGATGGTCACTCTTTTGTTATTTATATATTGGCTCTCTGACCAAGTACTCCACCCATCAGCCTGTGGCGGTTTTAATTACAGTAGTATCCTACCTACCTATATAAATGTAGTCTTCAGCCTAGGAGAGGATTCACATTAGGATAAGGTCCCAGCAAAGAAGGTCACCTTGTCATGGCTGCTGGGCATTCATGAATTGGCCAAACTGTTTGCTAAGTATCATCTCTTTTTCCTATTTTCTACAGCAGTAATGCAATTAAAATTTTGTATATTTCATGTTTACATGCTATAGCACAACAGTATGTAACTTTATTTGTTAGTTATGCATGGATGTGGTACTCTTAGTATGTACCTGTACACACCAGTTTTCCATTTGGAAGTGACTGTCAGTCTTTTGTTATTTATTTATCAGAAGTTGGTCAGGCGATGTAGGCAGGTAGGAGGTGGCTCGCCAGGCTCTGGAGTACTAATGTGGCTGCTGGATCAGAGTCCTGCAAATCAATTTGCTCATCACTAGCTCTATTGCTCTTACCAACTTCAGAAGATATAACAATGCTTTTTACTAGCAATTCAGTTCATAACGAGAATCAAATTTCCTGGCCAAATTTGAATTTCGTCAGATTCTCTTATCTCTGTTTAAAACCAAAAATACTAAGCATCTGGCACTAAGCAAGTGGACATTTCTTTTTCTGGTCCTGCCTTCAGCTACAACTCTCCTAGATCCATCCATGGCTTTCCTCCTCTACTTGGCTGGAAGCATGATGAAAAAGATGGCCGCTCAAAATTTGAACCAAGCAGGTCTATTTGAAGAGGAATCAGTCTGCCATCTTTTGTTTGTATGTTTAGTTGCTTTTTTGTCTAATCTTTGTTAGAATCTTGACTTTGATCCTGATCATTATCCAGACCTTTTTCCTGGATTTCACTACTATCCCAACTTTTGGATTGTTGCCTGGTTCATGTGGTTCATCTTGGTGTGATCTCCTGGCCTGATTTTTAGGTACAATTCCATGGGATGAAATCCTCCAGATTGTCTTAAACTACTCGTTTGCCTAAAGCTGCCACCTTCTCTCCAGAATCCCAACATTTTCCATGTTAATCTTCTTCAATCTTTAGTCATCAATGATTTTCTATGATGATAAAGATTTCCTTTGCTTCTCTATTCCTTAGATTTCCAGTTTAAGCTCCTTTTTTCAGCCATAGACTTACTGTATTGTGGCACAGCTTGCCTCCTATGCGAACTGTGAAGGAAACTCGTGCCTATTGATGTGGACCTTTAACAAAGAACTCAATTTGCCATCGCTTGTAAAACAACATCCTTGTATGTTAATAGAGATAAGAAAAAATTGTGGCACTGAATACAAAATAAAGTGCTAACTAGTGATGATGAGCGAGTATACTCATTACTTGTTATTTCCCGCGCATGCTCTGGTGATCTCCGAGCATTTTGATGTGCTCGGAGATTTGGTTTCTATCGCCGCAGCTGCATGATTTGTGGCTGCTGGACAGCCTGAATACATATTGGGATTGCCTGTTTGTTATGAAATCCCCACATGTATTCAGGCTGTCTAGCAGCCACAAATCATGCAGCTATGGCGACATAAACTAAATCTCCGAGTACATCCAAATGCTCGGAGATCACCCGAGCAAGCTCGGGAAATCTCGAGTAACGAGTATACTCGCTCATCGCTAGTGCTGAGCTGACCTTTTTGTAAAAGTATAAAATTGCTGAATTGGGCAGATGAAAACTGGGGCTTGCAGTGCCGGTCAGCATTACTCTTGTTTTCATTTAAATCCTTATGTACCTTTTGTTCCTGATCTTTATCGCTTACTTTGACCTCAATCCCGACCTTAGCTTTGTTCTTGCATTGCATCAACCTTTGGATTTATTTTTGGTCATGTAGTTACACTCATGGTACTAAGTCTTGGCCTGACTTCTCACTACATGTCTGAGCTTCTATCCCATTGACAGAGTCTGGCTACATTCCTGGTTTCATTGTAGAGCATTCCAGCAAATTGGTGGCCATTCTGGAGATCTGGGAACCCAAACAGGAAAGTCTGCAAGCAAAGAGTGAAGAACATTGAGATTTATTTGACCCCATTCTAGCCAGTGCCAAACCACCAATACCATAGCAGAATGTCCTGGGTAAAAGGAAACTGCATGAATGGATACCATCTTCATTCCTATCAAGTGATGATCGAATTTGGTAAAATTCAGCAGTTTGCTTGAATTTGGCTAGGAAATGTTTTTGGATGCAAATTGAATATGCCTTGTTGTACTTTTGGCTTTCTCCAGAACCCAGAGCATAATAACGGCTGAATAGGCTTCAAATGATGCACTTGGTGATCCCCTGACATATTTCACTGGGCCCAGAAGCTTCAAGATTTACTTATTCTCTTGGGTGCATCATGTTTCTTTGTTAAACTGGCACAGGAAAGTGACCACTGATTCCACCAGTGAAGAGGGGTCCTGTGGGGAAATGGAGGGCCATATGTGCATCACTTCTCCATTCCCTAGAGGACCATACAAGCACCACCCATTGTGCAGATAAGTAACAAGTTTTGAGTGAAACAACCCCTTCTACATCCACTCAAGGAAAAAAACAAAATATCACTATTCTTCTGTCCATTTTTTTTTACCCGCACAGCCAAAAAGTCTTTTAAAAATGTGGTAAACCATAAGAACATGCAAAAACCAGCACTCTGGGCCTGGTTTATTATAGCGTTTATATTTTTTTTATCTAGTTTTTGATGTTTTTCACCTGTTTATTTATTTGCACTATTTCTTATTTCTTCTTTTAATTTTAAAGTCTGTTTTATGGGTTCACAGATTTTTTTTATGTTAACCATTTAGGTTTTCCAGATGTTTTCAACCTGACTCATCATTTGCGATTTTTCAAAAGTTGCAAACTTTGCCACTTTTTCTGTTACGCCGTTTAGTGATAGGGTAAATTTTTTTATTATGATAGATTGGGCAATTCTGAACGCGGCGATACTAAATATGTGTATGTTTGATTTTTGTTATTGTTTTATATAGAGTGGGGCGAAAGGGGGTGATTTGATCTTTTATATTTTTTTTATTTTTTTAATATTTTAAAAAATATTTTTTACTTTTTACATGCTTCAATAGTCTCCATGGGAGACTGGAAGCTGCAATATTTTGATCACCTCTGCTACACACAGGCGATGATCAGATCGCCTGTGTGTAGCAGAAAGGCTCACTTGGCCGGCACTCATAGCAATCTGGCAATGACAACCATAGAGGTCTGCAGCAGACCTCTGGTTGTCATGCTGACCCATTGGTGACCTGCAATCATGTGACGGGGTCACGATGGGCGGGATTAGCGATGCACTTCTGGTAAACGCGAGTTAAATGCCGCTGTCAGAGATTGACAGTGACATTTAACTAGTTAACAGCCGCAGGTGGATTCCACCTGTGGCTGTTTCGGGCACATGTCAGCTGTATAGATCAGCTCTCATGTGCCAAGAATTGTGCGGGCTCAGTGTTGGAACCTGCATCCAGCAGAGGGAGTCTAACATGGGCGTACTATTACGTACAACATCAGAAATGGGTAAACAAAGGAAATGCCAATATTCCTGATGTTCCGGGGCAGCCTTCACATCTCAGTCAAGCAACTTTTGGAGACTACAAGTGATCACTCCTAACAACTCATGTCTTCTGAGATGAACAAACTGGTTATTCACATTGAGTTAAAAAGTTACACGAGTGATGCAAATTGACAAGAACTTTCACTCCAGAGATGTTTGTAGAATCTAAAATTGAATTTAAATGTCGAGTTCCGTTAGGTACTTTAACATATTTTGCTAATCTAGCAATTTGCCTTCAGACGGTAGCAGAAGTTCCTTGCATATTTGCTTCCCAGACGCACTAAGCTAAGACTGCCTGTCAGCTATATTCCAAAGAAATAGATAACTGTAACCAAAAAGGAACTGTCGGCTAGACATTAAAGGCCACCAGAATAAAGCTCTCCTCCAAGCAATCAGCCTGTCATAAGCAGAAGGTAAAAGTTGAAAGTAAATTTTATGTCATTTTAAGTGCAGGAATCTGGTTTTGCTCTTGTAAACTGACATAAACAAATGCAAACATACTCGGAACTGCTCTACACCGTTCATTAAAGCAACCTTGTTGCGTAGATCGCCCTTGGGCTATCAAAACAGTTCTGAATAGAGATGAGCAAATAAATACGAGTGGAATTGAATTTGACTCAAATATGTGTCGCTCCTCAGACCCGTGGTGTTATATTGTTTTCATTGGTCTCCCTGTTGCGCCCCTCGGCCAAGCAGTTCTGATGATGTCTTCGATGTAAAGGATATACTAGCTATGAAGAAAGTTAAGGGGAAGACTTTTTTCCTGATTGATTGGAGGGGTTTCGGTCCTGAGGAGAGATCGCGGGAGCCCTGAGAGATTATCAATGCTCCTCGTATTATGAGGAGATTTCTTTCCAGCCTTAAAAAGGAGGGGTGTAAGGGAGGGGCTTCTGTCACGCCTGCGGGTGCTCACCTGAGCTCCTCTGCTTCTCAGCATGATGCAGGCTTTGTCCCATACCGTCCCTCGCCCGTGTTCTTGAGTTCCCGGTGGGTCGGTGGTCCACACATGCGCTGCCGCGCTACTTCTGCCTCTCTGCCTTCTGTCTTGACCCAATGGCTCCGCCCTATCATGGCGGTGCCCACCGGGTATTTCTGCACCACTTCTGAGCACGTAAGGTGCCTGATTATCTGCATGGCTAGCACCTGCGTTCCTGTGCCAGGCGCCTTCATTTGTCTTCAGGCTCTCCGGCTAGTCCCTGTGTCTCCTGTGTACCTCGTGCTGTTTCCTATCTCTAGTCCGTGTGTCTCCTGCTGTTTCCCACCTCTAGCCCATGTGTCCTATGTGTGTGTCTCATTCCGTTCTACTCTCTCTCTCTTGCAGTGTCAAGTCCTTGCTGGTTCCTGGTTCATCAGATCCTGCCCCTTCTCCGCAATTCCCATTTTTGTGTTTCACCCTTCGTGTTCCGGAGTCTATCGTTCCCCTCTCTGTTCCTCTACGTAAATCCCCTGTATTTCCTTGAGTTGCCCCGTTGGCATCAGCTGTTGAGGTTCTATCTTCCTTGGGCCTGCTCCTGACACTCCCTGTATAGGGGGTAGCCCCACTTGGTCCACTTGCCCTTGGGAGCTCTGTAATCATGACCAAGAGGGTCCACTCTAGGGTTCAACTCGAAATCGTGACACAAAGTCTTATTCATTAGAGTATGTCCCTAAGTCATTCACCTTTAAGCTGTGTGCCCAGTGGGAGGGGCTGGCCACAAACTTCGATCTTATTGTTGTGTTTATTATAGATTTGCTTTTTCATCAGTTTAAGTGCACAAATCTCTCCTGTAAAGTGTTCAACCTCACAAATCAACATTTCCAATCAGTGAGAGTAAGCAGAGTTAGATGTGCGGTCTGGATCTCACGTATACATAAGACATATCTGTCCTGCCTATGATGGGGGTATGTGTGGTTTTGTTCCTCTCTGCAAGGGGCATCCCTAATACACAACCCTGCAGACAGGCTGGAGACTGGGATCTGGAACATTCTTCAGAAAATGTTTAGGAGGGAGGGTGTGATACTTCTGCCCATTCAATTGGTTGATCCCAGGAGAGGGAGAACAATAACTCACATGTTTAGTGAGAGGGTTGGTGCCGTGACATTGGGGGCTGAGGATTTGTTGCTGATGTCCTGTTGCCCATGTATGCATGGCCTGTAGAGATTGCAGATCAGTTGCTGGCTGGAGTTGGATACATGTGTAACAGTAATGGTATCAGTCAACTGGAGGAGAATGAACTGAGATTACAGACTATACCAGGCTGAGAACCACTGATGAATGAGCTGCTGCGAGCACAGCATCAATGACTAGCGGTGACATCATCAAGGTTACCACCGGTCAATGAGTCTGCATTCCCAGCAGGGCTGAACTTCAGTGATCTCCCTCAGGTGAGTGGTGAGTTCACAGCGGTGAAATTTTCCCAGTCAACTGCATTGAACTCACCTCTCACCGGAGGGAGGTCACCGCAGTTCAGCCTGGCTGGGAATGCAGCCTCACTGATGCTGCGCTCGCAGCAGCTCATTTACCAGTGGTTCTCAGCCTGGATGTTCGCATCTTTTCACCATCCAGGCTGAAATCTATTAATCCCCAAACATGGATTGCGGCTTGGGACAGTACGACGGACAAGTGAGTGATATGGTTGCTTTTTATTTTTATTTTATTACAGTCGATGAGGGATTCAATAGAATGGTCATTAGGTGAGTATAACTGTGTTATTTATAAATTAAAAAAGTAAAACTCTGCTTTGTTTTTAGTTCATATAAAAAACTTTATTCTGGCTGTGTCTTTATTTACCATATAACTATAGGATTAGTAATGGATAAGTGTCTGATAGATGCCTCTCCACTACTAATCCGTGGGCTTGATATCACCAGACAATGCAAAGGTGACATCAACCACACAAATAGGAACCCCACTTGCCACCGCTACAGGGTAAGTGGGAAGAACCGGGCAAAGCACAAGAATTGGCGTATCTAATAGAAAGACCTTATCTGAGCAGCTGCGGGCTGCTATTTTTAGGCTGGGGGGCCAACATCCATGGTCTCTTACCAGGTTGAGAATTCCAGCCCCCAGCTGTTTGCTTTTCTTGGCTGGTTATAAAAAATACAGGGGAACCCATGCCGTTTAAAAAAAAAACTTATATATTTACAGCGCAGGAGCCGGCTGATGAATACTCACATCAGCCACCGCCTGCTCTTGCTGTTATTAGTGGCTGCAGGCGTAGGCGGATGGGCACAGTAGTCCCATCCGCCCACACTGGTAAACTTTATACCTCCGATCACAGTTGCAGGTTCACGCTGTCATTTGATAGCGTGAGAACCGCAGCTGTCTGACCATCGGTAATGACTTTACCGCTGATCAGAAGCAGTGTTTGCTGGGTTGTCATACACATGTTTGAGTTCGGGGGGCCGAACTCGAACAGTAACATGGTCTTCCCAAAGAAGTCTGTGTTCGGTGTCCATGCCTGAACACTAGATGTTCGGTACGGATGCCAAACTTTACTGTTCGGGTTCGCCCATCTCTAGTAAAGAGAACTCAGACATTTTTCATTATGGCTGCTTCTTTGGCAAATGAACCCAGTCTTGTTTATGAACTGGCTTTCCCCAAAAAGTTGCTTATGATGGCACAACTACTTTGAGAGAACTATAAAGAAATGTAAAAATCCCATTCTTCCCAAAGTCCATCATTTCATAGACAGTTTGTAGAAATTGTGACCTTTTGACCATTGGATGTAAACAGTTGGTGATATATTTTAATTTCTAAACTTCTGTAATTTTTCTTTCTCTTAGAATTTTTTTTCCTAGCTTGTCAAACATGTGACAACTTTTCCTTAAGATGCTAATACTTACTTTCCAAGTTTACCCTGGGTTTCCAGTCCTATGGGTGCTACACAACATATCTTGTGTAGGAATCCTTCTGTTTCGGTTATTACTTGGTAGACACCAATAAACATGTCAACGTGAGGCCAAGAGGAGAAGTTGCTTGGAAGAGGAGAAATAGCACCACATTGTAAGTAACTCGTGAGTAATTGAGTTTTATGCTGAATGTTCTAAATTACTGAACACTAGAAAAAGTTTTTTTTAAAATGTAATATTTTTTAATTTCTATTTTTTTTTTTTCATTATTCTTTATTTTGGAAACCATGGTGTAAATTATTCCATTTATCCATTTATTAGTGGGTCCTACTCTCTTACTAGTTTTTGCCTTGGATTAATTACCCTGATCTAATTCATTTAGTGGAGGACAGCTGTGGTATGTGGGTTGCCCACTGATGTATTATGTTAAATGATGCCCATCTGTCATCGCTGTAGATCAGCATGAATCCTGGTGTCATCCACTTCATTGGTTTTGCAGAGATGAGAAGTGCAGCTACACTGTTTACCACTGTTGATAATTTAATATCTACACCTTTTATTATCCCGAGTGCTGTTATTTGGTGAACACTGATACATGATGGGCAGGGGAATATCAAAAACACATTAGGGTCTGAGAGCAGCAAGTTCTTCGGTACAGTTAATTAGAGTTTTTTTGGACAATTGTGCCATTACTCTCCAATCCCATGTGGGAAAGTGGAACTGATAAATAGAAAATTGAGAATTTGTGTTGCCAACATGTTTAACAAAGTCAGTCATTAATCTGTTTTAGTGAGCCCGGGAGATACAATGCAACATTTGTTAACCGAGAAATATGTGAATCCTTGAATCCTTGGCTTTAGGCTATGTGCACACGTGCGGAATTCCCGCAGATTTTATGCATTTTTGCCGCGTTTTATTTGCCGCCAAAACGCATAAAATAAGCAACCCATTGAATTCACATGCTGTACTAATGCTGCATATTTTTTCCGCTGCGGAATCACATTGCAGAAAAATATGCAGCATGCTCATTCTTTTTGTGGAATCGCGGGGATTCCGCCCACATAGGAATCCATTGTTCTGCTTACTTTCCGCATGTGGCTATGCCCACCATCCGCAAAGTAAGCGGAAAATGTGCGGATGGAACCCAGGGTCTGGAGAAGAGGAGATTCTCCTCCAGGCTCTGGGTACCATATCCCTGTGTAAAAAAAAGAATTAAAATAAAAAATCGTTATATTCTCACCTTCTGGCGTCCCCAGGCCTCAGCGATGCTCCCAGCAAGTCCCGTTCCCAGCGATGCCTTGTGACAATTTTTAAATTATTTTTAACATTATATCTTTTTACTACTGATGCCGCATAGGCAGCCTCAATAGGAAAAAGTTGGTCACACTCGTCAAACACTATGTTTGACGAGTGTGACCAACCTGTCAATCAGTTCTCCAAGCGATGCTACAGATCGCTTGGAAAACGCCAGTACTCTGCAAGCTAATTACGCTGGCAAAACGCTAGTTTTTCGTGGGAATTACGCATGTGGATTTCTCGCGGCAGGGAGTTACGGAATTGCCACGGAAATTTCCTCGGCGATTCCACACGTGTGCACATAGCCTTAATTGTGTCTTTGTTCTATCTGGAATATAAGAAAACATTATGGACACATATACCAGAAAACAAATCTCCAGGATGTCCTCTCTGTCATTGATATGTGTGGCCCAAAAAAGTCAACTGGTGGCCAAAAAGAAATTACAGGTTGGAGCTTGACGGGACTATAAATAACACCGGTAGCAATGTCCTACTATTGGTCATGGAAGTTTAATCAGTTAAGGTTTGACCAAAAAAGCTCCACGATCATCTTCAAAAGGTCCAAGACATTTTCTGGACACAGCAGCCATCTCATTGTTTATCCAGGCCCATTATATCTGCATGTGGTAGAGCTTGATGTTTCAACTTTAATGCCATTGCTCTGATGTCTCAGGGGTCAAACTCCAATTCTAGGATAGGTGACGTCATTGACCCCCTTCACGCCGTGGCCATTTTCCATTTTTGTTTCATTTTTTCCTCACCTGCTTCTAAAAAGTCATAACTTTTTTATTTTCCATCAATAATAGCTGCATGAGGGCTTGTTTTTTTATGGGACAAGTTGTAATTTGGAAAGGCATCAGTGATTTTATCATGTGATGCACCAGAAAGCAGGAAACAAAATGTGTGTTGAAATTGCAAAACGAAAAATGCAATTTCACAATAGCTTCTTTTTTATTTACCATATTCCTTATACAGTAAAACTGACCTTGAAAATCCCATATCCACCACCAATAAATGGCAGAAAGAGAGGCATAGAATAAAATTACCGCAATGTGTATTACATAACAATTTTCACAAAATTCATATTCAACATGGTAAGTACACATAAATTAGCGCCATGGGTACATATAAAGAAACACTGTGAGGACAAAATTGTATACAGGACTAATACCAATAATTTCTCAATGAGAATGGAAAAATTGAACAAAAAAAAAAGTCCTTCACTTACATGTGCAATGCCTCTTAGATAAGCACCCACAGCTGCCCTTGACAGCGCCGTTTTGCCATATAGGCTTCCTCCATGAGGGGCATGTGTGTTCTCTGCAATGCCCGGTTTTAAATACACCTCCCTACAGCTGATCACAATGTCAGCGTCACAGGCTTCACAGTGCGCATGCGCCGACCCCCTGACTTCCTCCATACAAGATACTTCCTGCTCACCGCGCTGGGACGCCAGTGTAAACACTGTACGCTACCATGGAGAGCGGGGCAGAAAGTCATGAGGTTGTCGTGAACCACACATGCGCTACATCCCAGCGCTGAAATCGCTGCAATGAGCACTAATTGCAAACAAAAAAAAAAAAAGGCTCCATAGAGAGGCCAGTAAATGATAAAATCACATATACTGTGAGCTAAAGCGATAATGTGACTACAAATAATATACATACATCTCAATGCAATATAAAAAATAGCAATATCATAAAAATATAAATATACATAATACCATTAAGATATGTATAGCCATAATGTATCATATGTTTTTAATTACAATATGTCATATATAATGTGAATTTATAACACCTAAAATACCAAATTATGCACAAAATTGCATTAATATTAATCAATGTGACATACTATAACAAGAATTACATATACAAAAAATTGATACCAAAAGTGCCTAAAAACACCAAATATACTATCCCAGCGCCCGATTATATTAATTCAAAGACCAAGCAGTTATTCAACTATTATGCAAATGAGTCAAAATTGAGAAGTCATGTCGAACTCCAGAAAATTCAATGATGATGGACCTATCTTCCATAGAATAATTTGCCGGAAGAATGCAGCATGCTGATGTTATTCTTTAGGCTGAATATAATGAAAATTTTTTTTATAAAATTATTAACAAACAAAACACACAACTGAAAACAGGATCCATAAAAATGGATACTTCGAAAATTGGACTAATTCATCTATAAAAACGCACTGAAGCCCATAGTTTCATTCAAACCCTGCGGAGTCATGGTGCCCAGTAAATAGATCCATCGGCTCTTTTTTTGTGCAAGGATCTTGCCGAGATTCCCTCCCCTGCTATCTAAACATACTTGGTCAATAGCTTTGATCTTAAGACCTGAGGGGTCACACTTGTAATATCGTTTAAAGTGTCCAGGGAGAGTTTTTAACCCTTCCAAGTCATCAATAGTCGCAGCCTTCTCGATATCTCTTACGTGTTCCCTGGTTGCGAGTTTTAATTCCCGTGTGGTTAATCCTATGTATATTTTTCCACAAGGGCAACGAGCATGGTAGATTACCCCCTTAGTGGTGCATGTCAACATCTTGCGAATGTCAAATTCCCTGGATACGTCTTGATTTTCAAAGGTCCTACTCCTTACACGGTTACCACACGCCTTACAAGAATTGAAAGGAAAAAAACCTTTTAACTCAGAACCAGAGGAGCCACCTGAAGCACCAGAATAATGACTATGCACTAGAAAGTCCTTGAGGTTTTTTGATCTTCTAGGTACCATAGAACGGTGCTTTGGCAACAACTTTTTTAACACAGGATCAGATAGCAAAACTCCCCAATGTTTACGTATAATATGGGTCAGCTCAGACCATTGTTTATTATACCCAGTAATAAATCTAATTTGATGTTCCCTGGGCTTCTTATTCTTCTTTCCACTACTGTAAAGCAATTCATTCCTTGTTTTATTTTGTGCTTTTTTGAAACCTCTTTTGATCTGTTTCTTGCTATATCCCCTATCAGTAAACCTGTGAACCAAATCCAAAACTTGATCTTCATAGTCCTTACTTTGGGTACAAATTCTCTTGAACCGCATAAATTGGCCTGTTGGAATACCATTTAAAGTTGGTCTATAATGGGCAGAAGTGGCATGCAGCAGAGTATTTGTTGCTGTTGGCTTTCTGAACACATTGGTAGTTATTTTTCCATCAGATTGAACTTCAATGTTCAAATCCAGAAATTCCACTTTTCTGCCAAAATTATAGGTCAACTTAACGTTGTACTTATTACAATTCAATCTCTCCATCAGGGATACAAGATCAGTTGTGGTGTTCTCCCAAATGAAGATCACGTCGTCAATATAACGACACCAGCCATGTATGGCTTCAATCCCAGGAATTCCATCACTCTGAAAGATAATTCTCTCCCAGTACCCCATAAATAAATTTCCTATGTTTACGTATAATATGTGCGGTAGACAAATTGGAAAACTTTGTCAAAATATTGGATAAAGATATTGACAAATGGGAGAACGAAATCAGTGAATTAAAAATGAAAAAAATATATGAGAGATTCTGCTGATTTTGAAACTAATAAGATTTTTAGGTGGCAACTCCCTAAGAAAAAGGCCATGATAACCGCTGGTAGATCATCATTGAATTTTCTGGAGTTCGACAACACTTCTCAATTTTGACTCATTTGCATAAAAGTTGAATAACTGCTTGGTCTTTGAATTAATATAATCGGGCGCTGGGATAGTATATTTGGTGATTTTAGGCACGTTTGGTATCAATTTTTTGTATATGTAATTCTTGTTATAGTCACATTGATTAATATTAATTCAATTTTGTGCATAATTTGGTATTTTAGGTGTCATAAATTCACGTTATATATGACATATTGTAATTAAAAACATATGATACATTATGGCTATAATATGGCTATATAAATCTTAATGGTATTATGTATATTTATATTTGTATGATATTGCTATTTTTTATATTGCACTGAGATGTATGTATATTATTTGTAGTCACATTATCCCTTTAGCTCACAGTATATGTGATTTTATCATTCACTTGCCACTCTATGGAGCCTTTTTTTTTTTGTTTGCAACTAGTGCTTATTGCAGCGATTTCAGCGCTGGGCTGTAGCGCATGTGTGGGCCATGACCGCCTCATGACTTTCTGCCCCGCTCTCCATGGTAGCGTACAGTGTTTACACTGGCGGCCCAGCGCGGTGAGCAGGAAGTATCTTGTATGGAGGAAGTCAGGGGGCCGGCGCATGCGCAATGTGAAGCCTGTGACGCTGACATTGTGATCAGCTGTAGGGAGGTGTATTTAAAGCCGGGCATTGCAGAGAACACACATGCCCCTCATGGAGGAAGCCTATCTGTCGAGACGGCGCTGTCAGGGGCGGCTGTGGGCGCTTATCTATGAGGCATTGCACATGTAAGTGAAGGACTTTTTTTTTTTATAATGTGATGGCTAGCAAGTGTATTGCAGTAATGGAAATTCCCCTCACCTTTCTGGACTTGCATGATGTGCTTCTTTTGTATCGCAGCAATTAAATACACATGATCTGAAACATTGGAGCTTGTAGTGCTGTGGATACAATTAATTCTCATTATGTGGAGATTGGACCAGTTGAAAAAAATGTTTTAGATCTAGTGTGGATTCACAGAAATAATCTCTTGATAATGTGCCTCTGATATTTTGTGGTGCTAATCTAATAGCTATGAAGTTTTTGTTCAATTTTTCCAATCTCATTGAGAAATTATTGGTATTAGTCCTGTATACAATTTTGTCCTCACAGTGTTTCTTTATATGTACCCATGGCGCTAATTTATGTGTACTTACCTTGCTGAATATGAATTTTGTGAAAATTGTTATGTAATAAACATTGCGGTAATTTTATTCTATACCTCTCTTTCTGCCATTTATTGGTGGTGGATATGGGATTTTCATAATCATTATTGAGGTGGTGAAAAAAATACGGTTAACAGCGAGTGATCCACTAGCTAGAAATAATATCTTCACCAGCAAGCTAGACAAATACTAGAAATTAAACCTAATTTACTTTATTCAGAATTAGATTAAAAAGGACTTGGTCCATTCATAAAATATGCACATGTACAAAAACACAAACACTAACAAGAAGGAACCGCTCAATCAAACGCGGTAAGACCAAACTACAAAAACTTTCCGGTTTACTCTTAGTGTCGTTATCCAAATTATGCACAGACACTCCTTCAGAGTATCCGCTTAGTATAAATTTGTTTGGAACAAGCACTCTCTTATAGTGCTGAAAATTGTCTATAACAAATCCATTGCTCTTGAATCGATGTGCTACTACTATGTCACATACATCATCATCACTCACAATGATCTTAGACAAATTTTATAATAACAGCCTTTTTTACAATAACCGCCTAAACAATACAAAATGGCATGGCATAAAGTCTGAAATTTTGAAACTTAGGTGTGAACCTATACATTGCTCTTAAATCATGCAGTTCACCACCTCCACAGACTTTTTAAATAATATCGTATATCATGGAGAGATCTCACCCAAATCTTTTTCAGTAATGGGTTCCTCCATGTAACGCTCCCTTCTCCCTACGCGTTTCACCGTCCAGATCATCAGGGGAGTCTCTGAGTAAAGCTTAATGCCTACATGAGAAAAATGCCATCACTGGGCTGTTCATTTGCTCGCTTTTTATAACATGCACTCCTTAGTGTGTTCCCGCCTCATAAAGATGGGCGGGTGTATGCCCATGACCACTTCCTGTTTCTGTGTTACTATAGTGACAAGCCTATTGCTCATATATTCCTAATACCACTTACTAACTCGTTTACAGTTAGCCCTACCGCATATTAATAGTATGCGATTGCACAACAATCGACCTTCTTATAGAACATATGATCGTGCGCGCTCTTTCTCCTTCATTCGGTTTATCGGGTTGCCTAGTAACGCGCTGACGTCACCCTTCTTTTACTTTTCTTCGAGTGGACATACCACGCATGCGCGTTCTTCTATATCAAGTCCAACCCTCTTTCCTACGTCAGAGCGCACATTCCCTCCCATCCTTGAGTCACCATCCAGGGACATACCGCGCCTGCGCACTCCACACACAGCCGCTTCTTTACAGGCTCTAAACCCCTAAATGCACGCAGTCCCTTCCATCACAGGGTTATCCTATGGGAGCACTTATATATTTATATCCCCTTCATATGCGCTTCTTCTAATAGTTTCTTCTCGTCTGTCAAATGAATAAGGTTAGCGTTATTTAACAAGACGATGATACATAGAAGCTTTAGTATTTTTTAATATTTTTTAGCCGATCAATATCGATCTATACACGCATATAATTATAATTAAAATTTTTTTAAACATTATATGGCAAATATCCACCGCCATCTAATGATAAATGGCATATACATACTTCAAATTATAGTCACTAGTTGTAACAGAAGTGCTCACTCTCCAATCCTCAAAAATACATATGGGCATAAATCTTACCCTTGTACAAAATAAAGGTGTTAACAGTCATTTTGGGCATACTTCAATGTTCACCATCCAATTTTAAGACTTTTTAGATAATGAATTCGAGGTATTCTACTCTATTAAATATTCCTTGAATATCTCCTTTCAACTATCCCAATCGATCACCTAGGACAATGTACAGTACTTGACTCAGACTCGATACATCTACCTTCAGGAAGAAACTTCTTGTCTTCTCTTTATCTCCCTATGCTTTATTTTAAAGGCTTTACTCCGCATTTTAGAGAACGAAAAATAACATATATCCTATTAAAAAAGTATAACCCCTTTGGTCTCCCTCCTGAGTAACCACACTACTAGTGTTGAGCATTCCGATACCGCAAGTATCGGGTATCGGCCGATACTTGCTGTATCGGAAGTCCGATACCGACTTCCGATATTTTTTCAATATCGGAAGTCGGCATCGGAATCGGAAGTTCAAAGTTGATTGACAGCCTGACGTCATCATGATGCGCGGTGTGTGCGCATCATGATGCGCCGTCATTTCGGGCCTTCCGGGGGTCTCTGCCGGCCTGCCGGGGGGCTGTGCCGGCCTGCCGGGGGGCTGTGTGGACTGCCCGGGGTCTGTACCGGCCTGCCGGGGGGCTGTGCCGGCCTGCCGGTGGTCTGTGCACCCTGTGGGGGTCTGTACCGGCCTGCCGGGGGGCTGTGCCGGCCTGCCGGTGGTCTGTGCACCCTGTGGGGGTCTGTACCGGCCTGCCGGGGGGCTGTGCCGGCCTGCCGGGGGGCTGTGCTGATGTCCGGGGGTCTGTGCAAGCATCGTCCGATGGGACTACAAGTCCCATCTGGCGATGCCTGCTACCATGACAGTGATTGACACATTAGCCAATGATGGGACAGTAGTAGTCCCATCATCCGGCTAATGTGTTAAATGTTAAAAAAAAAAAAAAAAAATACTACATACATACTACATGCTACATACATACTACATACATACTACATACATACCACATATATACTACATACATACTACATACATAACACATATATACTACATACATACTACATACATACTACATATATACTACATGCATGCTACATACATACTACATGCTACATACATACTACATACATACTACATGCTACATACATACTACATACATACTACATGCATGCTACATACATACTACATGCTACATACATACTACATATATACTACATGCATGCTACATACATACTGCATGCTACATGCATGCTGCATACATACTACATACATACTACATGCTACATACATACCACATATATACTACATACATACTACATACAATACATTCATACAATACATACATAGACATACAGTACATATAACATAGAGTAACATACTTACCAATACGTTACATGGAGGAACCCATTACTGAAAAAGATTTGGGTGAGATCTCTCCATGATTCCATGATATACGATATTATTTAAAAAGTCTGTGGAGGTGGTGAACTGCATGATTTAAGAGCAATGTATAGGTTCACACCTAAGTTTCAAAATTTCAGACTTTATGCCATGCCATTTTGTATTGTTTAGGCGGTTATTGTAAAAAAGGCTGTTATTATAAAATTTGTCTAAGATCATTGTGAGTGATGATGATGTATGTGACATAGTAGTAGCACATCGATTCAAGAGCAATGGATTTGTTATAGACAATTTTCAGCACTATAAGAGAGTGCTTGTTCCAAACAAATTTATACTAAGCGGATACTCTGAAGGAGTGTCTGTGCATAATTTGGATAACGACACTAAGAGTAAACCGGAAAGTTTTTGTAGTTTGGTCTTACCGCGTTTGATTGAGCGGTTCCTTCTTGTTAGTGTTTGTGTTTTTGTACATGTGCATATTTTATGAATGGACCAAGTCCTTTTTAATCTAATTCTGAATAAAGTAAATTAGTTTTAATTTCTAGTATTTGTCTAGCTTGCTGGTGAAGATATTATTTCTAGCTAGTAGATCACTCGCTGTTAACCGTCTTGATACAGGCTATGGCAGGTTTTTTGACTACAGGTATCGATACAAACGTATGGATTGCAGAGGCCAAAGAGGTTTTCTCTGATAAAGTGTTTACACAAAAAAGATATACTCCGACATATAGTGCGGCTTTCAAAGAACTTGATGAAATCTATAGGGATCAGATAGCCTCATGGTGGGAGGTTCAGAGTCTAGAAAATTATATACGATCAGGCATTGTACCTCGCCATCTGAGGATTACCCTCACCCCAGGTTTTAGATATAGGAGTGTATCCTTACTCACCAAGTGGGAAAAAGAGGCAACGGAGAGCTTGATCAGATTTATGAGACTCCTCTTAGAGGAAGAAAAAAGTAATCTTAACAAACTTACAGAATCTCTGAGAGAGCAGATTGAGATCACGAAAAAATACTCGGGTGAGTCTGATTTCACGGTAAAAGAGGTCAATTTACAGAATACTCTGGAGAAATTTCAGTACCATCTGAAAGAGAAGAAACGTAAGCTGTATAATAGAGATCTCCAAGAATTTAGAGATAATAAAGCCTACTCAGCACAAGTAGTCAGGAATAATAGACCAGTAGAAACTGACATATCCTCATCAGAGGCAGAATTCTCTGACACTGAGAGTAGATCAAGGCATTTCAGAGGTAGAGGAAGAGGAGGACAAAGGGGTAAATTTAACAGAGGCTCCCATAAGAGGTCACCGAAGAGAGATTTTTTAGACCTAAGTTATCCATTAAGAAACCGCTTAAATCCACACAGCGGACCAGAGGGCCAGAGGTAATTAACCTGTCCCAACGCCCCCTGACTGAAACTGAGATGTGTGTGCTTAGTAAAGGCCTTTCGTTTGTACCAACATCAGACATAGACATTTTTGAAACCGTGAAAGATCTACACCTTTTCGCCCGTAAATTAAAATGGAAAAAGCATTTCTCTAAACAAGATCAGAGGTTTTCCCAAGAGTTGGGTATTTCTGAAGATTTATTACAGGATGTACGGTTCCTGTTTCATCTGGGGGATGCTGATCCTAATCTTAAAGGTGAGGGCCCTTTTACAGATCTACAGAAAAAGAGGACGGTTATGCCCCCTCCCACAGGTGATGTTAATTCAATTGATATCTTTGTTAATCTTGTTACAAATGATTTGATGAAATCAGGAGATCTTTTAAATTCAAGGTCCTATAACTTGGGGAAAGAGGAGATGGAAAGCCTTAAGAGACTTGAGAATGATAGTAGTGTCACTATTAAAAGCTCCGATAAAGGAGGGAACATTGTTGTCATGGATACATCTAACTATAAGAATATGTGCCTTTCTATACTAGAGGACAAGTTGAGTTATGAAATGTTACCATCAAACCCCATAGTGAGTCTATCTGATTCTCTTAGGAAACTAGTTAATGAAGGTCTTGGCTCTGAAGTCATTGATAAAAAAGAAAAAGACTTCTTGATTCCCTTGCATCCTACTATGGCGACATTTTATTGTCTCCCGAAAATCCATAAAGGTCTGACCCCTTTAAAAGGTCGACCTAATGTGGCAGGTATTAATAGTGTGACTCAGAATTTGGGAATGTATATAGACCAGATTTTAAGACCTTTTGTGACGAACTTGAATTCATATATTAGAGATACAGGCGATCTTCTATGCAAACTAGATGGTATATGCCTTGAGGAAGACATGATTTTTGGGAGTATAGATGTGGAGGCCTTGTACTCCTCGATACCCCATGAAAAAGGCCTGATGGCCGTGGAATACTATCTAAAGTCCCAAGGACGCTTCTTTATGAAACATAACGATTTCGTTCTAAAGGCTTTGAAATTCTGCCTTACAAACAATGTCTTTCTCTTTGGGAATAAGTACTTCCACCAGCTCAGGGGCACTGCAATGGGTTGCCCTTGTGCGCCCACTTATGCAAATTTGCTCCTGGGCTGGTGGGAGGAAAAAATTGTGTTCAATGACACGAATTTTCGACATGATAGCGTAGCCCTATGGCTGCGCTATATTGATTATATTTTCGTGATTTGGAAAAGTACAGAATCTGAGTTTATTTCCTTTGTAAATGACCTTAGTTGCAATAATTTAGGCCTGAGATTCACGTATGAGGTACATACATCAGAAATGAGATTTTTAGATGTGTTTGTCAAAAAGGGAATTGATGGAACCTTAGAAACGAGCAATTATAGGAAACCAACAGCTACTAACTCACTTCAAAGATGGGAGAGTAGTCATCCCCTTCCACAAAAAAGAGGGATACCAAAAGGAAAATATTTGAGATTACGCCGTAACTGCTCAAACCCTCAGAAATTTAAAGAACAAGCTGATGATATGAGGGAGAGATTTCAGGAGAGAGGATATCCAGATCATGTTTTGAGGGCCGCCTATGAGGAATCTTTAAAGAGAGATTGAAAAGAACTACTAAGGAAGGTAGAGAGAAAAGAAGATAAAGAGGTCACACGCTTTATTACTAAGTTCTCGAATGGGTCAAAAAAATTTAAAGAAATTTTAGAACGACACTGTCCAGTTCTTAAAATGGATACAGATATTGAGAAAACGTTAGGCTCTAAACCGCAAGTGACATACAAAAAGAATAAATCTTTAAAAGACAGACTTATGCACAGTCATTTTAGAGAGACTCCAGCACGTACCTGGCTAGAAAGGGAGGTAAAAGGTTGCTATAGGTGCGGTAACTGTATAGCATGTCAGTCATTGACACAAAGGAAAACCTTTAGGAGTACGAACAACAAGAAAGTTTACACCATCAGACAGTTTATTAATTGTCGTACTACTGGGGTGATTTATAAGGCAACGTGTATATGTGGGATGGAATACATAGGGAAAACAAGAAGAGAGTTCAGGAAGAGAATACGCGAACATGTTGGTGATGTGGTGAATCGAAGAGATACAGCTATAGCGAACCACATCAATAGGATACATCAAGGTGATTATAGCAAAATTCAATTTGTTGGGATTGAGAAAGTTCCCTACCCCCATAGAGGAGGAGACTGGGACAAAGCGATCCCCCAGAAGGAATGTAAATGGATTTTCTGGTTGAGGACACTCCAACCAACAGGCCTGAACGACCAACTATCTTTTACGGCTTTTCTATAATTTATCCTCCCACATATAATGAGGTTCGAGCCCTAGAGGACAAGCTCCATTGTGCCCCACGTAAAACCAGATCCCTGTATAGGGGTTAAAGGGTAGTGTGGTTACTCAGGAGGGAGACCAAAGGGGTTATACTTTTTTAATAGGATATATGTTATTTTTCGTTCTCTAAAATGCGGAGTAAAGCCTTTAAAATAAAGCATAGGGAGATAAAGAGAAGACAAGAAGTTTCTTCCTGAAGGTAGATGTATCGAGTCTGAGTCAAGTACTGTACATTGTCCTAGGTGATCGATTGGGATAGTTGAAAGGAGATATTCAAGGAATATTTAATAGAGTAGAATACCTCGAATTCATTATCTAAAAAGTCTTAAAATTGGATGGTGAACATTGAAGTATGCCCAAAATGACTGTTAACACCTTTATTTTGTACAAGGGTAAGATTTATGCCCATATGTATTTTTGAGGATTGGAGAGTGAGCACTTCTGTTACAACTAGTGACTATAATTTGAAGTATTAATATGCCATATATCATTAGATGGCGGTGGATATTTGCCATATAATGTTTAAAAAAATTTTAATTATAATTATATGCGTGTATAGATCGATATTGATCGGCTAAAAAATATTAAAAAATACTAAAGCTTCTATGTATCATCGTCTTGTTAAATAACGCTAACCTTATTCATTTGACAGACGAGAAGAAACTATTAGAAGAAGCGCATATGAAGGGGATATAAATATATAAGTGGTCCCATAGGATAACCCTGTGATGGAAGGGACTGCGTGCATTTAGGGGTTTAGAGCCTGTAAAGAAGCGGCTGTGTGTGGAGTGCGCAGGCGCGGTATGTCCCTGGATGGTGACTCAAGGATGGGAGGGAATGTGCGCTCTGACGTAGGAAAGAGGGTTGGACTTGATATAGAAGAACGCGCATGCGTGGTATGTCCACTCGAAGAAAAGTAAAAGAAGGGTGACGTCAGCGCGTTACTAGGCAACCCGATAAACCGAATGAAGGAGAAAGCGTGCGCACGATCATATGTTCTATAAGAAGGTCGATTGTTGTGCAATCGCATACTATTAATATGCGGTAGGGCTAACTGTAAACGAGTTAGTAAGTGGTATTAGGAATATATGAGCAATAGGCTTGTCACTATAGTAACACAGAAACAGGAAGTGGTCATGGGCATACACCCGCCCATCTTTATGAGGCGGGAACACACTAAGGAGTGCATGTTATAAAAAGCGAGCAAATGAACAGCCCAGTGATGGCATTTTTCTCATGTAGGCATTAAGCTTTACTCAGAGACTCCCCTGATGATCTGGACGGTGAAACGCGTAGGGAGAAGGGAGCGTTACATGGAGGAACCCATTACTGAAAAAGATTTGGGTGAGATCTCTCCATGATATACGACATTATTTAAAAAGTCTGTGGAGGTGGTGAACTGCATGATTTAAGAGCAATGTATAGGTTCACACCTAAGTTTCAAAATTTCAGACTTTATGCCATGCCATTTTGTATTGTTTAGGCGGTTATTGTAAAAAAGGCTGTTATTATAAAATTTGTCTAAGATCATTGTGAGTGATGATGATGTATGTGACATAGTAGTAGCACATCGATTCAAGAGCAATGGATTTGTTATAGACAATTTTCAGCACTATAAGAGAGTGCTTGTTCCAAACAAATTTATACTAAGCGGATACTCTGAAGGAGTGTCTGTGCATAATTTGGATAATGACACTAAGAGTAAACCGGAAAGTTTTTGTAGTTTGGTCTTACCGCGTTTGATTGAGCGGTTCCTTCTTGTTAGTGTTTGTGTTTTTGTACATGTGCATATTTTATGAATGGACCAAGTCCTTTTTAATGTAATTCTGAATAAAGTAAATTAGTTTTAATTTCTAGTATTTGTCTAGCTTGCTGGTGAAGAGTGGTGAAAAAAATATTCAGGACATTTGCTTGACAAGTAAAACTGACCTGCCAATATGATTCTCCAGGTCAGTACGAGTACGCAGATCCCAAACATGTATAAAAAGTAGTGAAAAAAATGTTGGAAATCTGTAAAAAAAGAAAAGCCAAGAAGCATTTTCCGAGACCAGTGACGCTTTCATTTTTCAGGATATGGGGGGCTGTAAGGGGGCTTATTTTTGTGCCCTGAGCTGATGTTTACTGTTTAAGCAATGTTTTAATCTCTTCTTATTGGAATGTTGGAGTGTCTGGCGCTTCTATTTTTTTTTTTATCATTACGCCATTTACCGATTGGATTAATTTACTTAATATTTTAATAGATCAGACTTTTACAAACGCAGTGCTACCATATATGTACCGTATTTTTCGGATTATAAGACATGCTTTTTCCCCCCAAATTTGGGGGGAAAATGGGGGTGCGTATTATAATGCGGATATACCTTACCGGCCCCGATGGAGCAGAGTCACAGGTTCGTGGCTGAAGGAGGAAAGAGTGGAGTGTTGCAGGCCACAGGCTGGGATGAGGGAGTGTTCGGATGTGCGGCGCGCCGCTGTGGGTGTTCTGTCCTGCGGGTGTCCAGTGCTGCTGAAGGGACTCTGCCAACATTTTGTGAAAGGCCAGAGCGCCCGCAGTTCCATGGTTTCCTATGCAGTGGACTCCGGGAAAATGGCTGCCGGGGGTGGCACATGCACAGATGGAGATCTCGGCACCAAGATCTCGGGAGATGAGATTTCAGCACTAAGGCTACTTTCACACTAGCGGTTTTTAGCGCTGCGCTTCAAGCACAATAGAAACGCATGCAAAAAACGCATCATGTGGTATTGTATGCATTTGCTTATTTCATGTGCATGCGTTTTAACCAGTTTCTAGCCATGTTAACTCTTAAACGCACGCCAGCGTTCCCATAGACTGTAATGTGATTTTTTTTGCTCATTCCATGCGCATTTGTGCGCATGCATTTTTTTGACACAGGTTGGACGCACAAAAAACGCAACAGGGTGCGTCCGGCGCACCTAGGCGCACACTACAAAAAAAGCATGTGCAAAAAAACGCATACAAACGCGTGCAAAGGCTAGACCATGCGCACCCATGTTAAAGATAGGGGCTCATGTACGTGCACAATGCGCTGTGCTAAAAAACGCTAGTGTGAAACCAGCCTTAGATCTCATCTCCCGATATCTTGGTGACAAGACCTCGATCTGCGAAAGCGCCACCCCCGGCAGCCATTTTCACTGTGTCCACTGTATAGGAAACCATGGAACTGCGGGAGGCTCTGACCTTTCAAAAAATGTTGTCAGAGCACCCCGCAGCAGCACCGGACACCCGCAGTAGCATCGGACACCCGCAGCACTGAACACCCACAGCGGCGTGCTGCACATTCGAACACCCCCTCATCCCAGCCTGTGCCCTGCAGCACCGCTCCACTCTTACCTCCTCCAGCAGCGACCCTGGGACCCCGCTTCGCCGCAGCCACCACCCTTGGTAAACAAGATGCATGGGTTATAAGAAGCACCACCATTTTATTAGGGGGTAATTGTCTTAAGGGATTAATTGTCTTAATGGGTTTTCCCCTACTGGGCAACTCCTTCTTAACAGCTAAAATGTCCTTCATAAAATAAGAATACGGTAGTTATAAAATATACATACCTCCTTGACATACCGGTTCCTCCATCTCCAATGGAATATCAAAGAAAAGTTTCTTAAAAAAAGAACATAAAAAGGAAAATAAATGTAGTTTTCCACAACTGAATCTTCAATTGTTGCTTTTTAAAAAGTTGTAACAATTTTTGCACACATATATTCCAAATTTTAGAGTAATTTCATGTATACCTGCAATTTATGCACAAATTTTGTGACTTTTTTTACTTTCTGGCGTAAAAAACCTATAAAAAACAAGGTAAAGACAAAAATAAAAATAATTTTTTATGTTGCGCAAAATTCATGGGCCACATTTTAAAGAATTTAGCACAAAATATGTTGACGAATACCATAAGACAAAAAAAAAAAGAAAAGTGACATAAAAAAATGAAAACGATGGATCGGAAGCATTAATTGCAGTCACTAAAATAAAAAATAGGACATCTTCCTTATACAGATACATTTTTGGAGTCTTTTATGTGTCTTGGATAGCCATGAAGTTCCGAGCTGATTCTCTTTGGTTCATACAAAGGTTAGCTGTAATTCTCTAATTCCCCTAATTCAAGGGCACAGTCTTTGCCATGGATTTTAATTAAAATAGAAAAAAAAAGAAAATCCCAGAAAGATATTTTCTCTTTAACAATCCTCATTTAGGTAGTAGGTTTTGCTTTTATTATACAGAGATACCAAAAGTCATGAATATTCCCTATAAATGTGCTCAGTGCCCTTATAGAGGAAAGGCGCACAACCTCATTACTTTTACAACCAAGTGGATTCTCCTGGTGATAAATATTATAAAGTGCCTAAAAATAATCATTAAACAATTCCTACTGAATTTTAATGCAACTTTACCCATGTGAAATATATATACATATATTTTTTTTGCCAACTTACATATAGTAGTTAAGAAATGTATAGAAATTTGAGTCAGGAATAAACAAAACTGTCCCGCCGGAAATTTGCATTTTTTAAATTTTTTTTTTGTTTTTCTCATCCTTTCAACTGACACAATGCTAACATTCTGCCATATGTTGCTAGAATATTACTGGAATATTTCAGACCACGCAAAATACTTCCAAAGAGTGCCCAGCTTACATGCAGAATCCAAATTATACTCCATTAATGAGCCCACATGTGGATGTGAAACCTGGACGATAAAGAAACAAGACAGAAGAAAAACTAAAGCCATGAAATATGGTGCTGGAGAAGGATGTTATCAATACTATGGATGCAAGAAGAATAAACAAAGACATCTTGGAGCAAATAAAGCCAGAAGCCAGACATATCACTCTAAGCAAGGATCACCAAGTTACGACTTGCCTACTTTGGACACATCCTATGAAGAGCGCAATCACTGGAGAAGGACATCATGGTGAGAACCATAGAAGGAACAAGGCAAAAAGGAAAACCTGCAACCCGATAACTTGATACAATCAAGATAATGGCAGAGAAGACCCTGGAGGACCTATCTAGGCTTGCAAAAGACCCATTTTCCTACAGAGCGCTTATCCATCAAGTTACCATGGCTAGAGATCAAGTTGAAGTCCATTAAAATAAATATAAATAAAAATTGCCAAATAATAACCGCTACTGTTGGACACACACTGTCATAGGGATACCGCAAGAGAGAGTGTTCTCCTCTTTTTCAGGGGTCAGAAGATTTGGCTACACACACGCCTGCACTGGTTGGATCTACTTTGCTTTTCTGTTGTCTGCTAAAACTTTCTGTCCTGAGTTATCTTCGCTATTCTGATTTCTCCACTCCCCTCTGGTATAAGTACTCACCTCTTTGCTTGGGTAGTTGTCAGTGATGGCTTGATATACATTGGAATCAGTAGGGACTTGTGAGCTGTGGAAAGCGAAGCTGTTCAGGAATCGTCTCAGAAGATTGCTGCTTGTGGAGCGCCCTGCAGGGCCGGGGGTTACTCGGTACCAGGCCGGTCAGGCCCTTTAAAGGGGAAGTGTGTCACGGTGGTGATAGTGACCCAGTCCATGGCCCTGGGTGTCCAGTGGAGATGGAAGTTCAATGAGGGGGGAAAGATGGTAGGATAATTATAGGGAAAGGGGAATCATGACACCACCCGTAGTATTCGGCTAGGGTAGCAGACGCTGCGATACAGATCCTCTGGAATGGTGGTACGGCAGCCGAGATGGTGTAACTCTCCACGGGCAGAGCTGTGTCCCAGGACAGTTGAGCCGGTGATGCTGAATGCGGTGTAAAGCAGGCGAGATGTTAATAACACGAAGGACACAGTTGGGTGCAGTTTCTGGGTTTTTACTCACAATTCTTGTGCATATGATGACCTGCTTGGCACTGTGTCCTTTGGGTGAGGGGTCCAGCCAACTTTCAGGTAGATTGGTGACACTGTTTCAGGACTTCTCTATATGTCTCCTCTCTAGGCTGTGTCTCTGCGCTGATCTCTCCCTTCTTTCCTGCCCTGCGCTTTCACAAGCAGTGTCCCAAGCTGGCAGCCACGGATCACACCGGGCGACGTGGGTCAGGCCCCGGGATCCTTTATAGCTGCCTTTTTGAGGAATGTTTGTGGTTGTGGCTGAGGCACTTAAAGTTACCTCAGCCTCCGGATTTCTAGCTGAGCCTTGTAGTTCTCCACTAGCCTCAGGGGCCGGCTCCCCCCACTGTGGCCTGGTCCTTCCCTTCCGGGATGCGGGCCCCACGGGTGGCTTATCACACTACCCGTGCCCCAAGGACCCCTTCTTTCCTGTCTAGGAGCGTACTCAAGATGTTTCTCGCTTCTCTGACCCTCACTCCTCCCACATTTTTGGGGGGATTAATTACAAAATTAATGCACTTAAAATCAATTTGCTCATCTCTAATCCTGACAATTATAAGTCAGTGGGATTCATTATGCGCCATCGGTGTCAGTCACGTAACACTGTGAACTCTTTAAGTGTCACTGTCCTGCTCCTATGAGAAAGCAGAACAACAGAATTAATAAAAATATCACTCTGTTGTAAATTTTGAGCTCTTTGAAAATTTTATATTAATGTATTTCTAATTTAAAATCAATACAATTAATAAAATATTTTTAATTATTGATTTTTCACATTGTAAGACACAACTACATTTCTTTCAAACAGGAAAATGATGTCAATCTATATGTATAAAATTGAATGTATGTGTATCACAAAGCACCTTTCATTTCACTAGAGCTGTTTAAAAGAAGCTGAGCTGTGATTGGTTGCTATGAGCAACAGTTTACCCACTTGACAACACCTCAGCAGACACTGACATGGTGGGAGAAATCTAGCATCCCTGGGAACATAAGCTCCCAGCCATTGTCTGCCCCCCTGAAAGGAGCAGAGCACATGACAGATATGAATCACCCCCTCCAGTGCCCATATACCCATCACTAGTGTTGAGCATTCCGATACCGCAAGTATCGGGTATCGGCCGATATTAGCTGTATCGGAATTCCGATACTTAGTTCCGATACTTTTTTCATATCGAATACCGGAATCGGAAGTTCCCATAATGCTATGAGCCAGTTTGATTTGATTCAGCCAATGGGGATCCTCAGAAGTGTGGGCATATCCTGGTAGGCATGTTAACTACTGGCATGGCTGTGATTGGCTGCTGAAATGATGTCATGATGCACTATAAAAAGCACTGCAGCCGCCATTTCTGGTCACTCTGCTGTGAATTCAGTTAGGGACAGGCTGCTGTTGAAGACTGTGAGGGACAGTTAGAAATAGCGATTCCACAAAACATATAGTGCTTAACCCAGGCTACATAAACCACCACTGTAGCTTGCTTTTCCCTAGCAGCGCTGTTTTCACAGCTGTCTGCAAGGGCTGTGTGAGTGCAGACCCACGCTGTGTAGTGTGTCCTGCAGGCACGTCTGCTTGTAGGCCGGCCAGCGTGTGTCTCTGCCTCATACACATTTTTCTTTTATTGCTGCTTTTTTTTTCTCCTGTATAGTGTGCTTCCATACGTATCCATATACGTTGGTAGCAAACACTAAAGGAGTGGACAGCGGAGCCTTTCAGCAGCCTTTCAGTGCTATAGCCCATTTCTCTGCACTGTTTTTGGCTGTCTGATAGGTCTCTCTGTGTGTGTGAGTGCAGCTCACGTTGCAGTGTGTTCTACAGCCACCGCTAGCTGTAGTCCGCTCAGCGTGCGTCACTGCCTCATACATAGTCCTTTTTTTGCAGCTAATTTAGCCAGATTTTTGCTCCTATATTAGTGTGCTTCCAACCGCATCCATTGTCATTGGTTGGTTGCAAACACTATATAGGATTAGATAGAGGAGCCTTTTTACTGGCTTGTGCCCTTCAGGGCCAGCCAGGCTAGTATCACCCTATTTTTTGGAGCCTCATCAATTGCATTGTAGGTTAGCTTCCTGCATTGTAATCGCTTCAAAAAGTTTGTGATATTATTATTATTATTATTATTTATTGTTATAGCGCCATTTATTCCATGGCGCTTTACATGTGAGGGGGGTATACATAAAAACAAGTACAATAATCTTAAACAATACAAGTCATAACTGGTACAGGAGGAGAGAGGACCCTGCCCGCGAGGGCTCACAATCTTCAAGGGATGGGTGATAATACAGTAGGCGAGGGTAGAGCTGGTCGTGCAGCGGTTTGGTCGATCGGTGGTTACTGCAGGTTATAGGCTTGTCGGAAGAGGTGGGTCTTCAGGCTCTTTTTGAAGGTTTCGATGGTAGGTGAGAGTCTGATATGTTGTGGTAGAGAGTTCCAGAGTAGGGGTGATGCGCGAGAGAAATCTTGTATGCGATTGTGGGAAGAGGAGATAAGAGGGGAGTAGAGAAGGAGATCTTGTGAGGATCGGAGGTACTATACTATAGCTTTCAAACTTTGGTCACATCCTTTCCTTTCCCCCCACCCAAAAAAAAGGAAATAAAGTTCACCAAACACTCCACTTTACAGTTGTCTAGGCCACATTAGATCATATTAAAGTGTAGTACACACACTCTTAGCCAAATTAGTGTTTCTTATACTGGTTAGCAGGTGTTCAGGAATAAGAACACTAAGCCACCCCTTTTTTACTTTTCTGCCTATCTTTATCAGTCTACCAAGATGAAGAAGGCAGGGAGTAAGGCACGTGGTCGTGGCCGTGGAGTTTCAGCAGGGAGAGGATGGGGGGAATCAGCAGGGAGAAGACGTGGGGATTCGGTGTCTGCTGCGGCCACCAGTGACCCGGCATCCCCCACTTTTACCAGGCAACAGTCCTTCATGCGCAGCTTTGTAGGACCTCGCCATACCCCACTGCTGCGTGACGAACAAATTGAAGCCGTTGTCGGATGGATGGCAGCTAACGCATCCACTTCAATGACTTCCGCATCCTCCCAAGGCCAGAGCACTGAAGAGCAACCATCTGTCTCTTCACCACCTGCTTAATTGCCCAGGCAGTCTGAGAGCCCTGGACAGGAGCCATCTCAATCTTTACTTCTGTTCTCAGAATCTGTTGGCTTGGAAAGAGGTGGCCAGCCAAGCAGCATTCTAGAGCGTGAAGAAGAGGGAGTATGCAGTGATGCGCAACTGCTTTGTCCCTCTGAATCTGAAGAGGCGGGTGGGCCAGTGCCTATTGTCAGCACACCTCAGTGCTCATCTGATGATGATGAGACTCAGTTGCCAATTTCTTGTGCGTACGGTGCTGGCGAGACAACCCAGGACCAGCCGGTGCTTGAAGAGGGGAGAGGAGATGATGAGGTCCTTGACCCATCATGGCGTCTGCCACAGGAAGGTGGTGGGAGCAGCTCTGAGGAAGAGATTCCTCGAACGGCCAAAAGAGGAGGGAGAGGGCGGGGGCAGACTTGGTTGCCTGTAGCCTCCACTTTGGCACCCGTGAGGAGCAATCCTCTTCCAAAACACAAAACGGGCGCTCCCAGGACTTGCAGTGCGTGATCTTTTTTTGACACAGTTGCAGATGACATTTGCTTTGTCAAATGCAAGCTGTGTCATCAGAAAGTGAAACGAGGGAAAAATGTGACCAACCTCAATACCACAAATATGTGGAAACATGTGCATACCAAGCACGAGGTGGAGTTACACAGACACACTGAAGATGTAGGCCAACCTTCAGCAGCACCTACCACCTCTTCAGCTCGTGTTGGGGCCTCTTCCTCCAGCTCACACACAGCTGGTTCGGCTTCCTCACTGGAACGCCATGGAAGAACCACTGCCACTGTTGTCCAGAGACCCAGTGAAATTCCACCCACTGAACCACGTTCGCAGTCATCAGCACACTCCCAGGCCACTCACCAGCAATCGGTAGCACAGGCATGGGAGAAAAAGCGGCCATACTCGGCAAACCATCCCCGAGCACTGGCTCTGAATGCCGGCATTGCCAAACTACTGGCCCTTGAGATGCTGTCATTCAGGCTGGTGGAGACTGACACCTTCCGGAACTTTATGTCATTGGCAGTTCCACAATACAATGTGCCCAGCCGCTTTTATTTCAGCAGGCAAGCTGTCCCTGCCCTGCAAAAGCATGTGGAGGGAAAAATTAAAATAAATACTAAATACCGTCAGTAGCAAGGTCCACCTGACCACCGATGCGTGGACCAGTAGCCATGGACAGGGACGATACCTTTCCCTCACTGCCCATTGGGTCAATGTTGTGGAGCCGGGTACAGATCTGGAGAGTGGCTCTGTACGTATTCTGCCAACTCCAAGGATTGCAGGAATGCAGTCTGTACATATTGAGTCCTCCTCCTACTCTAGTTCCTCGGAATAAGCACTGCGTGAGCCTGTTAGGCCAGATATGAGCACAGGTGTGGCCAAACGTCAACAGGCCATCCTTAAATTAACTTCTTTGGGGAATCGGAGCCACACAGCACAGGAGCTCTGGAATGCCATCAAGCAGGAGAGCGATGTGTGGTTTGTGCCAGCGAATCTCCAGCCAGGTTTGGTAGTGAGTGACAATGGTCGAAATCTAGTGGCAGCTCTGGGCCTAGGCAACCTCACTCACATACCATGTCTGGCACACGTGCTCAATTTGGTCGTGCAGAGCTTTCTGAGGGACTATCCGGATCTTGATGCACTGCTGCACAAGGTTCGCCTAGAGTGTGCTCACTTGCGGCGTTCCAGCATGGCAAGATCGCGCATTGCATCTCTGCAACGCCAATTCCGCCTGCCAGAACATCGCATCATATGTGACCTCCCCACCAGGTGGAATTCAACGTTACATATGTTGGAGCGGTTGTGTGAGCAGCAGGCAGCAGTAATGGAGTACCAGCTGCATCAGGCGCAAACAAGTCGCACTGTGCGCCGGACACACTTCACCACCACTGAGTGGGCCACTATGAGGGACATCTGCCAAGTTTTGCGTGCCTTCGATGACTCCACGCGGATGGCCAGTGCAGATGATGCACTAATCAGCATGACTGTCCCCCTCATCTGTCTGCTTCAAAAAACCTTACAAGCACTAAGTGAGGAGGTTTTTGAAGAGGTCGAGGATGAGCAGTCAGAAATGCCATCTGCTTCTGGCAAGTCTGCGCAACGTGCTTCCACACAAAGGCCCAGGCAGGGGACACTTAGTGAGGAGGATGACGAGGAGTCAATGGAGGAGGAGGAACACATCTCTCCAGAGGAGGGAGGTACACAAGGCTCTAGTAGTCAGTGTGTACAGCGAGGGTGGGGTGATGCTGAGCAGGCAGAGATGCTGCCTCAAGCCGGGGACAGCGTTTCCGGTCCAGTTGGCAGTCTGCAGCACATGGTTGATTTCATGCTGCAATGCTTGTTAAATGACCGCCGCATCGCCAACATTCTCCACACGGCTGATAATTGGGTGCACACCCTCCTAGATCCTCGCTACCGGGACAACTTACAAAGCCTCGTACCACAGTTGAACCGGGAGCGAAAAATGCGGGAGTACCAAGAAACACTTGTGCAGGCCATCATGTTCTCCATTCCCCCCACAAGTGTTGCTGGTAGTGCTTTTCAAAGCAGCCATGTGGGTAGAGGCAGTGGAGGAAGCTCTGCACAAAGAGGCAGCAGAGGCAGTGCCGCAGGACAAGGCAAGGCCAGTATGGCCCAAATGTGGAAAAGTTTTGTGGGACCACCACAAACGGCTACACCATCACAGACGGCTCCAGTCAGCAGGAGGCAACGTTTCCGTCAGATGGTGACAGACTACTTGTCGTGCCCTGTTAGTGTTCTCCCAGACGGCTCTTCCCCGTTCAAGTATTGGGTCTCTAAGCTGGATACATGGCCAGAGCTTAGCCAGTATGCATTGGAGGTGCTGGCTTGCCCTGCTGCCAGTGTATTATCGGAACGTGTCTTTAGTGCTGCAGGTGGTGTGGTAACAGACCGTCGCACGCGACTATCCGCCGATAATGTTGACCGGCTTACTTTTGTGAAAATGAACAAGGCCTGGATCTCACCTGAATTTGCCAGTCCTCTTCCAGAATAAATAATTGGCTGGCAACAGGATCCAGGTCTCCTGTTGTGTTCATGTTTCTTTGACCTGAACTTTATTTCCTGGGCTACAGAAACGCCCGTTGTTGCTCAGAAGTGCTGTCCACACAGACAAAACACTCGCTCATGTGTAAGTGGGGTTCGGTAACGTCAGCTGATCCCCTGCTATGTGTATGGCAAAGTGTCCTGCTCCCTCCACAGTCAAACAACCTCAGATTTACACCTGGCTCCAAGTAGGCCTCGGCCTACTACCTGATTTTCCCTGGGCTCCGACACCGCCAGTTGGTGCTCAGAAGTGCTGCCGCACAGACAAAACACTCGCTCATGTGTAAGTGGGGTTCGGTAACGTCAGCTGATCCCCTGCTGTGTGTACGGCAAACTCTCCTGCTGCCTACAACTTCTGACTACCTCTGATTTAATATGTTCTCTGATTTGCCCTCTGTCTCCACTCTGTTTTGAGTATTTCCTCCGGCCTACAACACCGCCTGTTTCTGCTCTCAAGTGCCGTCTGCACAATCCACACTTGTTCCTGTGGTACCTGGGTCCTGTAACATCTGCTCATCTCCAGAGTTGAGCACGGCAATGTCTCCTGCTTTGTCTACATTCCCACTACTTGTAGTGGAAATGTGGACAGAGCAGGAGACATTGCCTGACTCACCTCTAGGGAGAAGCTGCTGTTACAGAACCCCAGTAACACAGGAACAAGTGTGGGTTGTGCAGACGGCATTTCAGAGCAGCAACTGGCGTGGTTGAAAGCCAGAGGAAATACTTGAAACAGAGTGAAGACAGAGGCCTAATTGGAGTACGTTGACAGTTAGTAGTAGTCTAGAAACAATCGCAAACTGCCACCAAGTAGGCCTCGGCCTACTACCTGATTTTCCCTGGGCTCCGACACCGCCAGTTGGTGCTCAGAAGTGCTGTCCGCACAGACAAAACACTCGCTCATGTGTAAGTGGGGTTCGGTAACGTCAGCTGATCCCCTGTTGTGTGTACGGCAAACTGCTGCCGCCTCCAAATTGTGACTACTTCAGATTTAAACATTCTCTGATTTGGCCTCTGTCTCCACTCTGTCTCTAGTATTTCCCCTGACCTCCAACACCGCCAGTTCCTGCTCACAGTTGCCGTCCATGCATTCCACACGTGTTCCTGTGTTACTGGGGTTCTGTAACGTCCGCAGATCCCCCAATGTGTGTCCGCCACTGTCTCCTGCGCTGTCCACCTTCCCACTGCAAGCGGTGGGAAAGTGGACAGAGCAGGAGACAGTGGCAGACACACATCAGGGGATCTGCTGACATTACAGAATCCCAGTAACACAGGAACACGTGTGGATTGGGCAGACGGCTGCTGTACGCATAAACTGGCGGTGTTGGTGGTCACGTGAAATCCTGGAAACAGAGTGGAGACAGATGCCTAATTGGAGCACGTTGACAGTCTGTTGTAGCCTACAAACAATCTAAAACTGCCACCAAGTAGGCCTCGGCCTGCACCCTGGTTCTCCCTGGGCTCCAACAACGCTAGTTGGTGCTCGGAAGTGCTGTCCACACAGAAAAACACACTCGTTCATGTGAAAGTGGGGGTCATTAATGTCAGCTGATCCCCTGCTGTGTGGAGGGCAAACTGCTGCTGCCTCCAAATTCAAACAACGTCTTATCTTAAACTGCCTCCAAGTAGGCCTCAGCCTACAAAATGACTATCCCTGGGCTCCAACATCGTCAGTTGTTGCTCGGAAGTGCCATCCACACAGAAAAACACACTCGTTCATGTGAAAGTGGGGTTCGGTAACGTCAGCTGATCCCCTGCTGTGTGGAGGGCAAAGTGTCCTGCTCCCTCCAAAGTCAAAATACCTCAGCTTTACACCTGGCTCCTAGTAGGCCTCGGCCTGCACCATGATTGTCCCTGGGTTCCAACAACGCTAGTTGGTGCTCGGAAGTGCTGTCCACACAGAAAAACACACTCGTTCATGTGAAAGTGGGGTTCGGTAACGTCAGCTGATCCCCTGCTGTGTGGAGGGCAAACTGCTGCTGCCTCCAAATTGTAACTACTTCAGATTTAAACATTCTCTGATTTGGCCTCTGTCTCCACTCTGTCTCTAGTATTTCCCCTGACCTCCAACACCTCCAGTTCCTGCTCACAGTTGCCGTCAACGCATTCCACACGTGTTCCTGTGTTACTGGGGTTCTGTAACGTCAGCAGATCCCCCAATATGGGTCCGCCACTGTCTCCTGCGCTGTCCACCTTCCCACTGCAAGCAGTGGGAATGTGGACAGAGCAGGAGACAGTGGCAGACACACATCAGGGGATCTGCTGACATTACAGAATCCCAGTAACACAGGAACACATGTGGATTGGGCAGACGGCTGCTGTACGCATAAACTGGCGGTGTTGGTGGTCACGTGAAATCCTGGAAACAGAGTGGAGACAGATGCCTAATTGGAGCACGTTGACAGTCTGTTGTAGCCTACAAACAATCTAAAACTACCACCAAGTAGGCCTCGGCCTACGCCATGATTGTCCCTGGGCTCCAACAACGCCAGTTGGTGCTCGGCAGTGTCTTTGGCACGGGTACTCCCTGTTGCCCAGCCTGGTTCCAGCACGCCTGCTGTTTCCGGGTAGTGTCAAGGTCACTATGCCACCAATCTGTTGTCCTGTCGTCTTGCGGCCGGGTTAGCCGACTCTACGGTGCCTGCAGTTTAGGTGACTCCTATGTGGGCTGCGGGAACTGGCACTGAAGGCTGGATCCGTAGTGCCAATGGGACATGGACCCCCTGTAGGACTGTGGGTTTCGGTAACTGCGGCCGGCTTGCGGCCTGGCTACTTTGCTTTGAATGGGTACCTTCTGCTACCCACCCGGGTTCCAGCACTGTCTGCTGGTTCTCGCCAGAGCCTTTGGCCTAGGTGCCTCCATCTCGGTATCCGAGGTCCAGCACCTTCAGCTGGTCCTTGGTAGTGCTTTCTAGCACAGGTACCTCCTGCCTAGTAACCGTGGTCCAGCACCGTCAGCTGTTCCTCGGTAGTGCCATTGGCTCTTGTAGCTTTTGCTACCCATCTGGGTTCCAGCACCGTCAGCTGGTTCTCGGCAGTGTCTTTGGCACGGGTACTCCCTGTTGCCCAGCCTGGTTCCTGCACTCCTGCTGTTTCCGGGTAGTGTCAAGGTCACTATGCCACCAATCCGTTGTCCTGTCGTCTTGCGGCCGGGTTAGCCGACTCTACGGTGCCTGCAGTTTAGGTGACTCCTATGTGGGCTGCGGGAACTGGCACTGAAGGCTGGATCCGTAGTGCCAATGGGACATGGACCCCCTGTAGGACTGTGGGTTTCGGTAACTGCGGCCGGCTTGCGGCCTGGCTACTTTGCTTTGAATGGGTACCTTCTGCTACCCACCCGGGTTCCAGCACTGTCTGCTGGTTCTCGCCAGAGCCTTTGGCCTAGGTGCCTCCATCTCGGTATCCGAGGTCCAGCACCGTCAGCTGGTCCTTGGTAGTGCTTTCTAGCACAGGTACCTCCTGCCTAGTAACCGTGGTCCAGCACCGTCAGCTGTTCCTCGGTAGTGCCATTGGCTCTTGTAGCATTTGCTACCCATCTGGGTTCCAGCACCGTCAGCTGGTTCTCGGCAGTGTCTTTGGCACGGGTACTCCCTGTTGCCCAGCCTGGTTCCAGCACGCCTGCTGTTTCCGGGTAGTGTCAAGGTCACTATGCCACCAATCCGTTGTCCTGTCGTCTTGCGGCCGGGTTAGCCGACTCTACGGTGCCTGCAGTTTAGGTGACTCCTATGTGGGCTGCGGGAACTGGCACTGAAGGCTGGATCCGTAGTGCCAATGGGACATGGACCCCCTGTAGGACTGTGGGTTTCGGTAACTGCGGCCGGCTTGCGGCCTGGCTACTTTGCTTTGAATGGGTACCTTCTGCTACCCACCCGGGTTCCAGCACTGTCTGCTGGTTCTCGCCACAGCCTTTGGCCTAGGTGCCTCCATCTCGGTATCCGAGGTCCAGCACCGTCAGCTGGTCCTTGGTAGTGCTTTTTAGCACAGGTACCTTCTGCTTAGTAACCGTGGTCCAGCACCGTCAGTTGGTCCTCAGAAGTGCCATTGGCTCTTGTTCCTTCTGCTACCCATCCGGGTGCCAGCACTGTCTGCTGGTTCTCGCCACAGCCTTTGGCCTAGGTGCCTCCATCTCTGTATCCGAGGTCCAGCACCGTCAGCTGGTCCTTGGTAGTGCTTTTTAGCACAGGTACCTTCTGCTTAGTAACCGTGGTCCAGCACCGTCAGTTGGTCCTCAGAAGTGCCATTGGCTCTTGTTCCTTCTGCTACCCATCCGGGTGCCAGCACTGTCTCCTGGTTCTCGCCACAGCCTTTGGCCTAGGTGCCTCCATCTCGGTATCCGAGGTCCAGCACCGTCAGCTGGTCCTTGGTAGTGCTTTTTAGCACAGGTACCTTCTGCTTAGTAACCGTGGTCCAGCACCGTCAGTTGGTCCTCGGTAGTGCCATTGGCTCTTGTTCCTTCTGCTACCCATCCGGGTGCCAGCACTGTCTGCTGGTTCTCGCCAGTTTCTCAGCCTTCTTGTACCTTCTGCTACATTTCCAAGATCAAGCTTTTTGAAATTGTCTTTGGTAATCCTTATTGATCTCCATGACGACGACCCTGATGATGATGACCCTGAAGACCACACCAAAGAAGACCAGAAATATGACCCTAAATAATAAGACCAAGAGGACAAAGAACATGAAGACAACCACCAAGATACAGAACAAAAGACAGAAGAACAAGAAGCAGAAGAAGCAAAAGCAGAAGAACAGAAAGCAGAAGAACATTAAGCATAAGACTAAAAATCAGCATAGAAGAAATCAAAATTATAAGCAGAAGAAGACTAAGCAGTAAATGGGGGTGAGTCCGTTCCTCCTCGTGGTGCCCCTGGAAAATGCCTGCTGCTGCAGGCCAAACTGAACGCGGACAAATCCTGTTGTAAATCTTTAGTGACAGGCAGAACATAAGGTGTAATCTTATAACTTTTATAGATAAGTACTACAGGAATGCCTGTCACCATAAGAAAATGAAGAAAAAGAAGAATAGGAAGAAGATGAAGAAATAGCATATTAAAATTGATAATAGCTGAATAAGAAGAATATGAAGAATGAAAAAAAAAATTAATGGGAAGAAGATGAAGAAGAAGATGAATAAGGTGAAGAAAAAGTTGATGAAAAAAATGCTACTGCTGCGGATCATGAAGGAGAAAGTGTGGGAGAAGTACAAAAGTACGTGAAGAGCATGGAAGTTGTGAAACATACATATCTGACAAAATATAAAAAAGTTAACATAGTCAATATCTTTTTAACTCCGAACGTACTGAAAAAAAAAATTGGAATTAATGCTATGCCATGTGATTTGAATAAACCACTATGCCTTTAATGTCTCCTCCACCTCCCACAATACATTCTACATGATTCTTATTTGTTTTCATTTATGTAGAATTAGCCAACAAGGAAATAAAGGGCTTTTTTTAATTCCGATACCGGAAGTCCCATTGACTTGAATGGGACTTCCAGTATCGGAATCGGCGATACCCGATATTTTTTTCGTATCGGGCGATACCATCCGATACGATATTTTTGGGTATCGAACGGTATCGCTCAACACTACCCATCACACATCCTCCATCCCATAGGCACATCTTCCCTCTTAAAGAGATTCCCGGTATGGAAGTTAGGGCAATTACACTCAGTGTTCTGGTTCTGATCCCAGGCTCTTTTAAAGGAATTCCTGTTATGGAAGTCATGGCAATTGCCTTCAAATGCTCTGTTGCTGACCCCAGGCTCTCTTAAAGGGATCTCCTGTATGGAAGCAAGGGCAAGTCCACTCTGCGCTTTGGTACTGACCCCAGGCCTCTCTTAAAGGGATCTCCGGTATGGAAGTTAGGGTAAATCCCTCAGCACTGATTCTCACCCCAGGCTTCTATTAAAGGGATCATTGGTATGAAAGTCAGGACAAATCCACTCAGCGCTCTGGTTCTGACCCCATGCTGACGGGATGATGTGGGATATTAGGGGTAGTAGTCCGGTGGCTCTGACTGGATGATGTGGGATATTAGTGGTAGTTGTCCAGAGGCTGTGACGGGATGATGTGGGATATTAATGGCAGTTGTCCGGTGGCTCTGGCTGACGGGATGATGTGGGATATTAGGGGTAGTAGTCCGGTGGCTATGGCTGATGGGATGATGTGGGATATTAGGGGTAGTAGTCCGGTGGCTCTGACTGGATGATGTGGGATATTAGTGGTAGTTGTCCAGAGGCTGTGACGGGATGATGTGGGATATTAGGGGTAGTAGTCCGGTGGCTCTGGCTGACGGGATGATGTGGGATATTAGGGGTAGTAGTCCGGTGGCTCTGACTGACGGGATGATGTGGGATATTAATGGTAGTTGTCCTGTGGCTCTGGCTGATGGGATGATGTGGGATATTATAGTGAATGTGGCTATGTGGAGTGGGTGGGGCTTTATATATATATATATATATATATAATATATATATATAGATAGATAGATAGATAGATAGATATAATCATTATAATTTGTTATAACTAACCATAGTTAGTTACTATGCTCGGGCAGCACCAGGCTCTTCAGCTAGTAAAAAATAAAATAAGATAATGATACAGCGCATGAGCATTCTGACTCCATAACTGGGCTGTGAGTGTGGGGCTCTTGAGACAATCTTACAATGCCTGTCTGTATGTACCAGTACTCACACCAAGAACTTCGTCAGATAATGTCAACTCGACTGCAGAGGCATGGATGAAGATTCCAGAAGAAGTTTATTCTCAGTCTGAATTCTTGTATTATGCACAATATAAACAGCATTAGCTGCAACAACTGCAGTAGGCAAAAAGACAATTCTGAACCAGGGATGTACAGAGACGAAAAACCAATAAGGAATAAACCCACTAAAAAAATATTGATTTAATAGTTAATTTGTTGGTTACAAGTGTCTGGAGGGGAGGGTTTGATTGTTGTCACATGGAGGCTATTTAAGAATAGCTGACCAGCTCTCTCATGCTTGCGGCATTGATTCTGCTGCCATGGGAATTTCACAAAGAAGGTACCATTGTCTACAACTCTGAATTTGGGATTACAGGTAGTCTTCTGATGAACCCCAGTGATCAGTGAGGAGAAACACATTGGGACAGGGACTGTGCTCTTGATGGAATAACTACCATTTAATATTTATTTAGCATCTTTTAGAATTTATATTGCACTTGTGATTGGAACAATATCCCTTGTTTGCTATGTGGATGTGCATCATTTATGCAAAGGAGCAGAAGTTATATCCACTAATTTTGTCTTGAGGTCTTGGGTCAGTGCAATATATTTGACAATACATTGACAGTGATCAATGAGTTGAACAGGCAGCCACGAGAGGTGGTGAGTTCTCCTTCAATAGGAGTCTTCAAACAGAGGCTGGACAGACATCTGCCTGAGATGGATTAGTGAATCCTGCATTGAGCAGCAGAATGGACACTATGACCCTGGAGGTCCCTTCCAACGTTAACAATCAATGATTTTATGATTTGTTGAAGTTGTGGGATCATTGCCACTGTTAATAATGTATGTAAACCCATATAGTGGATATGACCTGTGAATAGGATGTTGTGAGTGGTCTCCTGTATATGCTATATAATTTATAACATTATTTAGGCAAGGGGACTGATACTGTTGAATTTGTGGGATTATTGTTGTCATGCCGCCTGTCACGCCGCTCTCACCTGGGGGCGGGACCTTAGGCCCGACGTCACCTCTTCCGGTGCTGCGGCTGCTCCGGGGGTCCCGTCGGGTGCGCACGTGCACTTCTCGCACTTAGTTCCATGTCTGCACAAGGTTCTTTGTGTGCCCCTGCTCTCTTCTCTGCTCTGCCTCTAGTCATGTCCTCTCTATGGTATTGGAGGACCTGACCTGGATGTCCTAGTGCTCATGTGCTATTTCAGGCTACCTCTTCCTATGGGAGGTGCCTGATTATTTTTGTGCTTCCTGACTTGCTCTGCCTTGTCCTTGCCTGGCTGTGCGCTGTAATCGGGTCCCCTGCCTTATGCTATGTCGTGCCCCTTGGCACATGCTCTGTTCTTGTATTCTGCCTTATGCTCGTCGTGCCTCCTGGCACATGCTCTGTTCCTGTCCTCTGCCTGGTGGTCCGTTCCTGTACTCGGCCTAGTGCTCTGAGCCTGCACTGTGTTCAGTCGTGCCTCTTGGCAAACGCTCTGCTCTATGCTCTGTTGTGCCTCCTGGCACACCTCCTGCTTAGCCTTGCACTCTGGCATGCTTCTCTGCGCGCACTCGGTCTAACTCTGCACTCTGACGTGCTCGTTTGCCCGCACCCTGCTTTGCTCGCACCCAGCCGTGCTTGTCTATGCACGCCATACGTGCTCTCGTGTACCCACCTTGCACTATCCTGTATCTAGTGCACTCCCGTGTACTCATCCTGTATCCTGCGTGTCCCTATGTCCACGCTTTGCACGTTCCTGCAGACACACTCACTCGTGTCTCCTGTGAGCTGGCCACCTGGTGCCAAGCAGTTGTGGTACCTTACCCCCTTGGGCTTGCTCCTGACACTCACTGTATAGGGGGTGGTCCTCACTAGGTCAGCTCACCCTGGGAGGGTTAGTGCCAGGACCCAGAGGGTCCACTCCAGGAGTTGTCATAATTGTCACTATTAATGAATATAAATATGTATATTGCATAGGACCTGTTAATATGATATTGTGAATTGTCTCCTATATTTTCTATACAACTTACAACACTTGTTAGGCATGGAGGCTGTTATTGTTTATCTGGTCCATAGGCCGTAGGATAGTGAAATATATCTATTTTTTTTGTTTGTGCACTTGTCAACTTGCACTTATTTGGGGGCAGTGTGCTAATAGGGCTCATGAGGGCCAGCCGACATTGAGCGGCGGCGCCAACATCCACGGCAAGGTAGAGAAATCTTTGAAAGGTGAGTACAGGGACAGGTAATTTGCCGTATTTTATTGTTTCTGGAATCCTGACTGTAACACCTAACAGGGTGCGACACGCACCATTGTTTAATTGGGAATGAATAACACAGGTCTGTGACTAAAAAGCTGTTTGATTATTTTCATCTAATTTCCATGTATTTTGGTGTGCTGAAAATGAAAAAAATATTGTAAAAATCCTGGACGTCAGGATTTGCCACAAAATGCAAAATTCTCTTCAAATTTGGTAAATTTTTCTCAATTTTTTTTTTTTATCTTAGGGTTTTGAAAGTCAAAATTACTATTAATTAATTCACATCAATGCATTGAAGATATACATTGCCAAAAAAATATAACTTTCAAAGAAAAGAACTTGCAGAGTGAGCTAATGAAACCAGCATCAACATGTTGCAAGCTGAACAAGCGGGCTCTGACATGCCCGGGTTTGTTTCAATTGTTTTATCTTGGTTCTCGCCTGTTCACACTTTTTAATCTCAGTTCGTGTTAGCTCGTCATATTCAACCGTGTTTCCCAAAATTAGCATTATGGCTCAGCAGAAGTGTATTAATTCGCCTGACAGTTTCTGTTACATTTGTGGTGAATATACAGTGTTGAAGCAACAGCTGAATATTACAGACTTTGTGAAAAAAGTATACTTCGCATATTTCGGACTAAAGCTTGGAGATCAAGATAAAGCTTGGGCGCCTCATAAAGTGTGCAAACGGTGTGTTGAGGACCTCCGAAATTGGTTCAAGGGTAAGAAAAAAGCTTTCCTTTATGGGATTCCTATGGTATGGCGAGAGCAAAAGAACCATAGTGACGATTGTTTCTTTTGTTCATGCGATGTGAAAGGGTATAATTCAAAATGGAAGCATTCCATTTCATCCCCCAATATTCACTCAGCAATTCGTCCCATCCCCCATGGCACAGATATACCAGTACCCAAGGCCCCTGCTACCTTGAAAGAGATAACTAGCTCCGATGAAGGTGGAGTCATACCTGAACCAGATGATGAATCAAGTTCTGACTTTGAAGATGATACAAGACCAAAATTGTTTTCCCAGGAGGAGATGAATGATTTGGTAAGAGACTTGAATCTTCCCAAAGATGCCGCTGAGTTACTCGGATCAAGGCTCAAAAGCAAGAATTTATTGTTGCCAGGAGTGTCTTCTTCATGGTTCAGACATCGTGAAGATGAGTTCGTTCCTTACTTTGCCCAGGAAGAGAAGTTGTTTTATTGCATCGATGTTGAAGGTTTGATGGGTCAATTCAAAATCCAATATGATTCAGCGCAATGGCGTCTTTTTATAGATTCTTCAAAAAGAAGTCTCAAAGCAGTTTTACTCCACAACGGCGGTTTTTATGCTTCCATCCCTGTAGGTCATTCCGTACACCTCAAGGAAACCTATGAGAACTTGGAATTGGTTCTTCGTAAACTTAAATATGAAGACTACGGTTGGCAAGTGTGCGGGGATTTGAAAGTCTTGTGCATGCTGCTCGGGCAACAAGCTGGGTATACTAAATACCCTTGTTTTCTGTGTCTATGGGACAGTCGAGACCAACAAAATCACTGGACCAAGAAGAATTGGCAGTCGAGGGTGCTCACAGTTGGTGAAAAAAATGTCCTCCGAGAAACTTTGGTTCCTCCTCATAAAGTTCTTCTACCACCTCTCCACATCAAATTGGGATTGATGAAGCAATTCGTAAAATCACTTCCAAAAGATGGAGAATGCTTCAAATACTTGGTCACCAAGTTTACAGGCCTCTCGGAGGCAAAATTGAAGGAAGGTGTGTTCGTCGGACCAGACATTAGAAGGCTTATAGCTGATCAAGAGTTTATCAATACCATGATGCATCCTCAAAAAGAAGGGTGGATTGCATTTAAAGAGGTCGTGGAGAAACTTTTAGGCAATAACAAAGACCCTGACTACAAAAAAATCGTCGGACGAATGCTGAAAGCATTTCAAGCTTTAGGTTGCCTGATGAGTTTGAAAGTGCATTTCCTCCATTCCCACCTTGACAACTTTCCTGAAAATTTGGGAGCTGTGAGTGAAGAGCAAGGTGAACGATTCCACCAGGACATTAAAGAGATGGAAAGAAGATACCAGGGAAGATGGAGCATTACAATGATGGCAGACTACTGTTGGACGCTTCAAAGAGACATTATAGATGCTACTCACAAGCGTAAATGTACCAAGAGAAGCCTCACAGGGAAGAAGAATCGATTTTAATGTGTGTTAGTGAGCTCATTGAAGTTAAAAAAATGATTTTCATGAAACATTTGCAATAAGAAAATTAATTTTGAGTCAATTTTCATTTATTTTGAGGTATTGTCTTATTTAACATAGTTACTTAAATTGTCAGAAAACGTGATGTCCTATGACAAAACGGAGGTCATTTTTGGATTCAGTGCGCTCAAAAACATAAAGATTACGTGGAATAACCAAAACAGCTCTTGAGAATTTTTTTTGCAGACCTGTGTAATCAATATGATTTTAAATGAACTAATATAGCAATATTGTTTTTAGTGGATTTTTTCCTTTTTGGTTTTGAGGTTGTTATACGATTTTTGGTACAGAGATGAAAATTGAATGATGGCTGACAAACACTAACTGGGGAAAAAGGGAGGAGTTATATACATCAGAGCTGGCTACAGGGAGAGAGACTGAACAAACTTGAAAAAGCAAACCTGATTACATAGTAGATTAGTAGTGTAACAACAGAAATACAATGACCATACAATACTATATGATACTATGTATGTCGTGGGCCATAACAACTAGTAGGGTGAAAAGCCAAAGCAACAAAGAACACAAATCAGACTATTATGATTATAAGCATGGGCATACATAGAAATCACAGGGTTCTATTTGACCCCCATGTCTCCCCATAAAATATTTGCCTGAGTAGGCAGGGTCATACCTCCCAACCTTTATAAACAAGGAAAGGGATATGTATTCTGGTACATACACAGTAATTGGGCCCCTATTGAAGCCCCTTAAGAGTTATCACCCATGATACCCCTTTCATGGCCATTATAAAGTTTAACACTTCAAAAAATTTCACCCACCCTCACACAGAGTATGGTCTCCCATCCACAGTGAATTCCCTTCCATAGTTTGACTCCACAGCTCCCCATACACACACATACCATATGGTGACTTTGTAGTGTCTCCTGCATAGTATAACACTGCAACAGTGGCCCCAACAAAGCATAATAGCCCCACAGCTTGATGCCACTAAAGTGCCCCCCTCCACAGTATAACATCTTCTTCAAAGTTCCCTCACACAGGAATATGCCCCCACACAGTATTATGGCCTGTTTGTATGATGCCCCCACAACCCCCACTCAGTATGATGTCCCAACAACCCTCCATACAGTATTATGTCCTTCAGTATTGTGTTCCCCTGCCCATAATAATATAATGGCCCCGTACTCAGTATGATGGCCCCCAACGTACCTCAATATAATGACTATTACTCAGTATAATGGCCCCCACAGGCCACCATGCTGTATGATGCCATGACAGCCCATCACTTAGCATAATGCCCTCACAGCCACTCATTCAGAAAGATACTCCTCAGCCCCTCAGTTAGTATCATGCTCCTATAGCCCCTTACTTAATATGATGTCCTGACAGAGCCTCACTTAGTATAATGATATCATTGCGCTTGCAATGTGCTAAGTCTCAGATATACTAATACCATATATGTTTAATTTTTTATGTTTTTTTATGTTTTTTTAGTTCATTATTTTCAATGGTCAAAAAGAGGGTGCTTTAACCGCTTCCCGACCGCCCACTGTAGATAAACGTTGGTGCCTGCTGGGCTTTGTGCAGCGCCGACGTTTATCTACTGTCGGCGGTTTTGTGCCCCCAGGACCCCCACATACCTTATAACGTGGGGATCCCTGTGCACAATGCATGCTGGGACCCCCGACATCATCGAGACCTGATTTGGTTCAGGTCCTGATGACGTCAGCGTCACAGCAGCCAATGGGAGCGATCGCTGGGAAAGCTGCTTGTTTCCCGGCGATCTCACTCATTGTAACGCGGCTTCTCCTCTGATCTCACACTGACAGATGATCAGAGGTGAAGCAGCGTTACTGTGTGACTAGATCGCTGCCTGGCACAGCTGATCGCTGCCTGGCACAGCTGTGCCAGGCAGCGATCTTGTCACACAGTAACGCTGCTTCTCCTCTGATCATCTGTCATTGTGAGATCAGAGGAGAAGTCGCGTTATTATGTGCCAGGCAGCGATCTTGTCACATAGTAACGCTGCTTCTCCTCTGATCATCTGTCAGTGTGAGATCAGAGGAGAAGTGGTGTTACTATGAGTCAGATAGCAGGGCAGAGATCTTGTCACAAAAAGAAAAAAGTAAAGAAAAAAAAAGCAGGTACACAGGTTAGGGTTAGGGTTAGGGTTAGGGCTAGGGCTAGGATTAAGGTTATGTGTTGTGAGTTCATTTTCCCCTTCACTACTGAGGCCCGAGGAACTCCCTCTTCTGGTAAAGAAAGGTAGTGAGCCTGATTATCAAACACCTGAGTCTGATGATGATGACTGGCTGAGTGGAGTTACTGACTGGATATAAGGCTGCCGACGCCCTTCTGCCCTGCGGGTGATTTCTCTGTGGGATCCTTGGAGACCAGTCTGAATTCCTGCACCTCTAAAGCTAAGTTTTCTGCTCGGCTTTTTGCATTTGTGCTTAGACTTTGTTTTGCTTTGTTTTTCTGGATTTCTGCCATTCCCTGCTGGGGTGTGCTGAATTCCTTTAGCTCTGTCTTCTGAAAATACCTGAGTGCTGATTTAGTTTTTGAAGCCTAGCTGCTTCAGGGTCTTTTTCATATCAGCTTGTTGGCTTATGTCTTTGATAGGGTTTTGGCAGATTGCAGACAGCAACCTTCCTTTCCTGTTCTGTTTAGCTAGCTTGGGCCCCATTGTTTGCTCAGCCTATCTTTCTATCTGTGTGAGTGTTTTTTCATCTTGCTTCACCGTCATTATATGTTGGGGGCTGCCTTTTACTTTGGGGTCTGCTCTGGGGCAGTTTAGATTTCCTTTTCTGTCTTTAGGCTATTTAGCGCTCCGGCTGTGATCGAGGGGTCTAGGGCATCGTAGGAACCCCCCACGGCTACTGCTAGTTGTGTTGATAGGTTCAGGGGTCTGCAATCTGATAGTTGCCAACTTCTCTGGTTTTCTGGACGTAGCTTCTATTTTTGTGTCTGCCTCCTACGGTGACTCAATTATAACAGAATCACCCGCCATACCGCAGATCCTAGGGTACTCAATAGCAGGAAAGAATTGTATAAAAAAAAAAAAAAAAAAGTGTGTATATTTTTTCCTATATATAGCAAGTTGGTTTGGATATATTACAAAAAATATTAAAACTTAACTTTTAATCACATGTTTAAAACCTGTATAGTGAAAATTATGGTGCCAAAACATAAATAATAGTGCCTGTGCAAAAAGTGCCAATAAAAACAAATTATAATGAGACGCCTTATTTTATCCAGATACTGAGCGGATTATTTCTCTTTTTATTGTCTATATGTGGCCCGGTATTAATATTCCAGATACATTAACCATATACCATCTCAACATATATACCGACACTTTTTTTGTTCTTACAGTCCTATTTCCATTTCAAACCTTAAGAACAGTAATAGAGACAAGGCGAATCAATAAGGAGAAAATTATTTATCCAACTCCAATATATCTATATTATAGCCGCATATTTTACTGGTCAAAATGAATCATACAAAGCACCTATGGAGTCCAGTGTAATATATTACCCTATGTTCCACAATATTACTGCCTATTAAATACTCTCATGGTGCAATAATAATATGACATTATACTCATCTCATGTGTATTAGTCCTATACACCGATGCCTGTATATGCGCTCTTGTAAGGGGGCCCCCACTCTCAGCATATCCTAATGCCCGCATCCATCTGGGCGGCCTTTTTCATACATCATTCTCCCAACGCGTTTCATCTATTCAGGACTCATCAGGGGAGTTTATGGAGTTCAATTAGTCTAATGGAACTCCATAAACTCCCCTGATGAGTCCTGAATAGATGAAACGCGTTCGGAGAACGATGTATGAAAAAGGCCGCCCAGATGGATGCGGGCATTAGGATATGCTGAGAGTGGGGGCCCCCCTTACAAGAGTGCATATACAGGCATCGGTGTATAGGACTAATACACATGAGATGAGTATAATGTCATATTATTATTGCACCATGAGAGTATTTAATAGGCAGTAATATTGTGGAACATAGGGTAATATATTACACTGGACTCCATAGGTGCTTTGTATGATTCATTTTGACCAGTAAAATATGCGGCTATAATATAGATATATTGGAGTTGGAGAAATAATTTTCTCCTTATTGATTCGCCTTGTCTCTATTACTGTTCTTAAGGTTTGAAATGGAAATAGGACTGTAAGAACAAAAAAAGTGTCGGTATATATGTTGAGATGGTATATGGTTAATGTATCTGGAATATTAATACCGGGCCACATATAGACAATAAAAAGAGAAATAATCCGCTCAGTATCCGGATAAAATAAGGCGTCTCATTATAATTTGTTCTTATTGGCACTTTTTGCACAGGCACTATTATTTATGTTTTGGCACCATAATTTTCACTATACAGGTTTTAAACATGTGATTAAAAGTTAAGTTTTAATATTTTTTGTAATATATCCAAACCAACTTGCTATATATACTTTTGACCGGTATTGGTAAAATAGACCCCCGCTATCAAAAAAAGTATATTCTTTCCTCTATATCTCTGAGGCCGTAGGGGGAATTTTTTTTCTCTCAATGGAGATAAAGCAATTGTCTGATCGTGTGGAGCAGCTCGCTGCGGAAGTGCGGGGAATTTCCGCCTACCTTGCTCATTCACATGCTGCTGAACCAAAGATTCCTACACCTGATGTATTTTTTGGGGATCGGTCTAAATTTTTGAATTTCAAAAATAATTGGAAATTATTTTTTGCCTTGAAGCCTAACTCGTCAGGGAGCTCCGCGCAGCAGGTTAAAATTGTCATCTCTTTGCTGCGTGGCGATCCCCAGGATTGGGCGTTTTCTTTGAAACCAGATGATCCTATTCTGACTAATGTGAACGCAATTTTTCAGGCCTTGGGGTTGCTGTATGATGAACCTAATGCCATTGATCAGGCTGAAAAGACCCTGCTGGCATTGAACCAGGGTCGTGATTCTGCAGAATTGTACTGTCAAAAATTCCGAAAGTGGGCAGTACTTACTACCTGGAATGATAATGCCTTGGCTGCTCTCTTTCAGAAGGGGTTGTCAGAAGCCGTAAAAGATACTATGGTGGGATTTCCTGTTCCCTCTGGTCTTGACGATTCTATGTCATTAGCCATTCAGATTGATCGGCGTTTGCGCGAACGCAAAGCTGCACGAGAGGTGTTGCCACCTGTTGAACAAATGTCTGAACCTATGCAATGTGATAGAGTTTTTTCCAGAGAGCAGCGTCAGGAGTTCAGAAGGCGTAATAAGTTGTGTTTTTTCTGTGGAGATGCCTCGCATATTATTTCTGTCTGTCCTAAACGATAGAAACGCTTTGCATACACGTTTTCTGTTGGTGGTGTTCAACCTAAGTTTCTTCTGGCTATTACTCTGATCTGCTCCCTGTCCACATTTTCCGCCAAGGCTTTTGTGGATTCGGGAGCAGCCCTAAACCTAATGGACTTGGATTTTGCTAAACGTTGTGGATTTCCGATGACACCTCTGCAGACGCCTATCCCTTTGAGGGGGATTGATGCTACTCCTTTGGCTAAAAATAAACCTCAGTTTTGGACCCAGGTGGTAATGCGGGTCGCCCCAGACCATCAAGAAAATTGCAGATTTTTGGTGTTGCATAATCTGCATGATACTATTGTTCTGGGGTTTCCCTGGTTACAAATTCATAATCCAGTTTTGGATTGGAAATCTGTGTCTGTGGTGAGTTGGGGTTGTCGGTGTGCCTTTAGTGAGGCTCCGGTGTTTTCCACCTCTCCTCAGTCGCATGATGTTCCTGATTATTTGGCGGACTTTTATGATGTATTTAGTGAGAATGAGTCTGCATCTCTGCCTCCTCATAGGAGTTATAACTATGCAATTGAACTGAGCCCGGGGTGTAAATTTCCCAAGGGTCGGCTCTTCAATTTATCTGTACCCGAGCACGAGGCTATGCGATCCTATATTAAGGAGGCGTTGGAGAAGGGTCATATTAGACCATCCTCGTCACCCTTAGGTGCCGTTTTTTTTTTGTAGCCAAAAAGGATGGATCATTAAGACCTTGTATTGATTATCGTGCCCTTAACAAAATTACTGTTAAATATCAGTATCCGTTACCCCTGATTTCTGATCTATTCTCCAGAGTTAAAGGTGCTTGCTGGTTTACCAAGCTTGACCTCAGGGGGGCGTATAATCTTATTCGCATTAAGCATGGGGATGAATGGAAGACGGCGTTTAATACTCCGGAGGGACATTTTGAGTACCTGGTGATGCCTTTTGGGCTCACTAATGCCCCTTCTGTCTTCCAGTACTTCATGAACGATATTTTCCGAGATTTTGTCGATAAATTTTTGATTATCTATCTGGATGATATTTTGATCTTCTCCAAGGATTTGGATTCTCATGTGGAACATATTCGGACTGTGTTCCGGATCTTGAGGGAGAATTCCCTGTATGTCAAAGGATCTAAATGCCTTTTTGGAGTACAGAGGATTTCTTTTTTGGGATTTATTTTGTCCCCGTCAACTATTGAAATGGACCCGGCCAAGGTACAGGCCATTTACGATTGGGTTCAGCCCACTTCTTTGAAGGCCCTCCAGAAGTTTTTGGGTTTTGCTAATTTTTATCGGAAATTTATAGCAAAATTTTCTAGTATTGCCAAGCCATTGACTGATTTGACTAAGAAGGGTGCTGATGTGTTAAATTGGTCTCCGGAGGCTGTTTCTTCCTTTCAGGAGCTGAAGCGAAGATTCACCTCCGCCCCGCTTTTGCGGCAACCTGATGTATCACTTCCGTTCCAGGTAGAGGTGGATGCTTCTGAGATTGGTGCAGGAGCTGTTTTGTCCCAAAAGGATCCTGTAACATCTAAAATGAATCCCTGTGCTTTCTTTTCCCGAAAGTTCTCTCCATCTGAACGTAACTATGATGTGGGGAATCGGGAACTGTTGGCCATAAAATGGGCATTTGAGGAGTGGAGACATTGGTTGGAGGGAGCTAAGCATCAAGACGTGGTCCTCACTGACCACAAGAATTTGATTTACCTAGAGTCGGCTAAGCGCTTGAACCCTAGACAGGCTAGGTGGGCCTTGTTTTTTACACGTTTTGATTTTGTGGTTTCTTTTCTTCCTGGAACTAAGAATGTGAAGGCAGACGCCCTCTCTAGGAGCTTCTTTGCTGATTCTCCTGTGGTGACCAAGCGTGCTACCATCTTAGGCGAAGGGGTAGTTCTTTCTGCCATCTCGCCCGATTTGAGACGTGCTCTGGAAGAGTTCCAGGAGGACAAACCTGAGCGTTGTCCCAGTGGAAAGTTGTATGTTCCTGACCAGTGGAAGAAGAGAGTGATGTCTGAAGTTCATTGCTCTGCTTTGGCTGGTCATCCAAGTATTTTTGGTACTAGAGATCTGGTGAGTCGGTCTTTTTGGTGGCCCTCCTTGTCTCGTGATGTCAGGAATTTTGTGCAGTCCTGTGGGATGTGCTCCCGGTCTAAATCGTGTTCTCGCTCTAGTGGGTTGTTGATGCCTTTGCCTGTCCCCAAGAGGCCATGGACCCATATTTCAATGGATTTCATCTCTGATATGCCTGTCTCTCAAAGAATGACTGTTATTTGGGTGATTTGTGATAGGTTCTCTAAGATGGTTCATCTTGTACCACACCCTAAGTTGCCGTCTTCCTCTGAGTTGGTGCCCCTGTTTTTACAACAGGTGGTTCGCTTGCACGGGATTCCTGAGAACATTGTATCTGACAGAGGAGTCCAGTTTGTGTCTAGATTTTGGAGAACTTTCTGTTCCAAGCTGGGAATTCAGTTGTCCTTCTCCTCTGCTTTTCACCCTCAGACCAATGGGCAGACAGAACAAACCAGACCTTGGAGTCATATTTGAGATGTTTTATTTCTGCTGATCAGGATGATTGGGTTTCATTTTTGCCCTTGGCCGAATTTGCTTTAAATAATAGAGCTAGTTCTGCCACTTTGATGTCACCTTTTTTTTGTAACTTTGGGTTTCATCCTCGATTTTCTTCAGGGCAGGTGGAGCCCTCTGCCTGCCCAGGTGTTGACACTGTGGTGGAGAGAATGCACCAGATCTGGGACCAAGTGGTGGATAAGTTATCTCTCTCCCAGGAAAAGGCCCAGCGGTTTTCCAACCGACATAGGACCATTGGTCCCCAGTTTAAGGTTGGTGATATGGTGTGGTTATCATCAAAAAATATTGCTATGAAGGTGGCTTCTCCTAAGTTTAAGCCTAGATTTATTGGACCTTACAAGATTTTGGAGATTATTAATCCGGTCTCTTTTCGTTTGGCTCTTCCTGTCACATTTAAAATCCATAATGTGTTCCATAAATCTTTGTTGAAGAGGTTTGTTGAACCTGTTGTTCCGGGGGGTGGCACCTCCAGACCCTGTATTGGTTGAAGGTAACATGGAATATGAGGTAGAGAAAGTACTGGATTCCCGTCTGGCTAGACGGAGACTCCAGTATTTGGTTAAGTGGAAGGGTTATGGTCAGGAGGATAATTCCTGGGTCTCTGCCTCTGATATTCATGCCAAAAGATTGGTGCGTGCCTTTCATCGGGCTCACCCTGATCGCCCTGGTGGCGTGGTTGAGGGTTCGGTGACCCCCTCCTCAAGGGGGAGGTACTGTTGTGAGTTCATTTTCCCCTTCACTACTGAGGCCCGAGGAACTCCCTCTTCTGGTAAAGAAAGGTAGTGAGCCTGATTATCAAACACCTGAGTCTGATGATGATGACTGGCTGAGTGGAGTTACTGACTGGATATAAGGCTGCCGACGCCCTTCTGCCCTGTGGGTGATTTCTCTGTGGGATCCTTGGAGACCAGTCTGAATTCCTGCACCTCTAAAGCTAAGTTTTCTGCTCGGCTTTTTGCATTTGTGCTTAGACTTTGTTTTGCTTTGTTTTTCTGGATTTCTGCCATTCCCTGCTGGGGTGTGCTGAATTCCTTTAGCTCTGTCTTCTGAAAATACCTGAGTGCTGATTTAGTTTTTGAAGCCTAGCTGCTTCAGGGTCTTTTTCATATCAGCTTGTTGGCTTATGTCTTTGATAGGGTTTTGGCAGATTGCAGACAGCAACCTTCCTTTCCTGTTCTGTTTAGCTAGCTTGGACCCCATCGTTTGCTCAGCCTATCTTTCTATCTGTGTGAGTGTTTTTTCATCTTGCTTCACCGTCATTATATGTTGGGGGCTGCCTTTTACTTTGGGGTCTGCTCTGGGGCAGTTTAGATTTCCTTTTCTGTCTTTAGGCTATTTAGCGCTCCGGCTGTGATCGAGGGGTCTAGGGCATCGTAGGAACCCCCCACGGCTACTGCTAGTTGTGTTGATAGGTTCAGGGGTCTGCAATCTGATAGTTGCCAACTTCTCTGGTTTTCTGGACGCAGCTTCTATTTTTGTGTCTGCCTCCTACGGTGACTCAATTATAACAGTTATGGGTGTGTTGGTGTTAGGTTTGTGGTTAGGGTTATGGTTAGGGCTAAGATTAGGGTTAGGGGTGTGTTGGGGTTAGGGTTGGAATTAGAATTGGGGGTTTCCACTGTTTAGGTACATCAGGGGCTCTGTAAATGCAATATGACGCCCGCAGACCATTCCATCAAAGTCTGCATTTCAGAACGTCACTACTTCCCTTCCGAGCCCCACCGTGTGCCCAAACAGTAGTTTTCTCCCACATATAGGGTACCAACGTACTCAGGATAAATTGGACAAGAACTTTTGGGATCCAATTTCTCCTGTTACCCTTAGGAAAATAAAAATTGGAGGCTAAAAGATCATTTTTGTGGAAAAAAAATGATTTTTTTTATTTTCACGGCTCTACATTATAAACTTTAGTGAAACACTTGGGGGTTCAAAGTGCTCACCACACATCTAGATATGTCCCTTGGGGGGTCTAATTTCCAAAATGTTGTCACTTGTGGGGGGTTTCCACTGTTTAGGTACATCAGGGGCTCTGCAAACGCGACATGACACCCGCAGACCATTCCATCAAAGTCTGCATTCCAGAACATCACTCTTTCCCTTCCGAGCCCCACCGTATGCCCAAACAGTAGTTTTCTTCCACATATGGGGTACCAAGGTACTCAGAACAAATTGGACAACAACTTTTGGGGTCCAATTTCTCCTGCTACCCTTGTGAAAATAAGAAATTGGGGGCTAAAAGATCATTTTATGGAAAAAAAAATGATTTTTTATTTTCATGGCTCTACGTTATAAACTTCTGTGAAGCACTTGGGGGTTCAAAGTGTTCACGACACATCTAGATAAGTTCTTTAAGGGGTCTAGTTTCCAAAATGGGGTCACTTGTGGGGGGTTTCCACTGTTTAGGTACATCAGGGGCTCTCCAAATGCGACATGGCATCCGATCTCAATTCCAGCCAATTCTGCATTGAAAAAGTCATTCGGCACTCCTTCCGTTCTGAGCGCTGCCATGTGCTCAAACAGTGGTTTAGCCCCACATACGGGGTATTGGCGTATTCGGGAGAAATTGCACAAAAAATTTTGTGGTTCATTTTCTCTTTTTACACTTTTGAAAATAAAAAAAATGGTTTTGAAGTAAAATGTTTGTGAAGAAAAGTTAAATGCTTATTTTTTCCTTCCCTATTCCATTCATTCATGTGAAGCACCTGAAGGGTTAATAAACTTCTTGAATGTGGTTTTGAGTACATTGAGAGGTGCAGTTTTTAGAATGGTGTCACTTTTGGGTATTTTCTGTCATATTGATCCCCCCAAACTCACTTCAAATGTGAGGTGGTCCCTAAAAAAAATGGTGTTGCAAATTTTGTTGTAAAAATGAGAAATCGCTGGTCAACTTTTAACCCTTATAACTTCCTAAAAAAAAAAAAATATGTTTCCAAAATTGTGCAGATGTAAAGTAGACATGTGGGAAATGTTATTTATTAACTATTTTGTGCAATATCACTCTCTGATTTAAGGGCATAAAAATTAAAAGTTTAAAAATTGCAAAATTTTCTAAATTTTCACCAAATTTTGATTTTTTTAATAAATAAGCGCAGATCATATCTAAAAAATTTTACCACCATCATGAATTACAATATGTCATGAGAAAACATTGTCAGAATCAGTAGGATCCGTTGAAGCGTTCTAGAGTTATGACCTCATAAAGTGACACTGGTCAGAATTGAAAAAATTGGCCCGTCACGAAGGCAAAAACAGGCTCGGGTGCAAAGGGGTTAAACTTTTTTTTTCTATTTTTAAAATTTTTTTTTATTTGTTCCTGTATCTTTTAGTCCCTTTAGAGGACTTAAACCTGCAGAAAGTAAAAAAAAAAAGATTACAAAAATGAAAAGGTAAAAAAAAAAAGTCAAAAACAGTAGTGCACAGTGTCAGGCAGCTGCCACCAAAGCAAATGGGGTCATGGGATGCATTAGAAGAGGTCTGGGGACACGAGATGAAAACATAATTCTCCCTCTGTACAAATCACTCGTCAGACCACACTTGGAGGATTGTGTGCAATTTTGGACGCCAGTGCTCAAGAAATACATTACTGAACTTGAAAGGGTTCAAAGGCGGGCTACTAAAATGAAAAATGGAGTTGGTTCACTACAATACCCAGAAAGGTTATCAAAATTAGGTCTATTTACTCTACAAAAGAGAAGACTTAGGGGAGACCTAATATATATGTGCAAGTATATCAGAGGGCAATACAGAGATCTCTCCACTGAACTGTTTGTACTAAGGACTGTGACAAGAACAAGGGGGCATTCTCTTCGTTTGGAGGAAAGACAATTTCTGCACCAGCATAGAAGAGGGTTCTTCACGGTAAGAGCAGTGAGGCTCTGGAATTCTCTTCCTGAGGAAGTGGTGATGGCCAACTCACTGAATGAATGTAAGAAAGGAATGGAGGATTTTCTTGTGAGTAACAGTATAGAAGGTTACGAATAACAGAATATTATAGGAAGATGGTTGACCCAGCTTAGGGGAAGGAGTTTTTTTCCCTATGGAGAAAATTGGCTTCTATTCTGTGGGTTTTTTGCCTTCCCCAGGATCAACAATGCAGAACAACTGCACTAAAAATAGGCTGAACTAGATGGACATAAGGTCTTCCTTCAGCCTTCAAAACTATGTTACTATTTAATAATATTAATAATATAAAAATATTATTTTATAAAGAAAGTAAAACAAATCATGATTAAAAAAATAAAGAAGCATGCATACACAGTATACAGTGGGGAAAAAAAGTATTTAGTCAGTCAGCAATAGTGCAAGTTCCACCACTTAAAAAGATGAGAGGCGTCTGTAATTTATGGGAGACAAACTGAGAAAAAAAAATCCAGAAAATCACATTGTCTGTTTTTTTTTTTCATTTTATTTGCATATTATGGTGGAAAATAAGTATTTGGTCAGAAACAAAATTTCATCTCAAAACTTTGTGATATATCCTTTGTTGGCAATGACAGAGGTCAAACGTTTTCTGTAAGTCTTCACAAGGTTGCCACACACTGTTGTTGGTATGTTGGCCCATTCCTCCATGCAGATCTCCTCTAGAGCAGTGATGTTTTTGGCTTTTCGCTTGGCAACACGGACTTTCAACTCCCTCCAAAGGTTTTCTATAGGGTTGAGATCTGGAGACTGGCTAGGCCACTCCAGGACCTTGAAATGCTTCTTACGAAGCCACTCCTTCATTGCCCTGGCGGTGTGCTTTGGATCATTGTCATGTTGAAAGACCCAGCCACATTTCATCTTCAATGCCCTTGCTGATGGAAGGAGGTTTGCACTCAAAATCTCACGATACATGGCCCCATTCATTCTTTCATGTACCCGGATCAGTTGTCCTGGCCCCTTTGCAGAGAAACAGCCCCAAAGCATGATGTTTCCACCACCATGCTGTACAGTAGGTATGGTGTTTGATGGATGCAACTCAGTATTCTTTTTCCTCCAAACACGACAAGTTGTGTTTCTACCAAACAGTTCCAGTTTGGTTTCATCAGACCATAGGACATTCTCCCAAAACTCCTCTGGATCATCCAAATGCTCTCTAGCAAACTTCAGATGGGCCCGGACATGTACAGGCTTAAGCAGTGGGACACGTCTGGCACTGCAGGATCTGAGTCCATGGTGGCGTAGTGTGTTACTTATGGTAGGCCTTGTTACATTGGTCCCAGCTCTCTGCAGTTCATTCACTAGGTCCCCCCGCGTGGTTCTGGGATTTTTGCTCACCGTTCTTGTGATCATTCTGACCCCACGGGGTGGGATTTTGCGTGGAGCATCAGATCGAGGGAGATTATCAGTGGTCTTGTATGTATTCCATTTTCTAATTATTGCTCCCACAGTTGATTTCTTCACTCCAAGCTGGTTGGCTATTGCAGATTCAGTCTTCCCAGCCTGGTGCAGGGCTACAATTTTGTTTCTGGTGTCCTTTGACAGCTCTTTGGTCTTCACCATAGTGGAGTTTGGAGTCAGACTGTTTGAGGGTGTGCACAGGTGTCTTTTTATACTGATAACAAGTTTAAACAGGTGCCATTACTACAGGTAATGAGTGGAGGAAAGAGGAGACTCTTAAAGAAGAAGTTACAGGTCTGTGAGAGCCAGAAATCTTGATTGCTTGTTTCTGACCAAATACTTATTTTCCACCATAATATGCAAATAAAATGAAAAAAAAACAGACAATGTGATTTTCTGGATTTTTTTTTCTCAGTTTGTCTCCCATAGTTGAGGTCTACCTATGATGTAAATTACAGACGCCTCTCATCTTTTTAAGTGGTGGAACTTGCACTATTGCTGACTGACTAAATACTTTTTTTCCCCACTGTATATGTGTGTGTGTGTATATATGTGTATATACACATATATAATGTCAAAAATGGTAAAATAATATAAAATATTATTTTATAAAGAAGTAAAAAAAACATTATGAAGAAAATAAAGCAGTAAACTTTTTTTTATATATATAAGGGAAAAAAAAATATAATATAACAAACATATTTTTTAAAGAAGTAAAAAAATGATGAAGAAAATAAAGTAGTATAATATATATATATATATATATATATATATATAATGGAAAAAGTTATAATAATATAAGAAATATTATTTTATTTTACAAAGTAAATAAAAATCATGATTAAAAAATGAAAGAAGTAAAAAAAGACTAAAAATTGCAGAAAGACTCCATTACAGAAAGTACCAGTAATGGTGAGATGCTTGAGGATGTTGACGCTAAAGCTTTTTTCTACTTAATGTTTTAATTAAATATCTAGAATCCAGCTATTCTCATCAGTCGGCGTAGGATAAATATGGATAAATGTTTATAGGAAAGTGGTGCTGACGGCTTTAGCAAACAAGATTCTGAGGAGCCACTTGACTGAGGCACTTGAGATCAAGAAAACACTAGTGATTAGGAACTAGCGGCACAATGACAGGATGGCTTAATCCACCCAAATGTCAGTCTCTGGTTTACAAATTGGCAATGCCGTCTTCATCTGCAGACAAAAGGGCACTTGGATAGTCATCTGTTTAATTCTCCTGCTGCAGTATGTCATTTAGATGTTGAGGGAAAATCCCCAGATTCATTTTGCCATTTCTGACATTGTCCCCCCCTAGACAACATTAATAAGCCTTTTAGAGGACTGAATGCAAAATAAGCAGCGTGAAATCAGACCTAAACACTGGAGCCGCGATTCCTTCCCGCAATGACTTTGCTTTCTGTAGTGACTCGGAATGACAGACTGAACTATTGAAACTTCATTTCTCGCTTTCCATGTTGTGTTTAAAAAGGTTTTCTAGCTTTTCAGAATCCATTTTTATCTAACCTATTAGGTGAATCTGAATTAATAGAGGAAGGGGGCATCCTGTTTACATCCCTTGTAGAGTGGGGAGGAAGAGCGCCTCTCGCTCTGGAGGATGTGTCCTGCTCGGCATTATACTGTTATTCCGTTAATTTGAAGGAAGAGGGTTGACCAAAACTTAAGTTAATGGCAGGAAATGTAATAAATTTTTTTTTTTTTTTTTTTTAAATTCTAGTGCCGTTGCTCCTGGGGTTTGGCAGTCCGTAAAGGTCTTCGACTTGTTCTGCAGTCATGATATGTCCTACATTGGCATGTGACTGCTCAGCCAATTACTTGCCTTAACCATCTAGTGCCATATACAGCTGTGCTCAAAAGTTTACATACACCGGCATAATTTTTGTTCTTTGTTTTCTCAGATGGTAAAGCTGCCCACTCTTCTTGTCAAAAGTCCTCCAGTTCCTGTAAATTCCTGGGCTGTCTAGCATGAACTGCGCGCTTGAGATCTCCCCAGAGTGGCTCAATGATATTGAGGTCAGGAGACTGAGATGGCCACTCCGGAACCTTCACTTTTTTCTGCTGTAGCCAATGATATGTCGACTTGGCCTTGTGTTTTGGATGGTTATGTTGGAACGTCCAAGTACGTCCCATGCGTAGCTTCCAGGCTGATGATTGCAAATTTGCCTCCAGTATTTGCTGATAATGTGCTGCATTCATCTTTCCTTCAACTTTGACCAAGTTTCCTCTGCCTTTGTAGCTTACACATCCCAAAAACATGAGTGATCCACCTCCGTGCTCCGTTGACCTCTCTCCAAATGTAACATTTATGGTTACAACTAGAGTTGAGCGAAACGGGTCAAAAAATTTCAAAAGTCGCCGACTTTTGGCAAAGTCGGGTTTCATGAAACGAAACCCGACCCTAGGATGAGGTCGGCCACGAGGTCGGCGACTTACGCGCCAAAGTCGCCTTTCAAAAGTTTGTTTTGCGCTCTTTTTCAGCCAATCAGGATCCATGGACACTGTGGGCAACGTGATGACATAGGCAGGGGTCACCACCATCTTTCAGAAGGGCATGCAAGTGATTGGCTTGCTTTGGTGGGCGTCACAGGGGGTATAAAAGGGCGTGCACGCCGACCGCCATTTTACTTCTGCCGATCTTAGCATAGGGAGAGGTTGCTGCTGATTCTGTAGGGAGAGCGTTAGGCAGGGAAGAAGACAAAAAAACTGCTTCTGCTGCTAGCGATTTGGCCTGCACAACACACCAGTCACTGTGTGTGCAGTGCAAGGGGAGGCTATATAGTGGTGTATCAGTGGTGTTGGTTGTTGGGCTGCCTTCTAAGGCTTCCTGACAGGCTGGCATTGCTGTTTACCCACTGCTCCGCAAACTGCTTTTTTAAAAGCAATCCAATCTCCCTTATCCTCTAGTCACTTTGGTCACAGCTGTGCCATCGAGCCTGTCACATAGCGCTCAGATATTCATTGGGCCTCAAACTGCTTTTTTAAAAGCAATCCCAATTTTTTTTTTTTGTCCTGCTGAGAAGAAAAAAAAACTGCTTCTGCTGCTGATAGCAATTTGGCCTGCACAACACACCAGTCACTGTGTGTGCAGTGCAAGGGGAGGCTATATTGTGGTGTATCAGTAGTGTTGGTTGTTGGGCTGCCTTTTAAGGCTTCCTGACAGGCTGGCATTGCTGTTTACCCACTGCTCCGCAAACTGCTTTTTTAAAAGCAATCCAATCTCCCTTATCCTCTAGTCACTTTGGTCACAGCTGTGCCATCGAGCCTGTCACATAGCGCTCAGATATTCATTGGGCCTCACACAATCCAAAAGTGTCCAGTGTCCAAAAGTGTGTGCAGAGATTCAAAATCTCACTTATCCTCTAGTCACTTAGGTCACAGCTGTGCCATCGAGCCTGTCACATAGCGCTCAGATATTCATTGGGCCTCACACAATCCAAAAGTGTCCAGTGTCCAAAAGTGTGTGCAGAGATTCAAAATCTCACTTATCCTCTCGTCACTTAGGTCACAGCTGTGCCATCGAGACTGTCACATAGCGCTCAGATATCAGTGGGCCTCACACAATCCAAAAGTGTCCAGTGTCCAAAAGTGTGTGCAGAGATTCAAAATCTCACTTATCCTCTAGTCACTTAGGTCACAGCTGTGCCATCGAGCCTGTCACATAGCGCTCAGATATCAGTGGGCCTCACACAATCCAAAAGTGTCCAGTGTCCAAAAGTGTGTGCAGAGATTCAAAATCTCACTTATCCTCTAGTCACTTAGGTCACAGCTGTGTCATCGAGCCTGTCACATAGCGCTCAGATATTCATTGGGCCTCACACAATCCAAAAGTGTCCAGTGTCCAAAAGTGTGTGCAGAGATTCAAAATCTCCCTTATCCTCTAGTCACTTAGGTCACAGCTGTGCCATCGAGCCTGTCACATAGCGCTCAGATATCAGTGGGCCTCACACAATCCAAAAGTGTCCAGTGTCCAAAAGTGTGTGCAGAGATTCAAAATCTCACTTATCCTCTAGTCACTTAGGTCACAGCTGTGCCATCGAGCCTGTCACATAGCGCTCAGATATCAGTGGGCCTCACACAATCCAAAAGTGTCCAGTGTCCAAAAGTGTGTGCAGAGATTCAAAATCTCCCTTATCCTCTAGTCACTTAGGTCACAGCTGTGCCATCGAGCCTGTCACATAGCGCTCAGATATTCATTGGGCCTCACACAATCCAAAAGTGTCCAGTGTCCAAAAGTGTGTGCAGAGATTCAAAATCTCCCTTATCCTCTAGTCACTTAGATCACAGCTGTGCCATCGAGCCTGTCACATAGCGCTCAGATATCAGTGGGCCTCACACAATCCAAAAGTGTCCAGTGTCCAAAAGTGTGTGCAGAGATTCAAAATCTCCCTTATCCTCTAGTCACTTAGGTCACAGCTGTGCCATCGAGCCTGTCACATAGCGCTCAGATATCAGTGGGCCTCACACACTCCAAAAGTGTCCAGTGTCCAAAAGTGTGTGCAGAAATTCAAAATCTCCCCTGTCCTATAGACACCTTGTACCTTGTTTTACATACTATATAGTTTGTTGGATTTTGTCTACATTTCTACCAAAAATGAGGAAGGCTGGTGGAAGAGGCCGTGGAATTGGGCGGGGGTTGGCAGCTGGTAATGATGGTGTTGGTGGTGGATCTGATGGTAGTGGCAAGAGCAAAATAGGACCGAATGCAGGAGGTGTTGAGCCTGCGTCATCGTCTGGCTACATAAGGCCTCGAACGCTTAGTTTTCTAGGAGTTGGCAAACCACTTTTAAAGCCAGAGCATCAGGAAAAAGTTTTGTCTTACATTGCTGACTCAGCCTCCAGCTCTATCGCCTCCTCTTCTTCAGTTGTAAAAAGTAAAAGCACTGAGTCGTCATTGGAGGCTCATGTTCATGAACCACACCTTTCCTTGTGTCCTTCACCCCAACCAAGATTGAAGGATGACGCAGGCCATACTACTGATTACTCCATGGAGCTGTTTTCACATACCATGCCTGGATTATCAAGTCAAATGGTGAATTACCCAGGCCAAGATGAATCTGACATGGAGTGCACTGATGCACAGCCGCTGATGGATGATTCTGCTGGTACATTCACTCAGAGCACTACATTGTCCTCGCAGTGTACAGAGCCAGATTCTGACCCTGATGAGACTCAGGTGCCCCTTCCCGCACACTATACCACCATACACGGTGACACAGAGGAAGGTGCACATGACATAGAAGAGGAGGTGATGGATGACCCAGTTGTTGACCCAGATTGGCATCCATTGGGGGAAGAGGGTGCTGCTTCCAATAGCTCAGATGAGGAGCATCCACAGCAGACATCGACATCGCAACAGCTGTTATCTGGCTGGCCCGGAGCACTCCAAAGACAGGTTCCAAACATCAAAAGAGTTGCTGGACAGCTTGTCCAGAGGGTCAAAAGATCACAGCGTGCTAGGCCGCAAAATGTCTGCCAAAGTAGGAAGAGTGCAGTGTGGCACTTTTTTGAACAAAATCCTCATGATCAGGCCAAGGTTATCTGTAAGAAGTGCGCAAAGACCTTTAGCCGAGGGAAAAATCTGAAAAATTTGAATACCAGTTGCATGCTTAGACATTTAACCAGCATGCACTTGCAAGCGTGGACACAACACCAAACCTCAAGTGCCACATGTGCAACTGATCACAACGAAGGTAGTCAGCAACGCTACATTGTTTCCCCCACTGTAAGCCCACCGGTTAGCACAGCAGCAAATGTTGAGGTGTCGTTGCAAGGCCACAGCAGTCAGGGAATCCCACTGTTATATCAACGAAAGACTGATTCTAGGCCATCAGAAAAAACACCAACTCCATCACCATCATCAACCCTCTCTCAGTCCGCCCTGTCCACCGCTACTTCCACCATATGCAGCTCTCAAGTCCAGCTCACCCTCCCAGACACTATGAGTAGGTCAAGAAAGTACTCAGTCTCTCATCCGCATACACTGGGTTTGAACGCCCACATTGCCAAACTAATCTCGTTTGAGATGATGCCCTTTCGGTTGGTGGAAAGCACAGCTTTCCGCGAACTCATGGCCTATGCAGTACCACGCTATGACCTACCCAGTCGCCACTTCTTCTCTCGCAAAGCCATCCCAGCCCTCCACCATCATGTGAAAGACCGCATTGTCCATGCACTCAAGCAGTCAGTGAGCGGAAAGGTGCACCTCACAACTGATGCATGGTCCAGTCGGCATGGCCAGGGCCGTTACGTGTCCATCACTGCGCACTGGGTTAATGTGGTGGATGCAGGGTCCACAGGGGACAGCGTTGGTGGGACAGTGCTGCCTAGCCCACGGTATAGGAAACAGTTGGCTGTAGGCGTTCCACCCTCCTCCTCCTCCTCCAGAAGCGAAAGCTCGTCCACAGAGCGCAGTCGTACGAGCACTCCATCTGCAGCTGCCACTGTTGCACACGATGTGTCCCCCTATCGAGCAGCTAGTGGAAAGCGTCAGCAGGCTGTGTTGCAGATGATGTGTTTGGGCGACAGACATACCGCCGAGGTGCTGGCCGAGTACTTTCAGCGACAAACTGAGTCATGGCTGGGCAGTGTACATCTTGAGGCAGGCAAGGTAGTTAGTGATAACGGCCGTAATTTTGTGGCAGCCATAGCCCTTTCAAAACTCAGCCACATACCTTGCTTGGCTCACACCTTGATCCTGGTGGTGCAGTGCTTCCTCAAAAATTATCCGGAGTTAACAGCCCTGCTCCAGAAGGTGCGAAGACTGTGCGCGCACATCCGCCGGTCGCCTGTACACTCCGTTCGTATGCAGAAGCTGCAGCGATTGCTCCACCTTCCCAACCACCGCCTCATTATCGACATTGCAACAAGGTGGAACTCCACCCTGCACATGGTGGAGCGGCTGTGCGAGCAGAGGCAGGCCATAATGCATTTGTGGGAGGATACACGGCCAGGCACTTTGGGAGCAGACATGGAGTTGACAGGTGTGCAGTGGTCGAAGCTGAAAGACCTCTGTAAAGTCCTTCAGTGTTTTGAGGAATGCACACGGCTGGTAAGCGCAGACGACGCCATCCTAAGCATGAGCATCCCACTTATGCGTCTGCTCATGCAAACTTTGACGCACCTTAAGGATCAGGCGTCTGCAGCCAATGTTGATGAGGAGGAAGAGGAGGAGGGAATCCTTGATGACATTCAGCCATTGTCTGCTCAGGGACCTCTCCTGGACGAGGTGGAGGAAGAAGAGGAGGAGGAGGATGATGATGGGGATGATTACTTAGGGGAGGAGGATGCATCTCGTGGGGCAAGTGAAAATGTTGGCGTGGCAAGGTCTGGTACAGGGTTTGTGCATGACTGGAGGGATGTGGATTTGCCAGAAAGTGCTCCTCCAACCAGCACTCGCAGTGCATCATTGACACCGGGAACATTGGCCCACATGTCAGATTATGCCTTGCGGATCCTAAAAAGGGACCCCCGCATTGCCAAAATGATGAACGATGATGACTACTGGTTGGCCAGCATCCTGGATCCACGCTATAAAGGCAAATTACAAAACATCATGCCACAGGAGAACCTTGACCTAATATTGGCTAATAAACAAGCAACTCTGGTAAATCGGTTGCTTGAGGCATTCCCAGCACACAGCAGCGGTGATGGTTCTCACACGAGCCGTACGGGCCGGGGGCAGCTTGGCAGAGGTGTTTGTGATGCACACAGCAGAAGTGGCGTTGGAGACAGGGGTTTCATGACAATGTTGTGGACTGATTTTTCAAGTACCGCTCACACAACTGGTAATACAGCATCGATGGAAAGTGACAGGAGACAGCAGTTGTCAACTATGGTTACAAACTACTTTTCCTCCCATATCGATGTTCTCCCACACAGGTCATTCCCCTTTGACTATTGGGCTGCTAAACTGGACACCTGGCCTGAATTGGCCCAATATGCCTTACAGGAGCTCGCTTGCCCAGCTGCAAGTGTGCTATCTGAAAGAGTCTTCAGTGCAGCTGGATCAATCCTGACAGAAAAAAGGACCCATCTGTCAACCCAAAATGTGGATGATCTAACCTTCATTAAAATGAACCATGCATGGGTTTCCAAGGATTTTGTCCCACCTTCCCCTGATGACACATAGGGTGACAGAAAAATGGCTTGCTTTGGTCCACCTCTTCCTGGGACTTCACCTATTTCGCCTTTTGCATCAGCTGAATGTCCAACATCAACATATGCCACTTTCTAAAACTCCCTAACTGTGCTGCCTCCCCCCCATGGCCGGGGTCACCACCTAGCGCACGACACCGTGCGAGTGCCGTTGCCCTGGACAGGTGGGTAGGCTGACTCTTGGGCGCGGGCACTGGCACAGGGTCCCTCATAGTGCAATCAAGTGTCTCTGACGGTGGTGGTGCACACCCGCCATCAGACACACCGTTGTACTATGAGGGGCCCAGTGCCAGTACCGACGCCCACGAGTGGGCCCCCCTTGCTTGGGCAGGGCCCCAGCATTTGCAATCTTTACCTCTCCCTGCTCCTCCGCTGTGTAATCTGGGCCGTCAAATCCATACTGTGCCTGACACCGTCTGAGCCTGCCTCCTGATGTATAGACATATATTTTGAATGTGTACGCTATCCATACATGTTATCCGGGGATACGGTACCCTTTTTAACCTTTGTGCAATGACGTGCAATCCATACTGGGCCTAACACCGTCTGAGCCTGCCTCCTGAGACATATATTTTGAATGTGTACGCTATCCATACATGTTATCTGGGGATACGGTACCCTTTCTAACCTTTGTGCAATCATGTGCAATCCATACTGGGCCTAACACCGTCTGAGCCTGCCTCCTGAGACATATATTTTGAATGTGTACGCTATCCATACATGTTATCCGGGGAAACGGTACCCTTTCTAACCTTTGTGCAATCACGTGCAATCCATACTGGGCCTAACACCGTCTGAGCCTGCCTCCTGAGACATATATTTTGAATGTGTACGCTATCCATACATGTTATCTGGGGATACGGTACCCTTTCTAACCTTTGTGCAATCACGTGCAATCCATACTGGGCCTAACACCGTCTGAGCCTGCCTCCTGAGACATATATTTTGAATGTGTACGCTATCCATACATGTTATCCGGGGAAACGGTACCCTTTCTAACCTTTGTGCAATCACGTGCAATCCATACTGGGCCTAACACCGTCTGAGCCTGCCTCCTGAGACATATATTTTGAATGTGTACGCTATCCATACATGTTATCTGGGGATACGGTACCCTTTCTAACCTTTGTGCAATCACGTGCAATCCATACTGGGCCTAACACCGTCTGAGCCTGCCTCCTGAGACATATATTTTGAATGTGTACGCTATCCATACATGTTATCTGGGGATACGGTACCCTTTATAACCTTTGTGCAATCACGTGCAATCCATACTGGGCCTAACACCGTCTGAGCCTGCCTCCTGAGACATATATTTTGAATGTGTACGCTATCCATACATGTTATCTGGGGATACGGTACCCTTTCTAACCTTTGTGCAATCCATACTGGGCCTAACACCGTCTGAGCCTGCCTCCTGAGACATATATTTTGAATGTGTACGCTATCCATACATGTTATCTGGGGATACGGTACCCTTTCTAACCTTTGTGCAATCACGTGCAATCCATACTGGGCCTAACACCGTCTGAGCCTGCCTCCTGAGACATATATTTTGAATGTGTACGCTATCCATACATGTTATCTGGGGATACGGTACCCTTTCTAACCTTTGTGCAATCCATACTGGGCCTAACACCGTCTGAGCCTGCCTCCTGAGACATATATTTTGAATGTGTACGCTATCCATACATGTTATCTGGGGATACGGTACCCTTTCTAACCTTTGTGCAATCACGTGCAATCCATACTGGGCCTAACACCGTCTGAGCCTGCCTCCTGAGACATATATTTTGAATGTGTACGCTATCCATACATGTTATCTGGGGAAACGGTACCCTTTCTAACCTTTGTGCAATCACGTGCAATCCATACTGGGCGTGAGAACGGCTGGCGAGCTGTTAAGCAAGCTACAGCACCTGTGGTTTGCACACGTAAGTTTTTCATTTTTTCAGGAATGACGGTTAGGCCTAATTCCGGAACTGCAGTTGACCTGCACTTACTGGGAAATCATTGTTCGCGGGTAATAATTGTAATCAGTGATCCCCATCACTAACGTTGTTCAGCGGGTTATCTGCACCTGTAAGCGACAAACGCTGGCCTTTTCAGTGTAGCGCACATGCAGCCACGGACATGTAAGGGCATGACACACCAGTTATTGGCCAATCTCATGTGCCAGAGCCTCACGTGTCCCTCTAGTAAGCCGGACTCGGACCGCGGGGCATGACGGAGTCTCGTTCGTTAACGGAATTAAGCTTGCAATGTGTGCATCTGTTCTGTAGCTGGCATGTTTGAGGTTTCCCAGGTGGAGTCGAATTTAACCGTAGGCTCCACTCCTGGTGGTGCCCTTCTGGACATTCCTTTAAGGTTCAGCTTTGCAACCATACTGCCCACATAAAACAAAAACATTGCCTTCATGAACGCTGTTTGGAGGGTCGTGACTCGTGGGAATAACGCCGCCCAATCAGTTAACCTGCTAGAGAGATCGTTCGTTGCTCCCAAGCATGACATCACACTCCCTAGGAGGAAGGTAATGCCACTGTGGCGATCGTACTCCTGGGGGCGACACAAGTGCACTGATGCTCAGCCACTGCTCGATGAATCTGCTGGTACATTGACCCAGACCACTACATTCCCCTCGCACGCTACATGGCCTGAATCTGACCCTGATGAAACTCAGGTTACCCTTCCCATACACAGTTCCATCTTACACGGTGACAAAGAGGAAGCTGCAGATGAAAGTGCAGGTTCGGCCCACCCGCCGCCAGACACACCACCGTACTATCAGGGGCCCTGTGCCAGTGCTGTCGCCAACGAGTGGGCCCCCCCTGCTTGCTCAGGATCACAGCACTTGCAAGGTTGAAATACTGTGCAGTGAGATGGAAGATGGGGACGACGAGGAGTCCAGACTAGTACATGGATTCCATAGCGAGGAGACTTATTTCATTGTTTTCAATGTTGGGACAGCAATTTTTGGGGAGCACTATACTCTGGAGAATGATAGATGGGGCCCACCATACACTGGAACATTCCAAAGGTGGACATCAGACACTGGAGCAGCATTTACAGGGCCCATTATACACTAGAGCATTAGAAATGGGGCCCATTATGTTTGGAGCATTATTTGGGCCCATAAGACAGTGGAGCTTCATCCATGGGGACCAACATATACAGTAGCATTATGTGGAGCTCATCATATACTGTTTCAAACATTATATGGGACCAATGATTCTGTATGGAGAAATAGATGGGCCTCGTCATGAGATGTAAAAAGTGAAGTATTTTTCATTGTACTATACCGCTATTTCTCTGCCGTATCGGAGCATGATGAGTTGTGGTATGTGTTAAAGGGGCGCTCTTTCGCCCAGGGCACATGAAAACCTGGAGCCAGCCCTCCCCCCCCACAACTTTAGCCAAATAACCCCCATTTTTCAGTGCGTAACTTGTATTATGAAGTTAATTAAGGTTGACAAGCTTAAGTAAGAAGAATTGATGCTTTTGGCATTCAAATGGGCACTGTTGGTGTGTTTTCTGTCCTCCTCTCACTGCCGACTTTTATTCCCCATTGACTTACATTGGGTTTCGTGTTTCAGGACGACCCCGACCCCGACCCCGACCCCGACCCCGATCCCTATAATCGGACGATCTTGCTCGACCCGACTTTTGGAAAAGTCGGGTTTCACGAAACGAAACGCGACCCTAAAAAACCAAAAGTCGCTCAACTCTAGTTACAACCAAAAAGTTCAATTTTGGTCTCATCACTCTAAATTACCTTGTTCCAGAAGTTTTGAGACTTGTCTCTGTGCTGGTTTGCATATTGTAGGCGAGATACTTTGTGGCATTTGCGCAGTAATGGCTTTCTTCTGGCGGCTCGACCATGCAGCCCATTTTTCTTCAAGTGCCTCCTTATTGTGCATCTTAAAACAGCCGCACCGCTTGTTTTCAGAGAGTCCAGTAGTTCAGCTGATGTTATTTTTGGGTTTTTCTCTGCATCCTGAACAATTTTCCTGGCAGTTGTGGATGACATTTTTGTTGGTCTACCTGACCGTGGTTTTGTTTTTACAGAGCCCCTGATTTTCCATTTGTTAATTACAGTTTGAACGCTGCTGACTGGCATTATCAATTCCTTGGATATCTTTTTGTATCCCTTTCCTGTTTTATAAAGTTCAATTACCTTTTCCCATAGATCCATTGACAATTCTTTTGCTTTCCCCATGACTTACAATCCAGAAACGTCACTCAGCTATTATGCACACACAGTGATTATAAGCAAACAGGTCACAGGTGAGGATGTTACCTTTAGTAGCCAGTCAAACCCATTTGTGTCAACTTCTGTGCATGTTATCAGTCCAAAATCACCAGGGTATGTAAACTTTTGATCAGGATCATTTGGATGTTTAGGGTTGTCACTATGATTTAAAAAGAGAAAACCCAGTAGTTTGACATTAAATGGCTTCACCCAACCACTAACCATGAGTGGAAAAAAGTTTTGGTGTTATCATTCATATTCTCTGAAAAAAGGCCAAGAAAGCAAGAATTCTGCAGAGGTATGTAAACTTTTGAGTACAACTGTATGTAGAAACATATGTCAAAAATGAAAATTTTAAGGTAAAAAAATCAACAAAGTTCAAAAAAGGGGGACCTTAAGAAATTAATTACAATATAGATAAAAATTAACCTTTATTATACCTTATAAAACAAGACAATACCACGCATAAAACCAAGCAACCGTGCTGGCTACCATGACCCTAAGTAATCACCACCGATTTACAATTCTGCCTACCAGCGGAGGTTGGCACCCTAAACATAAAACGAGATTGGAGCCCCCGCTCCTCAGTGACTGTCCCTAATGCTCCTGTATGTCACTAGATAAGTGCATCACATGATACCCATTTAATCATAGAAAGGAGCATATAGGGGTTGCCAATCAAAAATAATTGTTAGGTAGGCAACAATAGAAAGTATGTGCAAAAAGAAGTGAAACGGCAACACATAAAGTGTCATGTGCAAACAACAAGAGTACCTCACTGAACTGTTCCCTGTTGCTGTATAACCTTCCTAAAGGTACTGTCACACTTAGCTATGCACCAGCGATCCCGACCAGCGATATGACGCGGTCAGGATCACTGGTACATCGCTAAGTGGTCGCTAGTGAGCTGCCACACAGGCAGATCTCACCAGCGACATCGCAGGGGTCGGGGGTCGCTACTTACCTGTCAGACGAGGCGATCCTGCGTCCTCCCGCCCGCGTCCACGCTCGTCTCTCCACAGGAAGCGCCGCAGGAAGCTGACGACGAGAAACGGTCCAGGACGTTCTCGCGCGATCAGCGATAACCAGCGGGGGAGCGGTCGGAGGTAAGTATCACACATAGTAATATCGCTAGCAATATCGCTATAACGTCACAAGTTATAGCGATATTGCTAGCGATATCGCTTAGTGTGACAGGCCCTTAACAGCTGAGGTTGGCACCCTACTGGTCAGTGGAATGGCATCCCTGCTCCACGGCGGCTGTCTCTAGGAAGCCCTATTTTAACTTGATTATTAACATAAAGGTAGCCAAGTATTTTATTGATTAAATAGTTGATGTGGAAGGTACAAAGTGAATGGGTAAATTCCCACAAAAAATATACAGCACTAACAAATACACTTGTATCATATTGATAACAGCTAAAGGGGTACTCATGGTTAGTTGATATTCGAAAGAAAACCTCGACGCGTTTCTCAACGGATCATCAGGAGGTTAATAACATGATGCTGCACAACTGTATGTAGCCATAACTGGCTAGTGAATGGCTGCACATGCACTGCAGGACAAATCCGCAAGACACTGGCACCACCGGTGCAGCACGGGTGGAGAGGCGGGTAATTTACCAGGAGAGTAAACATTTATTTAAAGGCTTAGCACATTTCTTGAGTTAATAGGGTGCTACTCAGTCATGAATAATAACCAACTATCGGGCACTAATGCTAAATATAAATCGGATCGTACATTGCCCTACCACCAAAAGCTGATACTTTTCTTCTGCCTCTCCACACCTTCTATAATATAGTATTTTTTTTCTGTCTAATAGTTATCTATTAGAGTTCTGAGAAATAATAAGATCAGTTTTCTATTTGCTTCGTGTCAATTTACACAATCTAGAAGATTGCCTCAGCCAGAGAAGGCTCACATAACCACAATGTCTTGCAGCAATCATGTCACATAGTATAGCACAGCTAATCAGGAGAGACTATCAGAGCCCGCATAAAAGCTATGGCAGGGAATGCAGCAGACATTTTTAAGTGAATCTGGAATGTGATAGGATATCAGAATTCACAGCTTATGCATAGATATTAAGAAAGAAAGCTATAATACACTGAAGAAACTGTACAGATAGTGTGTGTGTGTGACAGCACAACCGTGAAGAACCATCCATCATCTTACCATCATTATACATAGTGACCTCAATATATTGTATAGCTATGACATTACAAAGACTGTGTTTGTGATAAAGAGCTTGAATGGGGTTGGACACTCTCCTTGGAGACCTCTGAGTGTTACACACATTTTTTCCAAGCACTTGTGATTCGTTACAAACCGAATTTTTACTTTTAAATTTGGTGATGCCGGTGAATTTTAATTTCCAAAAATGCGTTCACATCTACTATCCATCATTTACTGGACCTCACTTATGAATTGATATCATGATTCTACATCTCTTCATTCTTCTTTGACCCATTTGTTTCCAGTCTTTATCTTCAGAACATGGTGATTGGGACGCACCGACACGTGTCTCTCAACGCAGCTTGGAGCTATAGTCTATAAGGCTTATTACAAACTAATTTTTGGAGTTTTTTTTTTCGTGTGTGGTGTGGGTTGTAAAACTTGCAAAGTTCTAGACAAACCATCATAGAATAATAAATGCAAAAATAGTATGGAAACCCTGAGGTCTTTGGTAAGACGCCAAAGAGCCTTGCGGCAAAGGTCTTCAAAATTTCTTAGTCCAATCCATTCCAATTTTTTTCCCCTTTCGTAGACCAATAAATTGGCTTTCCAGTAAATTGCCCTCTTTTTGCTCCTGATATACATAAATTAAAGCGTCAGAATCATTGCTCAGTGACCAGCATAAAAGAATCCATTTTCCATTCAATCCTGACCGGAATACCTTTTTATTGAAGTAGACCTTTCACAGTTTCCACATTTCCTTGAACAATTCTTGTTGCATTATCTCCATTTTAAGGGGAATTAAACCTGCTCAACAGCTTTCAAGTCAAATCCCCGGCAAATAAAAGAGTAGTAGTCTTTAAAAAGTTCTACTTTTGACTCACTTGGAACTAGCTTGACTTTTCTAACTTAAGCCTTCACACCAGGGTGGGTCGAGGGTTCACGGAATAACACTAGGCACGGATGATTTTACTTTTAAGTGCTTTCTCTGTTATCATTCTTATTTTTCAATTGGCGAGCAAGATCAGATCAATGGATTTTTATTTCCTTTTTATCTAAATTCATGAAAGTGACTTAAAAAAAAAAAAAGAAAGGGCACTATGCACAAAATATGACCATCCACGGCTGACTTCATATCACTATAAAGTAGATAACGAGAGGCTGAAAGGGAAAGTTTTGCTATAGAAATGTAGAACTTTTTGCTGCTCTCCAGGACTTTAGACCCCTCTTATTGAGGCTCATTGTTATCAGTTCCTAAAGTAAATCTTTATTTTCTTATTGGTACATTAGTTAGTTTTGTTTTTTTCTGTTATATTTTGGTAGGAAAACTAAGATCTTGACTTGCTGCTGGGCCTGTTACTTTTTAGTAGCCTAATAGACACCTCAACATTGAAATTGCAACACCAAGAAGAAAAAATTGGTGGAATTGCGGAAATCAAAGGATAGAGACATGTTAATGATATGCTAGTGATAAAGAAATAGATGCAAATTTTTTTCAAAATATCTTGATTTATTCAGTATTAATAATGAGTGCCATGTGCCAAAATCCTGGCACTTCCAGCCTCAGTTGCTATAAGTGAGGTCATTAATGGTCATCTGAGGAAGGTTCTGCCGCTAAATGCACTTGGGCAAATCATCAAGATCTGCTGCTGGCAGCTCCTGTGTGATCACCATCCAATGGCGTTCTCAATGTGCTCGATGGGAGACAAGTTCGGAGACGCTGCAGGACATGGGAGCGGCATGAATTAGGGACATTAGATTGAGAATCCCATTGGGGGGCATACATCATAATTATTACTTGCGCCATTTGAGCTCACATCAATTTTTTGGAAAAGACTATTCAGCCACTTGAATTAACCAACTGTTGACTGATGACAAATGCTGATTGCTAAAATAATACTAATGTAAACAAAATAATAAAAACAATTTTAAAAGTGATTCAAATACTCACAATTCTGAAACAATGTGATATTAAGGGGTTAGCCCCAAAATAACAAGTTAAACCCTATTCTTAAGGGCCTGTCACACTAAGCGATATCGCTAGCAATATCGCTATAACTTCACTGGTTTTTGTGACGTAGCAGCAATATTGCTAGCGATATCGCTATGTCTGATACTTACCTCCGACCGCTCCCCCGCTGATTATCGCTGATCGCGCGAGAACGTCCTGGACCGTTTCTCGTCATCAGCTTCCTGCTGGGCTTCCTGCTGTGGTGACGAGCGACGCGTGGACGCGGGCGGGAGGATGTCTTCATTGCCTCATCTGACAGGTAAGTAGGGACCCCCGTCCCCTGCGATGTCGCTGGTGAGATCTGCCTGTGTGGCAGCTCACTAGCGACCACTTAGCGATGCACCAGCGATCCTGACCGCGTCATATCGCTGGTCGGGATCGCTGGTGCATCGCTAAGTGTGACAGTACCTTTAGGATTGCTGGGGATCCCAGCTGTCAGAGATCCTAAGATCAGGGAGGGCTCTTGAACCCTGGAGCCCTATCTTGAATGGATTGGAGGTGTGCATGCTCGGCCTCTACTCCATTCATTGTCCATGGAACTTGAGAATAGATGAGAATTGCATTGCTCTATTTCTCTTAGTCACATAGACATTGAGTGAGTCAAAAGTAGATATCTATCTTCCTCTCCATTCAAGATAGGACTACAGCTTCTTATGGAGTTCGAGAACCCTGATTTTGAAATCGCTGAGCTTCCCGGCGTTTATACCATCAGCTATCAGCCAGTTATCACCTATCCTATGTATAGAGAGTAACTTGTCATTTTGAGAATAACCCCTTAAACACTTAACCCCATACAGTATGACATACTGTTTACGTCACATGTCGACTTCCTGCTTTTGAGGCGGTTTCCCAAGCCAAGACAGTATTTTTGCCAGCAGGTGATGGCTGTAATAATCAGCCATCATCTGCCTCTAACCTGACAAATGCTGCTGTAAATCTGTGACAACTGCATTTACTGCTTGCCAGCAGGGGGGAGCGCCATTCTGTGCCTCCAACGGCATGCCCTTGACCTCATAGAGCAGTGCACTGATGGGTTGACATGACAGTCATGTGTCTGTTGACAATTGTGCCTTTCATGACCATAGTCCTGTGAAGGTCAGCCTTTAGCTGGCGTTCATAGGAGACCGTGATTTTTTTGCTATATACAGCAATACTGTGGCACTGTTGTACATTGCACAAGTAATCAAAGGATCACAGTATCAAGTCCCCTAAGGAGACTAACAAATACTGTGAAAAGTAAAAAAGTTTTATAAAATATGAAAAAATAAAAAAAGTTAAAATAACCCCCTTTTCCCCCCTATTAAAAATTAAGAAATAAAAGAATTGATATCTCTGCATTTGTAAAGGTTCGATCTATAAAACTATAAATAAATTAATCCATTCGGTAAACGGCGTAACAAGAAAAAAAGATTAAAACGTCAGAATTGTGTTTTTTCAGTCGATGCAACAACGCAAAAAATATTTTATAAGAGGTGATTTAAACATCGTATATATCCCAACATCATTTCAATAAAAACATTGGCACAAGACCCAAGCCCTCATACTACTCCATATCCCCAAAATTGGAAACTTTACAGCTCTCGGAAAATGGCGTCACAAGTGAATTTTATTTATTTATTTTTTCCATTTCTAAAATTTTTTAACCACTTAAATAAAATAAGAACTCTGCATGTTTGTTATCGCCATAGTCATATTGACCTGGATAATCATGTTTCCCGAAAATGTTTACCACAAAAATGAACGCTGTAAATAAAAATAACAAGAAAAAATTGCAGAATTTCACTTTTTTGGCAATTTCTCCGCACTTGGATTTTTTTTTTTTTACTCATACCAGTGCATGACAAAATGGGGGGCGTCATTCAAAAGTACGACTCATCCTGCAAAAAACAACAAGCCCTCATACGGCTACTTTACAAGCCCTCATATGGCTACTTTGATGGAAAAATAAAAACGGTATGCCTCTTGGAATAAGAGGAGTAAAAAAATCGAAAGCACAAAAATTAAATTAAGGAGTTAAGAATCAGAGAATGAATTCGAAATTAATTAAATTCATTTAGAATTTACCAAAATTTCTGGATTCTAGCTAATTCAATTTTTTGGGGGAAGACTGGAGCAGCGTTGCTGGGGACAGGTGAGTATGGCATTTTATTCTTTTTTTTAACCCCTTCCCAGGCAATGTATTCAATATGCTGTGGATCAATAAAAAACCTCTTTAGATGCCAATTTTGATACAGTCAACTCTCATTGAATAAGTTCCATGTAAGTCGAATTTCCATGCTGAATTTGAGCAAATCTACAGAATTCGAATTTCGACAGGTATTCGCTCATCTCTATGTAAGATTCTAAAGGTTAATGTCACATTGTAGGAACTATGGTAATTTTTTTTTTCCCTTTATTTGCATCAGGATTGGAATTGGAGCACAGGGTGGAACTAACTGATATTGATTGAGTAGAATTTCGGTCTGAGTGACGGAGATGAAATATGACGAAGGATACGCATCGATACCTGGAAACGCACATCGTGCCGGCTCCACCGAAGCCCCACAACAAAGTCAGGAACTGGAAAAGTGAAGTGCAAATCTGAATGTCAGATGCTGTCAATTGACATCCATGAAAAATGATTGGAGCCCCGGTGTCTGCGTGGGAGTACCGGACTGCCACCGGATATAAATGAGTATTATCACATTCAGACAATTGACTTAATAACGAAACATTTGCAGGAAGATGAACAAGGCCGAGGATCATTCATCACAGTCTCCAAAATGTTGGCGTTAGTGAATTGCTGTTGGTCGCAGGTTACTGCCGTATTTTCTCGGAAATTATTTTCCCAGTTTGTAAAAACTTCAAATATTTGTATGTAATATGACAATAGTGACAATAAATGGGGTCTGATTGGAGAGTGATGTTTTCACAGATCATGGTATGTTCTTGGTAATTTATTTTTTTTTTCCACCGCTCAAGACTCAAAAGATTTCTTAACCTTTTAACGACCAGAGGTATTTTTTGTTTTCAATTTTCATTTTTTTTGCTCCCCTTCTTCCCAGAGCCATAACTTTTTTCATTTTTCCGTCAATATGGCCATGTGAGGGCTTGACTAGTTGTACTTTAGAAAAACACCACTGGTTTTACCATGTTGTGTACTATGGGAAAAAAAGGGAAAAAAATTCCAAGTGCTGTGAAATTGCAAAAAAAGTGCAATCCCACACTTGGTTTTTGTTTGGCTTTTTTTACTAGGTTCACTAAATGCTAAAACTGACCTGACATTATGATTCTCCAGGTCATTGCAAGTTCATAGACACCAAACATGTCTAGGTTGTTTTTTATCTAAGTGGTGGAAAAAAAATTCCAAACTTTGTAAAAAAAAAATTGCGTTATTTTCCGATACCCGTAGGGTCTCCATTTTTCGTGATCTCTGGTCGGGTGAGGGCTTATTTTTTGCGTGCCGAGCTGATGTTTTTAGTCAAACTACTGAAAGAGAGCGCAATAGGGTCTTACCCGAGTAGAGATTGATATAAAATCAAATCATTATACTCACCTTATATAGGGGAGATTCAGACATATAGAAGTAAGTAGTCAGCCTGCTGCACATCCAAAGGGCCACTCCGTGACCACGAATCATCAGATTTCAAAGGAGAAAGTTTATGGATTAAACGTGCGCTGCTTGACAGATCATTCCTTCCAGATATTGTTAAATGTACTTTTATTTCCCAACGCGTTTCGAAGTTTTTACTTCTTCCTCAGGGGATGACATGGATGTACTTTTATTTCCCAACGCGTTTCGAAGTTTATACTTCTTCCTCAGGGGATGACATGTCATCCCCTGAGGAAGAAGTATAAACTTCGAAACGCGTTGGGAAATAAAAGTACATTTAACAATATCTGGAAGGAATGATCTGTCAAGCAGCGCACGTTTAATCCATAAACTTTCTCCTTTGAAATGAGCTGATGTTTTTAGTTACACCATTTTGGTGCAGATATGATTATTTGATCACCATTTATTGCATTTTAATGCAATGTCACGGTGACCAAAAACGTAATTCTGGCATTTTGACTTTTTTCTCACTACACTGTTTAACGATCAGGTTAAGCCTTTTTTTATTTATTGATCATGCGATTCTGAATGCGGCGATACCTAATATGTGTATTTTTTTAATGGGTTTTATTTTGAATGAAGCAAAAGGCGGGTGATTTGAATTTTTATATTTTTTTTATTTTTTTTATATTTTTAAAAACATTTTTTTTTTTACTCTTGCCATGCTTCAATAGCCTCCATGGGAGACTAAAAGCTGCCATAGCCTGATCGGCTCTGCTACATAGAAGCATCAGTTCACATGTACGTAGCTAAATTATTGACTTGCTATGAGCGCCTACTACTGAGTGACGCTCATAGCTATCCTGCGCTGAAAACCATAGAGGTCTCCAGGAGACCTCTGGTTGTCATGTCAACCGATATCGGTGACCCGCGATCACGTGACGGAGGTCACCGATGGGCGGGTTTCCGGCACGATTGCCGGAAGCGCATGTTAAATGCCGCTGTCAGCACTTGATAGCGGCATTTAACGGGTTAATAGCCACAGATGAATCGCAATTCCATCGGCGGCTGTTACGGGCACATGTCAACTGTTTGAAACAGCTGATGTGCCAGAAAAGATTTGAGCTCACTGCCAGAGCCCACATCAAAGGGAGGGAGTCCTACATCGGCGTACTATTACTCCTGATGTCAGAAAGGGGTTAAAGAGCAACCGTGAATTTATTTATTCTTTTAGAAATCAATACTTTGTAATATATCTTATCAGAGAACTCTGCTTATGTCTGATGTTTCATTCTCACAACTGTCAATTCACGGGTAAAACCTGTCTAAAGTGAATAAACATTTTCCTATTACTGAGATAGGAGATGACAGTTGGTGCTTTTAAAGTTCTATGGGAAAATATAACTATTGTGTCTGGAGAATGTCTGTATCTTCCTCCAGCTCCTCCCTTCTCCATAGACTCCCACGAGCACAAGCTTTTATCTCCTATCTCAATAATGTGAACATCTGTCTTCACTGAGTACAGATTATCCAGATTTCACCCATGAATTCCGAATGAAAGGTCAATCCAGGAGGAGAAAGAAGCAAATCTGTGTATTTTCACGATCACTATTCATTTATGAAGTCAACATTAAAACAAACTCTTTAAGGCCGTCATACACATTAAATTTCATCCAATTAATTAAGGAGATAAGGAGCTGGCAGATGAGACACCAGAAACTTTGGTTATCAGAGGACAGGGTTTTGCTATCTCATGTGTATGGCCAGATTTAGAATTAAACAAATTTGTTCAAGGCAAATTAAAATCTCCTTAAATTTTCCCAAAATTTGAATTTTCCACAATTTGAATTTTTTTCTTCGTTTTCGTAAAATTCAGAAAAAAAATTACAGCTGTGCGGCTGCCTGTATGCTGAATTATAGTGAGCAAAATTGTAAAAAAAAAGAAAACAATCACTACACGCCTTACTGGTCCTGCCATGTGGTGCTCAATGCCTAATGTCCTCAGACGCCTGAAATATTTTTTTTTCGGACAGGGCAAAAAAATGCCCTATTTTTATGGACTGTCCTGGAACATCTGGACAGTTGACAACCCTTTCTGTGTATATACATAGCTTGGAGTGTGACAGGTACCCTTTAGAGAGGCGCTGTCAACCAGTCAAAGGTTGCAAGTTTTTGCTTCTTGTTTTTTTTTTTCACGCTGCTTCCCTCACTTAGATCAGGCGTCTAAAGTGCCCTGATTGGAGAGATGGCTGGTGTATTTGACCCACAACTCCTTTGATTGTCTATGTGATTGCAGGACATACTGAATGCACCTCATCACTACATTCATTGTCTATGGGACTGCCGGAGATAGTCAAACTCATAGTCCCATAGTCAATAAATGTAGTGGTGGTGCACATGGGCATCCATCACTCCATTCAGACAGGGCACTTCAGAGCTCCAGCATTTATGGGTAAACTGCGAGCTGCTTACCTGAGTCAACCCCTTTAAGCAATTCACTTAATATTTTTCAATGCAGCTCTATTGCAAACCCTCATTATAACAGAACTTCCTTCCTCTTGTATGTGTGTGAGGGTTAAGGGCCTGTCACACTAAGCGATATCACTATAACGTCACTAGTTTTTGTGACGTTATAGCGATATCGCTATGTCTGATACTTACCTCCGACGGCTCCCCCGCTGGTTATCGCTGATCACGCGAGAATGTCCAGGACCGTTTCTTGTCATCAGCTTCCTGCTGTGGAGACGTGCGACGCGTGGACGTGGGTGGAGGACGCAGGATCGCCTGGTGTGACAGGTAAGTAGCGGCCCCCGACCCCTGCGATGTCGCTGGTGAGATCTGCCTGTGTGGCAGCTCACTAGTGACCACTTAGCGATGCACCAGCGATCCTGACCGCGTCATATCGCTAGTCGGGATCGCTGGTACATCGCTAAGTGTGACAGTACCCTTAGTCACTACGTTTGCCGCTCCGGTCTTGATCTGCTACTCTAGGTTTCTCTGCATTTGCATTTTATTGGTGAATTGCTGCCTCTGTGTCCCTGTAATTATAATATATTGATTACACAGCGATTACACTATCAGCATTTCACGTGCAGTGTAAACATGTAATTTGTTTGGTATATTTTAAGCTTGCGTTTGCTCGTTACTTTTGTTAATCTACTTTCCTAAACAAATCTTGATTAATGACGAATAATTACCTATAGTCTGCACTTAAAAGTGAGCAAATTAAGAAGAATTAGCCGGCGATTTTCCTATATACTAAATAAGCTCGACTGCTTCGAAGAGTTTTTTTTTTCAATCAACATTAATTAAAAATCTTCAGCCACATTACCTTACATGTTGTGTGCAAGAAACTGCATCCATCTGTTATATGGAGTGAATACAGATAAACTCAGGGGAGAATCCTATTCTAATGTATCCTCTCTACAAACAACTAAAAGGCTTAGGAATATGCATTCACAATAGATCAACAGCCAGGGGCGCAACAACCGCGGTCACAGGGTCGCAACCACAACCAGGCCCACTGAGACTACTGCCTTTCTGTCTGTAAATGTATGTGGACATATCATAATTGCCTCCCAGTCTCTTCCTTAAAAAGATGCATGCACAGATAGTATTGCCTCCCTGTCTCTTCCTGTAAATGAGGCATGCACAGATAGTATTGCCTCCCTGTCACTTCCTGTAAATGATGCATGCATAAATAATATTGCCTCCCAAACTTCTTAAATTTAAGGATTATGGAGGCCACTGTGCTCTTAGGAACCTTGAGTACTGCAGAAATCCTTTTGTAATCTTGGCCAGATCTGTCCCTTGCCACAATTCTGTCTCTGAGCTCCTTGGCTACTTCCTTTGACCTCATGATTCTCATTTGGTCTGACATGCACTGTGAGCTGTGAGGTCTTATATAGACAGGTGTGCACCTTTACAAATCAAGTCCTATCAGTTTAATTATACACAGCCGGACTCCAATGAAAGAGTAGAACCTTCTCAAGGAGGATCACACGGAAATGGACGGCATGTGACTTACATATGAGAGTCTGAGCAAAGGGTCTGAATTAGTGTTGAGCGATACCACCCGATATTGAAAAATATCAGATCAGATTGGATCGGCCGATATAAAAAAAGAATCGGGTATCGCCGATTCCGATCCCGGAAGTCCCATTAAAGTCAATGGGACAGAAATATCGGAATTAAAAAAAACCCTTTCGGGAGGGGGGAAGAGTGTGGGCGGTGCGTGGGCGGACACTGTGCATGTCTGTGTGTGAGGGTTGGGCCTGTGCGGGCTGTCTGTGGTCTGTACGGGCCTCTCGGGGGCCTGTGCCGGCTGCCGGTGGTCTGTACGGCCCTCTCGGGGGGCCTGTGCCGGCTGCCGGTGGTCTGTACGGCCCTCTCGGGGGTCTGTGCCGGCTGTCGGTGGTCTGTACGGCCCTCTCGGGGGTCTGTGCCGGCTGTCGGTGGTCTGTACGGCCCTCTCGGGGGCCTGTGCCGGCTGCCGGTGGTCTGTACGGCCCTCTCGGGGGTCTGTGCCGGCTGTCGGTGGTCTGTGCTGGCTGTCGGGGGTCTGTGCCGGCTGCCGGTGGTCTGTACGGGCCTGCCGGGGGCTTGTGTCGGCTGCCGGGGGTCTGTACGGGCCTGCCAGGGGCATGTGCCGGCTGCTGGGGGTCTGTACAGGCCTGCCGGGGGCTTGTGCCGGCTGCCAGTGGTGTGTGCCGGCCTGCCGGGGGCCTGTGTCGGCTGTCGGTGGTCTGTGCGGGCCTGCCAGGGGTCTTGTGTCTGTGCAGGCATCGTCCGATGGGACTACAGTGATTGGCTAATGTGTCAATGATGAGACAGTAGTAGTCCCATCATCCGGCTAATGTGTTGAATGTAAAAAAAAATATATATATATACATACTACATACATACATACTACATATATACTTCATACATACTACATTCATACAACATACATATATACTACATACTACATACATACTACATATAGACTACATTCATACAACATACATACATACTACATACAACATACATGCTACATATATACTACATATATACTACATACATACTACATATATACTACATTCATACAACATACATACTTACTACATACATGCTACATATATACTACATTCATACAACATACATACATACTACATACCACATACATGCTACATTCATACAACATACATACATACTACATACAACATACATGCTACATATATACTACATTCATACAACATACATATATACTACATACATGCTACATATATACTACATTCATACAACATACATCCATACTACATACAACATACATGCTACATACTACATTCATGCAACATACATACATACTACATACAACATACATGCTGCATATATACTACATTCATACAACATACATATATACTACATACATACTACATACATACTACATATATACTACATTCATACAACATACATACATGCTACATACTACATTCATACAACATACATACATGCTACATATATACTACATTCATACAACATACATATATACTACATACGTACTACATATACTACATTCATACAACATACATACATACTACATACAACATACATGCTACATATATACTACATTCATACAACATACATATATACTACATACATACAATACATTCATACATTCATACAATACATACATATAGACATACAGTACATATAACATAGAGTACATACTCACTATTACTTGTCACATTGTTCCCCGAAGCCAGTGTCATCTATGAAAAAATATGAAAATAACAATCAAGCCATATACTCCCTGATCCGCAGATATCCACGAGTGAGTGTCCCATGCCGATTTTCCGTGGAGAACAGCAGCATCAGCTGATGCGACCGCTCTCTAGGGGCTTCAATAATCCAATGTCGGAAGGTAGGTATCCTTCCGCAATGTATTCCTCCGCCAGTGTAATAAAAATAGTCCCTAGTCTCACTTTATGGCAAAAGCTGTGAGAAAGTTCCCAGGCAGCTTTTGCCATAAAGTGAAACTAGGGACTATTTTTTTTTAAAGTGGCGGAGGAATACAGTGCGGAAGGATACCTACCTTCCGTCATTGGATTATTGAAGCCCCTAGAGAGTGGTCGCGTCAGCTGATGCTGCTGTTCTCCACGGGAAATCGGCGTGGGACACTCACTCGTGGATATCTGCGGATCAGGGAGTATTTGGTGGTTTGTTTTTTTCTAATTTCTTTCATAGATGACACTGGCTTCGGGTATCAAAGTGACAAGTGATGGTGAGTATATACTCACCATGTTATGTGTACTGTATGTCTATATGTATGTATTGCATGAATGTATGAATGTATTGTATGTATGTAGTATATCTGTATGTTGTATGAATGTATGAATGTATTGTATGTAGTATGTATGTTGTATGAATGTATTATATATGTAGTATGTATGTAGTATATATGTATGTTGTATGAATGTATTGTATGTAGTATGTATGTAGTATGTATGTTGTATGAATGTAGTATATATGTAGTATGCAGCATGTATGTAGTATGTATGTTGTATGAATGTAGTATATATGTAGTATGTATGTATGTTGTATGAATGTAGTATATGTATGTAGTATGTATGTATGTTGTATGAATGCAGTATATGTATGTAGTATGTATGTATGTTGTATGAATGTAGTATGTTGTATGTATGTATGTTGTATGAATGTAGTATGTATGTAGTATGAATGTAGTATATATGTAGTATGTATGTAGCATGTATGTTGTATGTAGTATGTATGTATGTTGTATGAATGTAGTATATATGTAGTATGTATGTTGTATGTAGTATGTATGCATGTTGTATGAATGTAGTATGTATGTAGTATGTATGTATGTTGTATGAATGTAGTATATATGTATGTAGTATGCTGTATGAATGTAGTATATATGTATGTATTATGTAGTATGTATGAATGTAGTATGTATGTAGTATGTATGTATGTTGTATGAATGTAGTATATATGTAGTATGTATGTAGTATGTATGAATGTAGTATGAATGTAGTTTATATGTAGTATGTATGTAGTATGTATGTTGTATGAATGTAGTATATATGTAGCATGTATGTTGTATGTAGTATGTATGAATGTAGTATGTAGTATGTAGCATGTATGTTGTATGTAGTAAGTATGTATGAATGTAGTATCTATGTTGTATGTAGTATGTATGTAGTATGTAGCATGTATGTTGTATGTAGTATGTATGAATGTACAGTAGTATGTAGTATGTAGCATGTATGTTGTATGTAGTAAGTATGTATGAATGTAGTATCTATGTTGTATGTAGTATGTATGTATGTTGTATGAATGTAGTATATATGTAGTATGTATGTATGTTGTATGAATGTAGTATATATGTATGTATGTTGTATGTATGTAGTATGTAGTATGTATGTTGTATGAATGTAGTATGTATGTAGTATGTATGTATGTTGTATGAATATAGTATATATGTAGCATGTATGTTGTTTGTAGTATGTATTTTGTATGAATGTAGTATATATGTAGTATGTATGTAGTATGTATGTATGTTGTATGAATGTAGTATATATGTAGTATGTAGTATGTATGTTGTATGTATGTTGTATGAATGTAGTATATATGAAGTATGTATGTAGTATAGATATATATATTTTTTTACATTCAACACATTAGCCGGATGATGGGACTACTACTGTCCCATCATTGGCTAATGTGTCGATCACTGTCAGTGTAGCAGGCATCGCCTGCACACACACACACAAGACCACCGGCAGGCAGGCACAAACCACCGACAGCCCGCACAGGCCCCCGAGAGGCCCGTACAGACCACCGGCAGGCCCACACTGACCGCGCATCATGATGCACACAGACCGCGCATCATGATGACATCATTTAAGCAGCCAATCACAGCCATGCCAATAGTTAACATGCCTACATGCCTAACAGGATGTGCCCACACTTCTGAGGATTCCCATTAGCTGAATCAAATCGAGCGGGCTCATTGCATTATGGGAACTTCCGATTCCGGTATCCGATATAGAAAAAATATCGGTACTCGGTATTGGAATTCCGATACAGCGAATATCGGCCGATACCCGATATTTGCAGTATCGGAATGCTCAACACTAGTCTGAATACTTATGACCATGTGATATTTCAGTTTTTCATTTTTAATAAATTTGCAAAATTTCTACATTTATGTTTTTTTCAGTCAAGATGGGATGCAGAGTGTATATTAAAAGGAATATGTCACCGGATGTTGGAGGCCTATGTAAATGGCCTGGGTCCGATCCGATGGGCCGTGTTTCTTCTTTTTTCTCCACCCATCCGTGGCCCCCGTCCACAATCTTCTCCGGTTTTGGAGTAGTTCTTCTCCATAGTTTGCGAGTGTGCAAAGCAATCTTGCTTCGCGCACGCGCAGTATGCTTTGCCCGACTGCGGGCAAAGCCGATAATCATTACTGCGCATGCGCCAGTACACTATGTCCCGGAAGTATTTTGCTGTGTTCCAGGACATAGCATACTGGTGCATGCACAGTAATGATTATCGGCTTTGCCCGCAGTTGGGCAAAGCATACTGCGCGCAGCAAGATTGCTTTGCGCACGCGCAAACTATGGAGAACTACTCTAATACCGGAGAAGATCATGGGCGGGGGCCACAGATGGGGTGGAGGAAGAAAAGAAGAAATACCGCCCATCGGACCAGACCCAGGCCATTTACATAGGCCGCCAACTTCCGGTGACAGATTCCCTTTAATGAGAAAAAAAATGAACTTTTTTGAATTTACCAAATGGCTACAATGAAACAAAGAGTGAAAAATGTAAAGGGGTCTGAATATTTCCTGTACCCACTGTATATGATCTGGACATATCATGCCTTCCTGTCTTTGGCTGTAAATGATGTAGATACAGATAGTGATCACTCCTGTATTTCCCTTTAAATGATTTATATACAGATAGTGCTGCCTCCTTGTCTCTTGCTGTAAATAATGTAGTCACCTGGAATCATTTGGATTATTGGAAGACATGATTTTGATAATCCTCCGCCATTTATACAGAACATGTGCACACCTACATTAGCTACATCTTTATATCTTTGATATTGTACAAACTTGGATATTCGTGAAACATCTCAAAGAGAAATAGATCCAAGTAGTAAGTGGTTGCCTTCAAAATTTCCTCGTAATGGAGTGGTCCTCAGGTAGAAATTAGTGTCAGGTTGTGCCAGAGACTAAGCTCGCAAGATGATTGCAGGTGGACCCTGGTCTTTGAAGTTATGATCTAAATTAAAGGTATCGATCTTGATTGCAGATCGTCTTGATCGACACTCATGCTTTCCTCTACAACCATGAAAAAAAGTAAACTATGAATTTTGAAGGTGGGCTAATCTCCTTTTAAACATAATTACGTTTTGTTTTACACGTTTCCATCTGGTTAAATAGAATTGTGCAACCTGTAAAAAATGCTGACAGCTCTGAAATGTAAATGAGAAAATCAGCAAAATCAATTATTGTCTGCATTCATCTTACCGGTTAAACCTTTAAGTACAGTAAATGAAGTCGTGGTCTGGAATGTAAAGCACTTCATTATGAACAGCCGTCTGTTAAATTCATCATTATACCTGTCTTTGTGGGAGATGAAGAGATGTTAATATTAGATCACCCGAACGTCAATTTTTTTTCTATTTACAATAAAAAAAAACATTAACCGGATGCATTTACTTAATATAAAACTCGTCTATAATTATCATACAGTGACCTCTGCCCCTGTGATATACTAAAATAGTTTTATTAAATTAAAACAGTTAGAGATAATCAGACCTTTTCAAATTTGACTTTCCCTGCTTTGAAGGTTTTTTTTTTTAAATTTGATTTGTAGCAAATTGATTTATCATACCTCAAATTGCAAGAAGTGAAAACCCTAATTTTCGTTAAAAATTAGGATGATGGTAATAATCACAGACACTCTGAATGATTTTTGAAAATTGTTTTCATCTTTTGAGTCCTAATGATGGAATGCACCCCAGCGGATACTCAACACATTTCAATATTTGCTAAAATAAAGGTAATACTAAAGAAAACTTGTAAGCCCCCCCAAAAATGAAAACTGTTTTAAACCAATGAAAAGACATGAATAAGGAAAGAGCAAAAATGATCCCATAAAAATTAAGTCAAAATTTATTCCAAAAATAGGTTGCCCATATAGAAACCAATAATTGCATGAATCAATCCAAAAGGGACCAGATGCTGTCAGCCCCAACGCGCGTTTTGCATGGGCTTCCTCATTAACAGCCCTACAAGAAAGCCCACGCAAAATGTGCGTTGGGGCTGACAGCATCTGGTCCCAGGTGGAGATCATGGGTAAGAGCAAAGTTTTGCTTTTTCCAGCAGTTTTTGCTTCATTAAAGTGGTACACTCCCTATTTCTTAAATATACATATGTGTGTCCTTTAACACTTGGTACTTTCTCTGTATGGGAACAGTAACCACATGGGCATTGGCACTTTATAAGACTTGCTACTGTCATGATACCAGTGCTGGAGGACTTGCACTTCTGGGGTTAATGTTTTGATCTCAGTGCAGACTCTTACCTGCACACCTGGGGCTTATTATGGTGGCCTCTCATCGGTTCTGGGAAAGCTTCTTATAGCCTCAGGAAGCTCCCATCCCCGTCAGTTATACTTTCACCCTTGGCAGAGTTGTGTTTACCCCTGAGTGTGTTTTTGCTGTGTTCTGGTTGCCTGATACTTTGTGTGCGACTCGGTCTGTTCTCTGGATATTGCTTGTTGGATTCTGCTTGGTACCTTCTATGTCTGTTTGGTTTTGACCCATGCTTGGCCCCGACTATCCGTTCTGTCTCATCCCTGGTACTTTACTGCTATCTCTGTGTATGACCCCCGTTTGCCTGACACTGAGCATTCCTGTAGTTGTGTCCTGCCGATCTCTGGAAGCAGGACGCTAAGCCCCGCCCCTTGCAGTCACATGACCGTAGGTCCTTCACTGCTAGCTAAACTTCAGCATCCCCAGGTCCTGTTTGTACTTTCCGGCCGTACCTGACCCCGGGCCCCCCTACAGTGCAGGTGAGTCCCTGCTCAGCGGAGGCTGCACGCCAGCGCTGACAGGATCCTGACAGCTACTATTTTTTATTCTTCCCATCCACTATACTCTTTTTGGACCTTTTGCTTTACACCTGTGTAAGTCAACTATCCACTTTGTGTTTGCTAGCGTGGCTGGTCTGGAGCCGGAATCTCCAGGAGTGGACCCTCTGGGCCGTGGCACCGAGGGGACCCCGGGCGAGCTGCCAGGTGGAACCGACCCCTATACAGGACCCGTTAGGAGCAGGCCCAGGGGTTCGAGTACCATGGTAGCCGGTACCGAGAGGGCCGGCTCAGGATGGACTGGAGTAGGAGTGTGGGACTGAAGTGTAGATGACGGGACAGAGTTGGAACACAGGAGACAGAAGTAGAGTAAGACAGTAGACTGGAACATGGAGGGATGGCTGGAGCAGGAACACAGGAGACAGGATGAGAGCAGGAGGAAGGACTGGAGCAGGATGGAACTGGAACACCGGAGGCAGGACTGGCGTAGGATGGGAGGACTGGAGCAGGATGGAACAGGAACACCGGAGGCAGGACTGGAGTAGGATGGCAGGACTGGAGCAGGCTGGAACAGGAACACCAGAGACAGGATGGGAGTAGGATGGCAGGACTGGAGCAGGATGGAACAGGAACACCGGAGGCAGGACTGGAGTAGGACGGCAGGACTGAAACAGGATGGAACAGGAATACCGGCTGCAGGACTGGAGTACAGCAGGGGACACGGATAGCGAGAATGCAAGACTGCTGCAGGGAGCACAGGAGAACTGGAATGTGAGACTGCAGAGAGCACACGAAGAAGCGGGGCCCAGTATGCTAGGAAACACAACGATCAGGCGCCTCCCTTTGCCATTGGTCAGGGGGTGCTTCCAGGTCAGGGAATAGCCAGAGCCAGAGCACAAGAAGCAGAAGGGAGGCGCGGCCACGGCATATGGCGCATGCGCATTGCATGCAAAGACGCCATCGGCCGCGTGCCTGTCCGAGATGACCACCGTGACTGTCGGGCGGTGAGGGGCTGCGGTGTGGGAGCGATGGCCGGGTGAGTATGCAGAGACATCATGACAGTCTTTTTATTTAATTGATGTGATTATTTGTTTCTATATGTGCAACATAATGTGTTTTCATTCAATATGAGAGTTTCCCGTGCTACTAAAGCTCCCCTCATCACTTGGTATAGGGTTTGACCTACTATTACTATGTACTTTGTTCTAAAGATTTTGTTTATACCTTTGTAACTAGACTAATCTTTACTGCAGGCATAAATGTGAACTAGGTCCTTTAGTAAGAATTCACCCTCGTTGAGGCTTCAGAATATGTTATGTATAAGAATAAAACTACTATAATACTGCCCCATATGTACAAGAATATAACTATTATAATACTGCCCGAACGTACAAGAATATAACTACTATAATACTGTCCATATGTACAAGAATATAACTACTATAATACTGCCCCCTATGTACAAGAATATAACTACTATAATACCGCCTCTATGTACAAAAATATAACTGCTATAATACTGTCCCTATGTACAAGAATATAACTACTATAATACTGCTCCTATGTACAAGAATCTAACTATTATAATACTGCCTCTATGTACAAGAATATAACTACTATAATACTGTCCCTATGTATAAGAATATAACTACTATAATACTGCTCCTATGTACAAGAATATAACTACTATAATACTGCTTCATATGTACAAGAATATAACTACTGTAATACTGCCCCTATGTACAAGAATATAAGTATTATAATATTGCCTCTATGTACAAGAATATAACTACTATAGTACTGCCCCCTATGTGCAAGAATATAGCTACAGTTGTGGCCAAAAGTATTGACACCCCTTAATTTGTCTTAAATGAAAAAACACAAAAGAGAATGAAGCAAAAAGCAAAACATTGATCATTTCTCACACAACTCCAAAAATGGGCCAGACAAAAGTACTGGCACCCTCAGCCTAATACTTGGTTGCACAACCTTTAGCCAAAATAACTGCGACTAACCGCTTCCGATAACCATCAATGAGTTTCTTACAATGCTCTGCTGGAATTTTAGACCATTCTTCTTTGGCAAACTGCTCCAGGTCCCTGATATTAGAAGGGTGCCTTCTCCAAACTGCCATTTTTAGATCTCTCCACAGGTGTTCTATAGGATTCAGGTCTGGACTCATTGCTGGCCACCTTAGAAGTCTCCAGTGCTTTCTCTCAAACCATTTTCTAGTACTTTTTGAAGTGTGTTTTGGGTCATTGTCCTGCTGGAAGACCCATGACCTCTGAGGGAGACCCAGCTTTCTCACACTGGGCCCTACATTATGCTGCAAAATTTGTTGGTAGTCTTCAGACTTCATAATGCCATGCACACGGTCAAGCAGTCCAGTGCCAGAGGCAGCAAAGCAACCCCAAAACATCAGGGAACCTCCGCCATGTTTGACTGTAGGGACCGTGTTCTTTTCTTTGAATGCCCCTTTTTTTCTCCTGTAAACTCTATGTTGATGCCTTAGCCCAAAAAGCTCTACTTTTGTCTCATCTGACCAGAGAACATTCTTCCAAAACGTTTTAGGCTTTTTCAGGTAAGTTTTGGCAAACTCCAGCCTGGCTTTTTTATGTCTCGGGGTAAGAAGTGGGGTCTTCCTGGGTCTCCTTCCATACAGTCCCTTTTCATTCAGACGCCGATGGATAGTACGGGTTGACACTGTTGTACCCTCGGACTGCAGGGCAGCTTGAATTTGTTTGGATGTTAGTCGAGGTTCTTTATCCAACATCCGCACAATCTTGCGTTGAAATCTCTTGTCAATTTTTTTTTTCCATCCACATCTAGGGAGGTTAGCCACAGTGCCATGGGCTTTAAACTTCTTGATGACACTGCGCACGGTAAACACAGGAACATTCAGGTCTTTGGAGATGGACTTGTAGCCTTGAGATTGCTCATGCTTCCCCACAATTTGGTTTCTCAAGTCCTCAGACAGTTCTTTGGTCTTCTTTCTTTTCTCCATGCTCAATGTAGTACACACAAGGACACAGGACAGAGGTTGAGTCAACTTTAATCCATGTCAACTGGCTGCAAGTGTGATTTAGTTATTGCCAACACCTGTTAGGTGCCACAGGTAAGTTAGAGGTGCTGTTAATTACACAAATTACAAAAGCATCACATGATTTTTGGAACAGTGCCCACCCTCTTTTTTATGTTTGGTGTGGAATTATATCCAATTTGGCTTTAGGACAATTCTTTTTGTGTATTTTAACTTAACACAAATTAAATGAAGATAATAATACCAAAGAATTTGTGTTTGCAATCATTTTCAGGAAGAAACTGAGTATTATCTGACAGAATTGCAGGGGTGTCAATACTTTTGGCCACTAGTGTACTATAATACTGCTCCATATGTACAAGAATATAACTATTATAATACTGCCCGTATGTACAAGAATATAACTACTATAATACTGTCCCTATGTACAAGAATATAACTACTATAATACTGTCCCTATGTACAAGAATATAACTATTATAATTCTGCCCGTATGTACAAGAATATAACTACTATAAAACTGTCCCTATGTACAAGAATATAACTACTATAATACTGCCCGTATGTACAAGAATATAACTATTATAATACTGCCCGTATGTACAAGAATATAACTACTATAATACTGCTCCCTATGTACAAGAATATAACTACTATAATACTGCCCCTATGTACAAGAATATAACTACTACTATAATACTGTCCCTATGTACAAGAGTATAGCTATTATAATTCTGCCCGTATGTACAAGAATATAACTACTATAATACTGCCCCTATGTACAAGAATATAACTATTATAATTCTGCCTGTATGTACAAGAATATAACTACTATAAAACTGCCCCTATGTACAAGAATATAACTACTATAATACTGCCCCTATGTACAAGAATATAACTATTATAATTCTGCCTGTATGTACAAGAATATAACTACTATAATACTGCCCCTATGTACAAGAATATAACTATTATAATTCTGCCTGTATGTACAAGAATATAACTACTATAAAACTGCCCCTATGTACAAGAATATAACTACTATAATACTGCCTCTATGTACAAGAATATAACTACTACTATAATACTGTCCCTATGTACAAGAATATAACTATTATAATACTGCTCCCTATGTACAAGAATATAACTACTATAATACTGCTCCCTATGTACAAGAATGTAACTACTATAATACTGCCTCTATGTACAAGAATATATCTACTACTATAATACTGTCCCTATGTACAAGAATATAACTATTATAATTCTGCCCGTATGTACAAGAATATAACTACTATAATACTGCCTCTATGTACAAGAATATAACTACTATAATACTGCCCCCATGTACAAGAATATAACTACTATAATACTGCCCCCTATGTGCAAGAATATAACTACTATAATACTGCCCCTATGTACAAGAATATAACTACTATAATACTGCCCCTATATACAAGAATATATCTGCTATAATACTGCCCCCATGTACAAGAATATAACTACTATAATACTGCCCCCTATGTGCAAGAATATAACTACTATAATACTGCCCCCTATGTACAAGAATATAACTACTATAATACTGCCCCTATGTACAAGAATATAACTACTATAATACTGCCCCCTATGTGCAAGAATATAACTACTATAATACTGCCCCCTATGTGCAAGAATATAACTACTATAATACTGCCTCCTATGTACAAGAATATAACTACTATAATACTGCCCCTATATACAAGAATATAACTACTATAATACTGCTCCTATGTACAAGAATATAACTACTATAATACTGCCCCTATATACAAGAATATAACTACTATAATACTGCCCCCTATGTACAGGAATATAACTACTATAATACTGCCCCTATGTACAAGAATATAACTAATATAATACTGCCCCTGTGTACAAGAATATAACTACTATAATACTGCCCCCATGTACAAGAATATGACTACTATAATACTGCCCCCTATGTACAAGAATATAACTACTATAATACTGCCCCTATGTACAAGAATATAACTACTATAATACTGCTCCTATGTACAAGAATGTAACTACTATAATACTGCCCCTATGTACAAGAATATATGGCAGCTGCTCCCTGGTAAATATCATTCTGATTATATAACTCACCTGTAAAAATACTGTAAATTAACATTTGGTGACCATCTGTTGCCGTCATCACGTCTTCTAGAGGTTGTTCCAAACATCTTGAATGTATTGTACATAAAACTTTTTGACTTGCATTTATTCAAATTTTTGGCTAGGTAAGGTGACTGAAAAACAGAAAATTTGGTTACTGGATAATAATGTAATAAGTTTAAACGTTTATAGATGTGTACAGATGTGTAGAGAACAAACATGTATATGTTTTTAATTATTGGAAGAGGAGGATCATGGTAAAATAACAATTTTTTACATTTTTTACTTTTTCTTTTACTTGAGCCTGCGATCACTTGATTGTTAATGTGATCAATTTGTAAAGAATAACAAGTACACTAAATTCCTGTAAAAGACGAGTATAAAATTCTGAGATAATCTAAGACTTTAACCAATCGCTTTTAAGCTGCTTATCGCAAAAACAACCTTAGTAATGTCACAATGGCCTCAACATATATGACTATTTTCACTACAATACATTTACACACAACCTGTAATGTTATTTTGCTGTTATAAAGCTTTCTCTCTGTCTCAGCTGTGAGCTGTGGCGTCCTCTCACTATACAGATGCACCCTAAAGTGGCTGCTGTATTCCCTACCTTGGCTTTTACACAGTCTATGAAGTCCTTCCTGATTGGCTGTGCTATACCATGTGATTTAATTAGTGCAAGGCATTATGGAGAAGCCTGCATGGTCATACCTTGAGGTTGTGTGAATCTTCTCTTGCTGAAGCAGTCTTTTGCAATGTGAAAGATAAATAGTAGCAACGCAAATGATCTCAAGTTATGTGAATACGTCAGGTTTAGTGAATTAATAACTTCAAAAAAGCGAATAATTAAATTCCATCAATTCGATTCTATCAAACTCTTATTTTGCAATTCCTTTATATTTTCTGACTTAATAAACATATGAACATTTGATAAGAGAAGTTGCTTTCAGGGAGCACTGTTATATTAATGCAAAATTAAACATGAACAAGCAGAATAGATGGATGGTGGGCAATCGGGAATAATTCCTCTGGTGGCCACAATTTACTCCAGACGCTGACTTCCCCTGTGGCTGCTGCAGTGGTGTCTGATGGTGTGGTATGTTATGTGGGTATCCTTTTGTGTCTATTTATATTTTACAGATTTCCATAGTGTTCTCTTGTTGCCCAGTATCATTCCGTGTATTCCCCATATTGTCTAGCGTCTCAGTTACCTTCCAAAAGTCTAATAATTGAATTAGCTCACTTACTGTCTGCAGCATAACTGTATCTATGTCTCTTGATGAACCCCCTGTAGTGCCTTAATCCCCAAGACACCTTTGTCAGGCCTGGGAGGCCTGAAAACCGCTACCAACCTGTCTGACTACCCCTGGACATAAGGAGGGAGCTGGGGAGGACAGGAGCTGTACAAGTCAGACCCTGTGTGGTGATGATTGTGTGAAGACAGTACGTCTGAGAGAAGGGGAAGCATATGGACCCATTTTATCCTCTGTCTGCTGGATTATTGGACTCTCATCTCCTTGGACATTCATCCTGTTACTGAACTGCATTCGTGTTCTGGACTATTGTATCCTCAGTGTGGTGCATTGTTTATGGACCTTTTAGTTTTGCCTATAATAAAGGTCTTGGGATTGTTCACACTTCCCTCGCTCTGTTGATTGTGTGGTATCGGAGTAGTACCCCGTGACATGGTCATATTAGCTCTAAAAATACTGCACTCAATAGTGTCAGGACACACATAAAGGGGTCATTGTGGCATGTCAGTGGGCTTATGCTTTTTGATCAAAACGTAACAACAGGTCTTTACCAATCTTCCTTCTTCCTTTATAGTTCCCTTATCCTTGATGACCACAGATCCTCCTCCATATTCTGCACTTGAATCAGTTACTTGCCGCTTTTTTCCGATTTCTGGAGCAGATCGTGTGGACACGAAATAAGAATGAGATATAAATATTTGCAGCCTGAACAATAGGCGACCTCTCAAAGATTCTTGTTGGAGAAACTCTTGAAGATGGATGATTATGAAAGACTTGCAAATATATTCATAATTAGTGAAGGACTGAGGTTGTGTTTGGGACATGATTAGCGGGTAATCAGTTAAGAACAAACTGATTATTAGCTGCTCAATTCTTCTCGGTCCTTTGGGATTTCACTCTGTGACCTAATTAAACCAAGCCTGAAGTCCTCACATCTCCATTCAGTGGCAATTTCATTATAGGTCCAGGTTCTTTGCATAAGATTCGCAGCACCTCCTTCTAATCACATATTTTATGTTTGGACGACATCTTCCTTGATTAGTTACTCGGCAGGATTAGCTTTTACTAATGCCTTGATTTATTAATGCAAATGTCACAAATAACCAAATCAATATGCTGCGCTATATTACCAGGATGGAAAGAATCACTATGGGGTAGGAAATAGCAATTTGCAGAAAATATTTGGTGTTTATTATGTATTTGCAAAATAAATGTAATGTTTTCATGTTACAGTGGAGACATGATGGGAGGTTACTGAGTGTGGTTCTATATGATTATCTGCTGAAGTTATCACTGTATTAAGGAACATGTACAAGATAAATATATTACCTCTTACTTTTACATCATGTATTATACCCCAGAGCTGCACTCACTATTCTGCTGGTGCAGTCACTGTGTACATACATTACATTACAGATCCTGAGTTACATCCTGTATTATACTCCAGAGCTGCACTCACTATTCTGCTGGTGCAGTCACTGTGTACATACATTACTGATCCTGAGTTACATCCTGTATTATACTCCAGAGCTGCACTCACTATTCTGCTGGTGCAGTTACTGTGCACATACATTACATTACTGATCCTGAGTTACATCCTGTATTATACTCCAGAGCTGCACTCACTATTCTGCTGGTGCAGTCACTGTGCACATACATTACATTACTGATCCTGAGTTACATCCTGTATTATACTCCAGAGCTGCACTCACTATTCTGCTGGTGCAGTTACTGTGTACATACATTACAATACTGATCCTGAGTTACATCCTGTATTCTACTCCAGAGCTGCATTCACTATTCTGCTGGTGCAGTCATTGTGTACATACATTACATTACTGATCCTGAGTTACATCCTGTATTATACTCCAGAGCTGCACTCACTATTCTGCTGATGGAGTAATTACTTTTTCTGTATGACTCCTGACTTTTATTGTGAAATGCTTTCATTGGATGCCATGTTTTAAAGGCATTTTCGGTTAATGGTAGTGAAATGGGGCCAGGGGCTCTCATAGTGCTCTTTTCACTGAAAGTACTTGAAACTGACAAAAGTAATTTTAAATTTAAATTTAAATTTACTAAATATAAACTAATGAGAATCAGACTTTTCTTTTTTGCTTACTAATTTTGACTCAACAGAAATATATAAAAATACTGGTTCTTTTAACTGAAAGCAAAGCGATAGCAGGATTTTGCTAAGTAAACTACAGGCAATGTTAGGTTGGCATTGTTATACTGATTAAAATGATGCCTGGGGTGAAGAAATCAATCTTGTGATTCTTGTGTAACCAGTATTAGAATTTTCAGTTAATGAGATGTTGCATGCTCCGGGGTAGGACTGTAGGCAGAATCTTATGTTCCTGCTCTAGACTAGAGAAACCAAGGAGAAACCTGACCACAAGCCACCCCGAAGCACAAGCATGTTCCTCATCATAGTGACAGACTGTTTGTGTTTTGGGGAAGCCTGTGGTCAGGTGTTTCCTTGGTTTCTCTGGCTTAGGGCAGGAAGATAAGACTCTGCCTACAGTCCTGCCCTAGAGCATGGGCATATCATTAGTTGAAAACTTCTAATACTGGTTACACAAGAACCACAAGACAGATTTCTTCACCCCAGTTATCATTTTAATCAGTTTAACACTGCCAACCTGTCAATGCTTGTTGTTTATTTAGCAAAATCCTGGTGACAGGTTCACTTTAATATCTTGTTGCCCGAGTTTTTGAGGCGATTACTGCAAATGAACAATTTCTGTAACTCTAAGTATAGTTTCTGCTCTGTCCACAAGTATTTTGGTTCGTGAGCAAACTGCTCCTTGTATCTCAGGTGTGAAGGTGCCTTTTCAAGACTGTAGTTTTCATATCCTTCCATAGATGTTCAATAGAATTTAGGCTTATGAAAGCCACTACAAAAGAGTCTTATGCTTTGCTCTCAGCCATTCTTGGATGTTTTTAGCTGTGCTTTGGAACATTATCATCAGTGAATATAGAGCTGATGTGAGTCCAAAAGGCAGTTTGGGCTCATCTGTCCAAAATAAATTCTCCTTGAAGCTTTGTGTCTTCTCAATATGCATTTTGGAAAATAATCGTGTGGATTTTTTGTGATTTGCTTTCAACAGAGGTTTCCTTCTCGGTTCATTTTCCTTGAAGTCCACTTTGGCCAAGACAGCGATGATTGGTGCGATCTGACACTGATGGACCTTTGAATTCTCCTCTTATCTCTTTGGAAGTTTTTCTGGGCTATTTGGTTACCATTCATATTATCCATCTGTCATCAGTTTTCCTGTGGCCACGTCCAAGAAGGTCGGCTACAGTCCCATAGACGATAAACTTCTGAATAATATGTGCTACTGTAGTGTTGTAGAAAAAATTATGATCCCTAAGGACTCTCTAGGAAGAGGGCATTCCCCCCTCCTCTCTCACACAGAATATAAAGAAGGAGAAAGAGCTTACAATTTAAACCTTCTTTTGACCATAAATCCAGATTGAACATATGGTGTAGTGAGGAATCCTAATTAAAATACAGTAAACTCCAGCTTCAAAAGAAGTTTCAAACTTCTTTTGAAGCAGAGAACCACTGCAGTGCCAAGCAGGATAACTATTGTGGGGAGAGGCAGGAAGAATAGGGTTTGTAGAATCAGGAGGTAGAGAAGTGTTAAATCTAACACCTTTAGAAGTAACTCTTGTTCACCTCAAAGGAAACTGGATTATCTGCAACTAGTTGGTTCAGTGCCAATGGGAAGTTATGAATATTGGATCTATACAAACCCCAATATTCATGGAACATACATTTTCAACTTCAGGACTAATAGGGGAAGAATATGCATATTTTTTCCTAGCTGTGAGACGTGCCTATAAGCCCCAAATCAATAGTGGCCAGATTGCTGACAACAGACATGCCATGTTTCCTATTGATGTAAAATTAAAATCCCAATTTAAAATATGGCGGCGATATTGAATGCCTGTGATTGCCAGGAGTGAAGATACTATGAATGTGGCAATATCATAATTTTCTGAAACTGAAGTCACATCTCATGCCCAACCCTGTTATGAATTGGTCGTCAAGAGGAGGTGTATAGGTGTAACTTAGGTGCTGATAAAAAGACAAGGCAAATTATGATCTATGTTTAATGGTACAGGAAGATAATTATCAGTGTAGGTGTAATCCATGTTAATCACACGTTTTTCAATCAGATTTTTGCCATACGCTAAGTTGAGCTATCTCTGTAGCGAGCTTTCAGTAAGTCTTTTATTAATGCTGTTTATTTTATGTAATTGTATATGCTGTATTGTTTGTTCCCTTTGTAAAATCATTTGTATAATTTTTTAAAAACACTGCCTATCTTTCTGGATTAAATATAAAATGTAATAGTTCTGTTCCTTTTGTTCTGTAAGCCACACTCCTGAGAGCCATACTCTACATGTCAGGTGTTCAATTGGCCTGTAAACTATTGATGATGGCAGCAAATAATCTGTTTTTGGTTATTGTTGATTTAGCAGTGACCATACTGGGGTGTATATATATATATATATATATATATTATTCCATGCTTGGAATTGGAAGTATATATACCATATGCTTACTATCAATTCTCCAATAAATGGTCTATTGGTGGAAATAACCATCAGCCTCCTCCGTTCATCGTCAGTCAATTGCGTAATTGTCCTGATGATACGGGGCAGCAGAGGGCTGCTTTTGTCAAAAAGGTAGCAGCATGGTGTATTTAGTGTGACCCACCTGGCTGTGATATTTGACATGTAATAGCAGGAACATGGAGCTGTTTGGAGATGTCTTTTAGCCTTCACATTTACATATTTGTCTACAATTTTCTTTCTCATCCCTTCAGACTACTTTCTACTTACCCTCTGGTAATAATACATGAAGGAATAAAAAGAAACCATTATGGATAAATTCGTCAGTACAAAGTTTAATAAGACAAAAACAAAGGGCATTCCAAATCTTGAACGCTGAGAAATCAGAAATAGCATTTCAGATCTAAATACCGCCAACAGGACCTGTGGAATCTGTCTGACATCTTCGGTCACGTGACTATCTGATATGCACTTGTTCACAATGAGGATTAGCAAGAACCATGGATTGGAAAGAAATGGTTCTTGCTAATCCTCGTTGTGAACAAGTGTATATCGGATAGTCACGTGACCGAAGATGTCAGACAGATTTCACAGGTCCTGTTGGCGGTACACATGCTCACACGCGTTCTCTCTGGTATCACAGGACCCTGTCTCTCCAGCGCTGTCACCGGCCGGGGCAGCGCTGAAATAGGACTACTTCTTTGACAAACAGTCTGCAGTTATTTTCTTCATTTGAACCCGATTTTTCTTTGGAATTTACCGCAAGGAACCGACAATAAGAGCTACCTTACAGGACCTTCACCGCAAGTGTCAAAAAGGTAACGGAACTTTACATTGACTAGAATAATGTTTCAGGACTGTATCAGCTCATTCATATAATGATTTATTTGTTCATTTAAGTGAGAGAATCAGTGATTTTGCAGGACACCCACCTATACAGCGTTACAAAACGGTAACTGATTTTTATATTGTTAAATTGCACCATATGAATTTATGTTTTTAAATCACACTGCATGAATTTATGTTTTATAGTACATGTGGATATCTACAATTTCTAACTAGGAAATCAGCGCAAAATAAATTATTTATTCTGTTTAAACGAAATTCAAAGTCTGATTTGTATTAATTGATATTCAGTAAATTATTACATTTAAATTAAAAATTACTTTTGTCAGTTTCAAGTTATATCAGTGACCATATGGGTTTTTCTTGCTTTAACAGGAGTGTACCAACAATTTTGCTGCAGTTCTTTGGTTCGGCTACCATGGACTAACGACACAGCCGCAAAACCAGGGTCCTGCATATCTTTATGCTGAACGCTAGTTAAAGACAATCCTGGCATGTCACATTACTGATACAGAAGCTAATGGTGGCTTTACTCTCTTGTAACTCAAGCAGGTCTTTTCTGACCAGCAGGATCTCAGGATCTAATTGTATCAATGGAATTAATATTTTTTAAAGCGTATATCTGAAAACTGAAAAATGTAATGTTTTGCCGTATTATCATAAATACCCTCTATTGAAATTGAAAATGTGTAGCCCGTATGGGACAATTCTGTCTGTGTTGACTTGTTCTTAAATGTACAATCATTCCGTTGGTGAAATAGGGATATTCAATTCTGAACATGGAAAAACAAGGTGGGCCAAAGCATTGAAAATAGTTACAAATTTCTGCTCCAAATCCAAAACTTTTCCATGAAAAAAATCTTTATTTGCTTGTTTTTCTATAACTATAGGAACTATACAAAATTATAACTTACAAAATTTGGGAAATTAATTATTTGCTTTGAATTGACTTTGCATTTTTATTATTTTTTTATTTTTTTTCTGCTGCATATTATTTTAGATCATCATGACTTATTCAATACAGCAACCGGACTATTCTACAGCTATAAATTACAGTTCAATTATATTACTGCGCATTAACAGTACACATTATACAACTGTACCATGCCATAATACATTTATAATAATATCAAGCGTTATCGTTCCCTCTCTGACATTTAGGAATTAGATACAAGATCCAATTTTACTAATCCAATATTGATCTTCGGCTATTAAAATTAACGTCGGAAGAGTGAAAATGTGCAGAAATGTTGATAACTTGAAGGATTTTCAACTCCTATGAAATTGAACAAAAAAAAATCATTTTTTTGAAGAAATGCTTCTGTAATCTAATTTAAAGGGGATTAATATATCCAGTATATTTTAATTTAGAACTCTTGTTTTTTTTTATTCAGTAAGCTACGCCACAGACAATCCCAGATTGTTCTGGAGTTGTCTTGACTTTTTTATTAAATTCTGAAAAATATCAGGATGTCCTAAGCCAAAAGGAGAGGGATTTATGTAAACTCCGCCCAAAAGTAAGCCCCTGAACTAAAGCCCCCGTCTCACATAGCGAGATCGCTAGCGAGATCGCTGAAACGTCACCAATTTTGTGACGCAACAGCGATCTCGCCAGCGATCTCGCTACATGTGACACATAGTGGCGACCGTCCCCCCCCCCCCCGTTGGATATTGCTGATCGTGCTCGAATGTCCTGGGCCATTTTTTTATCGTTGGCGTCCCGCTGGCCAGCATTCATCACTGTGTTTGAGGCTGACGATTGACCTCGTTGGCAACGCAGAACTCAGGGATGCAGGCGGGGGTCGTCAGAATAGCTGCTGTGTGACAACGTACCAGTGATCCTTACCAGGTCGTAGCGTTGTCGGGATCGCTGGTGCGTCACTATGTGAAACGGGACCCTAAGTCACAGTCAGTTTTGGAGCCCTCCAGGCTAGAGAAAGTCCTCATGGTTTTCCAAGCTGGAATTGTACTTGTTTGAAAGAAGAGGATGTAGACATCCATTTTCAGCCTACGCCAATGTTGATAAGTATGCTATCACTGTCATATCTTGAGACAAGATCATGGACACACTTTGTCATTATTAGATTTTGTAAGAACTAAACCGGAGTTCGACTCTTCTTAAATAGAAATTAACGAATGTATTCGAGTAGAAGTAAATTCTTATTGAATATTACAAAAATTTTCATTCACCAAAATACAGATTTTTTTGCAATTTGCTTACACAAAGAATAAGTAAAATAGGGTAAACGGCCAGCAAAAGCTTAAAAAATACTTAAGCTCACCTTACGGCTCATGCCTGTGGCCCCTCTGCTCCCAACTGTCCCTGGGTCTTTTGACACTAGTCTGGGACATCTGGCTCTTATGAGGTCCAGGACGTTTCCATGCATGGACGTGCGAGCGCACATTGTCATGTCACGACATTGTGATTTTAGACACATTTACTCAGAACCATCCCATGTCTCTTCATAATGGACTAGGATTTGTGGCTCTGATGAGAGATTTCTGCTCAAGAAGGGGTGATAAAAAGATAGCAAGGATTGGATGGGTAATTGGGAGGAGCAAAGGGGCAGAAAAGGTGAGGACGAGGATTTTTTTTTTTTTACATCTTACGTTTATTATGCTCTGTGACCTGGAGATACAACAGTGCATCATAATGGACAATCAGTTCACGAAGTATAACTTTTCTGCAAATCAAATTTTCAGGGAAAATCCACATGAATAAACAAATTTGAATTTTACCTGATCCGATCACCTCCGCCCTTTAACTCTTTAGGCCTGTTTCACACACCAGTTTTTTTGGTCAGTCAAAATCCGCTAAAATGGCGGATAACGGATCCGTTCCTGTAAGGACCACAACGTTTGGCACCGGACCGTTATTTTAACGGATCCGTCAAAGGAAGAATTTTAAAGGAACCGCTGCCTGGGGAAAGAGAGAGAATTTTTCAGCCGCCAGAACAGAGTTTAGGGTTAAATTTGCGGCTGAGTGAAGTCTTTCGGGCATGCGCAGTGAGAAATGCGGATCCGGCCACCCGAAAAAATGTTGCATGGTCCGTTCGGGCATGTCGGCGGACGTCAAAATTTTGGCGGATTCACAAAAAAAACAGATCCAACGGATGGCCATCTGTCAAGATCCGCCGGTAATGCAACTCAATGGGAAAAAAAACGGATCCGCCAAGAAAAATAGCGGATCCGTTTTTTTTGCAAATCGGCGGATTTTGACTGATGGACACAAATGGATGTGTGAAACAGGCCTTACATTAAAATGTCCCTCAATGTGGTATGGACTTTATGCTAATCTTGTTTCTTACCATTAAGCTGATGACTTGCAGATAATATTTCCAATCCTATGAACCCTTACTTGTCAACAGGGCCAAAATTTCTTGGACTGTTCTAATTTTTGGTAAACAAGCTTAGAGGCAAAAAAAGGGCTGAATTTACTTACCCATAAATGAGAGGTTCTGGGTGGCCGAGATCAGGGGAAGGGCTAACACATTTCAAAATGTAACAAAATATAATTCAATCAGTATTGGTAACTCTATGCATCCCAGTCATTAAGAAGCAGGATGGTCATGGAAATCCAAGGTCAAGCTGCATTGCATTGTCAACATAGCCAATGGTTCCCAACAGTTGGAGAGAAACCTATTGAAGATGTTTTTAAGAGATGCTTTAGTGTGGTGTGGGGATGCACAGCAACTCCCTTGTTTTATAGGACCTCTGAAGATCCTTTTGAGGAACTGTATATAACCACCAATTTTTGTTGGTTGGTTAAACCATAATTCTACATTGAAATGGTTTCTGTACTTTCAGACTTTACTTCTTTTAATAAATAATTTAACCCCTTTCCCACATCGGGCGTATTAGTACGTCAATGTCAGATTCCCCCTGTTTCTGCGGGCTCTGGCGCTTAGCCCTCACATTTCCGGGCATATGTCGGCTGATGTATACAGCTGATATGTGCTCGCAAAAGCCGCAAGTGGAATCGCGAACCACCTGCAGCTGTTAACCCGTTAAATGCCGCTGTCAATCTCTGACAGCGGCATTTAACTCGCGCTTCTGACAAGTGCGCCGGAAATCCCGCCCATCGGTGAGCCCATCACATGATCGCGGGTCACTGATGGGTTGGCATGACAACCAGAGGTCTCCAGCAGACCTCTATGGTTGCTATAGCCAGATGGCTATGAGCAATATATATCTTTTTTAATGAATTTGCAAAAATTTCTACATTTGTTTTTTTTTCAGTCAAGATGGGGTGCAGAGTGTACATTAATGAGAAAAAAATGAACTTTTTTGAATTTACCAAATGGTTGCAATGAAACAAAGAGTGAAAAATGTAAAGGGGTCTGAATACTTTCCGTACCCACTGTAAAAGTTCAAATCACCCCCTTTTCGCCCCATTCAAAATAAAACAATTAGAAAAATCAAATATACACATATGTGGTATACCTGTGTTCAGAATTGCCCGATCTATCAGTATAAAAAAAGAATTAAACCAATCATTAAGCGGTTTAATGAGAAAAAAGTCAAAATGCCAGAATGATGGTTTTTTGGTTGCCGCAACATTGCATTAAAATGCAATAACGGGCGATCAAAAGAAGGTATCAGCATCAAAATGGTATCATTAAAAACGTCAGCTTGGCACACAAAAAATAATCCCTCACCCAACATGACATCATGAAAAATTGAGATGCTACGGGTATTGGAAAATGACGCAAATTTTTTTTAAACATATTTTGGAATTTTTTTCACCACTTAAAAAAAAACCTATACTTGTTTGCTGTCTATGAACTCCTAATGATCTGGAGAATCATAATGGCAGGTCAGTTTTAGCATTTAATCAACATGGTGAAATAGCAAAACAAAAAAAAAAAATATCAAATTGCACTTTTTTTGCAATTTCACCACAATTCAAAATTATTTACCATTTTTTAGTACATGATATGTTAAAACATATTGTGTCATTCAAAATTATAATTCGTTCAGCAAAAAACAAGCTCTTATATGGCCATTTTGACCAAAAAAAAAAAAGTTATGGCTTTGGGAAGAAGGGGAACAAAAATGAAAATGCAAAAACAAAAATACCTCTGGTTGTTAAGGAGTTAATAAATGTTTGTTCTATTTGAAATAAATTATTCTGATAATTATGTTGCCCTAACAAATGATAAACTCTAGCTGTTACTCTTCTATCTAACTGCCTCTTGTAAAGTGCAATCTGTCTATAGCAGAAGTGACGTGGAGACAGAATACAGGAAGTGGGAGCCGGTTTTTGTCTCTTTACAGGAAGTGGAGGTTGGTTTTTGTCTCTCAACAGGAAGTGAGGGTTGGTCAATGTCTCTGTACAGGAAGTGAGGGTGGGTCTTTTTCTTTCTACAGGAAATTGAGGGCAGGTCTCTGTCTCTGTACAGCAATTCGTTGTCTCTACAGTAAGGGAGGGCAGTTCACTGTCTCTTTTCAGGAAGTGTGTGTGTGTTTGTGTCTTTCTACAGGAAGTGAGATGTGAAACTTTTTTTCTCTACAGGAAGTGGAGGCAGGGCTAGGAAGTTGTGCTGGATGTCAGACGTTGATACCAGAAGCACTGAATGGAGTAGGCTCTGTCCAGCCATTTAGATTTGGGTGGCTGGGACCTACAGTGCTGTCTGACAGTATGGGTGGGTGTTCTGTCCAGTTGCAAGAGCTGGAAGGTGCCAGATATAGATTTGTGCTTCTCTGGAGTGGTATGCGCTAAGCCTGTCTGTGGAAGCCATTTTAAAGCTGCCAGGAGACTACTTTACAGTAGAGTTTTGTCTATCAACAAGAAATAAATGGATCACTGTCTCTTTTATCCTGCTCTGCAGTTTGTCAAACTGCATACAGACATACCCGAGGGGTGGGCTTTCAGTTCTGGGAAAGAAAGTCGCTGCACCATAGCTTAAGCGGGTACGCTGGCAGATGAATGGAAGGAAGTTCCAACACCTATCGTGCAGATTAAAAGCTGAAAGAGAGGAACTATCCACTCCAAAAAGAGTTTGAGAAACTAGATACTTCTTGTACTCTTGGTATTTGCAGGAAAATGTATACAGTTTATATTGGTTAGAGTTAATAGATCATGGCATTGGCTATTTTCTACAATTATCAGCTTTTTTCTAATCCTAGACATCCCATTTAATTGTTACGATAGATTAGCAGCACAGTACTGTATACTCAGAGGATACAAACCATTGACTTTCTTTAGCTTTCCATTTTTGCACATTATTTTTCATCCTAAGCTGAATTACTTTACATTTCTGCACAAACAGAGAGCACAATTACAAGCGTTTTATCTCACCCCAAGGAGTTTGCACTAATTCTTTTACCCTCCTTTCCAAAAAAAAAAAAGAAGAGATGCATGAAGGTCAACCACAGAAGATTCATAAAGCATTGTGAATAATGTCAGAACTCTAATTTAATTAGAGGCCCATCTGTCAGTTTCTGTTTGATGAGCACTAAACGTCCAATTATCATTTAATACCTGCCCTAATCAGTGCTGGCAAATTTTTCAGGCACATACGAGATGACATTAATAAATCAGAGAGTGGCTACTCTTTTCTTTCTTTGAAAGGAAGAATAGTGTAATAAGCTTTAAAAAAGAGAGGCAGGTATTCCGGGGATGCACAAGCTGATAGTAGGGCCAACAACGGTTACAGCCATGTGCACGTGAAGTCCCTGATTCTCCATGTCTTGGAGCTGTTGGCACTATATGTGTCACTATGTGGTACTCCATTCTTAGTCCCAGGAAAAGTAACTCCATAATATAGTGTCCAAAGGACCATGGGACAGGATAAAAATGAGGGCATAGCATTGTATTATGGCTTCTGTTGGCATCACCCACCATATGGTTTATGGTCATACAATTTGGAAATACTCATAATATAGAATGGATAAATTAATGACCCCTACAGTATTGTGCCTCCAATACAGTTGCTAGCTTAAGTAAAATAACTCTTTTAAATGATTCCCCAAATAATGATATTATATAGTGCAACCACCACAATAAGATCATAGGGTGCTCAAATAATTCCAAAATAACGTGACCAAAGAACTATTAATGTGTAGGTCATGCCACACTTTAACAGCAAACATCTGGAAAGACTATCCATTCGAATCTTGTTTTCTAAAACTCACTAAAGACAAATTTTGGCCTTGCTCACCCCCATTCCCGAAGCTTTATTACTTCACACACATTGTCCACGTCTCTATGACCTGTCCACGTCTCTATGACCTGTCCACGTCTCTATGACTTGTCCACGCCTGTCTGTCCTCCATTCTCGACTTATTCATGGCTTCCCGCATTCCTGCATAAATAAACCATGCTAAGTATGCTACTACAGAGGTTTCGCACCACCCAAGATATTTACTGACTTTTTCAGGAGTCCAGAGGGTTTCACCATATTTCAGGAGTCTCATGAACATACAGGAGGTTTGCCCTGTTTTGCAAGCAAGGACCTCTTTGGGAGCTGTTTTTGGTCATGCCATTGACAACTAGAAGTAATGGAATGTAACGGAATGAGAGGAGACAGATTAGATATTAGAAAAAACTTTTTGACAGTGAGGGTGATTAATGAGTTGAACAGGCTGCCTCGAGAGGTGGAGAGTTCTCCTTCAATGGAAGTCTTAATCAGAGGCTGGACAGACATGTGTCTGGGATGATTTAGTGAATCATGCTTTGAGCAGGGGGTTGGACACGATGACCCAGGAGGTCCCTTCCAACTCTACCATTCTATGATTCTATAAGTGGTGTGAGGTAGCGCTATCATTGAAGTAGGGGATACTCGCTTGCAGCCACAAAAATCACATCCGGCACAGGTTTTCCATAAAACCAAAACAGTCCATGCGGTTTATTCACGCCTCATAAACCACAGCAGCAACAGAAAGTTCACTTAACACCATTACTAGCATAGATTCCATTACAGAGTTTCCCTCTGTTAGCAATGTCCCACATACACAGTATTCAGTGTGCAGGCTTCCTAGCCCCAAGTTATCTCACCCACGTCCGGGTAACCTCACGGTTCCTTTATCATGCAGCCGACATTCATTCCCTCCAGGGAACTAACAGGTGCTGGCAGCCATTACACACAGCCACTCCACAGGCTGTTAGTCAGGAGATCCTTCTCATAGTGGGACCTTTCACACTGGACCAACCGGGTCTCAGCATTCACCACATGTGACCTACCCTGGCCACATTATATGGTCTATAGCCACGCCCACCAGGTCACATGACCATGACCTCACCACAGGTCCTTCACCCACTCACATAGCCCTTTACTACAGGTGTTTTCAGACCCACCCCTGGGTGGGTTTGTAGGTAAACAGACCCACCCATCTCTCTAGTTACCTGGAGACTTCTCCCTCTCATATTAAATCAGCATCTCAGCAAAGACCTTGCTGATCACACACCTATAAGTCTCCATCTCAAAGCCACCCACTTTGAGATACTTAATGGCCATTCAATATTCTGCCATTCATCCTTTCTCCTGGAACCTCCACACAGCGCCGCCTAGCGGACACAGTGGATACTACACCACAGTGGCCACATAAAAGTACATAAAGCAGAAACATCTCCTGACAGACTATCACGAAATCATGCTTTTTTTTTTTCAAACCTGATCATCTCATATCACTCATCTCAAAATATGTTGAGCCAAAGGATAACCTAGGGCAGGACACTGTAATAACAAACAGTGTTGTGATTGCCTTCTATCTGTAAATATACGGCCACATTTTGGGGAACTAAACAGAGGAATAATCAGGACTATGACATTTTGAATAGAGTTGAGAGAAACGGGTCGGTCAAATTCAAAAATAGCCGACTTTAGCTAAAGTCGGGTTTCGCCGATCGAAACCCGACCACTGCGTGAGGTCGGCCATGAGGTCGCCGAGCAGAGAGCCAAAGTCGCGTTTCAAAAAATGCTTCCAGTGCCTTTTCTCAGCCAATGATGGAGGACGCACACTGTGGGCAATGCGATGACATGTGCAGCAGCCAGCACCATCTTAGAGAAGGGCATTGAAGTGATTGGCTGGCTTTGTGTGGCGTCACAGTGGGTATAAAAGGCCGTGACCGCCGACCGCCATCTTACTTCTGCCGATCTTAGAATAGGGAGAGGTGCTGCTGCTGCTGCTGATTCTGAATAGGGAGAGCGTTAGGCAGGGAAGAAGACGAAAAAATTGCTTCTGCTGATAGCGCTTTTCACTGTACAGTTAGTGTCCAGTGAAAGGGGAAGATTTTTGTTGCGTGCAGCAGCGCTGGTGGTGATTAGGCTGCCTTTTAAGGCTACCTGCTAGCTGCATTGCTGTGTGCACACTGCTGTTCAAACTGCTTTTTTCAAAGCACTCCAACTTTTATTATTTTGTTCTGGTGAGTTACTGAGCATTCATTTTTTCACACACCGTATAGCGATGTACGCTCCTCACACACTACCGTGTATCTGGTATCACGGCTGGTATCACGGACAAATAGAAGCTATCTGTGTGTGACTCTGGAAAAACAGACCTACACCTTAGAGAGCTGTCCGCTTTTCAAACAGTTTCGTATATCTGCTGTTTGATAACGGTCAAAACTAGACAGAGACAGCGTGCGTCAGTCCGTATAAAAATAGACAGAGATAGACAATTTTCCATACACACCATATAGCGGTGTACACTCCTCACACACTACCGTGTACCGGCTGGTATCACGGACAAATATAAGCTATCTGTGTGTGACTCTGGAAAAACAAACCGAGGAGATTTTCCATTTTTCCAGACCTACACCTTAGAGAGCTGTCTGCTTTTCAAACAGTTTCGTATATCTTCTGTTTGATTACAGTCAAGACTAGACAGCGACAGCGTGTGTCACTCCATATAAAAATAGATGGAGATTGACAATTTTCCATACAGACACCGTATAGAGCTGTCTGATTCTCAAACAGTATTGTAAATCTGCCGTTCGCATTACAGTCACATCTATACAGAGTCAGCGTGTGTGTGTGTGACACTCCGTAAATACATATACGGAGATTGTTAGTTACGCAAAAAACGCATACAGTTGTACACTTCTGATACAGTTCCGCATATCTGCTTGTTGGATTACGGTCAAATACATACTGTGAGAGCGTCTGTGACTAACAAAATATATACGTAGATTTAATTTTTTTAATACACCTTACACAGGTGGACGCTCCTCATACAGTACCATCTCTCTGCTGGTATTTTAGGTACATTTTCCCAAACATGAGGAAGTATGGTGGAAGAGGCCGCGGACGTGGGCAGGGGGGTGCAGCTGGTACTGATGGTGGTGGTGCATCGGCTGGTTCTGGTAAAAGCACAATAGCAGCTAAGGCAGGAGGTGTTGAGCCTCAGTCATCGTCTGGCCCAAGAAGGCCTGTAAGGTTGCCTTTTCTTGGAGTAGGAAAACCGCTTTTAAAGCCGGAGCATCGGGAACAGGTTTTGGCGTATATTGCCAAAACAGCCACCAGCTCTAGTGGTTCCTCTTCTGAACGTTGGAAACCTGCAAGCACGGAGTCATCAGTGCAGGGTTCTGGTAAGGAAAAACACCTTTCCTTGTGTCCTTCACCCCCACCAAAAGTCAAGGATGCAGCAGCCCACACTTCAGATTTCTCTATGGAGCTGTTTTCACATACCATGCCTGGGTTATCCAGTCAAATCCTGAATTCCCCAGTCCAAGATGAATCTGACATGGAGTGCACTGATGCACAGCCACTGCTAGATGATTCTGCTGTACATTGACCCAGAGCACTACATTGCCCTCGCAGTCTATTGCCCCTAGTGCCCCTTCCCGCATACTAAACCACCTTACACGGTGACACAGAGGAAGGTAAAGAGGTAGGTGCAGATGACTTTGAAGAGGAGGTGATGACCCAGTTCTTGACCCAGATTGGCATCCATTGGGGGAGGAGGGTGGCACTGACAATAGTTCAGATAAGGAGAAGGATCCGAGCAGGCATTGACATCGCTGCAGCAGTTATCTGGCAGGCCTGTAGCTGTCCAAAAGCGTGGAACAAAAACTACAAGAGTTGCAGGACCGCTTGGCCAGACGGTCAACTTAGCACAGCGTGCAAGGTCAGAAAATGTATACCATAGTAGGAAGAGTGCAGTGTGGCACTTCTTTGTCCAAAATCCTACTGATAAGGCAAAGGTTACCTGTAAGAAGTGCGGAAGGACCTTTAGCCGAGGTAAACAACTCAGAAATTTGAATACCAGTTGCATGCTTAGACATTTAATCACCAAGCACTTGCAAGCGTGGACAGACTACAAAACCTCAGGTAGCACATGTGCACCTGCTCCAACTGAAGGTAGCCTGCAACCCTCCATCACTTCCCCCACTGTAAGACCACCGCCACCGTTAAGCACACCACCAGCACTAAATGTGGAGGTGTCGTCGCAATGCCAAAGCACTCAGGGAATCACAATGGTTTTGCAACATAACACTGAATCTAGGCCATCACCACCAATACCATCACCAACCCCCTCTCACTTCATCCGGTCCACCTCTACTTCCCCCATATGCAGCTCTCCAGTCCAGCTCACCCTACCAGACACTCTGAGTAGGACAAGAAAGTACTCATCCTCTCATCCGCATACACTGTGTTTGAACGCCTACATTGCCAAACTAATCTCATTAGAGATGATGCCCTACCGTTTAGTTGAAAGCGAAGGTTTCCGCGAGCTCATGGCCTACGCTGTCCCGCGCTATGACCTACCTAGTCAGCACTTCTTTTCTTGAAAAGCCATCCCTGCCCTACACCGGCATGTGAAAGACCGCATTGTCCATGCACTAAAACAGTCAGTGAGTGGAAAGGTGCACCTCACAACAGATGCATGGACAGGTATTCATGGCCTGGGCCGTTACATGTCCATCACTGCGCACTGGGTTAATGTGGTGGATGCAGGCTCCACAGGGGACAGTGGCGGTGGAACAGTGCTGCCTAGCCAATGGTCAGGTGTTGTGAGTTCATTTTCCCCTTCATTACTGAGGCCCGAGGAACTCCCTCTTCTGGTAAAGAAAGGTAGTGAGCCTGATTGTCAAACACCTGAGGCTGATGATTGTGACTGGCTGAGTGGAGTTACGGACTGGATATAATGCTGCCGACGCCCTTCTGCCCTGCGGGTGATTTCTCTGTGGGATCCTTGGAGACCAGTCTGAATTCCTGCTCCTCCAAAGCTAAGTTTGCTGCTCGGCCTTTTGCTTTTGTGCTTTGACTTTGTTTTTGCTTTGTTTTTCTGGATTTCTGCCATTCCCTGCTGGGGTGTGCTGAATTCATTTAGCTCTGTCTTCTGAAAATACCTGAGTGCTGATTCAGTTGTTGAAGCCTAGCTGCTTCAGGGCCTTTTTCATATCAGCTGGTTGGCTTATGTCTTTGATAGGGTTTTGGCAGATTGCAGACAGCAGCCTTCCTGTCCTTTCCTATCTAGGTAGTTTTGGGGCCCCGTCTTTGCTCAGTCTATCTTTCTGTCTGTGTTAGTATTTTCATCTTGCTTCACCGTCATTATATGTTGGGGGCTGCCTATTGCTTTGGGGTCTGCTCTGGGGCAGTTTAGATTTCCCCTTTCTTTCTTTAGGCCTATGTATTTCTCCGGCTGTGATCGAGGGGTCTAGGGCATCGTAGGAACCCCCCACGGCTACTGCTAGTTGTGTTGATAGGTTCAGGGGTCTGCAATCTGATAGTTGCCAACTTCTCTGGTTTTCTGGACTTAGCTTGTATTTCTGCTTTTGCCTCCTACGGTTACTCATTCATAACAGTCAGGGGTGAACCTAGCGTATCTGCTGCCTGAGGCGAACAGCAAAATGACGCCCCCCCGCCCCCCGCACACAAAGTAAATTTTCATATCTATCCTGTAAAACTGAGTATTCTCTCTTCCTGGTATGTGTCTTCTTAGATCCTCATGTCAGGATCCTGTCAGCGCTGGCGTGCAGCCTCTGCTGAGCAGGGACTCACCCGCACTGTAGGGGGGCCCGGGGGCAGGTACAGCCGGAAAGTCCAGATACACAGGACCTGTGGATGCTGAAGTTTAGCAAGCAGTCACAGGACCTACGGTCATGTGACTGCAAGGGGGCGGGGCTTAGCCTCCTGCTTTCAGAGATGGCAGGACACTATACAGAAATACTCAGAGTCAGGCAAAATGGAGGTCATACACAGAGATAGCAGTGAAGTAGCAGGGATGAGACAGAACGGATAGTCAGGGCCAAGCAGAAGTCAAAACCAAACAGACATAGAAGGTACCAAGCAGAATCCAAAGCAATATCCAGAGAACAGACCGAATCGTACACAGAGAATCAAGCCACCAGAACACAGCACTAACACACTCAGGGGTCACCACACAATGCCAAGGGCAAAAGTATAACTGACGGGGACGGGAGCGTCCTGAGGCTATAAGAAGCCTCTCCCAGAACCAGGGAGAGGCCACAATCATAGCCCCAGGTGTTCAGGTAAGCCTGCACTGGGATCACAACCTTTAACCCCAGAAATGCCAGTCATCAGCACTGGTTCCAGACATTAACCCCACGTGTGCAAGTCAAACCCACACTGAGATCATGACACCTCAGAGATATTAGTGGTTTCAACTCAGTGTGGTTTTGCCAGGGATTTCTCCCTTTACTTTGGTTATGTGCTTTCCACCCCACTTTCTCTGTTTATATATGTCATCACCTACCCTGTCAGAGGTACACTTTATTCATCATATGAATTATGTTGAGGTGTGTTGTTCAGCATTACATTGCCTGTTTCTGTAGCGTCACTTTTTTTATTCCACAATTTTACTGCACTTGGTATTTCAATAAAGATTTGTACTTTTACCCATATGTACGCTGGACTTTTTGCACTGTTTCTCTTTGTATGGTATATTACCTCATACACGTGCAGCTCTGTTCCGTGCACCTTGGTCCATGTACACAAGCGGCTCTGCTCCTTACACCTCGTACACACGCGGCTCTGCTCCTTACACCTCGTACACATGCGGCTCTGCTCCTTACACCTCATACACACGCGGCTCTGCTCCTTACACCTCGTACACACGGCTCTGCTCCGTACACCTCGCACACACACAGCTCTGCTCCGTACACCTCACACACTCGCGGCTCTGCTCCGTACACCTCGTACACACACGGCTCCACTCCATGTACACACAGCTCCACTCCGTACACATTTCTGCTCCGTACACCTCGCACACACACACAGCTCCGCTCCGTACACCTCACACTCGCGGCTCTGCTCCATACACCTCGCACACACACACGGCTCCACTCCATGTACACACACAGCTCCACTCCGTACACATCTCTGCTCCGTACACCTCGCACACACACAGCGCCTCTCCGTACACCTCACACATTCGCGGCTCTGCTCCGTATACCTCGTACACACACACGGCTTACTCCGTGTACACACACAGCTCCAGTCCGTACACATCTCTGCTCCGTACACCTCGTACACACACACAGCTCCACTCCGTACACATCTCTGCTCCGTACACCTTGTACACTAGCAGCTCTGCTCCGTACACTTCACGCACTCACGGCTCTGCTACATACACCCTGTAAACCCCCATGACCCCACAAATAAACTTCCCTCATCCAGGACGATGGCAGCCAGCACAGACAGCAGAGTCCTGCATAAAACAAGGGCTGATGCGCACAGGACCTGTGATGAGGTCATAGGAGGGGAGAAGTCAGGGTCACATGATCAGGGGGCCCTGACTCCTTCCCTCCTGTGATCTCATCAATTACAGCCTCTTGCACAACCGCAGCACCAGTGTGCAGAGGCTAAATTGTAGGTGCTGCGGGTAGAGCAGCGCATAATGCCGCCCCATGCTGACTGCCGCTTCAGCACCTGGCTCAACTTGCCTCATTATAGCTGCGGCCCTGCCCACAGTATAGGAAACCGTTGGCTGTAGGCTTTCGACCCTCCTCCTCCTCTATAAGCGAAAGCTCGTCCACAGAGCGCAGTCGCACGAGCACTCCATCTGAAGCTGTCAGTGTTGCACACGAGGTGTCCCACTAACGAACAGCTAGTGGTAAGCGTCAGCAGGCTATGTTAAAGATGATGTCTTTGGGCGACAACAGACACATCGCGGAGGTACTGGCCGACTACTTGCAGTGACAAACTGAGTCATGGCTGAGCAGTCTACATCTTGAGGCAGGCAAGGTAGTGAGTGATAACGGCCGTAATTTTGTGGCAGCCATAGCCCATGCAAAACTCACACACATACCTTGCCTGGCTCACACTTTGAACCTGGGGGTGCAGTGCTTCCTTAATAATTATCTGGAGTTAACATCCCTGCTACATAAGGTGCGAAGACTGTGCTCGCATATCCGCCGGTCGCCCGTACACTACAGTCGTATGCAGAAGCTGCAGCGATTGCTCCACCTCCCCAAGCACCACCTAACCATAGACGTGGCAACAAGGTGGAACTCCACCCTGCACATGGTTGAGAGGCTGTGCGAACAGAGGCAGGCTGTAATGCATTTGTGGGAGGATACACGGGCAGGCAGTTTGAGGGAAGACATGGAATTGTCAGGTGTGCAGTGGTCAAAGCTGAAAGACCTCTGTAAAGTCCTTCAGTGTTTTGAGGATTGCACACAGCTGGTAAGCGCAGTCAATGCCATCATAAGCATGAGCATCCCACTTATGCGTCTGCTCATGTAAAGTTTGATGCACATTAAGGATCAGGCGTCTGCAGCGGAGGAGGAGGAGGGAAGCCTTGATGACAGTCAGCCATTGTCTGGTCAGGGAACTGTCCTGGACGAGGTGGAGGAAGAAGAGGAAGAGGAGGAGGAGGATGAGGGGGATGATTATTTTCGGCAGGAGGAAGCTTCTCAGGGGGCAAGAAAAAATGTTGGTGTTCCAAGGTCAGGTACAGTGTTTGTGTGTGACTGTAGGGATGTGGATTTGCCAGAAAGTGCTCCTCCACCCAGCAGTGGCAGTGCAGCATTGACTCCTGGAACATTGGCCCACATGTGCGATTATGCCGTGCGGATCCTAAAAAGGGACCCCCGCATTGCCAAAATGATGAGGGATGACGACTACTGGCTGGCTAGCATCCTCGATCTACGCTACAAAGGCAAATTGCACAACATCATGCAACAGGAGAACCTAGAGATAATATTGGCTAACAAACAAGCAACTCTGGTAAACCGTTTGTTTGAGGCTTTCCCACCACAAAGCAGCAGTGCTGGTTCACTACGAGCCGTAGTGGGCACAATGGAAGAGGTGTTCGTGGTGCACACAGCCAAAGTGGCATTGGAGACAGGGGTTTAATGACCATGTTGTGGAATGATTTCTCAAGTACCGCTCACAGGACTGCTAATACTGCATCGATTAAAAGTGACAGGAGACAGCAGTTGTCATCTATGGTTATAAACTACTTCTCCCATATCGATGTTCTCCCTCACAGGTCATTCCCCTTTGACTATTGGGCCTCTAAACTGGACACCTGGCCTGAATTGGCACAATATGCCTTACAGGATCTCGCTTGCCCTGCTGCTAGTGTGTTATCTGAAAGAGTCTTCAGTGCTGCTGGATGAATCCTGACAGAAAAAATGACCCGTCTGTCGACCCAAAATGTTGATGATCTAACCTTCATTAAAATGAACCATGCATGGGTTTCAAAGGATTTTGCCCCACCTTCCCCTGATGACACATAGGTTGCCAGAAAACTGCCTCGCTTTAGTCCTCCTCTTCCTCGGACTTGCCCAATTCCGCCCTTTGCAGCAGCTGAATGTCCAGCCAACACATCACCATATGCCATTTTTTAAACCTCCCTAAGTGGGCTGCCCACCCACCCACTGTTACGCGCCCCGACGCTCACCTGGGGTCCTCCTCCTCCCTGTGCACTCCCCCTTCATTCTCGCGCCGTGCCCTGTCTGGCTTTGCAGGGTCACGGCGCGTCAGAGGCCCGCACATCCGCACTCGCTCGTTTCTGACCGCTGGGCATCCTGGTAGCACGTGACCCGGTAGCTCCGCCCCATCATGGTGGCGCCCACCGGGTACTTCTGCGTGGCGTCTTGACTGGTAAGACGCCTGTTTGTCATGCTCCGTGGCGCTTAGCGTTCCTGCGCAGCGTCGCCCCCGACTCTCAGGTCCCTCTGCTCTCCTAGACTTCGCTCTGCTCACTGCTCTGTAGCCCCGTCTGGGATCTCCGCCCAGTTCCCTCTGCTGCCTTCCTCTTTGTTTTCTGTGCCTGTTCCTTGCCTGTTCCTCTGCCGCTGCAGTTGTCTGTATCCTCCCTAGCCAGTGTTCTGCCTGTACCCCTAGGCCAGTCCCTCCTAATCTTATGTCCTTCTTCCATTCCAGCGTTTCTGTCCCGGCTCCGTCCTGATTCAATCCTGGTTCCCTCAGTCTGTTCCCTCCTGTCCCGGGTCTACTCTATTCAGCATTCTTTGGCCTTCTCCTCTGTACACTCCCCGGGTCGTCCCTTTGGTTCCGGCTGTCGTGGTCTCACCCCCCTTGGGCCTGCCCCTAACACTCCCTGTATAGGGGGTGGTCATCACCTGGTCCGCTCACCCTTGGGGGCTCTGGAGCCACGACCCAGAGGGTCCACTCTCGGGTTTCTACCTAGAACCCTAACACCCGCTAATGGCTGGGGCCAACACCTGGCGCACTCAGGCAAGTGCCGTTGCTCTGAAAAGGTGGATGAGCCCACTGATGGCCGACAGCACTGGCACAGGGCCCCTCATAGTACAATACAGTGTCTCTGACGGTGGGGGGTCCCACTTGCCATCAGACACACCAGCGTACTATGAGGGGCCCTGTGCCAGTACCGTCGACCACAGGTGTGTCCCCCCTGCTTGGTCATGGCCACAGCACTTGCAAGTTGCAATACTTACCTCTCCCTGCTCCACCGCTGTGTAGTCTGGGCAGTTAAATCCTTCACAGGGACAACCACTAGAAATTTGGTGTATTGATTGATGATGGTTAAGATGTAGCTATGGCCTGTCCTGCTGGCCTCTACCTTCAGATGATCAATGGCTACCATTTGTAATGAACGTCAACTTACAAGCAGATGCAGTGGTGCTTTATGCTCACCTTTCACAGTTGTGATAGTCACAAACGTGTGGCATTCCTGCCACCATTTTTCAATGTCTCCTCTCATGCCAATCCAATAGAATCGCCTACGGCCTGTGGCTTCTGTCTTTTGCACTCCAAAATGACCAGACACATCATGATAGGCGGTGAGGACCATGTCTACATCTCGCCCTGTGATCACAATTTGATGGAGACGAGTAACCGTGATGTGATCCACGCTACTGCGATAAAGCAATCCTTTCTTCACAAAGAACCGTTTTCGCTGTCTGCACAGACACAGTAATTGAGGGTCTGCATCGACTCTGCAACATCTACCGGGAGGTTTTCTCACGATGAGTAATTCCCAAATTTCTGCTAACACTCGACTTTCCGTCTGTACTTGTATCCATGTGGTTTCCAGTAGCGGAGAGTCTGGACTGGCTTACTGAGATTGAAATATATACAAAGATTTAAAAGTACCACAACGCTGTATACTGTTGTACGCTTCGACTACCTTTCCCTTTTTCTACTTTTTAAATTCTGGTGTAATACATAGTGAGCCTGTGTGTCTCTGTGTCTGACGCCGGAAGTATAGACAGAAATTTACAATTACCCCTAGACTGGATACACCTGCTATGTGCTGATACAGTACCTTTGTTCAAAATTTTGTATTACGGTATCATCCATAGTGAGTGAGCGTGTGAGGTTTACGCCTTCTATATATACAGTGAATCGGAGATACCAATTTTTACCCTATACTCGATACAGCTTGTATCTTGTTATACAGTACCTTTGTTCGACATTTAGTATTACTGTCATGCTCGCCATGTCTGTCATGTCCGCCATGTCTGTTTTGCCTCATGACCCCTGGAGCGGTGTGCACGCGCATCTCATGACTGCTATCCTGCATGTTCCCTAGAGCAGTGTGCACACTCACCTCATGACTGTTGGCTGCAAGATGCCTGCGTTTCTGCTCTGCCTTCTGTGATCATCTCTGCATGTCTGAAACCCCTGATCATGTGACCTTTCCTAGGTTCCAGCATTGTCTGGTTCGGCAATCATCTCCGCATGTCTGGAATCCCTGGTCATGTGACTACTCTCTGTGATCCTGGAGGATCTGAACTGGAAGCTCTCCCCTGGTCCTGACCCGGAAGTGGAGGTGCTAATGCCCTAAATCAGACCTCCCCTCCCTATGCTCAGGGCCTGAGTATTGTGTTGCTTCCCTGCATGGCTGCTTGGTCTGCTGGGTCGCTCCCTCTATTCTGTACCCCTGCACTCTGCCCTGTCGTGCATCTCTGCACACGCTCTGTGCTTGTACTCCGTCTCTTGTCTCGGGCCATGTCTAGTGTTTGTCCTTTGTGCCATGTTTTGTCTCTGCTCTGCTTTGCCTTGTAGTCCTTCGTGGCTCTGATTCCGTTCTGTGCTTCAGTCTAGCTTCCGTTCCTTGTTCCGTACTTTGCCTTGCTCTGCATTGTTCCTCCCTATGGTCTCTGTCTGCTTTCTCTACCTCGCTCTCTCCTATGGTGCTCTGTAGTGCTCTCTGGCACACGCACCATTTCTCCTCTCTTACTTTTGGTGCTCTTTTCCATGTCTAGTCCCAAGGCTCTGCCTTGGCCCGGCTCTGGGCTTCGGCCTACGCTCCGCTGCTAGACTCTTTCCTATTGTGCTCTCTTGCACATTTCTAGGCTAGTCCCAAGGTTCTGACTTGGTCTGGCTCTGGGCTTCAGCCTACGCGCCGCTGCTAGCTCTGTTCTTGCTCTGACCTGATTCCGTGTTTTTGCCTATGCTTCTGTTCCTGGCTCCGTACTCTGCCTAAGCTCTGTCTTGTTTCTCGTCTTGTCTTGCCTTGTTGCTTCGTGTGCTCTTTGCATGCGCCTGACCTTCCTAGCCTCCTGTTTGTGCCTCAGCCGTGCCTGCTCTAGCCGTGCCCGCCTGCTTTTGCCTCAGCCGTGCTCGTCGGTCAGTGACAGCTGTGTCGCCTGCCATGCCTCAGCCGGGTTCGCTGGAGTCTTGCCCGTCTGTCAGTGCCGCAGCCCGATCAGCTAGCCAGTGCCCCAGCCATGCCCTCTGTGCTCCCTTGCACCTCACGATGTTTCTGCACTGTGCTCTACGTGCTCTCTAAAGCAGGCGCAGGCCCTCGCCTGCTCCTTGGCATACCTCCCCGTGCTTCTGTAAAAGTACGCGCAGGCCTTGCCATGTACCCTGTCGTGCCCTCTTGCACGCACAGGCCCTAACCCTGTTCTCGCACCCTGACCCTGGCGTGCCCTCTGCACATGCAGGACTCTGCCTTGAACCTGACCCTGGCGTGTCTCTCTGCACGCGCAGGACTCTGCCTCGAACCTTGACCCTGGCGTGCCTCTCTGCACGCGCAGGACTCTGCCTTGAACTCTAACCTTGGCATGTCTCTATTCACGCACCTTGTTTGTATGTTGTACCTGTCCCTGGCATGCCCTCTGCATGTGCAGGCCTCCGTCCTTGAGTCTGACCCTGTCATGTCTCCTAGCATGCACCCTGCCTTGTATCCTGGTTTGCCTGCCGGATTCCCGAAGCCTGCCGACCGCTGCCAGAGGTCCGGAACCAGATGACTGCGGCCTGATGTCCGGAGCTGATGTCCGCAGCCTGATGCCTGGATCCTGTCGGTCGCTGCCAGATGCCCGGAGTCCGATGCCATCGCACCCTGCCTTGGACCTTGGCGTGTCTCTGCACGCACTCTGCCTTTTACTCTGGTGTGTCTTCTAGCACGCACCTTGTCTTGGACTCTAGCGTGTCCTAGCACGCATCCTTCCTAGGAACTCTGGTGTGACCCCTAACACGTACCCTGCCCTGGAACCTGGTATGTTTTCTGCACGTGTTACGTCTGGAACATTTGGTGTGCCCTTGCATGCACCTTGCCGTGTTTCACCGTTTGTGCCCTGCACCTGATTCCCTGTTTATGCCTTGCACCTGAATAAAGTGTGTAGCCACATTTGCTGAAGAAACCCTGTGACTTTGCTTTATGTTTCGTATCCTGTCCGTCCTGTTGCCAGACACTCAATAGTGTCTCCCTGAGCCTGCCGTCTGGTCCAGCTGCTGTGGTGGCTCACCCCCTTGGTCTTGCCCCTGACACTCCCTGTATAGGAGGTGGGTTCTCACTAGGTCAGCTCGCCCTAGGTCGGTGGGTGCCACGGCCCAGAGGGTCCACTCTAAAAAGGAAAACGACTCAGCGTAAGCTGACGCTCGTCACAATTACAGTCAAATCAATACTGAGTAAGCGTCTGACTGTGACTACGGGACTATGTATACAGAGATTTCAATTGTACCCTGCAATATATATACTTGCTATCTTGTTATCCAGTACCTTTTTTACAACTTTTTTTATTATGGTCAAACCCAGACTGAGTGAGCGTCTGAGGGTGACTCCGGAAATATATACTGAGATTTCAAATTTGGCCAACACTGTATACAGCTGTACGCTTCTGATACAGTAACCTTTTTAGCTATTTAGATTCTGGTGTAATCCATAATGAGCCTGTGAACGTCTGTCTGTTACTCCGGCAATATATTAGAAGCTTTAAGATTACCCCAACACTGTATACAGCTGTACGCTTGTGTTACATTACCCATTTATAGCTTTTCATATTTTTGTGTAATCCATACTGGACCTGAGAGCGTTTGTGTCTGCCTCCTGAAATATATACTGAGATTGAGAATGTTTACACTATACTATATATACCTTGGATCTGGTGATACTGTACCCTTTTTCAACTTTTTATTTTATTGGGTAATCCATACTGAGCCTGTGAGCATCTGTGTATGAATCATGAAATATTTATACGGAGATTTACTGTTATCCCTAGACTGTATAGAGCTGTACGCTTCTGATACAGTACCATATATCTGCTGGTATTTTGGGTCCATTTTCCAAAACATGAGGAAGTATGGTGGAAGAGGACGCAGACGTGGCCGTGGGGGGCCACCTGGTACTGATGGTGGTGCATCTGCTGGTAGTGCCAAAAACACAATAGCAGCTAAGGCAGGAGGTGTTGAGCCTGCGTCATGGTGTAGCTCTGGAAGGCCTGTAAGGCTCCATTTTCTGGGAGTAGGTAGCTTTTAAAGCCGGAGCATCAGGAACTGTTTTTGGCTTACATTGCTGAAACAGCCTCCAGCTCTATCGCCTCCTCTTCTGAAGTTTAAAAAATGCAAGCACTGAGTCGTAAGTGCAGGCTTCTGGTCAGGAGCAACCCCTTTCCTTGTGTCCTTCACCCACACCAAAAGTGAAGGATGTGGCAGCACACACTTCAGATTACTCCATGGAGCTCTTTTCACATACCATGCCTGGGTTAATTAAAAATGGGGCCCATCAGACACTGGAGCAGCATTTACGGGGCCCATTATACACTGGAGCATTAGAAATGGGGCCCATTATATAGATGGAGCATTATTAGGGCCCATTATACACTGGAGCATCATCCATGATGCCCATCATATAATGGAGCATTAGAAATGGGGCAGATCAGACACTGGAGCAGCATCCATGAGGCCCATCATATACTGGAGCATTCCAGATTGGGGACATCAGACACTGGAGCAACATTTACGGGGCCCATTATACACTGGAGCATGAGATATGGGGCCCATTATATAGATGGAGCATTATTAGGGCCCATTATACACTGGAGCATCATCCATGATGCCCATCATATAATGGAGCATTAGAAATGGGGCAGATCAGACACTGGAGCAGCATCTATGGGGCACATGATACACTGGAGCATTAGAAATGGTGCCTATTGTACTATACCTATATTTCTGTGCCGTATCGGAGCATCATGAGTTGTGGTATGTGTTAAAGGGGTGCACGAAAACCTGGAGCCAGCCCTCCCCCCCACAACTTTAGCCAAATAACCCCCAGTTTTCAATGCGTAACTATTATTATGAAGTAAATTAAGGTTTACAAGCTTCAGTAATAAGAATTGATGTTTTTTGCATTGAATTGGGCACTGTAGGTGTGTTTCCTGTCCTCCACTCCCTGCTGACTTTGCATCCCCATTGACTTGCATTGAGTTTCGAGTTTCAGTCGGTCTCCGACTTTTCCCTATAGCCGGCCGACTTCGTTCGACCCGACTTTTGCGAAAGTCGGGTTTCATGAAACCCGACTCGACCCTAAAAAAGGCAAAGTCGCTCATCTCTAATTTTGAACATAATGAAATATTGTTACAGAAAGTATGCTGATAAAATTAATATATAAGATGTATTGGGGTATAATACTGTAGGTCTGGGCCAGTACCACCTGTACGTATCCTTTTCAATAAAGTATCTACCTGCTCAATAAACAATCTATAACCATAAGACAGATGATCTAGAATCCGTCCTTAGTGATGAATAACAACCCTCCATCATGTCTACATTGTCTGCATGGTAAAACTACTCCTCATTCATGGATTTTCCTTCCTGATTATTTTATGCTTTATTTTTTGTTTTCTCTTTGTTTTCTTTTCTATACACCTTGAAATAAATGGGATTTGTGCTAAATAATGCCACTTGTCTCTGTTTAGTAGAATGCGATGCGCAGAGCTTTGATTAAACCTTGATTATGCTATTTTGGAAACAAAAAGCAATATGTCTGATGCTTCAGAAGTGGCTCGATCAGCCAGAACACCTGCGAAAAAGCACCCTGCCCCCCTGTTCACAGAATCGCATGGCTGTTCTCCATCGCTACTGTATATGTACAACCTGGTAATAACAAGGCGGATGCCAAAGTTTAATTGATAGGCTTTTTTCATAATTTTGCAACTATTTCCACCTACCAGGCGTTAGTTAGCTGTAGAGGAGGCAGAGGTAGCAGAAGAATTGTTGGTTCTTCAGGGTCTCTTTGCCACAGATGAATGCACCATCATCCCTAAGTGGAACATGGGAGGCGCAGTGGAATCATTTTATAGTTTTTACATTTATGCTTACAAGCCTTTTCAGATGGTTTCCTATAGCCGCGCGCCCTTCTTAAGACAATTATAAAAATTTGACTTATACATGCTTCCTTACCTCAAGAAGTCTAATTTCTCATGGCAAAGAGTTAATATTATTTTTAAATCATCAAGCAAAGGCTGCCTCACCAGGCTGCAACCCACATCACAACCACTAGTTGGCCACATATACTGTATAAAAATAGAGCAAAAACATCTCCTGACAGAGTATCAAAAAATTATGGTTTTCTTTAGAGTTGGACATTTTGGGATGTTCTGCTGTAGATAATTTTGTACTGAGATGCCTTCATCAAAGAAGATAGGTTGGCAACATTTTTATTATTTACTTTAAATCCATGAGATCTGGTGTTTTGTGTCAAAAACAGAAGTCTGACCTCTTCTTATAATTTGAACCTGTTTCGATTGAATGAAATTGTCCCACTAATGAAAAATATTAAGAAGGTTATAAAATTACTCATCTTACTGTTCCCCACACAGATAAGGCTCTGACACTACCCGCTTCCCTGCTGTTCACCGTATCACTCCAGCATAACATCTCAACATTGATAAAAAATCAGAGCAGCCAATCACTTGTGATGGATGTGACCTACCTCAACCAGTGATTGGCTGCAGTGGTCACATGCCCACACCAGGAGGTCATTGCTGGAGTAGAAATTATAGAGACAGGTGGGGGGGAGTAGTTGGTGCCAGAATCATAGTGTTGGAGGATTGATAGTGAACTATTACTTCTTTTGCAGAGATGAGCTGATCTGTTGACAAATGAATTCACAAGGTTCACCAAATTTTCCTCAAACTTTTGATTTGCGGTGAACACAATTACGCAAGTTTCAATACTGTGTAATTGCTCAAACAATACACCTGGGGAGAGGGAGAGAGGACACCACTAATCATAAGAGCCTACACTCTACAAGAGAGAGGACCTCGCTGACCATAAGAGCTTACACTCTACAGGAGACAGAGGATCCCACTGCCCATAAGACCTTACGTGCTACAGGAAAGAGATGACGCCGCTGACTATAAGAGCTTACACTCTACAGAAGAGAGAGGGGACCCCATTGAAACTGTCTTTCAGTGAGAAATCAGAAAGCCAGGTTTCCACTTAAAAATCATTAGGCCTACTATTGGGGTGCAGCCAGAAGGCCCAATTAGCTAATCCAAATCATTTGTGATAAAACTGTGTTTCAATGACCGATCAGAAGGCCAGATATTCACTTAAAAATGGTAAGGCATAATGTTGGGGTGCAGCCTCCCGAGGAAGAAGAAGCAGACATCTTAAGAGGATTATTGTATTACCCTCCTTATAATTTTTTACTGGCTTTGCACTTTCTGCAAAGCCTTTATGAGTGTAGAAGTGCAACAATAGTGTGGCGCCCCTGAGGCTTCAGTCGCCACAGAGGTACTGCACTTTCTCCTAAGGTGTAGTGCCCCACCATCCAGGTAAGGTGGGAACTCCTGACCACACTCTACACCTGCATTCCACACATAGGATAGTTCAGTGGGGCCACCTAACAGCTTCAGGCTGGGGGTTAGCAGAGAACCCCTCGTGGAACCCTGCTTCATAACACGAGATGTGCTGGGAGGCGGGTGGAGTGAGATGATATAAAAGAGTGGGAAGAGTTAGGGGAGTGAGTTGGTTGGTTAGTTGGAGAGAGAAGAGAGAAGATGGGTGTCTGAAGGACGTGCTGCAGCAGGTCCCAGTGATCTGGGCTGCTGGCACGAGAAAGACCAGAGAAAGAGACTGATAAGATTGATAACCTAACCTTCCATAAGAGAGAGAGAACAGATCGGAACGAAGGAGAATAGAAGGGCGGTGGGAAGCTGGTTGAAGAAAGATAGAGAACCCTTCCAGTCCAGAAAGCGCAAAGGCCGGGGCCCGGTCCCTGAGGTTGATTGGATCTTTATGTCCGGCAACAGACACCGGAGGAGTAGTGAGCCGCTAGCGCCTTGCTCCCATCATAGACTTGGGACACAACAGCAACTGAATAGAGAGCCGGGACGCAGTGAGGAGTCCTCGAAGCAGGCTGCAGCTGTCTGTCATACAAGTAAAGACTAGCAACACCTAGAGAGAGGCATTCCAGGGTAACTAAGTACTGGAGTGCTTCGCACCTAAAGGCGCATTGGAGGAGTCGTTCAGTAGGTACATGTTGGCGGAATGTGGAAGGGCGAATCCTATCCTGCCTGGAGGTTGGCTGGAGCCCTGACCTGGAGAACACGGTACGGAGGCAGGCAGTTGAGTGAACTGCAAACAGTGAGTAAAGCTTTGGAACCGCATACTCGGGTGTCCTCCAGTTATTCCTGCACCACTACACCTGGGTACCAGCCTCCATACCATTCTGCGCCTCTCCTCATCCATTGCACCTACACTGCCCTGGGACTACAGCTCCATCAGTGGGGAGCTACACCATCTTTGCTGCACCACACCATCAGTCCCAGCGGATCTGCATGCAGCGTTGGCTCAACATCTCACTTGCCAAACACCACGGGTGGCGTCACAAACTATTCTAATAAACTTTAACACCATTAACATCACCGCCATTGATATTGGGCGCCCAGGGCCACGGACTGGGTCACTGCTGCTGTGACACATTCCCATCTTGACACCGGCCCAGTACCAAGTACCCTGCTGCCATGGGTGTGCGAGGGCGACCCAATAGCATTTTAAAAATATTTATGTTCAAACATTTTTTGTGGATTCAATTTTTCATCAATACAATTTAAAGTGATCATTGTTACATTATGGTGGTATGTAAAACTGCAAAAAAGGTTGAAAAATACTTCTGGATTCAATTACTCACCAACAGAGTATTACATGCTTTGTGGTACATTTCGGGTTTATATAACACTCCAAAAAAGTGTTCAGAAACATTTCTGGATTCAATTACTCACTCATACAGTATTTCAAAAGTGTTGAAAAATTTTTGTTTAATTAGTCATCCATAGAGTATTAGGTGCTTTCTGTTACATTTCCTTGCTAAATAAAACTCCAAAATGTGTTGAAAACTTTGTGTTCAATTAGTCAGAATATTACGTTCTTCACGGTAGATTTCAGATAATTGAATAATTTGTTTGTATTCAATTAGTTATCCATTGAGTATTAGATGCTTTCTGTCACATTTTCACAATATAAAACAGTCCAAAAAGCATTCAAAAATTTGTCTGTATTCAGGTAGTCATCCAGAGAGTATTAGGTGCTTTCTGTTACGTTTCAGTGGTATAAAAGACTCCAAAAAGTGTTAAAAAATGTGTCTGTATTCAGTTAGTCATCTATACAGCATTGAGTGCTTTCTGTTAAATTTCAGTGGTATATAACACTCCAAAAAAGCGTTGAAAATTTTTTTGGATTCAATTAGTCATACATACAGTATTAGGTGCTTTTTTTAATTTTGGTGGTCTACAACACTCCAAAAAAGCGTTGAAAATTTTGTGTTTAATTAGTCATCCATAGAGTATTAGGTACTTTCTGCTACATTTCCGTGCTAAATAAAACTCAAAAAAGTGTTGAAAACATTTTATGCAATTAGTCATCCATAGTGTTTTAGGTGCATTCTGCTACATTTTGATGGTTTAAAACACTCCAAAAAAAGCAGTGAATAATGTGTATAAATTCAGTTAGTCATCCATACGGTATTTGATGCTTTCTGTTAAATTTTGGTGGTATATAACACTTCAAAACAGCATTAAAAATTTGTCTGAATTCAATTAGTTATCCATAGAGTATTACGTGCTTTCTGTTACATTTTGGTAGTATATACCACTCCAAAAAGGTGTTCAAAAATGTTTCTGTACTCATTTACTAATCTGTAGAGTATTACATGCTCTGGAGTATGTGGTATATAACACTCAAAAAACTGTCCAAATTTTTTTCGATATTATATTACTCATCCACAAAATATTATTTGCTTTCTGCTACATTTCAGTGGTAATTAACATTTCAAAAAAGTTAAAAAAATGTTTTGTTTTACTCATCCATACAGTATTAAGTGCTTTGTGTTAAATTTTGGTGGTACATAAAACTCCAAAAAAACTAACAAAATTTTTTATGGATTCAGTTTTTCATCCATGCAGTTTAACGTGATTCTTATTACATTCAAGTGGTATATAAAACTGCAAAAATCCCTTCCAAAAATGTTTATGAATTTAATTATTCATCTGTACAATTTAATGCTGTTCTTGTTTCATTATAGCGGTATATAAACCTCCAAAAAAACTTTCCAAAAATTTTTATGGATTCAATTAGTTAGCCATGCAGTTTAGTGCAGTTCTTATTATATTATGGTGGTATATAAAACTCAAAAAAGTTCCAGAATTTTTTTGAGATTCAATTATTCATCTCTACAGTTTAATGCCGATCTTTTTACACTACAGTAGTATTTAAATCTCAAAAAAACCCTTCCAAAAATTTTAATGGATTCAGTTATTCATTCATACAATTTAAGGCAGTTCATTTTACATAACAGTGGTACATAAAACTAAAACAAAGTTCCAAATTTTTATGTATTCAATTAGTCTTCCATACAGTTTAACATGGTCCTTGTTACATTTTGGTGGTATATAAAACTCCCAAAAAACCTTCCAAAATCTTCTATGGATTCAATTATTCATCCATACAGTTTAACTTTGTTCTTGTTATATTTTGGTGGTATGTAAAACTCTCAAAAAACCTTCCAAAATCTTTTATGGATTCAATTATTCATCCATACAGTTTAACGTGGCTCTTGTTACATTACGGTGGAATATATAACTCTCAAAAACTTTCCAATTCTTTTATGGATTGAATTAGTTATCCATACAGTTTAACTTACTTTATGTAAAATTACAGTGAGTTAAAATTTTTAAAAACAGCTTGGCTTGATGCAGTTCACTAAATATTTTTGTTGCCCCAATGACTATTGTAATATATACTGTAGAACCTGCATTGTGTAAAATTTTATTGGTTTGAAATAAAAACCAAAATTGGCCTGCTACAGGTGTACAAATTTGGTTGTTCAAAAATTGACTCTTGTCATAAATACTATAGAACTTGATTTGCGTGCAATTTTGTTTGAAATAAACAAGAAAATTGGCCTGCTGCGGGTGTACAATTTGGTCCCTCGGTACTCTGTCCCCAGCCGCCATTATTTCTCCCAGTGTGGCATCTCCGTCTTGTACCAGCACGTGTCCAGGCACATCACTCATATTCTTACCAACACATTTACTGGAATTGCCCACTTAACGACCGACATGTGGACAAGCGCTTGTGGCCAGGGACGCTAGATTTCATTGATGGCATACTCGATGAACATTGTGGAGGTCAGGGCTGAGTCCCACTCTGGCTCAGCACATGTACAACCAACGCCAAGGATTGATGGCCCTACTTCTATAAGGGTTTCCTTCTCCTCTTCCACCAGTTCTTACACCCTCTCCTGCTCCTTCTCATCCTCAATCTCCAACATGCTATCTCAGACCACAGATCAGCTGGAAGCTCAGCAGCACTGCCTCAGTAAAGCAACAACAGGCTCGGCTGAAGCTAATTTTTCCACATCACCAGATGACAGCAGCACATAACTTGTTTTTAATGTTCAATATTTGAGTGAGGCCTGCCAGTTGTTGCCTTCTAGGGTCAATGGATAACTGGATAACACCACTTAGAATTTTCTTTATGGGCTTTGCACTTTGTGTCAGTGTAGAAGTACCATAAGTACATTTTCTTAATTTTTTTTATCAATACAGTTAGTGACATCAATTGTTTATAGATGATTCGGTTTGTAATTTTTGGCAGGCTTTGGAAGAACGTTTATGAGAATAGGAGTGCCACAAATACACTTTGTTCTCAATATTTGAATGAGGCACTACAGTTGATGTTTTTGAGGGTGTATGGATGAGCCTGCTTGTAATTTTTGTCAGGCTTTGCACTTAGGGCATAGCCTTTATGAGTCTAGAAGTACCACTACATTACAATTTCAACAGAATGTGTATGAGGCTCTCCTTTGTGTCTAATACAGGGTATATCTGAGTCCCTCTATTTCCCTAATTTTTGTGAGTTCTTGCTTCCTTCATAACTTGCACTGAAATTTCCTATTTTTTTATTAAAAATTCAATTTTGGTTTACTTAAATTATTATTATTAAATCCTTTTTAAATTTTGCCTTATATACAAATCTCTATACAAGGAAAAATGTTTATTAAAATTTTTTTCCAGCAAACTCCAATTTCTCGTTAATTTTGAATGTTTTATTGTCAGTTCTTAAAGTGGGGTAAAAGTGTGACACCATTGTTCTCAGCAGCGATCTGGGAGTCAGAGATGCTTCTAGGAGTCTTCCCCATGCTATTCTCCTTCGATTCAGCACATTTCCATCCAATTCAACATTTTCCCTGCCCCTAGATGCTCGGATTTCACACTGACTCCCATTATACTTGTTACTCAAAATGAGCTTCCGAGCCTTAGGAATTTCTCGGTTAGAGTAACAAGTATCCGAGCATTTTAGTGCTCACACATCTCTGTTAAGCATGCTTTGCTCATGCCATCCCTTAATTCTGCCACTTAGACATAGAAAACAGAAGAATGCATCACAGGAGCCCCAAAGGGTAAGTATGTGACATATTATAGTTTTAAGGGTCAGAAATGATGACATTTGACCTTTCAGCCTCCACCACTAGGGGGAGCTAATTGTATATGCATTTATACAGGTAGTATTGAATGCAGTGAATGTTGCAAAAATGTGAAGGCATTGAGTTCCGCCTAGGATGTAGCAGATGTCGCTTTTTTATCCAGGTGCTGATCCCTGAGCAGCACAAAGTAGGTGCAAATTTCCCACGGGGCCCAGGGAGAGAAAATTTGTGAATCTGTCACCCCCTAGTGACTAAATAAAAACACTATAAGCAATTCCAGTCCCCAGTGTCTTCTATGTAGGGACAGTATGTCATTTTATATTTTAACCCTGTAATGGCCCTCTTCCAGTAAGTGGCCTTGGGTGTATAATTAAAGCCCGGACGACCTATTAATCTAAGTAGAGCAGCGTCCTGGAGATATCAATAAGGACATATAATTGTAAACTCTTGGGGTTGTCAAAGCATTTTAGTAAGTGGTTTGTGGCAGACAGAGAACATCCTCTGGTCTTGTAAGAAGAGTAATATTCAATCATTACAAAGATCCCAGTGAAACCATTTAAACGGCGATATTGATTTTCCCTGGTTGGCGGTGTTTAATTCCAACAACTCCCGATGAACAGAACATCACTGCAGGCAAATTACCCAGAGTTCGGGTCCTTTCTCGTTATGCGTCCACAGCCAGGCTGCCGCTCCAGCCAAAAGTTAGAATAATGGGTGCATTGATTATTTGACGACGCATACAAAAAAAAAGTGAGCCCTCAACAGTGGTCAATAAAAGCATTCATTCCAACGAGGAAACTGTATAAAACTGAAGGGAAGACTCCGCTGATTGGAATACATTTATTCTAATTTGTGAGCAGAATAGAAGAGGGGAAATTAATCTTCTCCCTCCTTCGTGCCACTTCATATACTGCAAATGAATGCACCTCGACATCGGACTTAGCATTGTGTGCGGATTTATGGGGCTTCCATCTCTTTCAGGGTTTTAAAGGGGAAATTATGTCCAATAGCAAGGAATAAGGACATGGTTATTGAAACTGTGAGGCTGAAGCTTTAGGGACTAGATTTAAAGGGACTTTAGGAACTTGGCTTTAAGCAATATAATTATAATAGGGTTGGGATTCTAGAAATAAAGGATCTACAAGGTTTGTAGGGGCTGGGGTATATTCACTTTATCATAGGAACCAGATGGGCTATAGGGACTTAGTTACAATAGCTAGTTAATAGGTAGAGATGATTGATTATTTTGCAATTGAAATTTTCCAGCTTTGTCAAATTTTTGCCAAAATTTGTAATCAATTTATTGAGAATCTCAAGTACTGCAAAGCCTCCAATATTCCTGAATGTATGTGTGTAACACTCTTAGATCTCCTAAGACTCTACTGTACACTTTTCATCTTCTTTAACACAAGCACAGCCTTAGTAATGTCCAAGAGACACCAACACAAACTTCGCAACATTGAAATTGCAACATCAAGAAGGAAAAGTTGAGGAATTATGGAAATCACAGGATGGAGGCGAACAACAAGGCCATAAAAGATGAAAAGACAATAGATGTGAAGAGTAAAACATTATGTTTATTTAGACAAAAAAGAAGGGGTGAAGGGTGGCACTAGCAACATACAGAGAGTGCCTGCAAACACGAAAGTGACCAGGTATGACTAATAATAACGTAAACGAATGAAACAAAAATCAAAGACAATGGACCAAGTATGCAAGGTGACAATAATATAGATATAATGCAAAACACAAGCTGTGCATACAAAAGGTAAAAGACACCTATAAGTGACGTATCAGCAAATATAAAAAGTGTAGATATATATGTCAGGAGAGAGTCAAACATATATAAACTAGATCAAAATAGGAGTGGTATATGCTCCAACATGAATTGCGCGTGTCACTTTAAAAAGTGAGGTCAATAGTCCATAGATTGTAACTGTATATGCAGTGCACATGCGAATGGTAAAAAAATGCTGAAAAAAGGGGACTAACCAAGAGGCTATACAGGGAGAAAAGGTGTTATATGGATAGAATGTGAATAAAATGGCACAAGAAGAAAGCAAGTGAAAAATGGGGACAAAATGTGTGTTGAGTTATAGGACCACAATGGGTAATCACAAGAATATATAGATGTATTCAGAGATGTGGAGAGGAGCTGTATACAATTGTCCACAGTGATGAGGTATAGTATTTATATACACAGTGCCATTATGTAGAGATGCAAGGTAACACAGACACAGGTATCCAATGTGCAGTTAAAAAGTAAGGCGTAAGTAAGGAATGACAGGCACAAAAGTGAGCAAATACATGGTTAAGGGTGGCTGTGCTAGACAGTTACCTGTATTGTCACACGGGTGGGTGCAAGACAAAGGACTTAATCTGAAACGCGCATCGGGGTGCGTTCCTGCACGCACCTGTGTGACTTTACAGGTATCCGTCTGATATGCTCAATGGGAGAAAAGTCTCGAAACACTGCGGGCACGGGAGCATGTTTAGGCTACGCAGGCTGCTCACAGTTGCAAGAACAACATGGAGCTTAAGGTTGTCGTTCTGAAAAATGCCTTCTGGGACACTTTGGAGAAATGGGGCACCACTGAATCCTGGACTAAATCAATGTAGCGCTGAACTGTTAGTGTATCTTCAGTGGCGACTATGCCACTTCACACCATAATCCAGGGGTAAGACCGGGGTGACGTTCCCTTGTGAAGCCTCTGTAGTTTTGATTGTTACCATTTTAAGGTACAGCCTTTTTTTATTACATTTTTCAAGGAGGTGATAATCGCAATTCTGGCGTTTTGATATATTTTTACTTTACAATGTTTACCTTATGAGTTGACTAACTTTACATTTTAAAGGACCGGATTTTTACGTATGCGGGGATACAAAATATGCTTCTTTTTGCATTTTTTTATTTTGTGTTATTTTTATACTAGTTAAAGGGGGCAATTTAAACTTTTAGAATTGTTCTGTTTGTTTATATTTTAAAAAACAATTTATTTATTTATTTTTGTATTTATTTTCAGTCTGTTTAGGAGATATGAACCTGCCATCAATTGATAGCTTGTTGGAAAAATTGCAGCATTTAGTATTAATTATGATCTTCTAATAAGCTCAGTCTGTGGCTGGGCTTCACAAGAGGACCAAGATGGCAGTCATGGCAGCAGCCCGTGAATTGTCGTGAGTGGACATCACAACTGTTTAGATGCTGCTATCAGTAATTTACTGTGGCATCTAAATGGATAAAGAGCAGCAATCGCAGCCAGCTCCGATCACTGCTTCTATAGTTAGATTTTGGGATCTGCTGCATGTGGAGCAACCTCAGCTCAGCTCCTGAGTGTGCTCTACACATGTGGACCACTGTGACAACTTGTCAGGATATTTTGTCTCCAAACAACCAACAGTTGTTAAAATGAAAAGGGAATTCACATAGCTTTATTCACATGAGGCAATCCGTTTCAACATCGTCTTGACGTCTTCATCAGGAAAACGTGCAAGCTTGATGAAGACCGCAAGTCAAGATTGAAAGGCATTGGTTTGTGTGAATAAAGCTATAATTGTTTACAAGTCTCCATGCGGATTCCCTCTTCAATTTAATTGATGCCATTGAGTGAATTAAGCAGGTCTTGTGTGTGTCCAGTATTTGGTAGGTCTTATGAGATGTTCCTGGTATTCTGGGGGCCTTGTAGGGTCTTTTATGACATATGGCATATCTTATGGGGTGTTCCCAGTATATGGCAGGGTTTTAGTTATGTTCCTGGTATACGGCGAATTTTGTGGGGGTGTTCCTGGTATATGTGGAGAGCTTATGTAGTGTTCTCACTATATGGGAGGTCTTGTGGAGTGGTCCTGGAATACATCACGTCATATGCACTTTTCCCACTGTGCAGCTAGTCTTATGCAGTGTTTCCAGTATATGGCAGGTCTTTTAGGGTATTTCCACTACATAGCAGGGGTGTTCCCGTTATATGGAAGTCTTTTGGGATGTTCCTAGTATATAGCTATTCATGAAAGGTCTTTTTGGTTTTCAGTGGTCTTGTGCTACATAACAGGTCTTGTGGGGTATTACCAGTATACTCCAAATCTTGTGAGGAGCTCCCAGTATACAGAAAGTCTTGTTGGGGTGTTCCTGGTATATGGCAGATCTTATGGGGTATTCCTGGTATATGGCAGATCTTATGGGGTGTTGCTGGTATATGGAAGTTCTTGTGGGAGTGTTCCTGGTATATTGCAGGTCTTGTGGGATATTCCTGGTATACAGCAGATCTTATGAGGTGTTCCTGGTATTCGTCAGGTAAAACGGTATGATCAGTATACGGCATGTCTTCTGGGGTGTTCTTAGAATGTGGTGGTTTGTACCTATCGAAATTGGTTTAAGGAAGGACAATTGATGAATCAGTGATAAGGTCATGAGCATACCCGAACTGTAATGTTCACGGTTCGTAACGGACACCTAGTATCTGGAACCGAACTCCGAACACAGATTTTTCACCAGAAGTTCATTTTACTGTTCAGATTCGGTGCCAAATAAAGTTTGTTGAAATGCTGCAATGCAGCCAATCAACAGGCTTTTAGGCTGTGGGCACTTCACTTCCGGAGCCATCACAGCCATGCCAAGTATTGGTATGGCTATGATTAGCCAACGCAACACGTGACCCGGCCTGTATAAACGCCGGATCACAGGTGTTGCCACCATTGTGCTCTCAGTGGCGTAGGACAGTGTAAAATAATTAAATAAAAATAAAGATGTGGGTCCCCCTATTTATAATAACCAGCCAAGGGAAAGCAGAGAGCTGTATGCTTGGAAAGGTCCAATATCCATGGACCTTCCCAGCCTATTAATATCAGCCACCAGCTGTCTGCTTTGCCTTTTCTGGTTATTAAAAATGGGGGGCACCAAAAAAATGATTTGGTTCCCTCCTATTTTTAATAATCAGCTAAGGCAAAGCAGACAGCTGGAGGCTGATATTAATATGTGGAGACGGTCCATGGATGTTGTCCCCCTCCCTGTCTAATAAGACCAGTCCTCAGCTGCCCCAAAAATGGCGCATTCATTAAATGCTCCAATTCTTGCGCTTAGCCTTGGCTCTTCCTGATTGCCCTGGTTTGGTGCAATTGGGGCATCTATCAGATATCAGTAATGTCATCGCCAGTATGTCAGGACTTTCAAAGTTTTTTGATTACTTTTTGGGCATTCCTGCTCTCTTTCAAGATGGCGTCTTTAGTCTCATGTGCTCCGTGTCTTCCTGCTTTACATCTCCACCCCAGCCTTTATTCTGTGCTAGAGTATTCTGCCTGTGTCCAGCTCCTGACCCTGGTGGCTTCTTGGCTTTCTACCTGCTTCTGTGAATCATTGTTGCTATCCTGTTTCTCCCCTCTCAGAGTTTCTACTGCATACTCCGGTTTCCAGTATTCCTCCTGCTTCCAGCTGTTCGTGTTGCTCTCACCTGCATTTGTTGTACATGAAAGCTGATTGCTGCTCTGCTCTGCAATACCTGACACTTCCTACCCAGGCCTCCCTGGATGAGTAAATATATTATTTGAACTGCTTTATATATAGTTATCCGTGTATGGACTAGTCAAAGACTTACTAGTTTTCAAGCATCCTCAAGTGTGCTTCACAGATTGCTCCGCTGATTGCATTTTCCTCTGAGGTTACCTACAGACTCTGTGCAATAGCTTCACCGTATGTTCATGGACTTTGATGTTTTCCCTGCACCTGTTTGAAACACCGTGTGATAATATAGCCTTTACCACTCATAAACTGTGCTCTATAGTGTTTTGCTCCACCGAAAAGACTCCACACAGTAAGACATGACCATGAGTAACCTGTGGAGCATTGTTCTCAAAATGATGCTCCATAAGTTGCAGTAGAGAATCACTGTACGTTATGAGAACCACGATAGATTACGTCAGAGCTGCTGGGATTATTTTTTAATAATAAATGGGTAAACCAGGGAGTGTGTCTGTGAGTATTTATTCAAATAGCTTTTTTGTGTGTGTCTTTTATCTTTAAATTCGAGGTTAGCAATGGGGGTGTCCAACAGATGCCTCTCCATTACTAACCCCAGAGTTTGATGTCAGCACCAGCTGCTGACATCAACCCCACAATCCTATTACCACAATTGCCAAAGCACCAGGGCAATCAGGAAGAACTAAGGCTAAGAGTCAGAATTGGCTCATCCACCTTATTAGGCTGGTAAGGAGTTAATATCCATGGACCTTCCCAGCCTATTAATTTCAGCCCCTAACTGTCTGCATTACCTTAGATGGTTATTAAAAATAGGGGGAACCCTCATCAATTTTTTGCAAAAGCAGACAGTTGGGGGCTGATATTAATAGGTTGAAAAGGTCCATAGATTTTGTCCTTTAACCAGTATGATAAGACCAACTCAAAGCTATCTGCTTTTGCTTGGCTGGTTATTAAAAATAGGAGAAACCCCACATTGTTTCTTACATTTATTTATTAACAAGTACAGTAAGCAACACACACAAGGCACTGCGCCATTCCTCCACTTGGACCTCTGCCTACTAATTAAAATGATTATTTTTTATGCGTTTTTATTCTATGTTTTTTAAGTTATTTTCCTATATTTGTTTGCAGGGCAATTGTTCTGCTCTTAATCCCATTTTTCTTCCTTTTGTAGCCCCCCCTAGCCCTAAGCGCAACCATTTTACAGCCATTTTATAGCACCAAAGTTCAAGTTCCCATTAGTTTCTATGGGATTCGGGGTCAAGTTCGGGTCAACTTCTTGTACAGCTTCTAGCACAGAAAAGGTGTTTCTAATGGTCATTACGTGAATCTGTCAACAAGTTTTTGCTAGCTCATCTGAGAGCATTGTAATGTAGGCAAAGAGACACCGAATCCAACTATGTGTCACTTAGTTCACCCATTCTGACACAATCAGAGTTTTAAGATTTAGCAATGCAGCAGACCTGTGAACGGTGCCCTCGCCGCCACCAGGTTCGCTATGCACATAGTCTAATGACAGTAAGCTGCTTATCACAGGAGTGGGTGCAGTTGGACTAACATGCATACGATGCTGTGGCTGCTGAAGTCTGGGCAATTATAATCACCAAGTGATTATAATTTTAACCTTCCGTGTAAAAGAACAGCAGCATGGCAGACTGACATGTGACACATCGTTGAATTCAGTGTTTAAACCCTACCTTATGCTATCCTGGCAGATTCTCTTTAAATAATAAATCCTTAAAAAAGCAGCATTCTAAAATCCAAAACTGTTGCCAAATAAAAACTTTTTGATGTGTTGCTTTTTTTTCAGATTTCGATAAATACATAGTGAAGTTGAGCAAATCTCTCGAAATACAATTTGAGCAGATTCATCCAATTCAAGGATTAAATTCAATTTTCTATTAAGAAGACCAGGAAAGATATAAAAAAAATCTTATACTCTCCCTCACCATATCTGTGCTGCTTTTGCTCCTATTGACTCTTCTGTCTTCTAAAGTATCTTCCCCTTATTTACAGTTCCGTCACATGTGATGAGGTGCACGTCATTAACATGCGTCACAACCGATGTGACAACATGGGTCCTAGTAAATAGAAAATCCGACTGGAAGGAAGATAGGCATTATTACAAATAAGAGAGGAGTCAATTGGAGGATGATAATGGCGGGACAGGTGTGGGTAGAGCCGTGGATAGGGTGAGTATAAGATTTTCTTTCAACTCTATTCCAGCTTGTCCATTCAAATCAAATTGCCTCAAAAAATCAGAATTTTTTTTGAAACATTCGAAGCAAATTTGTTTCACCTTGTATGAAGTCACTCATCTCTAGGAAATAGATAGATGCCTAAGTTTGCTATAAATACAGAAAATACAGAAAGTTTACACAAAGTCTGTCTGCTACAGAAGAAAACCCTCCTCGGCACTGAAATGAGAAAGCTGGCCTTTCAAACAGAATTATTCTCACCCACTTCATATTCCCATTCGCTATATTGATTTGATCTGCTTATCAAGACGGAAACTAGACTCCAAGATAGTACGAGCAGCCACAAATCCCAATTACATTAGTGCCATAATCCTGACAGTGATTGATTCCGAGTAATTATGTGAACACAATAATAAGATTATAAGACAATGTGCAAAGATAAGAAGAACTTCTCCCTCAATCTGTAATCAGTCTTATTTACAACATTGCTAATGGGAACTAACTTTTTTTTTGCTCAGTATTTCACTTTTTTTGGCTTTCTTAAAGCTTAAACCACGTCAAATATGTGAGATGCATAACGCACTCGGCTGGTCTCCAGCTGTCCTATAAAGAACTGATAGATCGGTGGAGCCTACACATGACCATCTCTCTGCTCCACTGGGGCAATTTAGTGCGGTTTCTTGGCATTGGTGGTGGTCAGGGGATTGGTGGTGGTCAGGGATTAGTGGTGATCAGGGGATTGGTGGTGGTCAGGGCATAGGTGGTGGTCTGGGGATTAGTGGTGGTCAGGGGATTAGTGGTGGTCAGGGGAATGGTGGTGGTCAGGGGATTAGTGGTGGTCAGGGATTAGTGGTGATCAGGGGATTAGTGGTGGTCAGGGCATTGGTGGTGGTCAGGGGATTAGTGGTGGTCAGGGGATTGGTGGTGGTCAGATCTTCACAAGATCGCATAGAATTGGACTTGTGCTGGTTGCTGAATTTTTAAAAAAAAAGAAATTCTCGAGTTGAGCAGTTGATCAAGTCACAATTTTATATACATATATAACAAATATTTATTCTGTGACTTAAGTATAAGCTTTCTTGAAGTAAACTAATTTTCTTAGAGCTTCACTATTCGGAGGATGTCTTTATCTTATATCTTATTTTGCAAAAGGTGAGTCAGGAGGCACCTGAAACTAGATGGTGGATGCGCTGTGGATTACTAGAGAACTGGACATCTGTTTTGCACCTACATGAGTGAAAATGTGAATGAGATTATACAAGTCCCATCAACTTGGAAATAGAGATCAGATAAGTCCTAATTTGCATTATTTTTCAATCATATGTGGCGCACTATGGTTTTTTATAACATGGGAGATTGAGGCATACATTATAGAGCCATACAAGGAGATACAAGGTAACCCTCTTGTCTTATTCTTCCCACATCCTCTACAATAGGCACTTACTAAGATGAACTCGAAAAAGATGTGGGGAAGTTTGAAGTGCCAATGACTTATGGTGGGAGGACTGTCAATTGGCACTAGAGTTCTTAGGTGTCTAAGAATCTGTAAGTTGAAACATGGAGATATTTCTTTTTTAAAGCACCATTACAGCTCCAGCAAACCTTCAAATTGGAATTTATAGATATGAACCATGAAGGTAAAAGACATTTTTTGTAGAGTAACTCTGAAATTGTCCTTCACATCTGTAAAACTATGAAAGAAATGAAAAAGAAAAATAAGTGGCTAAGCCGGTTATACTCTTAAAGGGAGTTGCCTCATATGGTGGATCCATACGGTCAACTACTTATCTAAATATAAACCCCCTGTCAATGCCATTTCAAACCCCCAATGATTAGATAGTATTGCCAACAGAAGCTACAATGCATTGGGTAAAATTATCATTTTTCCATGTGAAATTTGAAATTAACATACATTTATAACAACAAAATTCTAATTAAATTATCCTTAAAGTCAATTAAGACAAATGAGGAAAATTAATTACCAGTCATTTCACTATGTTGCACTCAAAACTGGGTTGTCCCATTGGAACTCAAATGGTTTCATCATAACTCGTATGGTCCATTATTACAACAATTTATCATTAATGCTCAATTGATAGCACAGTTCTAGAAGCTGAAAGCCCAGAGACCAGCTAGTATTGCCTTGGAAAACTACAGACAGCTGATACATGAAGTATTATATGGAGACTAATTTCATATTTAGGAATGAAGGTTGAAGATTAAATAAATTTTAATAGCGTAAGTGCAAAATTACTCTTCTAGTATGTTAAACTATGAGATAAATGAAGACAGGACATGTCCAGTAATCATCATTTTGAAATGGATCCAGCAACAATTAATGATCTTAGAAGGAGAAAAAAAAGATTGGGAGATAGAACTTTATTGTCCCGCTCAAAAAAAAAAAACAACAGATTGGCATTAATATCTCCAGCCTGGGACCTCCAGGAATGAAGATATCGTGAAAATTAGGAATTCGATTATTTTGTAAAGACCTAGCCACAACCCATGACTAGCTCTGTTATAAGTCACCGGAGGGGAGGTATATGGATGTGACTTGTGTTAATAAAAGCAACGCTACACCATAATCATTATCGTTCCTGGGAGATACAGTTTGATGTAGTTCTGTACCATTACTCCCAAAAAATGAAGAGTTTCTTTACATAAGAGTCAAAGACAAACCATCAGGTGTATTAGATTTCTTCTGTTTCTTCTTTTCATTTTATGCAACTGTATGTACAGTATATATATATATATATATATATTGTTCTGTCCATTTTATAACATCTTTGAATATTTTTATAAACACTGTCTTCTTTTCAGATTAAATATATAAAATTTAATAGTTTTGTTCCTCTTGCTCTATAAACCGCATCACTGAGGCCACATTTTATCTGTAACAGGTGTTCAATAATCCTGTATAAATGATAGGTGATGGCAACTGTGATGCTAGTCACAACTCATGGACAAGTCGTGGGACTGGATAGTCAAGAGGTACAGGTTCAGATACCAAGAGGTCTCATCATAGGCAAAGAGGTAAAGCAAAGGTGTACTCAGGTCTCAGTCTGAGGTTAGAATTTCGAGAAGGTAGCGGACTAAGACAAAAGGGCAAGGCAAATGGATGGTAAATTGCAATGTTAAAGGTCAGGCAAGAAAGATCAAATGCAGGATCACAGAGCACACCACTTGAGCTAAGCTACAACTGGCAGTAATTGGAGGCAGAGAGTCAGCCAAATAGCCAGCTAATCACTCGAGTAGGAGACACATGGCCCTGACACCCACAGGTCCTGATTGGACGGCTGAACTGTCACTCAACACACTGACAGCTCAGCACGTCCCTGTCATACATAGTGTTGAGCGATACCTTCCGATATCGGGAAATATCGGATCGGATTGGATCGGACCGATACCAAAAAAGTATCGGATATCGCCGATACCGGAAACCAATGCAAGTCAATGGGACAGAAATATCGAAATTAAAATAAACCCTTTCTTTCCTTGTAGGTTAATTCTACATGAAGGAAAACAACTAAGAATAATGTAGAATGTATTGGGGGAGGTGTAGGAGACATTAAAGGCATAGAGGTTTAGCCCAATCAAAAGGAATAGCAGGAATTAATTTTCTTTTTGAGATGTTCGGAGTTACCAAGATATTGTCTATGTTAAAGGGGTTGTGTAGCAAAAGAGGGAGACATTCAGAAAAGGAACATGTTGGCGGAGTGTTGGAACGGAGTGTTTCATCTAGCTTGGAGGTTGACTGAGCCCCTGACCCGGAGGACACGGCACGGATGCGGGCACCTGTACAGACTGTGAGTAAAGCTTTGGAACTACATGCCATGGTGTCCTCCAGTTACTCCTGCGCCAACACACTCAGCACTGCTACATCTCTGTGCCTGGCACTGCACCATCTACGTCTCTTCACTACCTCTCCATCTACACTGCCCTGGGACTACAGCCCTACCTGTGGAGGGCCACAACATCAAAGCTGCACCACACCATCTGTCCCAGAGGATCTGTCTGCACCGTCGGCTTAACATCTTCATTGCCGATCACAACAGGTGGCGTCACAAATCATTCACTCATAAACTTTAATCATCATCCACACGTTCAACATTTCCCTTTTACAATGGATGCCCAAGGCCCCGGACCGGGTCACAGCTACCGTGACATCTCCCATTGAAACCAATGGGCCCGGTATCGAGTACCCCACCAGCCCTGGCGGGTGATCCAACTTGGCGGAAATACATAACAGAACAGGTTGTCTGGGCTTTTCACATAATCTCAGTGCATATCTAGGCTGCAGAATGCTGACAATAAGTAATTTACCTTCTGTGGCTAGTCTGCACGGTTTCCAAGATATCATCTCTTGCTTCTAAGATAAACGTCCGGGGGGGGGTGTTCTGGCATTGAAATGAGAACTGGTCGTTTCCTCCTCCCTCACTAGTTTCACTTTCCATAGATCACTGTTCAGCGTGTGTCTGGGGGAGGAGCAGCTGGGTGGTCTGCTCGCAGCCAATCACAGCCATGCCATTAGTTAACATGCCTACATGCCTAACAGGATGTGCCCACACTTCTCAGGATTCCTGATTGGCTGAATCAAATCAAACTGGCTCATAGCATTATGGGAACTTCCGATTTCGGTATTCGATATGCAAAAAGTATTGGAACTCCGTATCGGAATTCCGATACCGCGAATATCGGCCGATACCCGATATTTGCAGTATCGGAATGCTCAACACTAGTCATACAGTATATTGGATAGCTGAACTGTTCTCACTGTTTCCACACCAAAAGGCGGAATAGTGACAGAAGCTAGTTCCATTTGTTATTGTGAGGTGGTCAGTGACCATACTTTGTTATCTATATAGTGACCCAAAGAAGAAAATTTGGTCTATCTTAGACACTCATCCAAAACAGAATAGTAACCCAAAAATGAAATTGGACACAGGAGCGTATCAAGTAAAAAAGTAAAAATCTTTATTTAAACAATTTATAAAAACATTAGCCAATACGAGTAAAAAGGATTAATGAAAAAAAAAAAGAGAGAAAAAGTGATACCAAAGTGCCACGTCCTTTCAGGAGGCACAGAATTCTAGGGGCAAGAAAAAGCATAAGGCAAAAAAAACTGGAGGAATCAAGAAGGGTTGTAAAACTGGGCAGCATTAAATAGATGAATTCTCCATAATCCCTCAGTAGGTCAGTAATAATGCAAAACAGTTTATAATTAAATATGTATAAATCCTGATGGGCAATATAAAGTGCTTGTGCAACAAAATAGTAGAAAGAGGCTAATTACACAGTGAAAGAAGGTAAAACAACCCATGGACACATGGAGTAAGCCCCGACACTCACAAGTCCTGATTGGATGACTGAACTGTCACTCACCACATTGACAGCTCAGCATGCCTCAGCCTCAATTGGATGGCTGAACAGTCTATCACCATACAGACAGCTCAGCACGCTCCTGTCCTAGACTGAATAGCTGAACTGTCACTCACTGCTTCCACACCGGTAGGCAGAATCATGAGAACAGATTGTTCCGTTTGTTATTGTGAGGTTGTCAGTGACTCACACTGGGATATATATATATACAGTTGGGGAAACTGGTGAAATAAGTATTTGATCTCTTACTGATTTTGTAAGTTTGCCCACTGACAAAGACATGAACAGTCTGTAATTTTAAGGGGAGCTTCATTTTAACATTGAGAGTGAGAGATAGAATATTAAAAATAAAATCCAGAAAATCACATTGTATAAATTATATAAATTTATTTGCATTTTGCAGTGAGAAATAAGTGTTTGATCCCTCTGGCAAACAAGGCTTAATACTTGGTGGCAAAACCCTTGTTGGCAAGCACAGCAGTCAGACGTTTTTTGTAGTTGATGATGAGGTTTGCGCACATGTCAGGAGGAATTTTGCTCCACTCCTCATTGCAGATCATCTCTAAATTATTAAGATTTTGAGGCTGTCACTCAGCAACTCGGAGCTTCAACTCCCTCCATAAGTTTTCTGTGGGATTAAGGTCTGGAGACTGGCTAGGCCATGCCATGACGTTAATGTTCTTCTTTTTGAGCCACTCCTTTGTTGCCTTGGCTGTATGGTTTGGGTCATTGTATTGCTGGAAGATCCAGCCACAACCCATTTTTAATGTCCTGGCAGAGGGAAGGAGGTTGTCACTCAGGATGTTACGGTACATGGCTCCATCCATTCTCCCATTGATGAGGTGAAGTGGTCCTGTGCCCTTAGCAGAGAAACACCCCTAACACATAATGCTTCCACCTCCATGCTTGACAGTGGGGACGATGTTCTTTGGGTCATAGGTAGCATTTCTCTTCCTCCAAACACGGCGAGTTGAGTTAATGCCAAAGACCTCAATTTTTGCCTCATCTGACCACAGCACCTTCTCCCAATCACTCACAGAATCATCCAGGTGTTCATGGGCAAACTTAGGACAGGCCTACACATGTGCCTTCTTGAGCAGGGAGACCTTGCAGGCCCTGCAGGATTTTAAAACTTTACGGCATAATGGTTTTTATTGTGACTGTGGTCCCAGCTGCCTTGAGATCATTAACAAGTTCCGCCTGTGTAGTTTTAGGCTGATCTCTCACCTTCCTCATGATCAAGAATACCCCACGAGCTGAGATTTTGCATGGTGTCCCAGACCAATGTTGATTGACAGTCATTTTGTAAGACCATGATGCAGCCCAGTTTCCTTCAAGTGCCTCCTTATTGTGCATCTTGAAACAGCCGCACCGCTAGTTTTCAGAGAGTCCAGTATTTCAGCTGATGTTATTTGTAGGTTTTTCTTTGCAGCCAGAACAATATTTCATGGCATTTGTCACAGATGAGGATGTTACTTTTAGTAGCCATTCAAACCCATCTGTGTCAACTTCTGTGCATGTTATCAAGTCAAAATCACCAGGGTCATTTGGATGTTTTGGGTTGTCATTATGATTTAGAAAGAGAAAACACAGTAGTTTTGGTGTTATCATTCATATTCTCTGAAAAAAGGCCAAGAAAGCAAAACTTCTGCCGGTGTATGTAAACTTTTGAGCACAACTGTATGCCTTCACTCCGTTCACCATTCCTGACTGAGTTACCACTCCATCACAGGTTTTGTATCCACACCTTTATGTAAACTTTCGAGCACAACTGTGTGTCTTCACTCCGTTCACCATCCCTGACTGAGTTACCACTCCATCATAGGTTTTGCAGCCACACTTTTATGTAAACTTTTGAGCACAACTGTGTGTCTCCACTCGGTTCACCATCGCTGACTGAGTTACCACTCCATCACAGGTTTTGTATCCACACCTTTATGTAAACTTTTGAGCACAACTGTGTGTCTCCACTCGGTTCACCATCCCTGACTGAGTTACCACTCCATCACAGGTTTTGTATCCACACTTTTAACCCCTTCCTGACATCCGACGTACTATCCCGTCCATGGGACCCGGGCCCCTATGCCCATGGACGGGATAGTACGTCTACCGCGATCAGCGGCGCCCACGTGGTGAGCGCCGCTGATCGCGGCCGGGTGTCAGCTGATTATCACAGCTGACACCCGGCACAATGTGTCAGGGGCGGTCACGGACCGCCCCCGACACGTTAACCCCTTGCACACCGCAATCAAACACGATCGCGGTGTACCGGGAGTTAAAGGGAAGCATCGGCAGGGAGGGGGCTCCCTCCGTGCTTCCCTGAGCCCCCCACGGCAGTGCAATGTGCAGCGCTGCTGCGGGGGGCTCCTTTCCTCCAGGCCCCCGAATCCAAGATGGCGACGGGGGCCTTCGGGGGCCTGCAGGAAGCTGGCTTCCTCAGTGCCTGCAAAGCGCAGGCAAGAGGAAGTCTTCTTCAATGCCTGTGACAGATTGCTGATCTGTCACAGTGATCTGTGATGTGACAGATCAGCGATCTGTCACAGGACAGTGATGTCCCACCTGGGACTATGTAATAAAGTAAAAAAAAATAAAAAAAAAGTGTAAAAATAATTTAAAAAAAATAGTGAAATAAATTAGTAAAAAAAAAAAAATATTCCCCAATAAATTCATTTTTTGAAAATAAAAAAAAACCAAAACAATAAAAGTACACATATTAGGTATCGCCGCGTCCGTAACGACCCGCCCTATAAAACTGTCCCATTAGTTAACCCCTTTAGCGAACCCCTTAAAAAATAAAAATAAAAAACGAAGCAAAAAATAATGATTTATTATCATACCGCCAAACAAAAAGTGTAATAACGCGCGATCAAAAAGACGCATATGAATATCCATGGTACCGCTGAAAACGTCATCTTGTCCCGCAAAAAACAAGCCACCATACAGCATCATCAGCGAAAAAATAAAAAAGTTATAGCTTGCAGAATAAAGCGATGCAAAAATAATTATTTTTTATATAAAATAGTTTTCATTGCATAAAACCGACAAAACATAAAAAAAGACCTAAATGAGGTATCGCTGTAACCGTACTGACCCGAAGAATAAAACCGCTTTATCAATTTTACCGCACGCGGAACGGTGTAAACGCACTCCCCCAAAAGAAATTCATGAAACGCTGGTTTTTGTTCATTCTGCGTCCCAAAAATCGGAATAAAAAGCGATCAAAAATGTCACGTGCCCGAAAATGGTACCAATAAAAACGTCAACTCGTCCCGCAAAAAATAAGACCTCACATGACTCGGTGGGTCAAAATACGGAAAAATTATAGCTCTCAATATGTGGTGATGCAAAAACTATTTTTACAATAAAAAGCGTCTTTTAGCGTGCGACAGCTGCCAAAAATAAAAACCGCCATAAATAGTAAATCAAACCCCCCGTTATCACCCCCTTAGTTAGGGAAAAATAATAAAATAAAAAAATGTATTTATTTCCATTTTTCTATTAGGGTTAGGGTTAGGGCTAGGGTTAGGGTTAGGGCTAGGGTTAGGGTTAGGGTTAGGGCTAGGGTTAGGGCTTGGGTTAGGGTTAGGGTTAGGGCTAGGGTTAGGGCTAGGGTTAGGGTTAGGGCTTGGGTTAGGGCTAGGGTTAGGGCTGAGATTAGGGTTAGGGGTGTGTTGGGGTTCGGGTTGGAGTTAGAATTGGGGGTTTCCACTGTTTGGGCACATCAGGGGCTCTCCAAATGCAACATTGCGTCTGATCTCAATTCCAGCCAATTCTGAGTTGAAAAAGTCATATGGTGCTCCTTCCCTTCCAAGCTCTGCCATGCGCCCAAACAGTGTTTTACCCCCACATGTAGGGTATCAGCCTACTCAGGACAAATTGTAAAACAATTTTTGGGGTCCAATTTTTTCTGTTACCCATAGGAAAATAAAAAATTGGGGGCAAAAATATCATTTTTGTGGAAAAAAATGATTTTTTTATTTTCACGTCCGAGCGTTATAAACTTCTGTGAAGCACTTGGGGGTTCAAAGTGCTCACCACACATCTAGATAAGTTCCGTGGTGGGGTCTAGTGTCCAAAATGGGGTCACTTGTGGGGAGTTTCAATAGTTTAGGTACATCAGGGGCTCTCCAAACGCACATGACACCTTCAGACCATTCCATCAAAGTCTGCATTCCAAAACATCACTACTTCCCTTCCGAGCCCCGACGTGTGGCCATACAGTAGTTTTCTCCCACATATGGAGTGTCAGCGTACTCATGACAAATTGGACAACAACTTTTGTGGTCCAATTTCTCCTGTTACCCTTGGGAAAATGAAAAAATTGGGGACTAATTGATCATGTTTGTGGAAAAAATACGATTTTTTTATTTTCATGCCCGGGCATTATAAACTTCTGTGAAGCCCTTGGGGGTTCAAAGTGCTCACCTCACATCTAGATAAGTTCCTTAGGGGGTCTAGTTTTCAAAATGGGGTCATTTGTGGGGGGTTTCCACTGTTTAGGTACATTAGGGGCTCTCCAAAGGCAACATGACACCCGCAGACCATTCCATCAATGTCTGCATTCCAAAACGTCACTACTTCCCTTCCGAGCCCTGACGTGTGTCCATACAGTAGTTTTCTCCCACATATGGGGTGTCAGCTTACTCAGGACAAATTGGACAACAACTTTTGGGGTTCAATTTCTCCTGTTACCCTTGGGAAAATAAAAAAATTGGGGAATAATTGATCATGTTTGTGGAAAAAATACGATTTTTTTATTTTCATGCCCGGGCATTATAAACTTCTGTGAAGCCCTTGGGGGTTCAAAGTGCTCACCTCACATCTAGATAAGTTCCTTAGGGGGTCTAGTTTTCAAAATGGGGTCATTTGTGGGGGGTTTCCACTGTTTAGGTACATTAGGGGCTCTCCAAAGGCAACATGACACCCGCAGACCATTCCATCAATGTCTGCATTCCAAAACGTCACTACTTCCCTTCCGATCCCCGACGTGTGCCCATACAGTAGTTTTCTCCCACATATGGGGTATCAGCATACTCAGGACAAATTGGACAACAACGTTTGGGGTCCAATTTCTCCTGTTACCCTTGGGAAAATAAAAAAAATGGTGACTAAAAGATCATGTTTGTGGAAAAAATGCGAATTTTTTATTTTCACGCCCTGGAGTTATAAACTTCTGTGAAGCACTGGGGGGTTCAAAGTGCTCACCACACATCTAGATAAGTTCCTTGGGGGGTCTAGTTTACCAAATGGTGTCATTTGAGGGGGGTTTCCACTGTTTAGGTACATCAGGGGTTTTCCAATCGCGACATGGTGTCCGATCTCAATTCCAGCCAAAAACGTCAAATGGCGCTGCTTCCTTTCCGAGCTCTGCCATGCGCCCAAATAGTGGTTTACCCCCACATGTGGGGTATCAGCGTACTCAGGACAAATTGCACAATAACTTTTAGGGTGCTGTTACCCTTGGAAAAATAAGAATTGAGGGTGAAAAGATCATTTTTGTGGAAAAAATATGATTTTTTAATTGTACGGCTTTATGTTATAAACTTCTGTGAAGCCCTTGGGGGTTCAAAGTACTCACCACACATCTAGATAAGTTCCTTAGGGGGTCTAGTTTCCAAAATGGTGTCATTTGTGGGGGGTTTCCACTGTTTTGGTACATCAGGGGTTTTCCAATCGCGACATGATGTCCGATCTCAATTCCAGCCAAAAACGTCAAATGGCGCTGCTTCCCTTCCGAGCTCTACCATGTGCCCAAATAGTGGTTTACCCCCACATGTAGGGTATCAGCATACTCAGGATAAATTGCACAATAACTTTTAGGGTCCTGTTACCCTTGGGAAAATAAAAATTGGGGTGAAAAGATCATTTTTGTGGAAAAAATATGATTTTTTAATTGTACCGCTGTACGTTATAAACTTCTGTAAAGCCCTTGTGGGTTCAAAGTTCTCACCACATATCTAGATAAGTTCCTTGGGGGGTCTAGTTTCTAAAATGGGGTCACTTGTAGGGGGGTTTCCACTGTTTAGGTACATCAGGGACTCTCCAAACGTGACATGGCGTCCGATCTGAATTCCAGCCAATTTTGCATTGAAAAAGTCAAACGGCGCTCCTTCCATTCTGAGCTCTGCCATGCGCCGAAACAGTCGTTCCCCCCACAAATCAGGTATCACCGTACTCAGGACAAATTGCACAATAACTTTTGCAGTCCAATTTCTCCTGTTACCCTTGGTAAAATAAAAAAAATTGAACCTGAAGTATTTTTTTTGTGAAAAAAAGTTAGATGTTCATTTTTTTTTTAAATATTCAAAAAAATTCCTGTGACGCACCTAAAGGGTTAATAAACTTCTTGTATGTGGTTTTGAGCACCTTAAGGGGTGCAGTTTTTAGAATGGTGTCACTTTTGGGTATTTTCTATCATATAGACCCCTCAAAGTGGCTTCAAATGTGATGTGGTCCTAAAAATAAAATGGTGTTGTAAAAATGAGAAATCGCTGGTCAACTTTTAACCCTTATAACTTCCTAACAAAAAAAAATTTTGGTTCCAAAATTGTGCTGATGTAAAGTAAACATGTGGGAAATGTTAGTTATCAAGTTTTTTGAGTGCCGTATCTCTGTGATTTAAGGGCATAAAAATTCAAAGTTGGAAAATTGCAAAATTTTCAAAATTTTTGCCAAATTTCCGTTTTTTTCACAAATAAACGCAAGTTATTTGAATGAAATTTTACCACTAACATGAAGTACAATATGTCACGAGAAAACAATGTCAGAATCACCGGGATCCATGGAAGCGTTCCAGAGTTATGACCTCATAAAGTACAATGGTCAGAATTGTAAAAATTGGCCCGGTCATGAACGTGCAAACTAACCTTGGGGGTGAAGGGGTTAAAGGGGAGTGCCATGTTTTATAAAAGAGTCGCCCCGCTTTCTACTGCATGAAGGAAATCAAATCTTTTACATTTTGTTTAGCAAAAAAACATGATTGCAATTGTTTCTAATAACGCTGACTGACGGAGCTCCAGTGCAGCCGGAGACCGCGGTGCTCCTCCCTCATGTCGCTTCCAGTTAAATTTACGAATTTTCACAATGGTGCTTTCATTTATTTCTCTGTGGATAATAAGATGTTGTAGAGTATTGGTGGCTCTAGACAACAATCAAAGAAGACAAAGAAGAGAGATTTTTTCATCTGTGTTAATAGTTACATTGTATTGTGTTATTATTTCTTTTCTGCCTAATCTTCGCTGTAACCCAATTAGATTTCATGTCCTAATGAAATGTTCATTACAAGACATTTGTTGCTTACGACATCACTTAAGTTTACGGCAAGATTTAAATGACTTGCATATATCCGCAGAGCCGCCATTACTGTCACTGGTTAATTTATTTAATGTAATATTTTAATGAAAGCCATGCGTCTTGCATAGGGTTTGTATACTTATATGATAACGTTTTATTAAATCAAGCGGTGGGTGATCACTACATGTTCCGTGTGTTTTTAAGTTTCCCGTTAGCCCTGATTTATGCATGTAATCTTCCTCTTGATATTAGCTGTGTAATTTTCAACAAGTTTTAGATTTTAATTGCTATTGTTCTCTATGACAAATGCAACATTGTCCATAGCTTTTATAACCAGTCGGATTGAAGCTCAGCTTTCCATAAGGTTAAATGTAGGGTTGTTTGAACAAATTTGTGGGTACCGTGTATAGATTTTATATGCACCCCCATCCTTCCTCAATGTTATGATCACCTCTGTGCTATAGAATGCTAGCCAATCTCTTTTATATTACTTTTTTATTCCTCATCAGCATGTACTAGTCTCACATGCCACATAACTAGCCTCTAATGTCTACATTAATGCCTCAACCTCAGATACCCATACAACTAAACATGGAACAGTGAGGTCCTCTCGCTCTTTCTCTCTTGTATAGTGTAAGCTTTTATGGTCAGTGGGGTCCTCTCTCTCCTGTAGAGTGTAATCTCTTATGGTCAGCGGGGTCCTCCCTCTCTCTTGTAGAGTGTACGCTCTTATGGTCAGCAGGGTCTTCTCTCATTCTCTTCTGTAGAGTGCAAGCTCTTATGGACAGTGGAGTCCTCACTCTCCTGTAGAGTGTAAGATCTTATGGTCAGTGGAGTCCTCTCTCTCCCTACTGTAGAGTGTAAGCTCTTATGGTCAGTGGGGTCTTCTCTCTCTTGTAGAGTGTAAGCTCTTATGGTCAGTGGGTTTCTCTCTCTACTGTAGAGTGTAAGCTCTTATGGTCAGTGGGGTCCTCTCTCTTTCTCCTGTAGAGTGTAAGCTCTTATGATCAGTGGGGTCCTCTCTCTCTCTCCTGTAGAGTGTAAGCTCTTATGGTCAGTGGGGTCCTCTCTCTCCTGTAGAGTGTAAGCTCTTATGGTCAGTGGGGACTTCTCTCTCTTGTAGAGTGTAAGCTCTTATGGTCAGTGGAGTCCTCTCTCTCTCTCTACTGTAGAGTGTATGCTCTTATGGTCAGTGGAGTCCTCTCTCTCTACTGTAGAGTGTAAGCTCTTATGGTCAGTGGGGTCCTCTCTCTCTCCTGTAGAGTGTAAGCTCTTATGGTCAGTGGGGTCTTCTCTCTCTTGTAGAGTGTAAACTCTTATGGTCAGAGGAGTCCTCTCTCTCTCTACTGTAGAGTATAAGCTCTTATGGTCAGTGGGGTACTCTCTCTTTCTCCTGTAGAGTGTAAGCTCTTATGGTCAGCGGGGTCTTCTCTCTCTCTCTCCTGTAGAGTGTAAGCTATTATGGTCAGTGGGGTCCTCTCTCTCTCTCTCCTGTAGAGTGTAAGCTACTATGGTCAGTGGGGTCCTCTCTCTCTCCTGTAGAGTGTAACCTCTTATCATCAGCGGAGTCCTCTTCCTCTTTCCTGTAGAGTGTAAGCTCTTATGGTCAGCGGGGTCCTCTTTCTCCTGTAGAGTGCAAGCTCTTATGGTCAGTGGGGACCTCTCTCTCCTGTAGAGTGCAAGCTCTTATGGTCAGTGGGGACCTCTCTCTCCTGTAGAGTGTAAGCTCTTATGGTCAGTGGGGTCCTCTCTCTCCTGTAGAGTGCAAGCTCTTATGGTCAGCGGGGACCTCGCCCTCCTGTAGAGTGCAAGCTCTTATGGTCAGCGGGGACCTTTCTCTCCTGTAGAGTGTAAGCTTTTATGGTCAGCGGGGTCCTCTCTCTCTCTTCTGTTGATTTCAAGCTGTTATGGGCAGTGGGGTTTTCTCTCGTTCTCACCTGTAGAGTGTAAGCTCTTATGGTCAGCAGGTTCTTCTCTCGTTTTCTCCTGTAGAGTGTAAGCTCTTATGGTCAGCGGAGTCCTCACTCTCCTGTAGACTGTAAGCTCTTATGGTTAGCAAAGTCCTCACTTTCTCTCTCTCCTGTAGAGTTTAAGCTTTCATGGTCAGTGGGGTCCTGTCTCTACTATATACAGTTGTGGCCAAAAGTATTGACACCCCTGCAATTCTGTCAGATAATACTCAGTTTCTTCCTGAAAATGATTGCAATCACAAATTCTTTGGTATTATTATCTTCATTTAATTTGTCTTAAATGAAAGAACACAAAAGAGAATGAAGCAAAAAGCAAAACATTGATTATTTCACACAAAACTCCAAAAATGGGCCAGACAAAAGTATAGGCACCCTCAGCCTAATACTTGGTTGCACAACCTTTAGCCAAAATAACTGCGACCAATCACTTCCGGTAACCATCAATGAGTTTCTTACAATGCTCTGCTGGAATTTTAGACCATTCTTCTTTGGCAAACTGCTCCAGGTCTCTGATATTTGAAGGGTGCCTTCTCCAAACTGCCATTTTTAGATCTCTCCACAGGTGTTCTATGGATTCAGGTCTGGACTCATTGCTGGCCACCTTTGAAGTCTCCAGTGCTTTCTCTCAAACCATTTTCTAGTGCTTTTTGAAGTTTGTCTTGGGTCATTGTCCTGCTGGAAGATCCATGACCTCTGAGGGAGACCCAGCTTTCTCACACTGGGCCCTACATTATGCTGCAAAATTTGTTGGAAGTCTTCTGACTTCATAATGCCATGCACACGGTCAAGCAGTCCAGTGCCAGAGGCAGCAAAGCAACCCCAAAACATCAGGGAACCTCCGCCATGTTTGACTGTAGGGACCGTGTTTTTTTCTTTGAATGCCTCTTTTTTTCTCCTGTAAACTCTATGTTGATGCCTTAGCCCAAAAAGCTCTACTTTTGTCTCATCTGACCAGAGAACATTCTTCCAAAACGTTTTAGGCTTTTTCAGGTAAGTTTTGGCAAACTCCAGCCTGGCTTTTTTATGTCTCGGGGTAAGAAGTGGGGTCTTCCTGGGTCTCCTACCATACAGTCCCTTTTCATTCAGGCGACGACCGATAGTACGTGTTGACACTGTTGTACCCTCGGACTGCAGGGCAGCTTGAACTTGTTTGGATGTTAGTCAAGGTTCTTTATCCAACATCCGCACAATCTTGCGTTGAAATCTCTTGTCAATTTTTCTTTTCCGTCCACATCTAGGGAGGTTAGCCACAGTGCCATGGGCTTTAAACTTCTTGATGACACTGCGCACGGTAGACACAGGAACATTCAGGTCTTTGGAGATGGACTTGTAGCCTTGAGATTGCTCATGCTTCCTCACAATTTGGTTCCTCAAGTCCTCAGACAGTTCTTTGGTCTTCTTTCTTTTCTCCATGCTCAATGTGGTACACACAAGGACACAGGACAGAGGTTGAGTCAACTTTAATCCATGTCAACTGGCTGCAAGTGTGATTTAGTTATTGCCAACACCTGTTAGGTGCCACAGGTAAGTTACAGGTGCTGTTAATTACACAAATTAGAGAAGCATCACATGATTTTTCGAACAGTGCCAATACTTTTGTCCACCCTCTTTTATGTTTGGTGTGGAATTATATCCAATTTGGCTTTAGGACAATTCTTTTTGTGTTTTTTTCATTTAAGACAAATTAAATGAAGATAATAATAACAAAGAATTTGTGTTTGCAATAATTTGCAGGGGTGTCAATACTTTTGGCCACAACTGTAGCTATTACGGTAGAGTAAGCTCTTATGGTCAGCAGGGTCCTCTCTCCTGTAGAGTGTAAGCTCTTATGGTCAATGAGGTCCTCTGTCTCCTGTAGAGTGTAAGCTTTTATGATCAATGGGTTTCTCTTTCTCTCTCTCTCTCCTCTCCCCAATGGGTATTTTTCAAGAAATTACAAGCTTTCCAATATTGAGATTTACATGAATTTATTCTCTGCAAATCCAACTTTTGGGGGAAATTCGGCGAAGATGGTGAATTTGAATTTCCAAAGATCCGCTCATCTCTTCTTGACACAGAAGTCCTCTAAAATACTTGCTTAAGATGTCAGCCAATGTTAATGTAAGAAACATTACTTTGAATTCTAGTCTTTACCTCTTGATCGTGACTGATGTTTGGAAGGTGTTAGCTACAGTCCTTGGACTCCACAGAAAGTTAAACATAACTTTTCACTGTAATCGGAGGTTTTGCATTAAATCCAATTTTCAGCACATCAGTGTACTGCAAATCGAATTTTTGGAGAGAATTGGGAGAATCCGGTGATTTAAAGTTTCAAAAGAATCGCTCATCTCTAGTTATGATGTAAATTGCAGTTGTCAAGGATTTTCTAGCATATCACCTTATTGTATTGAATTTGTATTGTGAGAAATTGGAGCATTTAATCAAATTTACAGTGTGCTATATAAGACTCCAGGTAATCCTACTGTATTATCTTACCTCAGTCAGTTATCAGGGTGCACAAAGGAAATTGATATATCTCAGAACCGTCTCTGCTCCCCCAGTAGGAATAGTTAGGCTGTCAATGATTATTTTAATTAAAAGAAACAAAGCAATAATGAAGTTAATAAATCCAATAACGAGCTTTTATGTCCATCATCTGTGAATCTGCTGCAATTAAGCAACAATTTCCAACCTACTGTATCTAATATATAATTACCTTGTAATGTCTTCACATTCTGTTCCATTCATATGTCTCCGGATCCCAGAATTCCAAGCGTCGGAAGTTCACCGACCACCATATTGGGACACCCAAGTGATGGGTGTCTCAATATAGAAACTGCTGGTGGTACCAGTCTCTTGCGCGGTAACACCAGCAGAACACCATCGCACCACATACACACACTGTATACGCCATACGCTCCACACACACACACAAACACACACTGTCCGCCGCTATCTGTCTGCACACAGATGGCGGAATTCTGATTTACTGCGCCTGCGCGAATTCCGCACAGGCGTAGTGAATCATTGGGCTAATCCTGGCGACAGATGCGCGACGTGTCTACAGGCAGAGGAAACTGGTCACATTAAAGGGGTTCATTTTAAAAATTGTCTGTGTCTGACCATACAGAGCATATTACAGCTCCTGAGCAGGGGAGGAAGCAAAAGACAATACTGACATTACAGCAGGGGATCACAGAGGATTCATTTTGTGAGGTAGAATATTTCAATGACTGCTTTTAAACAATATTTTACCTCACAAAATGTATCCTTTGCGATCTCCTGCTGTAATGTCAGTATTGTCTTTTGCTTCTTCCCCTGCTCAGGAGCTGTGGTATAGACAGGTCAAAGAAGAGAGCACAGTCGGGAGAAGTCAGCACATGGGGAAAGAGAGATTGGATAGGTGGGTGAGCACATGGGGGAGAGATTTTCAATGCTGCAAAGCCTGCCCCCATCGTGACATTACCGCCCTCCCGATGCGATAGCATCCGGCCTCCATCTAGTAATTATATAATTCTCTAACGGGAGAGGCAAAGATGTCACTAGTTTCTACACCTTGAAAATATTTTTCTTTGATTAAAGGGGTTGTCTACTGCTCAGACAGCCCCTTCTCAACCTCTTTTGTTCCCCCGTGTAATATAAGAACAGCTATTCTCACCTCTGGTGCGGGATCCACTTTAGCGTTATCGGCACCTGCTCTCCTGGGGCTCCCATTACATTATGTCACACCAGCCCTGCAGCCAATCAGCGACAGCTTTCTTCTCACTTCCTTCTGACTACATTGACATCCGTAAGAAACGAGAGCGCACCGCTGCTCTTCGACTTCCCCCAAATGTCAGTTACTTCTGAAGAAAGTGAGAGAAAAGCAGGATCAGACAATGGTGATAAATATAGTTATGAGCAAATCTGCTGAAATTAGATTTGACAGATCCATTCGAATTTAGGTAGAACATTTGAACCATGTGAAATTTATTCACCCCAAATAGAATAGTCGTTATTATGCTGTAAGGTCACTCCTGACCCTTGAGAATACTAAACTTAGGTTAAAAGGTTAAAAAAATGTTAAAAAAATTAGATTCCCCTTGACCACCCCTAACTTGCTCAGTCGTGCAGCCTCTCGCTGCTTCACTCCCGTCTTCAGTTTTGTTCCCTTACAGCATCCTCACATCTTTGGATTAGGCATCACCACAACATAATGTTATCATTTGAGGTCTAGTCACTGACTTGGCTACTCATGATGCCTGCTCGACGTAAAGTCATTGTGTTATGTAGCAACGTCATGATGTTTCGCTTGTATACACACTCACATAGCCCGAGCGTCCTTTTAATAGAGAGGCATGGTGTAGGGAGTGGAAAGCACTAGTCAGCTTCTGGTCCCGATGCTGGTGCTGACATCCCATGCAGTCCACAAGCCTTCATTACATACATAACTTGTTGGGTCATATGAATTATTCATCCTTTGACCCATCAGGTATTGGGATTTAAACCTTCCCACAGAAATCACATAGACCTTCCTTCATCAACCGCGGAGAAATAGGCCATCTGCCGTAGATGTCCAATCATTGCATGTTGCTAACCCAACTCTTTTCTGTCCAACAGCCAAGGAAACAAACCCTTGGCAGGAAAATTCTCCAGCTAAACAAAAGAAAGACCTACAGGGATTTGACTATACAAACGTTTATCTCTAGTTATGGTCCCTCCAAAATGATTCTCCAGCTTCCCGTTCTCTCCATCCACCGTTCAAAGAGATAGGTGCAGAAAGGGGATACAGAGAACTGGACTACCATTACTAAACAACCCTGTCTATGCTGGGGCTGAACATTTCATGAACATACTTCCCAATCTCTAAGACGATTGCTAAAGAAACAATGACCGTGATTAGTAAATGCCATTGGTTTGTATTTTTGGAGGGGGGGTGGGGTTTGCAGGTGTGAACAACATATTAAGGAATGGGTTTAGGTAATATAATGTAATTCATTCCATCACCAATCACATTAGTTTCTACTACTGCAATAATTAATGCGCTTATAATATCCATTTATTGGTTTCCCGGCCAGGAGCACAGATCTCTACTTGTTAGCTCATAATCTCTAAACCATAATAATATTTTCATCCAAGAAACTCTTTCAAGGAAATTCAGTCCCTGCTGTGTCAGTATTTAATTGCAAAATAAGTTAATCATGTTTTATGATACAAGAACGCGTCTATTGATTTTTGGATAAGCTCTGAATATTTATAGAATGCGGAATGCGGGAAGTAACTCAATTAGAGATGCTCCGATTAGAGTGGCAGCCTACAATATCTAGTATTTCATTTTCACATTGGCATAGATAGAGAGGAGAGGGCACCATAGCAAAGATCAAAAGAGACCCCACTTCTGCTGGTTAACACCATAGCAATGTTTATCACTTGAGATGGAGGACTTGGACTAGACACACCTATTTATTGTCCTAGACTCTGTTCATGGGCTCTATCTACTTATGGAAGTAATGGATGCCATCAACCTGTACTGGGACCACTTCTCATCAGGGACCTGGCACCAGGTGCACTGTTTCCCTCCATAATAACACCCATGTTCACACTACACAACATGAGTTTCCTCATTACATTTTTCAGAAGAATGCTCCTCTTCTCCTTGGATAATTGTGGTAAAGATAGGTGATGTAACTGCAGCATGGAAATTGGAAGCCAATATTTCCCAACATCTCAACTAGTTTTGAATTGATTTGAAGAGGTTAGGTGCCTTTACACTGAAAGATTGTAAATCGTGTGGTGTAGTGACCACTGTGTCCACTAGGGGGCACTGTTTGGATGTCCCAGGAGAGTGGATGAATGGCAAGATACTGAATGATCGCTATGTATCTCAAGGTGGGTGGCCTTGAGATGGAGATTTATGTGTGTATTAATCAGCAGTGATACTGCTGAGGTGTTGGTTCAATGTGTTAGGGACTAGTTACCTACAAACCCATCCAGGGGGTGTGTTTAATAACGCTGTTGTAAAGTGTATATGTGTGTGTGAAGGACCTGTGATGAGGTCATAGTCATGTGACCCGGTGGGCGTGGCTATGAACCATATAATGTGGCCAGGGTAGGTCACATGGGGTGAATGCTGGGACCTGATTGGTCCAGTGTGGAAGGTCCCGCTGAGATGGAGCTTGCTGGCTAACAGCCTGTGGACGTTGTGTGTTAATGGCTGCAAGTGCCTGAGAGTTCCCTGGAGGGAATGAATGTCTGCAGTATGGAGAAGCAGCCATGAGAGAACCCTGACGGGGTGAGATATAACTGTGAGGCTGAAAAGCCTGCGTATTGGACATTGCTAACAGAGTGAAGCTCTGTCATGGACGCTATGCCATTAAGTGAACTTTATGTTGCTTGCTTTGGTTTATGCTGCTGAATAAACCGCATGGAGTTATGGTTTTGTGGAAAACCCGTGCCGGATCTGATTTATTAGCTGCTGAGCGAGTATCCCCTACTTGAATGACAGCGCTACCTCACAATCAATAATCTTCCAATCTAAACTGGATGTCGATTGTGATGGTCAACGTGTGGCTGGACACTCCACCTCCAGCAGGGCGAATTTCTATCACACACGTGACCCTGGATACACCGCCTCCAGTAGGGCGAATTTAAATAATAAGGGGAAACACCAGGGAAACCGATACAATGGCGGGCCCTGCGATATGGAACGGGGATGTGGAGACCTTCTGCACTCCCCTGAGCCAGTCTCTACACTCCTAACAGTACCTATACAGGCTCCGCACCTGTCGCCGAGCTGGAGACTAAGAACCCTAGCTCGCCCTGCACCTAGCCCTTTCTAATGAAATGGACGGTGCAGAAACTAATCCCACCACTGCACTGAAACACACATAAGGGAAGTCACAAACAGGGAAAAACCACTTAGCTTTGCTCTGTTGCTCTTGCTCCCAGCAACAGAGTCCACCACCAGAATGCCGCTTTCCTCCTGAATAGCTGCCACCAAGCTCTGTCAGTGCTGCAAGGAAATCCCCTCTGTGACTCCTTCCACACCAGGACTCTTACTGTGCTGAAAGGAACTCTCTCTAGCTCCTTCCTCCACCAAGGATGGTTGGAAATGACCACTATCACCAACCGTGATTGCATCACCTGACACTCTTTTATAGCAGAGCCAGAGCAATCACACCTGCTTTATAATCACGTGCACTAAACTAAAGAAACCAGAGTGCAATGACCCTAACGGCCACCAGGGGCAAAACTAGAACTGAAACCACCACAGTGCAATGACCCTAATGGCCACCGGGGGCAAAACTATCTTTAAGCACACAGCTTAAGGAAAAAAAGGTTACTAGTGCATTTTATCTGTCATGACCCAACCTGGATCACAACAGTACCCTCCCTTAATGAGGGGCCTCTGGACCCTCAAGACCGCTCCTCATCAGGGAACCACCTACAGCGGGGACGCCCAGGTCCAGAGTTCACCCCAGCAACTACCCGAACTTCAGGTTTATGACAAACAAGCACCGCTGGTATTGGCAATGTATGTACTGGAGGCACCACACATCCTCGAAGCGCCGACCTGGGGAACGAGTTGTGTATATGTATGTTTGGGGGTAACTCGAGCTGGTAAAACTCCGCAACACATTTCCACTGGATGTTTTTTGGTGGCCACCCATATATGCTCGTTCACACACAGGTCCGGACCTGAACGTTTATTGCCACACATTCGTTTGTCACAATTCGGTGAACTGTTACTGGAACTGACAACAGAGGCGTCCCCCTGTGTCACCGCACTCACACCCCCACAATTCACCAATGGGTACACCACCCTCCAACCCCTTCCACCACCAGGTCTGCGCCTCACAGGGTTGGCTAATGGCGAGGGTTGAGACTTGCCCCTACTCTCCTGCAGCACATCTGCTGCTCTCACTGGAGAGGAAGGGGTCGGTTGTAGAGAGACGGCAGAGACAGTAGCCCCTAGGCAGCAGCCCTCACACGACTGCCCCCAGCTGACTACTTCCTTCGCCCACCAATTTATTACCGGGTTGTGTTTTTTCAGCCAAGGGAGGCCTAAAACGATAGGAACTGGCATTCCCTCCAAGACGTAGCATGACAAGGACTCCTCATGATGTCCTATACGCAGATGGATATTTTCTACGACTTGGGTCAGGCTCCCCTGGCTCAGTGGAACAGAGTTAATGGCCTGGAGGCTTATAGGTTGGGCCAGCATCCTACACCTCAGGCCATGAGTCTGGACAAAGTGAGCATCCACCAGACTGACTCCTACTCCGCTGTCCACAAGCACCGGTATCACCTCTGCTACCCCGCCAGCCAACACCTCTGCTGACATAGTAACTTGGGAGGGCAAAATGGAGGAAATATACACTCCCTGGTCGTCTCCCTCCAAACGATCAGGGGAAGGCAGCTTCTGAGATGACACAGATAATTTGGCACGCATTGGGCAAGCCTTAAGGACATGACCAGTCTGCCCACAGTAAAAACATGTCGACACCACTCCCTGAACCGTAGGCAGGCCTGAACACACACTAGCACCTCCTACTTGCATAGGTTCGCCTGGAGACTTGACATGCACTGGGCAGGCTCCCATGAAATGGCCCGGCTTCCCACAGGAAAAGCATACCCCCCTACCACAGCGAACAGCAGACAACCCCCTGGGTTTCTCCATCCGCACTGGTGGGTCCTCCTCCCTAGTGAGGACTACAGGGGGCACATTTTGTGTATGTCTCTCCCTAAGGCATCTATCCACCGGAATGGCAAGGGACATGGCGGCCTCCAGCGACCTGGGGGCGGCGTACTGCACCAGATTATCCTGCAACTTTGGAGACAGACCCTGCACAAATTGACTCCTAAGTGCAGGGTCATTCCACTGAGTGTCAGTGGCCCACCTCCTAAACTCTGAGCAGTACTCCTCAGCAACCTGGGCTCCCTGTTTACACCTACGGAGTCGGGATTACGCCAGGGAGACGCCATCAGAATCCCCATACACTAGCGCCAAAGCTGCAAAAATCTCGTCCACGGACTCTAACGATGGTGAATCATCCAGTAGGGAGAAGGCCCAGGATTGGGGATCACCCTTAAGAAGGGACATAATGGTTCCCACCCATTGCTCTTCACTCCCTGATGAACGAGGGCGCAGCCTGAAGTATAGTTTACAGGCTTGCTGAAATACCAAGAATTGATCTCTCCCTCCAGAAAACCTGTCAGGGAGGGATATCTTGGGTTCTGGCTGAGCCTGTGCCTGAACCAAACCCCCAAAGCCCACCAACAGCTGCAGCTGCTGCACCAACTCACCGCGCAGCCCCCTTATCTCATCAGTAAAGATCTGCAGCATTTGGGCAAAGGTCTGCATTGGGTCCATGGCTCAGCAGAAAAAAGAAATGTAAGGTTGGTGATAATGTGATGGTCAACGTGTGACTGGACACACCGCCTCCAGCAGTGCGAATTTCTATCACACACGTTACCCTGGATACACCGCCTCCAGTAGGGCGAATTTAAATAATATAACGTGCAGCCGGATACACTGCCTCCAGCAGGCGAATTTCAGAATTACACGTGAAACTGGATACACCGCCTCCAGCAGGGCGAATTTAAATAATAAGGGGAAACACCAGAGAAACCAATAAAATGGAGGGCCTTGCGATAGGGAATGGGGACGTGGAGACCTTCTGCACTCCCCTGAGCCAGTCTCTACAATCCTTACAGTCCCTATACAGGCTCCGCACCTGTCGCCGAGCTGGAACCTAAGAACCCTAGCTCGCCCTGCACCTAGCCCTTTCTAGTGAAAAGGACGGTGCAGAAACTAATCCCTGAGAAGGATGAATTTCAGCTCACCTTTAGTAAGTCCATAAGAACTGATTGAAAGCTCCAAGCATGGACACGTCTCTGCCAAGATGTATGTAGCAGTCCAAAGAAGAAAAGAAAAGTCCAGCTCCAGGAGATAAAATCCAGAAACTTTTATTGAATCATGGATAAAAACAAATTCATGGCTGCTTGTGATCAAATGACGGCAAACATATTAGATTACGGCATGGGGATATTCCCAAGGTCCTGTACGCGTTTCGAGCACAAGTGTTCTTAGACTCAGACTCAGAAACACACTTAAGGGAAGTCACAAACAGGGAAACACCACTTAGCTTTGCTCAGTTGCTCTTGCTCCCAGCAACAGAGTCCACCACCAGAATGCAGCTTTCCTCCTGAATAGCTGCCACCAAGTTCTGTCAGAGCTGCAAGGAAATCCCCTCTGTGACTCCTTCCACACCAGGACTCTGACTGTGCTGAAAGGAACTCTGTTTAGCTCCTTCCTCCACCAAGGATGGTTGGAAATGACCACTATTACCAACCGTAACACCTGACACTCTTTTATAGCAGAGCCAGAGCAATCACACCTGCTTTATAATCACGTGCACTAAACTAAAGAAACCAGAGTGCAATGACCCTAACGGCCACCCGGGGCAAAACTAGAACTGAAACCACCACAGTGCAATGACCCTAATGGCCACCGGGGGCAAAACTATCTTTAAGCACACAGCTTAAGGAAAAAAAAGGTTACTAGTGCATTTTATCTGTCATGATCCAACCTGGATCATGACACCAATCATCCAATCGTTCATCCGGCAAAATGATCTTTTCTGCTGAACAACAGATCATCATTCTCGACAGCTCACCATCCTGTGTACAGAGTACTTGACTTGTGCTGCCGAGAACAATAACAGCCTTTAAGCATCGAACGATCTATTACAGATCATTAAGTTTACATCATTAAGCGCGGTCAGACTGTATAAACAGGCTAAAAATGACTGCCGATTGGTAGGACAGATGTTTAAAACTGCAAATTGGATAATGCAAACGGACCTTAAAGGTTCTTTTACAATACAAGATTATCATGAATGAGCAAAACGCTCGTTCATCTGGTGAATTATGCTGCACAAAAGATCATCGATCTCGGCAGTGCATCGTCCTGTGCAAACAGGACATGTGCTGCCGAAAACAATGGCCTATTGCAGATCGTTCAGTGTCCATATTGCGGTCTGCCTGTATGAACAGTAAATTAAATGATCTCCAATCAGCAAAATCAAGTTGCTTAACAGCAGTTGTTTAGTTCTGCACATTGTCTGATGTATATGGACCATCGCTCAGCTGCATCTGTTGACATCCGAGTCTACTGTAGATATTACAGTTCTGATGCTTTTTCTAGGAAATGAGGAATATAAAGTAGCATTTTCCTCATAATCTTGATTATGCTCCAGAGTTCTGCTCCTAGAATAGAAAAATGTCCTCAATGTAGTCCCAAATGGGTTGGGGATCTCAGGCCCAGCTGCACCACAGTGAATATCTGCTAGACTCTCTGAAGGGTCACCCACTTCCATAGCCTGCCTCGCCTATACACCACTCACATATTGCACCAATCACTTTGCAGGGAGGTACCATGTTCTCTGTGGTTCCTCAGACGTCGTTACACCACTATCTTTCAAGGAGTTCAATCATCGTGAGGCTATATGAAATATACCCATCACAAGGCATAAGGACAGTCCCATAAACAAAAGTGTTTCAGCTCACCCCTTCCACAGAAAAAGCCTTTGATTCCATGGACCCCGAGCAGGGATTCGTGTCTCTGCCAGACACCAGGAAATGTACTTAAGGAAAAAAGGGGAAACCAGCTCCAAGGAATAAAATCAATTTCTTTTATTTAATTCCAAAGATAAAAATATGACAAAATCATAAATCATGCAGATACCGGGTATACCGGTGAGAAAAAGTGCCTGGCTGAAACTCGACGCGTTTCGAACACACACGTGTTCTTAGACTCAGTCCCATGTCCAACAAGAAAACCATAGTTCCAGTTCAATCCCACACAAAGCAGGGTACCAGCTCTTTAAGAACCACCAAGATACTTGCTTAGGGTCCATTTATATGAATCAACTGGCTTCAAGAAATTATATTGCTTTTTCTTGGAGAGAAAGTATTGAGAAGGTGCGAAAGGTGAGCGATTGGCAGTGGGCAGGAGCTCATTAGATCTGTGAAGTTCTGTAGGCCATAATAGTGATAGACAGTGGACACATACAGCCATACTGTAACATCTGTGTTGGTTACTGTTCTCTCTTATTTCTTCAGGCCGTTAGGTGGTGTTGCGCTTTTGTTGCGGGTGATGCATGGCTGTGTCAGTCATGTTTTATTTCTAGAACTTTTTGTTATGCTAGATCAGGGAGCTATTGGATTGTTTGGTTTTGACTGCTCCTTTCTAAGAGCACTAGGCCCTGTCTTGTATTTAAACCCCTGAGTCTCTGACTTCCACTGACAGTAAATGAGTCCTGCTTACCTGGCATGCTTTTGTATTGTCTTCCTGATTTCTCAAAATTTATGACCTAGACTTGAATTTTGACCATCCACTTATTTTTCCATTTTTATCTATGACGTAACCTCTTGGCATCGACCTCACTTGATGACCCTTGTTTCCATTGGTTTACTACTCAAGCCCGCAGACCTTCCAAAAAAGCTAGAGAAATAACGTAGAGGAGCAGCATCCAATCCGGGTGAAAAAATGTACAAAAGTTTATTATGCCATTAAAAAGACATACAACGTTTCGACCCCAATTGGTCTTTTTCAATATGTCTTTTTAATGGCAGAATAAACTTTTGTACATTTTTTCACCCGGATTGGATGCTGCTCCTCTACGTTATTTCTCTGGATTTTTTATGTCCAATTGGGTCCTTGGACTGGGAGCGTGCATCTCCTTCATTCTGAATGTGCCGTCGGCTGCTTTCTTTTCTTCCAAAATAGGTATCCGGTGGACCCACTTGTAAGACCAGATATTTTCTTTAATAATTCCATGGACTATAATACATTATTCCGCCATAAATTAATTTATTCTAAAAGCATGGTGGTAGCGAAATCTCTTAAAATCCTATTCTTTACCAAGACCAATCTCCAAAGCCCTGTTGAATGCAACAGCTTAGTACTCTGCTCCAAGGGATAATGGCATAAAGAGAGAAAATGTATTTTATTTGTCTGTCTCCTGTATAAGGCATTAGGATGGGATTGTGTAATATGGTTGCAGACCATTGAGCAGCATTAGAAGGGATAATAGCTAAAGTTAGTGTGATAGTCTTCTGTCCTGTCCAGTGCACTTGATTACTCTTCTATCCTATTTTCCCTTATTTTCTTTCACTGGAGCCCAATAATCAATTTTACTGTCTCTTATCCCCTGAGGAGAATAATGCAAGAAAAGTGCTCGGCTTGTAACTCACTTTCAAATACAATGGGATCTGCTGGTGCTTACAATCTCAGACATAGAATATTAGTATATATGGTGTATAGCGTTAGTTATAAACACATATATACTGTAAATATATATATATAGGTAAATATATCCAAAAGGAAAGAGACACCGCACTCCATGAGCTGGTGAAGATATCACTTGATTTATTGGCACATGCGGTATATGTCGGCTGGAGCAGTGATATCAGGAGAGGAATAACAGCTGACAACGGCCGTTTCGCGCTATCAAAGCGCTTCGATGACCTGTCGAAGCGCTTTGATAGCACGAAACGGCAGATGTCAGCTGTTATTCCTCTCCTGATATCACTCCCCCGGCCGACATGTACCGCATGTGCCAATAAAATCAAGCGATATCTTCACCAGCTCATGAAGTGCGGACTCTCTTTCCTTTTTGATATACTCAGCATTGTGGATTTCCAGACCAGCACCCGAAGCTGCCAGCATTTAGTGCTCTGGATACCGCACACCACCAGAAGTCATATGGTAAAAGCGGTGCCATCTGCGCTTTTCTCTTTCTTCACATGTCATAGATATAGGTAAATTATAAAAGATAAACTATTTACATAAGCATCCTTACTTTGCTGCATAAGTTTTGCATAAGTTTAGGCATGTGTGGATAAATGCTGCACAGTAAGGCTGGGCTCACATTGCGTTTGTGGGCAGCGTTTAATGCATCCGTTACATAGCGGCATTAGCGCTATAGAACGGATGCGTTAACGCACCCATAGACTACAATAGATGAGCGCATCGCCAATGCATGTCATAATCTGCATTCATTCGCGATGTGCCGTCATTCTGTGACGGACCCTCGGATGCGGTCTGCAGTGTTCGGGGGTCCGTCACCGCTAGCGCAGATAGGGAAGCTGCGCTAGCGTGATCGGTAAATGCGATCACACTATGACAGTAGCGTTAATGCAGTCCGTCAACGCTATGCGTTGAACGGACTGCATTAACGCAATGTGAACCTAACCTAAGAAGCTTTCAAAATTAGAAGTGATAATAATTTATTTTTATCAATTAACAAAATTCTAAGTGAATGAACAAAAAGAGAAATCTGAATCCGATCAATATTTGGTGATCACCCTTTGCCTTCATCAGTTCTTCTAGGTACTTGTCACTTGCACTCTGTTTTTGAAGGATCTCAGCAGACCTTGGAGAACTGACCCCAGATCTTCTCTGGATTTTGCTTGTGCAGATCCTTCTGTCTCTTCATGTGACCCCAGACAGATTGGATGATGTGAAATCGGGGCTCTGTGGGGGCCGGATTATCAGCCTCCGGGACTCCTCATTCTTAATGATATTGGCTGGATGTTTGAGGTCGTTGTCCAGCTGCAGAATAAATTTGGAGCCGATCAGACGTCTCCCTGATGGTATTAGATGATGGATAAATATCTGTTTGTATCTCTCAGCGTTGAGGGTATCATTAAATACCCAACTTTATTTGTTGAAATTGTTGAAATGCAACCTCAAACTTGCAGAATCTCCATCATGCATTGGTGTTCCTGCAGACCCTCATTATTCTCCCACCCTTCAGAGAACAAACTGTCTTCCGGTAAAGCTAAATATCTCTCCTTTCGATTCATCAGTGCATAACACCTGCTGCCATTTTTCTGCACCACAATTCTTAAGTTTTCATGCATAGTTGGGGCTCCTCAGCTTGTGTCCACATAAAAGATATGGTTTTTAGGCACATTTTTTCCATGAAGACCATTTCTGGCCAGAATTCTCTAAACAGTAGATGGGTGAAGATGTGTCCCACTGGTTGAGCCATTTCTGAGCTGATGCCACTGCAAGACATCTTCCAATTTTGATGGAAATTAAAAATAATCTTTAAAAATGTCTTTCATCTTCTGCGCTAAATTTCTTTGGTCATTCGCTGAGTGTACAGTTCTCAATGTTGCCTATTTCTTGTGCTTTATCAAAAGAGCTTGAACAGCTCATCGGGAAACCACCATCTGCTTTAAAATCATTGCCTGGTAGAGACCTTGCTCATGCAGTATAACTACCTTGTTTTGTTGCTATGCTCAGCCATGAAACTGTCTTCCACAACTTGACCTTTGTGGCAGAGTTTGTCTGTTCCTCACCCAGTTTTAACCCTCCAACACTGCGGTTTCTGTTTCGGGTAATGATTGTGTTACAACCTCCATATGAAAATGATGATCGAGATCACCAGTTTGGAATCATTATTTATTCAAGCGCCTGATTATAGTCCCACATAATCCCTGACTTTGCGCAAGTGTTGCTAGATGACTCAATACTGTTTTGAAAGCTAAATATTGATTTGATTTTGCGTTAAAAACTTTGCACAATACTGTGTATATATGTACACTGATCAGCCATAACATTAAGTCCACCTGTCTAATGTTGTGTAGTACATGGCAATGGTGTTCTGACACCTTTCTATTACAGCTACAATGCATTGGAGGTGATCTGACACCATTTTATCACAGCTAAGATGATCTGCGGGTTGTGATGCCCATAATAATTGTGACGCCTTACTTGATCTGACTGACGCCATTTTCTAATAGCTGCAATGCTCGGCGAGTTCCTATATCTTTCTAAGCTGTGATGTCCTCTGAGTTCTGACACCTTTCTATGTCAATCAGCATTTACATGTCAGTGGTTATAAAAGGTAACGTGCCTATGATAATGTCTGTAAAGCGCGGAGTGAATGAATGACACTATATAAGCAAGTAAAATAGAAATAAAATCAGACAATGAGCGACTTGTTACATGAGGATTTAATGTTACATATATTTTTTTAAAACATTTTTAAGAAATTCTTTATTTTTCAATTTCCCATATCACTACCTACTGTAGATTTAGTTAAAAAACAAACAGGAATCTTGCAATTTTCACATTGATCACTAGCATTGGACTGATTCTTCCTGTTATTTTTGCTGTTCACAAGCAATGAAATAATTGCAGGTTCAGTCCCATATGAGGATATGAGGACTAAAAAATACAGTGAAAATTTTTTTTAAATATGAACAAATGAAAAATATAAAATTATTACCTTTTCTCTGGGTGTTTGTGTTCTACTATTCTGGCTGTAGTCTGTCTAGCTTAATACAGGTATTTTTCATTTACAGGTGTTTGTCTGTCCAATCACCTTTCGGATGCAGCTTTAAATACCTTTCCCTACTGGTGTTTCCTGCTGATGATAGACTTTGTTGAATTCATTCACTTGGCTGTAGATGGTGTTAGTTGCAGTTGTTTTGGGTGTAATTCCTTTATTCATTAGGGGACTGCCACTCTAGCTAGCCTAGGAACTGCTAAGCACATTCATGGTAAGCCGTTGTTGAGTGGGGGCGCCATTGTGTTATGTTAGGGTGCCAACCTCCGCTGTAAGATGGACAGACCAGGGTCAGAGAAATACTTTGCCTAGTCTGAACAGGTACCTGTCAGAATTTCCCTGGGTTGTACATTACCTGTTTCTATATTCCTGTGCAGTCATAACATTATCACCAGCCAACTTTTTTTTTGTGCTGAGTATCCATCATGAATGCTGTGAAATCCTTGACCACGCAATTGCAGTCCTTGTTGTTGGAGGTTGCAGATGTCAAGCAGCAGTATCATATGTGTTAACCGCTACTACACAGGTTCTACAACACCTAAAACCCCCTTCTGAGCCTAAGGTAAAATTGCCGGATTGTTTTGACGGGGACCAAAGTAAGTTTTCTGTCTTTCTTTCTTCATGTAAAGTGATTTTTCGTTTCTGTCCTGCTTCATTTGGAAGTGGGAGTCAATGTGTGGGTATTGTTCTGTCGTTGCTCCACGAGGATCATCAGGCTTGGGCATTTTCTCTGCCTGAGGATTCTCCCATACTTTTTTCTCTGTTCTGGGGCTTACTTATGATGACCCCAATAAATTGGAAGTTGCTGAATCAATGATCCACAGATTGGTCCAGGAAAAACGTAGTGTGGAGGAGTACTGGTCTCAATTGAGATGCAGGGCAGTGAAATCCTCCTGTAACAAAGTTCTCTGCAGTCAATTTTTCCATGGTCTTACTAGTCAGATACAAGATACGATGGCTTATAGTCCCTCCCCAATGCCCCTGGATGAGACCATGTCACAAGCAGTGCGTTTGGACAGACGTCTTATGGATAAGAAAATATTCAAGGGTGTTTTTGTGACTTCTCCCTCTCACCCTACTGAGGCAGGAGAACCGATGCAGATTGGTGCCTGCATGAGCTTCCAAGGAGGGAGTAAAAGTTGAAACCTCGGGTCGTTTCTGTCTGTACTGCGGTAGAACAGGTCATGTAATGGTTCAGTGTTTCAAATTCAATATTGGATTTCTTAAACCTAAGGAAAAGTAAAGAAAAGAGTCACTAACATGTAAGGACACTGATTCTAAAGGTTTGCGGTTATCTCACATGCAGACTAGTCGTTGCTTTTTACAAGTGTCTTTGGCTACCAAATCTTGAGACATAGCCACATTTGCGTTTGTTGACTCAGGTTGCGCCTTAGATCTTATTGACAGTGAATTTGATGTCGAGTGTAGGTCTACAGTTGCAACTCTTGGTCATCCTGACCAAGTAATTGTAATTGATAGTTCTCCCCTTACCCAGACTCATGTTACTTCTTGGGTTGAGAATGTGTGCATGAACGTGGGTGTGTTACACACAAAATCTATTTCATTCCAAATTGTTCCTTCTTTACCAGCTAGAATTATGTTGGGTATGCCATGGTTGTTGAAAGACAAACGTACCATCAATTGGGAGACTTGCGAGGTTAATTCTTGGGGGAAAATCTGTTTTTCCAATTGTTTATCTAAATCCTTGTCATCTATGAGATCTTCTCTTTCCGATTTGGTTCAGGATTCTGAGGATGTTTTTTCTGAGACTGAGGGTGAAGTTCTTCCCCAGCATAGATCTTATGATTGAGCTCAGATGGATTCCATTGAGGTACACGCCGTCCTTGACTGGGCACAATCAACCAATTGTAAAACTTTACAGAAGTTCTTAGGAGTTGCTAATCTTTATCATAGGTTTATTAAGAACTTTTCGGTTATGGTCAAACCCCCTTACTGATATATCCAAGAAGGGTACTGATTTTTCCTCCTGGTCTACTGAGGCTATTGATGCTTTTTCTGCCCTCAGATTCCATATCGCTCCCTGATATACATAGCGGAGTCGCTTTATTTTGTCTGTTCCTGAAGACTGTAATCTATGACATTTCTCCGTCAAGTGGCCCCCAGATCATTACAGTGGCCATAAAGCACACACACCCCTTGCCTCTTCCACAGTCATTTTTGGAAGGACGTGTATCTCGGTTATGTTCGGCTCCAGGTATGGCTTTAGAAATTCAAAAAATAACGTATTTCACAAAATTTAAGAAAAATAACAAACACATAATTTCTCTTCTACATACTAAAATCTAATAATAAAACTAGAATCATATACATGAAACATTGGCTTCAAATACTAAAGAAAACCTGGAAATTCTTAGTTTATTTCCTACACACATAATGATTTACTCTTACAACGATGCATGGCAGATCACACTCTGCAGAATATTTTTTTTAAAGAGGTTTTGTTCTGCTTTACAAATTTTATTCACTATATGTAAAACCCTGTTTTCCATATTGACAAGATGTGACCCCATGCATTATTCTGCAGCTTTCTATCATGATTAAGATTTGTCTAAAAGCTTTTTATGTGGAGCTGTCAAGTTTAATAGATGGCAGTGCAACTGATCAGCAGATCTGACACCCACTGTCTCTCCCCGGTAATTGCATTGCATCACTATGTCAGTTTCAAACAGTTTTAATTTGCTTTTCTGTTTTGTTTCTTTTGTGTAGACAAAGTTTGGCTCCAGAAAGGAGTTGACAAAGAAGGTTCAAAATTTTCTAGTTTAATATTATTTACGTAAAAACAAATGCATAAATATAGAAAGAAAAAGTCAAGTAACGGTATCAATAATAACAACAATTGTTGCTAGTAAAAAATGCAATCCATATATAATATATTAATAATATTTCAATAAAATGGGTAATTTAATTAGTCCCTTTACAACTGAATGACTGTGAATGAAAATGGATCCAACCTTTCTTTTCCTTTTTATTAACTCTTTGTCCTGCCCCTTCCTCTTCCTTCATTTTTTACACTTATTCATCACCTTCTTTCTTTTTCTCCTCCTTCTTTTTTACATTCTAGCTCAGGTGACTGAATTCCACCTGAGTATTCAGGTGGCATCCACGGCACTACTGCGGATGGCTCTGTTTCTAGCAGCACTGCTTCATTGCTGGAGTATGCTCATCACTAGTGTGTTTTCTGACATACCCAGCTCTGCTATGTTGCTGAGCTCTGCTACATTGTTGCTTATGAATAGCTTGACAAGCTCAGTGCTTCTACGTCACCGGGCTTTCCTACATCACTACGAGTATCTCTCCTGAAATGATCTGTTCTGCTGCACTGCTGGGCTCTGCTATAATTCTCAAGTCCACTACACTGTTAGTATGACTCTGCTTCATTGTTCCACCTGCGCTGAGTCTCCAATCTCTAAAATCACCATTCCTTCAGCTGCCATACAGCCTTCATTGCTCCAACCGATTCTCCTCAAGGATTAATGTTAGTGCTGTATTCCATCTTCACTTCTGGACCAATGGCTTTGAGGATGCACATCTTCAGGTGAGAGATAACACTTCCCCTCTTCCTCCTTCTACCTCTTCTCTTACTCAATCTGTTTCTACTTTTTCTATTCTATTACTCCTTCTTCTCCTTTTTCTTATCTTCCTCCTCCTCCATCATCATCTCCGCCTCTTGATCCTCCCTCTTTTCCTCATCTTCCTTTTCATCTTTTTCATCCTTCTCATCTTCCTTGCTTTGCTTCTCTTCTTCCTTCTTTTCATTTGCACATGGAAACACGAGAAGCAATGGGATGAAACTGAAAGGGAGGAAATACTGATTAAATATTAGAAAAAAACTTGTTGACAGTGAGGGTGATCAATGAGTAGAACAGGCTGCCTTGAGAGGTGGTGAGTTCTCCTTCAATGGAAGTCTTCACACAGAAGCTGGACAGACATCTGTCTGAGATGGTTTAGTGAATCCTGCATTGAGCAGGGGGTTGGATACGATGACCCTGGAGGTCCCTTCCAACTCTACCATTCTATGATTCTATGATCCTCATCATCTTCCTCTTTCTTCATCATATGACTTTAGGCATGGCTGGGCGAACTTCCCCATAATACCTTGCAGAAATTACTTCACATTGTATAGCACAGCTAATCAGGAGGGATTATCATAGCTTGTATAAAAGACTGTATAAAAATGATTATCATAGCCAGTATAAAAGCCAAGGCAGGAAATGCAGAAGCCATTGTGGGGTGAATCTGAATAGAGAGCGTACGACACAGCTTGTAGCTTAACAAGAGAAACAGGAAAAGAAAGCCATAAACACTAAATAATCAATATAGACAGTGTGTTGGACAGGATGACAGAACATCAGTGAGGAACAGACACCATCTTTTTACCCATAGCCATATATGATAAGGTCACTTTAACATTTCTAAAGATTTTTCTGTGTTCAACAGCTTGAAAGGGCTTGGATACAGTCCTAGGAGACCACTCGTGTCTTTTCCAGGGCAAATGGAGGCTTTATAGTGTTTGAGATTTACAGTGAATCAATTCGCTGTAAATTGACATTTTGAGAAAAATTCAAATTTGAAAAGTTTCACTCATCTCTAAATATATATAAATATAATAATTTGAGACTTCATTTTGTTTTTTACAGGTTACGGCACAATTCTACTTTACTGCTGTAACTACAGAGATCACTATTAAAGATAAGTGAATTTATACAAAGCAGTGTACATTTTCCAAAACGGGAGTCTATGGGTAAAGTGTTCCAGTGTCCATGTAGTCAAAGAAGCTGAAAACATCCTCCCACCATATACTCCGACAGAACTCTGAAACATGATAAGAAGAGACAGAGCGGTGTGCGCTGACACACACAATGCAGGTAGAATCACATGGAATGCTGTTTTATGCTAATTCTGTCAGTTTTTGTTTCACCGTACACCGAAAATTTCTATGACTTTGCTTTTTATACACAATCTGTATTTTGCCTTCTCGTTTAATATGTCTGTTCCTGTAGGACACCATTAATCCGCCGGCCTGTAATCTGGGATACATTAAATTTATAGTCTTTATATGTAAACATTATTGTGTTTCTTTTATAATATAATAATAGAACAACAAAGCGAGATTTACAAAATATCATCAGCAAGAGATTAAAGATGTCATCCGAAATGTAATCACCGCAGCTCAGTGGTCGTTGTGTGCTGAGGATATTGGGGACGCACAACTCATTTACCAGCGTGGTCGAGTAGAATATTATATAGAGCAAGGCCATAATCTCATTATATCAAAGATTACAAATATAATAAAACAAGATGTAGTGTTTCTACTCACTCGGTTGGGTTTTGATGTAGATACGGGAAGCGGATTCACTAAAATGTCCAGGCTGGTTTATTAACTCCTTCACGTCATGCGCCGTACATTTACGATGCATGTCGGGTCTCCCCCTTTGATTTGGGCTCCGGCGCTGAGCCCACATCCTTTCTGGCACATGTCAGCTGACATAATCCCTAACAGCCGCGGGTGGAATCACGATCCACCCGTAGCTATTAACATGTTAAATGCCCCTATAATTCTCTGACAGTGGCATTTAACATGCTCGTGCTGGAAGCACTTCACAAACCCTGCCCATCGGCAACCGTGTCACATGACACGGGTCGCCGATGGGTTGGCATGACATTCGGGAGCCTGCAGGGGACCACTGTGGCTGTCATAGTCAGATAGCTACAAGCACCGCCCAGCTGTTGGTGCTCATAGCAAGTGAGCATTTCTGCTACACAGAACATGGCTGAAGCTCCACTATGTATAGCACAGGCAATCGGATGATCGCAGCTTCTAGTCTCCCATGGAGACTGTTGAAGCTAGTAAAAAGTAAAAAAAAATGGTTTAAAAATATTAAAAATATATAAAAGTTTAAATCACCCTCCCATGTGCCCCATTCAAAATAAAACAATTTAAAAAAAATACAAATATTTGGTGTCGCCGAGTTCAGAATCGCCCGATCTATCAATATATACACAGAATTAAACCAAACAGCAAACGGCGTAATGAGAAAAAATAATCAAAACAACAGAATTACAGTTTTTGGGTCACCGCAACATTGCATTAAAATGCAATAACGGGCACCAGAATGGTGGCGCCATTTTTTTTTAACACACATTGGATTTTTTTCACCTCTTAAAAAAAAGAACCTAGACATGTTTGGTATCTACTGACACATAATGACCTGGAGAATCATAATAGTCAGGTTTAGCATTTGGTGACCATGGCAAAAACAAAAAAAAAAAACAATTGTGCAATTGCACTTATTTTACAATTTCACCGCACTTGGAATTTTTTTTTCCAGTTTTCCAGTACATTATATCGTAAAATCAATGGTGCTGTTCAAAAAGTACAACTTGCCCTGCAAAAAATAAGCCCTCACATGGCCATATTAATGAAAAAAAAAAAAAAAAGAGTTATGGCTCTGGAGCAAAAAAACACAAACGCAAAAATGGTAAATGGCCCAGAGGTGAAGGGGTTAAGACTCCATAAACCGCTCAGGCGGATAATAAAACAAAAACATCCTTTTCTAGCTCAAAGTGAAGATATTTAGTAAATGGTCCTTACAGTAGTGCGGGTTCACCTGCTCGGGTTAGTGTACAGCTTTTTAGGCCTTAGTAAAGACAAACAACTCTGGAGGTCTGCACACCACCACTCACAGAGCCCGAATGAGACAGCTGATCTTTTATCTGCCATACCACTCACGGCCACTACACAATATGCAGCGCTGTGCCATTTCGGATACAACATCACCCCTTCAATCTGCTAATCGGTGATGGTGCCGTGAGTTGGACCTCCGCCATTCTGAAACTCTTGATCTCTGCCAAGGTTAAGTCATCAATATCAGAGTTTCAGAAAACCCCTTCCAATAGAACAGGAATAGTAATTTTCAGTCTACACCTCATCAAGTGCATCCCGCCATCTGTGCCGCTCTCTGAAATGACTAATGCATTCGTTTCTCATATATCATCTTGTTTTTGCTTTTTTTTCTAAGCCAACAAATACTGTACACTATTTGAAAAATACATTATCTCTCTTTGAATTTTTTCATTACCGATGTACTTGTGCCTCTTGTGTATGCGGACATTGTGTTACTAGAAGATGCTATACCGGACCGCCGTACACTACCGCGGCAGCTAAGTGCAGGCCTTCAAACAAACGGACAGCAGACCTTGAAAAATAGATGAAATGATCTCATTCATCGTATCAATAGGATATAAATATGAAGATGTAGCCAGCCTAATTCTATCATTTAAAGGACTTGTTCGCCTTTATATTTATGCTCTTATTATTTGACTTGCCATAGCTTGCCTACCAACAAGGAGGATTATAAAAAAAAAAGGACATGCCTACATTTTGGATATTAGGGTATGCTAAGGAAATAAAAGAGGGTCTCCCAAAAGGTGCATCCATCTGCTTTGGAACATTGCACTCATCTGCTTTTGGTGTAACAGTATTCCTCAACCACTAACTTGGAAACCCTATATATTTCATGAGCCCTCTGCCAGACATGTGTCAGCTGCACGTGGCTCAAGTAATTGGGTACCACAAAAGGCACCAGAAAAGTTATATCAGTACTGAAACTTCGTACTGGGGGCAAAACTTACCACTTGCTGCAAAGATGCTTGCTCTCCACTAACTACTCCAACATCACTCTTTAGCAACTATGAGTCCTTACTTCAGGAGCTGGCATGCAAAATAATGATCTGTTCCTTGAGGAGGGTGTGGCTGCAGGAATTTGACCCTTCTGTGTCCTTCAGAGATTAGGTTGCCTGGCCTTTCCCATGCCAGCAGGATCTATATTAGGCAGCTCCTCCCACAATTCCTTGCTTTAACATAGGTTCCTATCCTGATAGCATCTGTTTATGCATATCTTCATATTTTGTCTCCCGTTATTGACCCGGCGTGTTTACCTGCTCGATTTGACTTCTCAATCCCTGACTCCCGCTTTGTATTTTGAACCCATGATGCCTGCCCTGACCTCGGACCATCTGACTACGCTTCTGTCTGTAACTCTTACCTGTGCCAGTAACCCTCTGGTCACCTGCTGCAGTCATGGAGACTGCCCTGTAGTGATATTTAGGGTCTATCGACAGCCCAGCCTATCCTCACCATCAGAGGCCCAGTGAAGACACTTAGTCATACCTCTCCAGAGTAAACTCTTCCAGTGGCGCAGTGGGTCCATGACCAATAGCGTTATACTGTCTCATAGATGGAAATGATAAGCTGGTCCCCCATTGGACATTTGTAAAGAGGTTGTCTAAGTCTTCTAAATGTAAAAATAAGCTAAAACTGTAAACTCAAAAGTAAAATTTTAAAAAACGAATTTTTCCATAGAAGGCTGTCATCATCAATCTTTGCTTATAAAGTAAATCACACTAAAAAAAAAGAAATGTTTTATGGCCAGAACACTTGGCAGTTTTTCCCAAAGAGAGAAAATTCAGGGCAGTTATTGATGTCGTAAAACGTAAAATTGTGGAATCTATTTTTACTCGCATTTTTAGCAACTTGAACGAGAATTCAATTTACAGACGCCCTTGTGCAAAATATTTATCACTGTCCAACAGGGTTTAATTTACCTTTAGTGCTTCTTCTGAGCAGCAGATAACTTAGCAAACAGCTACTTATTGACTTATAATTCCTGGCCAGCACTGGGCTTCAATTTTGGAAGAACATAAAGACGTCCTTAACCGAAATATCATGTTTATTATGAAAAGTGCTGGGGATGCATTTTATAGCACTAAAAGTTCTTCTAGGCTTGAACGGAGCTGAGCACATTCATCCTTGATGTGTCCTTTTGGAGTTTACTTTTCAAACACTTGGGTTCAAATCAAATCCTTTGATGGATCAGTCAGGGAATGGAATGTTATTTATTTTTTTTTACCTTTGTAAACAATTTATTTTTGGTTAAAATATTTATTTATATTTTTGATTCCTATTTCTGTATGACAGATTTATGTTTTTTTGTCTTATTTAAAGAGGATATTTTTTTTTCTCTTAGCTGGGCTGTTCCACTTTTAGCCTAAATAGCACAAACTAAAATGTTGCCGCTTGGCTAATAAACTCTACATATATAATACAGTGGACTCACAGGTATGAGTCTGCTTTTTACGCACCTTGTGTATATTGCCTTCTGAATAAGTCACAGACCTTGAACTTCAGCAAATCCCTCGACCCTACGGTTTAGTCCCCAACTAGAACAGGAAACTCCCCAAGTTTGAGATGTACCTTGTGATGAAGTGATCCTGGGCCAGGGGGCATATTTCATCATGAACATCTCTGAGAAGTGTAACTCAGTCATACCTTCCCGCACATGCCATTTTTGAGCCCCATGCCTACATAGGTCACCAGGACTTTCACATTACCTAAACAGACCACCCTAAGCTTCCTACACCAATGAAGGCACAATACAATATGCCCATTACATCATGTCCAAGCCTCAATCAGAGACTATCCCTAGGTGCAACAATACCACTACAGTTTTAGTAAAGGTCCACAGAACCAGCATATTGTCTCATCAAGTGCCATACTAGTGATAAGGAGAGAGTTAAATTAACCCTTCACGGTTGAGCCAGTGATTTCCAAATTATTCCAGTGTTGCTAGCAACTCAAATGACCACACGGAGACGGGGTCTCTGTACGGGAGGATCGAGGCAGATCACTAAGCCCCTTTATTTTAGTCACATCTTTTATAATCTTTTGCTTAATTATGCAAGGTTCTCAAGTACCAATAGCATCATTTCACTTTATAAGCCAATAATATTGCAAGAAAACCGGAAACTACATATATGTCCGTACCTAGATAGCGTAGAAAGTAGTATAATGGCATATTCTTCAGAGTTTAACATTCCCACCTCCCTTATCTTATACAGATGGGAACAGTCTGGTTTCATGACAGCCCATGCCAATTATAAAAATTTATCTTACAACAACAAAAACGGAGAAACGAAACCTTACATTGAATGGATAAAACGAAACTTCAACTCTGATTTTAGTATTAACCCTTCACATTCCCCCCTAGATAAATTTTTTTAACACATATGCAGCATCAGAGGTGCTATCCCAAGCTAACAGTTTGAGGGGTACTGGTCTTCACATGACTGATGCCGTGTTACTACTCATGGCTGTCGCGGCACACCCGTCCCCCCTGTATACTGCAGTTCACGAATAACAATTTTTGATGACGGTGGTGGAGATTTTTTGTAGGTAGCCATGTGCTTGGCTTCAACATCTTCATCAAGTAGCCTTTTGAGATCGGTACAGAGAAGAGCAGGGGCAACGATGCCTTTGGTATCATCATTAGCTGGCTTAGTGTAGAATTTCCTAATACATACAGAAATACACCAAAAAACAAGTTTTAGTATCACATATACAACAAGGATACAGGCAGCAACGTGTAACCAGCTCTGTAAGATCCCAGCTATCCAGCCTCCAATTCCCCTAAACCAATTGGCTGGATTGAGAAAGGAGAAAGTGTCTGACCACCAACTGTCCTTAGTACGATCATTGTCTTTATCGTATTAATCTCTGAGTCATTGAATATCTTCTAACTTTAACTTTTAACTTCTACCAATAATAATATGAAAAATGCGGAAAACCAAAACATTATGCCCCTTCATTTGCTATTGGCTTGTTGGGTGATGAGGAGAACTTGATAGGGACCGTCATACAAGGGTTCTAGTCCGTGCTTCCTGACATGCCTTTTCACGACTACCAAATCACCAGGCTTCAGGCTATGACAAGTGCCGGTTTCTGCTGAATCTGGAAAGGAAAAGAAAACTAGAACATAGGTGTTAGCAAGATTTTTACTAAGCAGAATAACATATTGAACAACACGGTCAGTCTCTTCTGATAACTGCTGAGGCTGGAAATTTGCAACTGGGGGCCTAGTACCAAACAATATCTCATATGGGGACAGGCCATGTTTTGCAATAGGGGTCGTACGGATATGGTATAGTACAATGGGTAGGAGCTCCGGCCATGGAGCCGTAGTCTCCTGCATCATTTTGGTCAGTTGTCACCTCAGTGTGCCATTCAACCTCTCAACTTTCCCACTGGATTGTGGGTGGTACGGAGTATGGAGGGCTACAGTGGATGCAAGCATTGTCAGAACTTCTTGGTACACATGAGAAGAAAACGCCGGACCTTGATCACTTTCAACAACTTCTGGAACCCCATATCTGCATATAACTTCCATCACCAGTTTCTTCGTTGTGGTCTTTGCAGTCATGTTGGTAACAGGGAATGCTTCCGGCCAAATGGAGAACCGGGGCCCAGTAGAATTTTTGCACCAGTGCGAGGGCCTGATTCTTTCCTCGATGTGTAGGTCCATGTTCCCATATGGCAATAGCAGGGTACATCCGCTTAGGGAGACACACAAGTTGGTCCTTTTTCCAGAGACCATTATCCATTCATGCCCCATCAGTCTTCCATTGCTTCACCTCTTCCTTTGGAGACATTCTCTGCATCGTCATTAAGCGGTCTAGCGGGGTCCGACAGAAAACTTCAGTCTGTTGTAGATCATCAGGTTCTTGTAGGGTCAGTGCTTCTTGTAACTGTTTACGCTGAGAGCGTGTGATCACCATAGTTGGTATAGTTGGTTCAACGGATAAGAGAGCGGTGGCTTTTGCTTGCATATCCGCAAATGTGTTGCCAACAGTCTGTGGAATGTTCCTAGGACCGTGTGCCTTAACTTTGATAATAGCCACCTGAGTAGGTAATTTGATCGAGTCCATGAGGGTTTTAACAGCTTCAGCATTTTTCACTGGGGTTCCGGCAGTAGTAATAAACCCTCGATTGGCCCATAGAGCCCCAAAATCGTGAGCAATACCAAATGCATACCGTGAGTCCGTGTATATATTAGCCCGTTTGTTCTTGGCCAAAGTACATGCAGTAGACAGAGCCTGGAGTTCTGCTTCTTGTGCTGACTGCGAGGGCGGGAGCGCAGCTGCGTGCACTACAGTGTCCTCTGTGGTAACAGCGTATCCCGTGTGGAATCTACCAAACTCGTCAGCATATCTTGAACCATCCGTGTATAACACCAGATCAGGATTTGGGAGTGGATTCTCACTGACATTTGGTGGAGTAGCTGTTTCTTCAGTCAGAAGTTGGGAACAATCATGTTGGAGGTAATCCTCATCACTGCCATCTTTCCTTATAGTTCATTATACCGTCTTTCAAGGCGTTGTAAAGGGGTTGCATTATGCGGGATGCATCCGGTATCCACTGACAACAATAAGTGCATAGTCCAAGAAAACGCTGGAGTTCAGTTTCATCTTTTGGGAAAGGAAGGGAGCTGACAACTATTATTCTTCTGCGAGGTGTCTGGCACCCTGAAGGAGACAGTGACCCAAGAATATCACTTGACCAAGGCAGAACTGAAGTCTCGAGGCCGAAACCCGACAGTTCAGTGCTGCCAGATACTTAAGGAGGCTAACAGTGGCAGCAATGGCAAAAGACACCTGCTCATATTTTTTTTTTGCAAACTGGTTGGGACTGTTTTGGGCCCCTTGTGACATAGCAGGGACGACAGTTAATATGGACAGTTAAGTGAATACAAATAGAAACTGGCAGTCTGGGTATAACGGAATGCTAAAGAAGGCATTGGTAAGATCAATAACTGTAAACCAAGCAGCATCCTGGGGTATTTGGGACAAAAGAGTATGTGGATTAGGCACCAGGTTTGAGAAACACTTACTGGTTCTACAGGCATTTTCCCTATATCATTTGGCCCTTTTGACAGGAGTTTAGATAGTATCTCTGAGAGGTATGGGGTGAGTCATTGATCCTCAGGCAATATTGGGGGTGGATCTGGGCCTATCAGGGCCATCATAACTGTAGGAAAGGCATGCAAAATACAGATTTCCTCACTGTCTTCATCTACATAGGGATTTTATAACAAAAAAAAAACCATCTGACCATCATTTTGGAATTGTATTCAGGAGCGGAACTGCGATAATAAATCTCTCCCTAGTAAATTTACAGGGCATGTGGGAGAGATCACAAACTGGGCAGTAACTTCGGGGAAGGGTCCCACAGAAATAGGGTTTATAAAAGTATATTAATTGGGTCTACCATCTACTCCAATCAAAACAGCAGGGGAATGACAATCTCTGATAGTGCTCGAGTCTGGCGCATCGCCAGAATTAGCAGGGAGGGGCTGGGGAGCAGGATTCCCAGTAGCTGAAGTCTGAGGGGGGGGCAGAGTTTGCTGTGTGCTCCAGTGATAAGAGATTGGCTGTGCACTCGCAGCTGCGGTGGGGGCAAAGGGGGATATGGTGTGGGCTAAGATGGGAGGGGGTACTGAAGCAGCTGCAGCTGTTAGCTTGCTTTTTTTTTCTTTTTTTTTTTTTACAAATCATCACTTTTAACTATTTCCCTGACACATTAACCTCGATCTCAGTGTCCTCTCCGTTAATCACATTCTCAATTCTCTCCTGTACCACAACACTTTCTGTCTTTTTCACAGTGTTAGACAATTTTCCTTTTTCCACATAGCAATAAAAACAATCAGAATTCACTTCCTCTGTTCTTCCTAACACCTTCGTCACACAATTCATGTGCAACAAGTTCCACCCAAACATCAAACTCACCCTCAACTCTTCAAAATCCCAAATCCATTTTCTAGAACCTACAGTCAAGCTCTAAGGTACATTCAGATCTGTTCAGACAATGAGGATAGAAAACTACAACTACTATCACGCCTATCCTCAAAAAGCCCTCTCTTGACCCATCCTCTGTATCCAGCTATCGCCCTATATCACTTCTCCCCTATGCCTCCAAGCTACTGGAACAACACGTCTACCTTGAACTGTCCTCCCATCTCTCTTCTTGCTCCTTCTTCGACCGCTTACAATCTGGCTTCCGGTCACACCACTCCACTGAAACTGCCCTTACTAAGGTCACCAATGACCTCTTAACCGCCATGAGCAAGCGACACTACTCTGTCCTCCTCCTCCTGGACCTGTCGGCTGCCTTTGACACAGTGGACCATTCCCTATTACTACAGACCCTCTCATCTCTTGGCATCACAGACTTGGCCCTATCCTGGATCTCATCATACCTAACAGACCGGACATTCAGCGTATCCCACTCACACACCACCTCCTCACCTCAGAGACCTCTGCTCTCTCTCCTCACCTCGTCCCCTATCCGTTGGAGTCCCGCAAGGTTCAGTCCTTGGACCCCTGCTCTTCTCCATCTATACCTTCGGCTTGGGACAGCTCATAGAATCTCATGGCTTTCAGTATCACCTCTATGCTGATGACACACAGATCTACATCTCTGGACCAGATATCACCTCCCTACTAACCAGAATCCCTCAATGTCTGACTGCTATTACATCCTTCTTCTCCGCTAGATTTCTGAAACTTAACATGGACAAAACAGAATTTATCATCTTTCCCCCATCTCACGTGACCCCCCCCAACGAACCTATCCATTACAGTAAATGGCTGCCCACTCTCCCCAGTCCCACAAGCTCGCTGCCTCGGAGTAATCCTTGACGCTGATCTCTCCTTCAAACCACATATCCAAGCCCTTTCCACTTCCTGCCGACTTCAACTCAAAAATATTTCACAAATCCGTTCATTCCTCAACCAAGAATCTGCAAAAACCCTAGTCCATGCCCTCATCATCTCTCGCCTTGACTACTGCAAACTCCTGCTCTGTGGCCTCCCCTCAAACACTCTCGCACCCCTCCAATCTATTCTAAACTCTGCTGCTCGACTAATCCACCTGTCCCCCTGCTATTCCCCAGCTTCTCCCCTCTGTCAATCCCGTCACTGGCTCCCCATTACCCAAAAACTCCAGTTCAAAACCCTAACCATGACATACAAAGCCATCCACAACCTGTCTCCTCCATACATCTGTGACCTCGTCTCCCGGTACTTTCCTGCACGCAACCTCCGATCCTCACAAGATCTCCTTCTCTACTCCCCTCTTATCTCCTCTTCCCACAATCGCATACAAGATTTCTCTCGCGCATCACCCTTACTCTGGAACGCTCTACCACAACATATCAGACTCTCGCCTACCATGGAAACATTAAAAAAAACAAAAAACAAAACCTGAAGACCCACCTCTTCCGACAAGCCTACAACCTGCAGTAACCACCGACCGACCAAACCGCTGCACGACCAGCTCTACCCTCGCCTACTGTATTCTCACCCATCCCTTGTAGATTGTGAGCCTTCGCGGGCAGGGTCCTCTCTCCTCCTGTACCAGTTATGACTTGTATTGTTAACATTATTGTACTTGTTTTTATTATGTATACCCCTCCTCACATGTAAAGCGCCATGGAATAAATGGCGCTATAACAATAAATAATAATAATAATAATAATCGCTCAGAAAAACATCGCAGACCTCCAACCCATATTCCACAGAGACCACAGACTGAAAGCAATATTCCCGGAACTGCCACTTCTCTCCTACAAACAGCCTCCCAACCTAAGGAATATCCTTGTCAGAAGTACCCTCACATCACCTTCAGAGACAGGCACAGTCCCTGTAACAGTAAGAAATGCAAGACCTGCCCCCACATATCACCAACAGATAAAGTCCCCATACCCAACACAAATCAGGACTATAAGATCTTGGACTCTTTCTCATGTCCATCCTTCAATGTCGTGTACATGACACAGTGTACAAGGTGCAATGCAGGGACATACATCGGGGAAACTAAGCAAAAGCTACAAACAAGGATGAATCTGCACAGACATACGATAAAGACTGAGCTGGACACACCTGTAGGGATACACTTCTCTAGACCTGGACACAGCTTGACAGATCTAAAAGTCCTAATATTGAAAGGTCATTTTTCATTTTTTTTTTTAATAGTGACAGAGAAAGGAAGATTTGGGAGTTTAAATTTATAAATATGTTCCAATCGCTAACAATAGGACTGAATTTGACACCTGGGTTCATGACTCATTACATGGACACAGTTCACACCTCCACAAGAAGGTCTTCAGATCTCTAATAGAACACTTGGTCCTCATCTGCATGTGTAACAAAAACCTTAATTTGATTTCCTTGGCATGTCTATAGCTAGCATCATCTCATGTCCTGTTGTAATTCCTATTTAAATGTTGCCATCTTTTCTCAGTGATTCACTTGTAATCTAGTCTGATGAAGGGGCCGCCTGAGCCCTGAAAGCTTGCTTGCAAATATAATTTCTCTGGTTAGCCAATAAAGGTATCACACCTTGAATAATTACATCTATTTTTCTGGCTAACACGGTACCACAATTTTATTTTGTATTATACATGTGCCAAGCCACAAAATTCTTCTTTTCCTTCCACAGATTCTCTCATTTACAGCTAAATACCCTTACTTCAATTGTGCACAATACTGGAGCGGCCGTCTCAGTTTGTTCCACCGGGTCAATAATCCCCCTCTGGGATTGCCCAAAATTCGTGGTACTCAGTGAAAGGAGGAGGGCGTCTCAGACTCTCCCTCCGGACACCTCTGGTTATATATATATATATATATATATATATATATATATACCTGAGTTACGTATCCTACCCATCTTCGATCACATGACCACCCTGATTACTAACAGTGAATTCAGGAATTCAGGATATTTTGACTATAAAGAGAGCCACAATCACTGGTCAATCCGGGGTGTCCGTCCCTTATGAGGTACGGTTCGAGCACTGGGCCCCCAACGGGACTACACCTCTATATGATTCCACCCATGAATCACCCCACCAGGGGACAAACCTCAGATCCTCTTTGCAGCAACAAGCACAGGAAAACCACACCAACGGTCAGTCTGAATAGTATAACTGCCAACTTACCGTGGTTGTGGGGGGTGATCAGTCCCAATTTTCCAACACCTGTGTCCGCTCCGAGGGTCCATTGTCTTGTTGTCCTCCGGGGGCTGAGGCGTCCCTATTCAGGGGCCCCACGTTGCACGCCAAGCTGATAAGGAGAGAGTTAAATTAACCCTTCACGGTTGAGCCAGTGATTTCCAAATTATTCCAGTGTTGCTAGCAACTCAAATGACCACACGGAGACGGGGTCTCTGTACGGGAGGATCGAGGCAGATCACTAAGCCCCTTTATTTTAGTCACATCTTTTATAATCTTTTGCTTAATTATGCAAGGTTCTCAAGTACCAATAGCATCATTTCACTTTATAAGCCAATAATATTGCAAGAAAACCGGAAACTACATATATGTCCGTACCTAGATAGCGTAGAAAGTAGTATAATGGCATATTCTTCAGAGTTTAACATTCCCACCTCCCTTATCTTATACAGATGGGAACAGTCTGGTTTCATGACAGCCCATGCCAATTATAAAAATTTATCTTACAACAACAAAAACGGAGAAACGAAACCTTACATTGAATGGATAAAACGAAACTTCAACTCTGATTTTAGTATTAACCCTTCACACTAGCATTTGCCTAGACAAAATTAGGTAGATTAGTAAATTTCAGTCTCTCCCCTACAACTTAATATTGAATTCCCAGAAGCAGAAATGCTGTCCTTCTGGATGGTCCAAACATTCCAGCAACCGAAGCAAATTGGGTACCTCTATAGTTGAGAAACCTGTGACTGACCAAAGCTGACTTTTTGGACTTATAATAGAGAAGACTTTGAGGAACTTGCCACAAACTAAAGACTATTGGACCAATGCCCGTAGAATGGAGTCCATGGCTCTATGGGATGCAGACTTTTCCAGCACGGAGCACCGGTTGCATCGATATTGTTGTGGTTTATTAGATATTTGCTTGCTATGCTTTACTAGTGATTTGCTTGCTCATCAGTTCAGCCTCAGGAATCAATGTTTCCATTCAGTATCAGAAAGCAGAGGAAGGCGCACAGTCTGGATCTTATGTATACCTTACGGTACTGTCACACTTAGCGATGTACCAGCGATCCCGACCAGCGATATGACGCGGTCAGGATCACTGGTGCATCGCTAAGTGGTCGCTAGTGAGCTGCCACACAGGCAGATCTCACCAGCGACATCGCTGGGGATGGGGTTCGCTACTTACCTGTCAGACGAGGCGATCCTGACGTCCTCCCGCCCGCGTCCACTCGTCGCTCGTCATCACAGCAGGAAGCCCAGCTGGAAGCTGACGACGAGAAACGTCCCAGGACATTCTCGCACGATCAGTGATAACCAGCGGGGGAGCGGTCGGAGGTAAGTATCAGACATAGCAATATCGCTATAACGTCACAAAAACCAGTGACGTTATAACGATATTGCTAGCGATATCACTTAGTGTGACAGGCCCTTAAAGCCCCCGTTACACATAGCGATATCGCTAGCAATATCGCTGTAACGTCACCGATTTTGTGACGTAGCAGCAATATTGCTAGCGATATCGCTATGTCTGATATTTACCTCCGACCGGCTCCCCCGCTGATTATCGCTGATCGCGCGAGAAGCTCCTGGATCATTTCTCATCAGGCACTTCCTGCTGGGCTTCCTGTGGCGCCGACGAGCGACGAGTGGACGCGGGCGGGAGGACATCAGGATCGCCGCGTCTGACAGGTAAGTAGCGACCCCCGACCCCTGCTATGTTGCTGGTGAGATCTGCCTGTGTGGCAGCTCACTAGCGACCACTTAGCGATGCACCAGCGATCCATATCGTTGTCGGGATCGCTGGTACATCGCTAAGTGTAACGGTACCCTAAGGCCAGACAGGATATTGCTAAAGGTAAATGTAAAGCAATCATTCTATTAATCTCATTTGTATCTCAAGGTCTCAAGCCGTTGTACTTCCAGAAACTAGGCCAATTGTGTGAATGGCGATAGTAGACCCAGGGGAGCCGTCATTACAGGGGGTCTCCCATGCAATCCCAGGTGATGAGATGCTGTAATGTTCTTTATTCTTTGAGCTAAAAGAAAATGTTTAAGGGGGAGGGTGTCTATACTTCTGCCCATTCAAGGGGCCAATCACAGGGAGGGGGAAAGGAGCCACATGTTTAGTCAGAGAGGGGAGAGTGATTGCGAAGGGAGAGGATTGAGGAAGATGTCCTGGAGGACATGGATGGATGGCCTATGGAGTTTGGAGGTCGGTTGTTGACGGTAGGGGGTATCCATGAGCTACTGTCATGATATCCATCGTGTGGAGGAAATAGGTTGTAACTGCACACTATACTAGCTGGAGATACCAAAAGCTGTGGGGCCACCAAAATATGGGAGACTGTATCCCCTGGTGTAGGGGCAGTGGAATGATCCCAGGTTGGGAACTTGTGAACTGAATTTTGTATTTTGGCAATCTGCCTGGATATGTTGTACAACCATGGACGTAAGGAATAAAAAGTAGTGGAATCCTTAACCTGCCAAGGGGATTATTACAATCCACAATCTCAGATCTTCACACAGACCTATTCCCAAACAGGACCTATTCTTGAGCAGAGTAGCAACTATAACAATGGACCTGTTGTAAGAGGATTGTCCCATTGGGATTAGGAGTGTCTATTTGCCTTAGTATAAACTATGGACATCAAACATCTTACTGTTCAGACCTCTCATGAAGAGAAAAGAGACTCCAGCTTTGGCTGGCACACTAAAACAATAATCTATGTGGATGGTTTTGGACAACTGCCATTTTGCCGTTGCTTTCACCTGAGGGAAGGAGGGGGTCATGATCATTTATATGCTTCCTTCTCATTCTTTGAAGAGCAGAGTTAGGTACAACCACTGGGCCTGTTCCTTTTTTGCTAGTTATGTTGTATCTATGGAAATTCTATAAATGTTCAGACCAGGAATAGTGAAGGGATATGAGGCCAGCCCACCATCCTGCGGGGACCTGAGGATCCAAAGATGAGGGGACCTGAGCTCCCAGAGCACCTAGGACTCTATGAACAAGAGATGCTCAAGAAAGATGTACGTTTTTATCTGACCTTCGTGAATTGGTAGAGCAGAGTAATGAAACACACCTGGAGATTGGAAGAATGTCAGAAACCTGTCATACCTCTCTCCAGTCAGCAGGTAACTAAGTGGATCACAATGGGAACTGTCAACCTATTCTCACTCGTACCATTATGTCACAATCTCTTCATCACACCTGCTTTCATTTTCCCCAGTTATAAAGACATGAAAAACTGTCTTCCACATAATCAATGCACGGCGGCCATGTGCATCAAAATACAAATCCAAAGCATAAGAAATAACTTTACGAGAACTAAATGAGAATCCGCTGGCATAGGACGGCCACATGGAAGTCGAGGACTTCTGCAGATGTCGATGGAAATGAAGACGCTGACAATGTGTCACAATGTACCCTGCCTCCTCCTGATTTTCTCAAAGTCAATATGTATGGTGGGCGTCACATTGTTTCAGAATGTGAGAGTATGTCAGGAGACGGAAATGGAAATGCTCATTTACTTCTATGTCTAATTCCAAAGTCCAAAAGAAATAAGATTTTATATCACATTAAGACAAGAAGGCAAAGTATCTTAATGCAAGAAAATATTTGGGATTACGGTAAGTATTTGCTCTTATTTCTTTATTACAAAAGTAAAATTTGAATAATCTAGCAACCAAGGGGCCACATTATCTAATATGCTGGACTATAAGAATTAGAAAACATGGCGGTGTGGTTTGCCAATGTGATGGATTCTAACTTTAAAAGTAACATGTAAAGTAATGATTTCTATAGATCATATACAAGGCTCATATTACCAACTGCAGATTCTGTATTAGCGGAAGGAGAGCTGATATGTAGACATCATTATATAGGCAATCCTGAAGTAGTTAAAGGGAATCTATCACCTATTTTTGGGCCGGCACAACAGACGCTCGCCAGCCATTCTCACGCCCAGTATGGATTACACGTGATTGCACAAAGGTGAGAAAGGGTACCGTATCCCCAGATAACATGTATGGATAGCGTACACATTCAAAATATATGTCTCAGGAGGCAGGCTCAGACGGTGTTAGGCCCAGTATGGATTGCACGTGATTGCACAAAGGTTAGAAAGGGTACCGTATCCCCGGATAACATGTATGGAAAGCGTACACATTCAAAATATATGTCTATACAGCATGAGGCAGGCTCAGACGGTGTTAGGCCCAGTATGGATTGCACGTGATTGCACAAAGGTTAGAAAGGGTACCGTATCACCGGATAACATGTATGGATAGCGTACACATTCAAAATATATGTCTATACAGCATGAGGCAGGCTCAGACGGTGTTAGGCCCAGTATGGATTGCACGTGATTGCACAAAGGTTAGAAAGGGTACCGTATCCCTGGATAACATGTATGGATAGCATACACATTCAAAATATATGTCTCAGGAGGCAGGCTCAGACAGTGTTAGGCCCAGTATGGATTGCACGTGATTGCACAAAGGTTAGAAAGGGTACCGTATCCCCGGATAACATGTATGGATAGCGTACACATTCAAAATATATGTCTATACAGCATGAGGCAGGCTCAGACGGTGTTAGGCCCAGTATGGATTGCACGTGATTGCACAAAGGTTAGAAAGGGTACCGTATCCCCAGATAACATGTATGGATAGCGTACACATTCAAAATATATGTCTCAGGAGGCAGGCTCAGACGGTGTTAGGCCCAGTATGGATTGCACGTGATTGCACAAAGGTTAGAAAGGGTACCGTATCCCTGGATAACATGTATGGATAGCGTACACATTCAAAATATATGTCTCAGGAGGCAGGCTCAGACGGTGTTAGGCCCAGTATGGATTGCACGTGATTGCACAAAGGTTAGAAAGGGTACCGTATCCCTGGATAACATGTATGGACAGCGTACACATTCAAAATATATGTCTATACAGCATGAGGCAGGCTCAGACGGTGTTAGGCCCAGTATGGATTGCACGTGATTGCACAAAGGCTAGAAAGGGTACCGTATCCCTGGATAACATGTATGGATAGCGTACACATTCAAAATATATGTCTATACAGCATGAGGCAGGCTCAGACGGTGTTAGGCCCAGTATGGATTGCACATGATTGCACAAAGGTTAGAAAGGGTACCGTATCCCTGGATAACATGTATGGATAGCGTGCACATTCAAAATATATGTCTCAGGAGGCAGGCTCAGACGGTGTCAGGCACACTATGGATTTGACGGCCCAGATTACACAGAGGAGGAGCAGGGAGAGGTAAAGATTGCAAATGCTGGGGCCCTGCCCAAGCAAGGGGGGCCCACTCGTGGGCGTCGGTACTGGCACTGGGCCCCTCATAGTACAGCGGTGTGTCTGACGGCGGGTGTGCACCACCACCATCAGAGACACTTGATTGTACTATGAGGGACCCTGTGCCAGTACCCGCGCCCAAGAGTCGGCCTACCCACCTGTCCAGGGCAACGGCTCTCGCACGGTGTCGTGCGGTAGGTGGTGACCCCGGCCATGGGGGGGGAGGCAGCACAGTTAGGGAGTTTTAGAAAGTGGCATATGTTGATGTTGGACATTCAGCTGATGCAAAAGGCGAAATAGGTGAAGTACCAGGAAGAGGTGGACCAAAGCAAGCCATTTTTCTGTCACCCTATGTGTCATCAGGGGAAGGTGGGACAAAATCCTTGGAAACCCATGCGTGGTTCATTTTAATGAAGGTTAGATCATCCACATTTTGGGTTGACAGACGGGTCCTTTTTTCTGTCAGGATTGATCCAGCTGCACTGAAGACTCTTTCCGATAGCACACTTGCAGCTGGGCAAGCGAGCTCCTGTAAGGCATATTGGGCCAATTCAGGCCAGGTGTCCAGTTTAGCGGCCCAATAGTCAAAGGGGAATGACCTGTGTGGGAGAACATCGATATGGGAGGAAAAGTAGTTTGTAACCATAGTTGACAACTGCTGTCTCCTGTCACTTTCCATCGATGCAGTATTACCAGTTGTGTGAGCGGTATTTGAAAAATCAGTCCACAACATTGTCATGAAACCCCTGTCTCCAACGCCACTTCTGCTGTGTGCACCATGAACACCTCTGCCAAGCTGCCCCCGGCCCGTACGGCTCGTGTGAGAACCATCACCGCTGCTGTGTGCTGGGAATGCCTCAAGCAACCGATTTACAGAGTTGCTTGTTTATTAGCCAATATTAGGTCAAGGTTCTCCTGTGGCATGATGTTTTGTAATTTGCCTTTATAGCGTGGATCCAGGATGCTGGCCAACCAGTAGTCGTCATCGTTCATCATTTTGGCAATGCGGGGGTCCCTTTTTAGGATCCGCAAGGCATAATCTGACATGTGGGCCAATGTTCCCGGTGTCAATGATGCACTGCGAGTGCTGGGTGGAGGAGCACTTTCTGGCAAATCCACATCCCTCCAGTCACGCACAAACCCTGTACCAGACCTTGCCACGCCAACATTTTCACTTGCCCCACGAGATGCATCCTCCTCCCCTAAGTAATCATCCCCATCATCATCCTCCTCCTCCTCTTCTTCCTCCACCTCGTCCAGGAGAGGTCCCTGAGCAGACAATGGCTGAATGTCATCAAGGATTCCCTCCTCCTCTTCCTCCTCATCAGCATTGGCTGCAGACGCCTGCTCCTTAAGGTGCGTCAAAGTTTGCATGAGCAGACGCAAAAGTGGGATGCTCATGCTTAGGATGGCGTCGTCTGCGCTTACCAGCCGTGTGCATTCCTCAAAACACTGAAGGACTTTACAAAGGTCTTTCAGCTTCGACCACTGCACACCTGTCAACTCCATGTCTGCTCTCAAAGTGCCTGGCCGTGTATCCTCCCACAAATGCATTATGGCCTGCCTCTGCTCGCACAGCCGCTCCACCATGTGCAGGGTGGAGTTCCACCTTGTTGCAATGTCGATAATGAGGCGGTGGTTGGGAAGGTGGAGCAATCGCTGCAGCTTCTGCATACGAACGGAGTGTACAGGCGACCGGCGGATGTGCGCGCACAGTCTTCGCACCTTCTGGAGCAGGGCTGTTAACTCCGGATAATTTTTGAGGAAGCACTGCACCACCAGGTTCAAGGTGTGAGCCAAGCAAGGTATGTGGCTGAGTTTTGAAAGGGCTATGGCTGCCACAAAATTACGGCCGTTATCACTAACTACCTTGCCTGCCTCAAGATGTACACTGCCCAGCCATGACTCAGTTTGTCGCTTCAAGTACTCGGCCAGCACCTCGGCGGTGTGTCTGTCGCCCAAACACATCATCTGCAACACAGCCTGCTGACGCTTTCCACTAGCTGCTCGATAGGGGGACACATCGTGTGCAACAGTGGCAGCTGCAGATGGAGTGCTCGTACGACTGCGCTCTGTGGACGAGCTTTCGCTTCTGGAGGAGGAGGAGGAGGGTCGAACGCCTACAGCCAACTGTTTCCTATACCGTGGGCTAGGCAGCACTGTCCCACCACCGCTGTCCCCTGTGGACCCTGCATCCACCACATTAACCCAGTGCGCAGTGATGGACACGTAACGGCCCTGGCCATGCCGACTGGACCATGCATCAGTTGTGAGGTGCACCTTTCCGCTCACTGACTGCTTGAGTGCATGGACAATGCGGTCTTTCACATGATGGTGGAGGGCTGGGATGGCTTTGCGAGAGAAGAAGTGGCGACTGGGTAGGTCATAGCGTGGTACTGCATAGGCCATGAGTTCGCGGAAAGCTGTGCTTTCCACCAACCGAAAGGGCATCATCTCAAACGAGATTAGTTTGGCAATGTGGGCGTTCAAACCCAGTGTACGCGGATGAGAGACTGAGTACTTTCTTGACCTACTCATAGTGTCTGGGAGGGTGAGCTGGACTTGAGAGCTGCATATGGTGGAAGTAGCGGTGGACAGGGTGGACTGAGAGAGGGTTGATGATGGTGATGGAGTTGGTGTTCTTTCTGATGGCCTAGAATCAGTCTTTCGTTGATATAACAGTGGGATTCCCTGACTGCTGTGGTCTTGCAACGACACCTCAACATTTGCTGCTGTGCTAACCGGTGGGCTTACAGTGGGGGAAACAATGTAGCGTTGCTGACTACCTTCGTTGTGATCAGTTGCACATGTGGCACTTGAGGTTTGGTGTTGTGTCCACGCTTGCAAGTGCATGCTGGTTAAATGTCTAAGCATGCAACTGGTATTCAAATTTTTCAGATTTTTCCCTCAGCTAAAGGTCTTTGCGCACTTCTTACAGATAACCTTGGCCTGTTCATGAGGATTTTGTTCAAAAAAGTGCCACACTGCACTCTTCCTACTTTGGCAGACATTTTGCGGCCTAGCACGCTGTGATCTTTTGACCCTCTGGACAAGCTGTCCAGCAACTCTTTTGATGTTTGGAACCTGTCTTTGGAGTGCTCCGGGCCTGCCAGATAACAGCTGTTGCGATGTCGATGTCTGCTGTGGATGCTCCTCATCTGAGCTATTGGAAGCAGCACCCTCTTCCCCCAATGGATGCCAATCTGGGTCAACAACTGGGTCATCCATCACCTCCTCTTCTATGTCATGTGCACCTTCCTCTGTGTCACCGTGTATGGTGGTATAGTGTGCGGGAAGGGGCACCTGAGTCTCATCAGGGTCAGAATCTGGCTCTGTACACTGCGAGGACAATGTAGTGCTCTGAGTGAATGTACCAGCAGAATCATCCATCAGCGGCTGTGCATCAGTGCACTCCATGTCAGATTCATATTGGCCTGGGTAATTCACCATTTCACTTGATAATCCAGGCATGGTATGTGAAAACAGCTCCATGGAGTAATCAGTAGTATGGCCTGCGTCATCCTTCAATCTTGGTTGGGGTGAAGGACACAAGGAAAGGTGTGGTTCATGAACATGAGCCTCCAATGACGACTCAGTGCTTTTACTTTTTACAACTGAAGAAGAGGAGGCGATAGAGCTGGAGGCTGAGTCAGCAATGTAAGACAAAACCTTTTCCTGATGCTCTGGCTTTAAAAGCGGTTTGCCAACTCCTAGAAAACTAAGCGTTCGAGCCCTTATGTAGCCAGACGATGACGCAGGGTCAGCACCTCCTGCATTCGGTCCTATTTTGCTCTTGCCACTACCATCAGATCCACCACCAACACCATCATTACCAGCTGCCAACCCCCGCCCAATTCCACGGCCTCTTCCACCAGCCTTCCTCATTTTTGGTAGAAATGTAGACAAAATCCAACAAACTATATAGTAATGTAAAACAAGGTACAAGGTGTCTATAGGACAGGGGAGATTTTGAATTTCTGCACACACTTTTGGACACTGGACACTTTTGGATTGTGTGAGGCCCACTGATATCTGAGCGCTATGTGACAGGCTCGATGGCACAGCTGTGACCAAAGTGACGAGAGGATAAGGGAGATTTTGAATATCTGCACACACTTTTGGACAGTGGACACTTTTGGATTGTGTGAGGCCCACTGATATCTGAGCGCTATGTGACAGGCTCGATGGCACTGCTGTGACAAAAGTGACTAGAGGATAAGGGAGATTTTGAATATCTGCACACACTTTTGGACACTGGACACTTTTGGATTGTGTGAGGCCCACTGATATCTCAGCGCTATGTGACAGGCTCGATGGCACTGCTGTGACAAAAGTGACTAGAGGATAAGGGAGATTTTGAATTTCTGCACACACTTGTGGACAGTGGACACTTTTGGATTGTGTGAGGCCCACTGATATCTGAGCGCTATGTGACAGGCTCGATGGCACTGCTGTGACAAAAGTGACTAGAGGATAAGGGAGATTTTGAATATCTGCACACACTTTTGGACACTGGACACTTTTGGATTGTGTGAGGCCCACTGATATCTGAGCGCTATGTGACAGGCTCGATGGCACTGCTGTGACAAAAGTGACTAGAGGATAAGGGAGATTTTGAATATCTGCACACACTTTTGGACACTGGACACTTTTGGATTGTGTGAGGCCCACTGATATCTCAGCGCTATGTGACAGGCTCGATGGCACTGCTGTGACAAAAGTGACTAGAGGATAAGGGAGATTTTGAATTTCTGCACACACTTGTGGACAGTGGACACTTTTGGATTGTGTGAGGCCCACTGATATCTGAGCGCTATGTGACAGGCTCGATGGCACTGCTGTGACAAAAGTGACTAGAGGATAAGGGAGATTTTGAATTTCTGCACACACTTTTGGACACTGGACACTTTTGGATTGTGTGAGGCCCACTGATATCTGAGCGCTATGTGACAGGCTCGATGGCACAGCTGTGACAAAAGTGACTAGAGGATAAGGGAGATTTTGAATCTCTGCACACACTTTTGGACACTGGACACTTTTGGATTGTGTGAGGCCCAATGAATATCTGAGCGCTATGTGACAGGCTCGATGGCACAGCTGTGACAAAAGTGACTAGAGGATAAGGGAGATTGGATTGCTTTTAAAAAAGCAGTTTGCGGAGCAGTGGGTAAACAGCAATGCCAGCCTGTCAGGAAGCCTTAGAAGGCAGCCCAACAACCAACACCACTGATACACCACTATATAGCCTCCCCTTGCACTGCACACACAGTGACTGGTGTGTTGTGCAGGCCAAATTGCTAGCAGCAGAAGCAGTTTTTTTTTCTTCTCAGCAGGACAAAAAAAAAAAATTGGGATTGCTTTTAAAAAAGCAGTTTGCGGAGCAGTGGGTAAACAGCAATGCCAGCCTGTCAGGAAGCCTTAAAAGGCAGCCCAACAACCAACACCACTGATACACCACTATATAGCCTCCCCTTGCACTGCACACACAGTGACTGGTGTGTTGTGCAGGCCAAATCGCTAGCAGCAGAAGCAGTTTTTTTGTCTTCTTCCCTGCCTAACGCTCTCCCTACAGAATCAGCAGCAACCTCTCCCTATACTAAGATCGGCAGAAGTAAGATGGAGGTCGGCGTGCACGCCCTTTTATACCCCCTGTGACGCCCACCAAAGCAAGCCAATCACTTGCATGCCCTTCTGAAAGATGGTGGTGACCCGTGCCTATGTCATCACGTTGCCCACAGTGTCCGTGGATCCTGATTGGCTGAAAAAGAGCGCAAAACAAACTTTTGAAACGCGACTTTGGCGCGTAAGTCACCGACCTCGTGGCCGACCTCATCCTAGGGTCGGGTTTCGTTTCATGAAACCCGACTTTGCCAAAAGTCGGCGACTTTTGAATTTTTTCAACCCGTTTCGCTCAACTCTACCTCTAACCAACAATGAGACTTTAATTTAAAAAGAAGTAAAAAGAAGGTTTAAATGCAAACTGAAAATGTTGACAGTATAAACACTATATTAAAAAAAATAGACAAATATAAGTTATATAAAAAAATAGTACTTAAAAAACATGTATACATACACTCACATGCACATATATTTTTTTTTATTATTAACTTTATATTCTAATAGCTGAAGTGCCCGGCGTTGCCCAAGCATAGTAACTAACTGTGGTTAGTTATAACAAATTATAATAATCATATTGCACATAAAAACATTTCACATCATATATTCAACACTACAGATTTGCAGCAGAAACTAACTAAATGATTATCCAAGTATTGACAGTATTTTATTTTTCAACTCATTCAAGAGCCTTTTGATAAACAACATTTTTGGTTTTTCTTTTCAGTGCAAAGATGAACAGATTTTTGGCAGTTCCAACTCTTGAGCAGATCACTTAAAGTTGACCATAAGAAAAGCATGGAGATTGCAAATCGATCCCTACTACTTTCAAGGACTGTCCCTGAGTCTTGTTAATGGACATTGCAAATTCCAGTCGAACTGGAAACTGGAGGCGTTTAACATCAAAAAGCAAATCAGATGGAAAGAGTGGAATTCTTCGTATGAAAATGTCCTCTCCTTTGGCACAAATGACGCGCCCCAGGGGCCGTGGGAGACTAGGTACCGGGCCGGTATCTTAAGGGTGAAGTGTCACAGTGGCAGCGACCCAGTCCGTGGCCCCAGGCGGTCATGTAAAATGGCAGTATTGATTAGGAATAAAGTTTATGCATAGATTCGTGACACCACCTGTGCTATTCTGGTCAGTGGTGACCAGTGCTGCAGTGTTGCTTCTCTGGGACAGATGGTATGATGCAGCAGAGTTGGTAAAGCTCTCCACAGGTAGAGCTGTAGTCCCAGGCAGTTGAGAAGAGTTTGGAGATGATAGTGTAGTGTTGAGTAGAGGATGCAGCAGTGCTGAGTTGAAGACACAGGAAGAAGGGAGATGACACAGTTGCATGCGGTTCCAAGGGCTTTACTCACAATACTTTTTGCGATACAGATGCCCACTTAAGTGCTGCGTTCTTCAGGTGAGGGGTCCAGACAACTTCCAGATAAGATGAAGTACACCCTTCCAGCACTCCCTGTCAGTATGTACCTTTCTTGGCCGTCTCCACACAATATGCTGCTTTACTCCTTCCTTCCTTTCCAGCACTTCACAGTCATCATTCCAGGCGAGTAGCTGCGAATCCTGTCAGATAATGCCTCATCATTTCTGTGATCCTATGTAGCTGCCTTTCCAGTTGGAATAACTGTGGTAGGGGCGATGGTACATAAAGTAACCAAAGTTATCGGCTTGCTAGTAGTGCCCTAAGGTACACTCACTAGGCTAGGGGCCGTGACCCTTTGCGACCAGTTTCTTCCTCCACCTGATGTCAGTCAGCGTGGATAAGAGACCCACGGGGAGTATGCTCCAGCGGTGTCTCAGAAGAACCAACTTTCCTTTAGGAAGCTTTCCTATAATCCAATCCGACCAGCAGCCTATAATCAGTAGAGCTGCTCCAGACATGTCCTTCTCCTTCCCTCCCTCTGAGGGAATCTAACCTTACTTCCTATCCTTCTCCCGCTCACAATCTACGCCCCACCCTCCTCCCAGCACTCTTCGTGTTCCAAGCAGGGGCCATAAAGGGTGCTCTGCTACACTACTTGTTTGTGAGGGATGTGGGATGGAATGATGGTCGGGTGTTTCACCTTACCTGGTTGTGGGGTACCACACCTCTGGGTGAGGTGCAGTACCTCTGTGGTGACTGGGCCCTCAGGGGCACAACACATCCTGTTGCTGAGCTGTGTATCTAATCCAATCCTGTGTGACACCATCTGCTGAGCTGTGTATCTAATCCTATCCTGTGATACTGTCTGCTGAGCCATGTATCTATTCCTATCCTGTGTGATACCATCTGCTGATCCGTGTATCTAATCCTATCCTGTGTGATACTGACTGCTGAGCTGTGTATCTAATCCTATCCTGTGTGATACAGTCTGCTGAGCCATGCATCTAATCCTATCCTGTGTGATACTGGGCTCTCCTCACAGTCTGTGTCAGAGGGTGGTCTGTGTCGGCACGGTAATAAATTGTGTTATTTCCAGCTTTACAGAAGGATGATAACACCATAGGAATGATAAGAATAATAGGCCTCAGTTTCTCGGAGTGCCCTTGTAAAATAAAATAATTGCCCACAACCCCTTTATGTGCACACTGAGTCTTTTTGCTGAGATTCTTGATTGGAAATTTTCCAAATCCTCCTCAGAACCTCAAAATTCCTTAAATACTTAGAGTTTCTGCTTATTTTCTGCTTAAAAAAAACAGTAAGCTTAGAATCATTTGTTGTTGGTTTTTTTGGCTTTAATTTATTTTTATTTTTTTTTACTTTTTTATGCAGACATGTTTAGAGGTACCGTAAAGCCAAGGCTGTGGTTTGAAGGAAACAGAGGAAGAAGGATCAAAACATCTCCAGAGCTCTGTGGTTTGCAAGTGCCTTCAATAAGATGATGGCACTTTCATGAAGTCAGAGAAGTTTCAAAACAACTGTTGTAGGCCAGTTTCACATCCGTGAAGCCTTGCCTCCTGCCGTGCCTCTTCCTGTCAGCTCCACCTATTTCTGCATGCAGCTTCATGCGGCCTCCGTACCCTATCTATAACATTGGGTGCGTAGGCCGTGCCGCAGTATGCGGATGCCGCATGCATCGTTTTGACGATGCAGCGCCTGCATAAAATTCCAACATGATCGTTCTACGCGGGTTGCCACACCGTCAAAACGACCCATGCGGCGGCATCCGTATACTGCGGCACGGCCTGCGTACCTACTGTTAAAGAAAGGGTATGCAGGCCGCATGAAGCTGCATGCAGAAATAGGCGGAGCTAGCTAACCAGAGGCGGCACGGCAGGGGGCGGAACTTCACGGAGGAAGAAACTTGCCTAATGCTGAGAAAATTCAGGGACAAACTCCCGAGGAGAGAAGGAAGTTGTCTGAATGAGCAATGAATTGGGGGGCAGGCACACACAACCATCCTATGAGCAATCACGTCAAGTAGGATATCGTAACCACAGAGAAAACTTCTGCGAGAACTAAATTACGACTGGGAGCCAGTGCAGTTTCTAACACTGAAAGAGCAAAAACAAGAGCTGATGTCAAAGGCAGAGTCTCGCAAGAGTTCAAAAGGCACCTGTTGTACCAAGAGAAAGGCTACAGATAAGTGGATCAAGCAAAATTCAACATCGCCTGTTAGTTCGGAATCAGAATTTCTTAACCTTCTGGCTTAATCTATGCAGAAGCAAATTACAAAATCCACACTTTGGCGAATGCGGGTTTTTGTAAAATTTTAGTATAATTCAATTCCACTCCAATTTTTTCACTCATCTCCAGGTCAGATTGTATTGTTCCTGGAAGCAGCGCATTGTGACACAGCAAAAAAAAAAAAGCTTATAAAGAATGTATGGCACTGGGGTTGGCGCTGCCATCCCTTACACAGAAAAATCAAAGGTAAGTTGATGACATGGGCAAAGAGTTCCAGAGGAATTCAGAAGGAACCTGATGCACCAACAGGATGTCCAGCATTCAGGTCAGAATGAAATGAAAACATGCTGCTACTTTTACTCCCGTTTCTAATGTGAAAACTGCAATGTTTCAAAAACATAGACTTATGGTCACTAAACAAAATGTGTTTATAAAAAAAAACTAATTTAAGTAATCATTTATTTTCTAATGACGCATAAAAATGAAATAAGAACTTAATCGAAAACAAAAAAAAAGCCCTGAAAATGAAAAACACGTTCTGTAACTAGAATGGTCAACAACAAAAATAATGGGTTATTAAAGTTAAAAAAAACACCCACGTAGCAATTGTTACATACTGTATTTGGTTTTTTTTTTGTTTTTTTTTAGAAATGCAATTTATTGTTTTCAGATTGTCTGGGACATTTGGAAATTGAAATTAAAATGTCATAACTATTACTGTGCATTTGTATTTTTTTTTCCCCTTGCAATATGGGTTGCTTTGTTGTTGTTTTTTTTCTGTAAGTGTTTGTACTGAATAAAATCTAGAGAAAGCTTTGAGCGTCAGTTTTTCTGCTTTTGTTTTATTAGGAAAATTACAGGTGATTATTATTTCCTCTGAAAATTGTAGCACGTAATAGTGGTGTCTTTTAATACGCGCAGATTCATGTACTTGTGGAGCAGAATGAAAAATTAATTTTATTTTATAATTTGGCCTGAATGTATAAGGGACATTTATGAAAACTTTTTTTTAGAAACTTTGGAAAAAGTGACAATGTTCCAGACACATAGTTGTATCTGTCTATTTATTTTAGTTTTTATCTGGTAATATACAGTACATGCTAAAATAGATAATATAATTTTATATACAGTTGTGGCCAAAAGTATTGACACCCCTGCAATTTTGTCAGATAATACTCAGTTTCTTCCTGAAAATTATTGCAAACACAAATTCTTTGGTATTATTATCTTCATTTAATTTGTCTTAAATGAAAAAAACACAAAAAGAATTGTCCTAAAGCCAAATTGGATATAATTCCACACCAAACATAAAAAAGAGGGTGGACAAAAGTATTGGCACTGTTCGAAAAATCATGCGATGCTTCTCTAATTTGTGTAATTAACAGCACCTGTAACTTACCTGTGGCACCTAACAGGTGTTGGCAATAACTAAATCACACTTGCAGCCAGTTGACATGGATTAAAGTTGACTCAACCTCTGTCCTGTGTCCTTGTGTGTACCACATTGAGCATGGAGAAAAGAAAGAAGACCAAAGAACTGTCTGAGGACTTGAGAAACCAAATTGTGAGAAAGTATGAGCAATCTCAAGGCTACAAGTCCATCTCCAAAGACCTGAATGTTCCTGTGTCTACCGTGCGCAGTGTCATCAAGAAGTTTAAAGCCCATGACACTGTGGCTAACCTCCCTAGATGTGGACGGAAAAGAAAAATTAACAAGAGATTTCAACGCAAGATTGTGCGGATGTTGGATAAAGAACCTCGACTAACATCCAAACAAGTTCAAGCTGCCCTGCAGTCCGAGGGTACAACAGTGTCAACCCGTACTATCCATCGGCGTCTGAAAGAAAAGGGACTGTATGGTAGGAGACCCAGGAAGACCCCACTTCTTACCCCGAGACATAAAAAAACCAGGCTGGAGTTTGCCAAAACTTACCTGGAAAAAGCCTATAACGTTTTGGAAGAATGTTCTCTGGTCAGATGAGACAAAAGTAGAGCTTTTGGGCAAAGGCATCAACATAGAGTTTACAGGAGAAAAAAAGAGGCATTCAAAGAGAAAAATACAGTCCCTGCAGTCAAACATGGCGGAGGTTCCCTGATGTTTTGGGGTTACTTTGCTGCCTCTGGCACTGGACTGCTTGACCGTGTGCATGGCATTATGAAGTCTGAAGACTACCAACAAATTTTGCTGCATAATGTAGGGCCCAGTGTGAGAAAGCTGGGTTTCCCTCAGAGGTCATGGGTCATCCAGCAGGACAATGACCCAAAACACACTTCAAAAAGTACTAGAAAATGGTTTGAGAGAAAGCATTGGAGACTTCTAAGGTGGCCAGCAATGAGTCCAGACCTGAATCCCATAGAACACCTGTGGAGAGATCTAAAAATGGCAGTTTGGAGAAGGCACCCTTCTAATATCAGGGACCTGGAGCAGTTTGCCAAAGAAGAATGGTCTAAAATTCCAGTAGAGCATTGTAAGAAACTCATTGATGGTTACCGGAAGCGGTTGGTCGCAGTTATTTTGGCTTAAGGTTGTGCAACCAAGTATTAGGCTGAGGGTGCCAATACTTTTGTCTGGCCCATTTTTGGAGTTTTGTGTGAAATGATCAATGTTTTGCTTTTTGCTTCATTCTCTTTTGTGTTTTTTCATTTAAGACAAATTAAATGAAGATAATAATACCAAAGAATTTGTGTTTGCAATCATTTTCAGGAAGAAACTGAGTATTATCTGACAGAATTGCAGGGGTGTCAATACTTTTGGCCACAACTGTATCCTGATAAAACAATAAGTAGTTTACTAGTATCTTTGTATAATGCATGTATGTGGATATGGCTTTTAATTATTGATTTTTAACATAAATAGTGGTAAGGGTGATAATAATAATCTTTATATAGCGCTAACATATTCTGCAGCGCTTTACAGTTGCACACATTATCATCACTGTCCTAGGACTGTAAACATGGAGTTGTTATAGGATGCCAATATATATGAGCGAACCTGCCAAAATTTGAGCTAAGCAGATTCGCTCCAATTCACAAAAAATTTAAGGAGAGACCAACACAGAAAAATTCTAAAAGTAAAAAATTAATAGGTCATTTAAAAATAAAAATAACAATCATAAGACATAAAATTAAACAAAAAAAATGGGGAAAAGGTGGGTGCACCACACTTTTTCTCGTTTTTTTCCCATTTTTTATATTATTTTGTGTCTCATGATTTATTTTATTTTTAGATTTTTTGTTTTTATAAATTTTCGGTGCTGGACTCTCTCCTTACATTTTTTTGTAGTTCCAAAGAGTGGTTGTTAGCCTTGCATTTTTCCGTGCATCACCATTTGAATTCCGTATTCCGACATCAACAATGGTGAGTTGATAACCTCCTGGTCTGTTTTGGCTTCAATTCAGACTGGAAATTTGATTAAGCTCAAATTTATTCAATACCGATCTATTGTGCGTTTTTATGCTCAGGGATCTGTCCAAACCCAAGATCATAATAAACACAAGGTAAAAAGAATAAAAAAAAATAATAGTTCTCACTTGTCCTCAGCCCTAACCTGTCACTCTCTCTGGTCCAGTCTTTTCTTTAGGCACTATGTTAAACTTTCCAGTACGGTCTCTTCCGGCATCTTTGGAATAAGAGAAGATTACTTGAAGAAGACCATTGTGCCGTGGAGCTGGTGTGTTCCCTGATACCAAAACAAATAAAACAAGCCGCGATTGTAAGCATGAGAGTCCTGGATAAAAGGGCACCTGGGATACCAACCGGTGTTCCCTGGCTCTCACCTGTTCTTCTTTCTAGGCATTTTGTAACGCCCTCCACTCAGTGAGGTACTTCATGTCATGACGTCACTTGAAGCCTAGCATGATGTTGCAAGGAATAGTCAGCACTGGAGACACCAAAGATGCTACAAGAGAAGACTATAGGAACGAAAAATTCATCAGCTCATCACTTCAAGGTAGACAAAGTAGCTTGTTGTGTGCAGTGCGCGGACAGAGGTAGGGGCCAATTCTCAGTATGTACATAAGGTAGAGTTGATAATTCCAGCATTGGCATTTGAAAAAGTTAAAATAACATAATTGTTTAATCACTCTAAAATTCCCAAAACTAACAACAAACAAAAAAGAATCATTTGGTCTACGCGTTTCAAGCCCATTTTCTGTTATTTTTTTTAAATTTTAGAATGATCAAATAAATATGTTAATTTAATTTTTTCAACTGAAAATGCTGGAATTATCTACAGTATCTACGCTGGAAAAGATCACCTGACCAGAAGGAACAGAACTCACAAAAAATACCTATCCTCTGTTGTATCACTGACTATATTGCTGCATACTACAAGTGATATCAGCACATGAACTGGGTGTCGTGCACTTCAGGAATTGGATTTCCATGGATGAGCAGATGCCCACAAGCCTAAGATCATGATACACAATGCCAAGCATCAGCTGGAATAGTTTGAGAACTGGACTCTAGAGAGATGGTAATGATATGCTTTCTAAAGTGATAAATTACCTCTATGTGGAAATCTGATGGATGAATTTGGATTTGATGAATTCTTGGAGAAAACAATACTACTATCTTGAACAGTACTTACTGTAAAATTAGGAGGTATTTTGGAATGCTGCTGTTTTTCAGGGTTCACCCTAGGAAATAGAGATGAACAAATCAAATTTGTGTAACTTTTTAGGAAAAAAAACCTGGCCTTTAAATTTGTGCAAATTGCCATAACATGCACAACGCCAAAATTGTACCAGCCTTATAAGGCTCCCATGACCTCAGGTGTGGCTGCACAAAGCCTTCCAGTTATCACATGGTATAGAATCATAGAATTCTAGAATGTTAGAATTGGAGGGACCTCCAGGGTCATCGTTTCCAACCCCCTGCAAAAATCACTAAACCATCCCAGACAGATGTCTCTCCAGCCTTCCATGAAGACTTCCATGAAAGGAGAACTCACCCCCTCTCGTGGCAGCCTGTTCCACTCATTGATCAACCTCACCGTCAAAAAGTTTTTTCTAATATCTAATCTGAATCTTCTTCCATTTTCATAATAATAATAATAATAATAATAATAATCTTTATTTATATAGCGCCAACATATTCCGCAGCGCTTTACAGTTTAACAGTTTCAAAACACAAGTCATAAGTAACAACGCTAACAATACAATAATTAAAGCAAAATAAGACGAAATAAGACGACCCTGCTCGTGAGAGCGTACAATCTACAATGAGGTGAGGGAGATACAGAGTACAGGTGTGTATTTACAATGGTGTATTTACAATGAAGGTCCAGCCATCTTGCGGGAGTGAAGGATGGATGGAGATAGTGAATGGGCTACACACGCACACTTACACAGAGAATGACTTTGATTAGTGAATGTGATTTCATGTGGAAATAAGAATAAGGATGATCCCTCTACACTGTGACAGCCTGTGACTGTGTAGGGAAGGTGACCTGACGGACGGACGGACTAGTCAGAGTGAAGAAAGAAAGGTTTGCACAGTGTAGGTAGGTGTCAGTTATCACAGTGGGCAAACAGCTAGGAAAGTGTAGTGGACGTGCAGTACCTTGGGTTGACCATTAGATGGCAGGGAGGAGTGTGAGCAAAGGACTTGACAACAGCTTAGGGCTTTAGAAACCGTTGGTCATGGGGGGCGGAGTGACAGTTTCAAGGAACCGGGTTGGTTATAAATACTGAGGGAGGGTTCCAGAAGGTTGGAGTCCCCAGGGGGAGCTCCAGTGACAGGAGGACTGCGACAGTCTGTGCGCTGCGAGGAGAATCCAGACCAGGGGGACTGAGGAGAGAGAACGTCAGGGGGGTGGTCCTGACAGGAAAGTACCGCAATAAGGACGAGACAGAGGCGAAACATACCGTGTGGAAGAAGACGTCTGACCAGTAAAATTACTGTTGGTGTACGGGCCTAAGGCGGCCACAGTGACGGACCTGTCAGCAGCATCATCAAGTGAAGTAGGGACGGTACGTGCATGTACGTCCCTGGTGCTAAGGTATGGTGTGTAAAGTAGGCCTAGAAACAGAGGCCCAGGAAAGTGAAGTGAATTGAAGTGAAGTGCGGTGTACTTCAGAGGCCGTCAGGCGGACGGCAAGCGAATAAACCTGGACCTGTTGTACCTGAATGTTGCCTCCATCTTGTCTCTGTTTTGTCTCTGCGCGGTAAGAAGAGGGATCACCCCCCAGCTCGGCCCACACCACTACAACTGCAGACACACGCCGTACAACTAAGGCCATACAACCCCTTGTGGAAATTTTCAGTACAAGGCCAGAACACATGGCAATGAAATTTTCATGAACTATTAGCATAACAAAAGGAGAGTAGCAGTCAAAACTGTGCTGTGTTGGACTAATGGCTTTAGAGTAGCCTTTGGACCCCTTCTGACACAAATATTATAAATGCCACATACTACGTTACGGGCCTTAGCACAAATTTTCTGTTGAGGTTCATGGGTTACAAGCTACACATCCGACCCTTACAAGAGTTTTTAACTCTCTTTGTAATGTGCAATAATGAAGATGAATGGAGACTCTCTATTCCAAGCAGGTGATCCCTCCATTCTAGAAGATGTCGAATGTGTCTTCTTGTCGCAAAGAATTATGGATCTTGACCAAAATGTTTAGAAAATATATTAAAAATTGTTTCCTAATATTAACATACAGACCAAAGAGGCTTATTACACCCACATGGATGGAAATACTTAATATTCTGTAGGCACCCAGTTTGCTAAAAATATTTACTGCGAATGTTCTCGGATCAGACCCCGGAGAGTACATTGTATTTCTACAGACATGCTTATGATGATTGCTGAAGAAGACCCTTGGGATGTTACTTTATTACCTTTCCAAACCACACTTCAGAGGAATTAATTAATTGATGCTCTTAGCAGCTTCATTCTGACAAAAACATATGATACTAAAATGTTAAACATGGAAGCTAAGATGAGGCTGTCAGAAGAAGCCTGAAAGTGGTTATTAATATGGCTTTTGATAAATATCTGCTCAGGCTCACACTGTGCCACGTCTGCTTTCATCTTTGAAAGTAGTTAATCTGATTGATGAAGATCCTGTTTCAGATTGTCTCCCATGCTGAGTTTAATAACTACACTTTTTTGCACAAAAAGGATGAGAAAAAGAAAAAAGTCCTTCAAGAGCACCTGGAAGATGATGTGTTCCTCATGTTTCCATGTCACATCAGAAACTCTAAATGTGAGATTGACCATCGGTCGAGGATGATAACCATGTGTGTCCGGTATCCATAAGAGGCCTCCTCACTCCCTCCGCGCCTTGTAATATTTGTCTGGAAACAGATGCAGTAAATTTCAGAGAACGCATCATCGGAAGCGTCATGAAGGAGCAAGCCGATGAGATACCGGAGATAGCCCCAAGCACGGATGAATTTCAATAACCCATGTCATTACCACGGCGAATGGTTTTCTAGGCTCATTTAAATGTAGCCATTATAAACATATTAAAGATATAACTTACACTTGTGGCTCAGGAAATGGAAAAGTGAAACGAATAGAGGTGACTGGTGACGCGGAGGAAAAACACAAAGATGGGCATGGAAAGGTTATCGATAGAGATGAGCAAATCGATTCAATGCAAATTGAATTTGGGTCAATTTAAAAAAAAAAAAATTTGCTTGGACCCGACAAATGCAAACAATTTCACTTTGCTTGAATCGTTTGAAAAAGCCTCCAACATTTTACACTTTTCGGAAGATTACAAGAGAAGGCTCACATGGCCTCAAATACATCTGGGTGTGCATTCCCACAACACCTTTTACAGCTTTCAATAGCACAGCCAATCATGAGGAACTATCACAGTCTGTATAAAAGCCAAAGGCAGGCAACGCAACAGCCACTTTGGTGTGAATCTGAATAGTGAGGAAACGTCACAGCTCAACTATAGTGCAATAGAGGAAGGGAGAGAAATTCATAAAACACTGAAGAAACTGCACAGATAGTGTGTGACAGCAGAGCAGTGAAGAACAGTTATCATCTGTTTACCCATAGCTATATATGTTCAGGTAATTTGGACATTATTAAGGATGCATTTACATTAAAGAGCTTGAAAGGGTTTCAATGCAGTCATATTGACACCTCAGTGTGAAACACGTCTTTTCAGGGCAATTGGAGCTTTTGTGTATTTTTTATACCCTCGAAGTTCATGAGAAAATTCAGTGAAGCTGTCAAATTTTAATTTCAAAAGATTTGCTCTTCTTTCGTTGTCACCTCTTCTAGTGCAGCATACAATGTTTGAAGAAGGCCTTATAATAACCCTTCTCATAATCATGTGCGTAAACGGTATTAGGGTGGAAGAATACATTCACAGGATTAGTGATAAGCTCTTGATTGTTGGGATTCGACTAGAGATGAGCAAATACATTCAAGTAGAATTGAATTATATAAAATTTGCATTTTCCAAAATCGGAATTTTTGGTAATTTGCTTCCGTGCGAATTTAGACATTTTTCTGAACCATAAAAGGCCAGCAAAATGTTAAAACATAAAAAAAATCCTTATACTCCCCATATCATCTCTCCGCCCCTCCGCGTCACCTGTCCAGTCCTCGCTGAAAGTTCAGATTGCTACTACAACCTTCTGGGCCAGAATTTGCAGCTTTGATGAGCCATGGGAGGATTCTGCTCTAGCACGCCAAAGGTCACAGCGTGACGATGACTTCATGGCGGACAGGTGACGGTGAGGAGGAGAGAGGTGAGCGGTGATGTGCGGATAAGGATTTTCTTTATTATGAATCTATATTGGGGAAAAATCAGCACAAAAACTACAATCAAAGATGAATTTAGACAAATACACGATAACGAGTGAGCTGCACACACCTGTGGGAAAACATTTCTCTGAAGCAGGACACAGTTTGACAGATTTAAAAGTCTGAAAATTGGAAGGTAATTTTAAAGGGATGGTGTGAAACTAAAATATTTTAGTCCTGAATGCCAAAATCTGTTTATTGTCATAATCTTTTCTCTTTTCGGAGACACTTTCATTAATCATTTAGTTTTATGACTTCCTCTCTGATGACACTTCATTTGAGAATCCCAGTGCATGCTAGGATAGTCAAAGAAGTTGTCATCAGCAGTGACTGTGGTCTCTGCCCCCTCCCTGAAACAAAGCATCCTCAGTGACCTCCACTGCAGGGGTTGGGCCTGTCCCTGCTCTACTGATCATGCGTCGGTTGTCATTCCCAATGTATGCTCAGTAGATTCTAGTGACTGTGTATATGCATAATATTACTTGCAGGTGGCAGCGTTGGTTACATGAAATCGATCTGGGACACCATGCAAAAATCTCACCTCGTGGGGTATCCTTGATCATGAGGAAGGTGAAAGATCAGCCTAAAACTACACAGGGGGAACTTGTTAATGATCTCAAGGCAGCTGGGACCTCAGTCACCAAGAAAACCATTGGTAACACATTACACAGCAAAGGTTTAAAATCCTGCCATGCCCGTAAAGTCCCCTGCTCAAGAAGGCACATGTGCCGGTCCGTCTAAAGCTTGCCAATGAACACCTGCATGATTCTGGGAGTGATTGGGAGAAGGTGCTGTGGTCAGATGAGACAAAAATTGAGGTCTTTGGCATTAACTCATCTCGCCGTGTTTGGAGGAAGAGAAATGCTGCCTATGACCCAAAGAACACCGTCCCCACTGTCAAGCATGGAGGTGGAAACATGTTTTGGGGGTGTTTCTCTGCTAAGGGCACAGGACTACTTCACCGCATCAATGGGAGAATGAATGGAGGCATGTCCCGTAAAATCCTGAGTGATAACCTCCTTCCCTCCGCCAGGACATTAAAATGGGTCATGGCTGGGTCTTCCAGCAAGACAATGACCCAAAACATACATCCAAGGCAACAAAGGAGTGGCTCAAAAAGAAGCACATTACGGTCATGGAGTGGCCTTGCCAGTCTCCAGACCTTAATCCCATAGAAAACTTATGGAGGGAGTTGAAGCTCCGAGTTGCCAAGGGACAGCCTCAAAATCTTAATGACTTAGAGATGATCTGCAAAGAGGAGTGGAGCACAATTCCTCCTGACATGTGCGCAAACCTCATCATCAACTACAAAAGACATCTGACTGCTGTGCTTGCCAACACGGGTTTTACCACCAAGTATAAAGTCTTGTTTGCCAGAGGGATCAAATACTTATTTCTCACTGCAAAACGCAAATAAATTTATATCATTTATACAATGTGATTTCCTGAATTTTATTTTTGATATTCTATCTCTCAATGTTAAAATTAACCTACCCTTAAAATTATAGATTGTTCATGTCTCTGTCAGTGGGCAAACTTACAAAATCAGCAAGAGTCAATACTTATTTCCCCCACTGTATCTATCTATATATCTATTTATCATTTATCATCTATCTATCTATTATATGTTTTATCTAGCCATCTATATCCACCTTTCTATCTATTTAACTGTTGATCTGTAAATCTTTTCTCTTTCTCTCTTTCTTTCTGTCGCATATGTCTCTATCTATGTATTTATATCTACTTTCTATCATCTTCCTTTCTATATGTCAATCTCTTTATCTTTCTTTCTTTCTTTCCTTCTCATAAGACTACGAGTATGTATTTCTATCTACTTTCTATGTATCTAACTATCCATCTATTTATCTTTTGATTTCTTTCTTTTCCTTTCTTTTTTATTTCTTTCTTTTTCTCATATGAATGTCTATTTATTTTATCTATCTATCTATCTATCTATCTATCTATCTATCTATCTATCTCTCTATTATCTATCCATCGAGTACTCTGCTTTGTTCTCCCCCTTCTATTTTTTATTCCAATCCTTTTAATTAGACAGTCACACAATACAATTCAAAAGCTAATATCAGAAATTATCCACAACAGTAATTAAGAAACACAAAGTCTAATATCTCATTGTATTATCACTGTGTCAATTAAATCTTTCATTAGTTGAGGGAACTTCTTTCTTTCTAGACTTTTTCCTCTTAATCTTCTTATGTCATTATAAAGGACATGAGGGACCCCAAACAAATGAAGCAATTATAGGATCCAATTCTCAAGTTTTAAAAGTTCTTCGTTTGAAGAAGGACAAGAAAAATAATAAAAAAATAATCAGTGGAGTTCAAAGACTACTGAAATATTTATTGTAGTCAGATTGTTTTAGAGATTACACCACCATTTTTATCAAAGGAAATGAAGGACAAAGGGAATCAAACACCGCAATAACACAAATCAAACGTGTTCAGTGGGAGCTGCACCTTTATGCCGATAGCAAAGTTAATTTTAAAGCATCCAACGTTTGGACGTCTAAAAGTAAAACTGCCTCACACTGCACATGTAGTTTCATTAATAAGTCCCATTTTATACTTCTTACTTTATAGTTCTCAAGTGTTTAATATGCGTTCTGCAAGATCTTGTAATATTGCACCTGTTCCTCCAAGCCTCTAGTGGGCACTGTTTAGACAAATCATGATACTAAACCAAAACTTTTCGAAACATTTTATCAGTGTCACCTCGATTCACCATTATCTTTTCCCTTTTTTTGTATTTTAGTAGCCAGCACTCCTCGGCATGGATAAACACCAATCCTGTTTTAGTGTAATAAGGAGCAGCCTACAAAGAAGAAATCCAGCTGTTTTCTGGTTAAAAATATCAAAATATTTTTTATTCCAGAATAGATTAAAAATAATTAATCCTTACTGCAAAATTGTTAAAAAAAAAAAAATACGCGTTTCGAACAAAAACAGTCATTATTCAAATGGATAGATTTTAGTCCAAAACGCGTAGGGTTTAATCTTATAATTTTGCAGTACGGGGATTGTCTATTTTTAATATAATTTGGAAAAAAGTTTTTTGCATATTTTTTATCCAGAAAACAACTGGATTCCTCCTATGTATACTTTTATTTTTGCGCCTTACACATTATGTAATTTGCGCCTTTTTTAAATTAATTTTACATGGTTCCATCTGTTCCATTTTGTTTGACAATAACGTGTTCATTGTTCTCATTCATTATCCAAAGTTTAACCCTAATTTATAATTTGCAGTACAGAATCTGTCGAATTATTATTTCACACAGTTGCACAATTTTAAAAGCACTCTGAAACATTTTGCTCTAAAAAGGCACAAAATATTGTAAAAAGACTATATATTTTTTTTAGATTTTACCCAAAATTCATCAACTCACATGCGCCATTTTGAACTATATGTCTGAAAAGACAGAAACAAATACCAAAGATGAAAAAAGTGGAAAAATAAAACCATGAAATAATAAATCGGGGCCTTTGAAATCAACTATCTCTGAAAAAAAAATATTTTTGTACTTCCCATGTTTAACCCCTTTCCTACAATGGACGTACTATTCCGTCCATGTGACCTGGAACCTAAGTCCCAAGGACAGAATAGTACGTCTAGTGCGATCAGCGGCGCCCACTTGGTGAGCGCCGCTGATCGCGGCCGGGTGTCAGCTGATTATCACAGCTGACACGGGCACAATGTTTCAGGGGTGGTCATGGACCGTCCCCGACACGTTAACCCCTTGCACACCGCGATCAAACACGATTGCGGTGTACCGGGGGTTAAGGGGAAGCATCGGCAGGGAGGGGGCTCCATCCATGCTTCCCTGAGCTCCCCACGGCAGCGCAATGTGCAGCGCTGCAGCGGGGGGCTCCTTTCCTGCAGGTCCCCGGATCCCATATGGCGGCGGGGACCTCCGGGGGCCTGCAGGAAGCTGGCTTCCTCACTGCCCGCAGAACGCAGGCATGAGGAAGCCTGCAGCAGTGCCTGTGACAGATCGCTGATCTCTCAGATCAGATCTCTCTCAGCTGATCTCTCAGATCAGCGATCTGTCACAGGACAGTGATGTCCCACCTGGGACATTGTAATAAAGTAAAAAAAAAAATGTAAAAATAATTTAAAAAAAATCGCTAAATAAGTTAAAAAAAAAATATTCCCCAATAAATTCATTTTTTGGAAATAATAAAAAAACAATAAAAGTACACATATTTGGTATCGCCGCGTCCGTAACAACCCGCCCTATAAAACTGTCCCATTAGTTAACCCCTTAAGCGAACCCCTTAAAAAACAAAAATAAAAAGCGAAGCAAAAAATAATGATTTATTATCATACCACCAAACATAAAGTGCACTAACGCGCGATCAAAAAGACGCATATAAATATCCATGGTACCGCTGAAAACGTCATCTTGTCCCGCAATCCCGCAATCTTGACCCGAGCCATCATACAGCATTATCAGCAAAAAAGTAAAAAAGTTATAGCTCGCTGAATAAAGCGATGCAAAAATAATTATTTTTTATATAAGATTGTTTTCACTGCATAAAAGCGCCAAAACATAAAAAATGACATAAATGAGGGATCACTGTAACCATACTGACCCGAAGAAGAAAACCGCTTTATCAATTTTATCGCACGCGGAACGGTGTAAATGCACCACCCAAAAGGAATTCATGAAATGCTGTTTTTTGTAAATTCTGCGTCCCAAAAAGCGAAATAAAAAGCAATCAAAAAATGTCACCTGCCCGAACATGGTACCAATAAAAACGTCAACTCGTCCCGCAAAAAATAAGACCTCACATGACTCGGTGGGTCAAAATATGGAAAAATTATAGCTCTCAATGTGTGGTGATGCAAAAACTATTTTTACAATAAAAAGCGTCTTTTAGCGTGTGACAGCTGCCAAAATAAAAACCGCCATAAATAGTAAATCAAACCCCCCGTTATCACCCCCTTAGTTAGGGAAAAATAATAAAATTAAAAAAATTTATTTATTTCCATTTTCCCATTAGGGCTAGGGTTAGGGCTAGGGTTAGGGTTAGGGTTAGGGCTAGTGTCAGGGTTAGGGGTTTCCACTGTTTGGGCACATCAGGCGCTCTCCAAATGCAACATGGTGTCTGATCTCAATTCCAGCCAATTCTGCGTTGAAAAAGTCAAATGGTGCTCCTTCCCTTCCAAGCTCTGCCATGCACCCAAACAGTGTTTTACCCCCTCATATGGGGTATCAGCCTACTCAGGACAATTTGCAAAACAACTTTTGGGGTCCAATTTCTCCTGTTATCCTTAGGAAAATAAAAAATTGTAGGCAAAAATATCATTTTTGTGGAAAAAAAATATGATTTTTTTTATTTTCACGCATGGGTGTTATAAACTTCTGTGAAGCACTTGGGGGTTCAAAGTGCTAACCACACATCTAGATAAGTTCCTTGGGGGGTCTAGTTTCCAAAATGGTGTCATTTGTGGGGGGTTTCCACTGTTTTGGTACATCAGGGGCTTTGCAAACGCGACATGGTGTCCGATCTCAATTCCAGCCAAAAAAGTCAAATGGCGCTGCTTCCCTTCCGAACTCTGCCATGCGCCCAAATAGTGGTTTACCTCCACATGTGGGGTATCAGCGTACTCAGGACAAATTGCACAATAACTTTTAGGGTCCTGTTACCCTTGGGAAAATAAAAATTGGGGGTGAAAAGATCATTTTGTGGAAAAAATATGATTTTTTAATTGTACCGCTGTACGTTATAAACTTCTGTGAAGCCTTTGTGGGTTCAAAGTTCTCACCACATATCTAGATAAGTTCCTTGGGGGGTCTAGTTTCCAAAATGGGGTCACTTGTGGGGGGTTTCCACTGTCTAGGTACATCAGGTGCTCTCCAAACGTGACATAGCGTCCGATCTGAATTCCAGCCAATTTTGCATTGTAAAAGTCAAACGGCGCTCCTTCCCTTCTGAGCTCTGCCATGCCCCGAAACAGTGGTTCCCCCCCACATATCAGGTATCAGCGTACTCAGGACAAATTGCACAATAATTTTTGCAGTCCAATTACTCCTGTTACCCTTGGTAAAATAAAAAAAATTGAACCTGAAGTATTTTTTTTGTGAAAAAAAGTTAAATGTTCATTTTTTTTAAATATTCAAAAAATTCCTGTGAAGCACCTGAAGGGTTAATAAACTCCTTGAATGTGGTTTTGAGCACCTTAAGGGGTGCAGTTTTTAGAATGGTGTCACTTTTGGGTATTTTCTATCATATAGACTCCTCAAAGTGGCTTCAAATGTGATGTGGTCCGTAAAAATAAAATGGCTTTGCAAAAATGAGAAATCGCTGGTCAACTTTTAACCCTTATAACTTCCTAACAAAAAAAATTTTGGTTCCAAAATTGTGCTGATGTAAAGTAAACATGTGGGAAATGTTACTTATTAAGTTTCTTGTGTGCCATATCTCTGTGATTTAAGGGCATAAAAATTCAAATTTGGAAAATTGCGAAATTTTCAACATTTTTGCCAAATGTCCATTTTTTTGACAAATAAACGCAAGTTATATGATTGAAATTTTACCACTAACGTGTAGTACAATATGTCACGAGAAAACCATGTCAGAATCACCGGGATCCATGGAAGCGTTCCAGAGTTATGGCCTCATAAATGGACAGTGGTCAGAATTGTTAAAATTGGCCCGGGAGTTATCGTGCAAACCACCCTTGGTAGTGAAGGGGTTAAAGTCTGGAAATGGAGCCATGATCTGGCAGCTATCCTGTAGGTTGTTCCTGACTGTGGTTTTGTAAAGAGTCTCTGGTTCTTTCAATCTCTGGATCTCTTGGTTCATCTGTTAAGGGCTTGTCACACTAAGCGATATCGCTAGCAATATCTCTAGAACGTCACTGGTTTTTGTGACGTTATAGCGATATTGCTAGCGATATCGCTATGTGTGATACTTACCTCCAACCGGCTCACCCGCTGATTATCGCTGATCACGCGAGAACGTCCTGGACCGTTACTCGTCGTCAGCTTCCTGCTGGGCTTCCTGTGACGCCGACGAGCGACGCGTGGACGTCAGGATCGCCGCGTCTGACAGGTAAGTAGCGACCCCCGACCGCTGCGATGTCGCTGGTGAGATCTGCCTGTGTGGCAGCTCACTAGCGACCACTTAGCGATGTACCAGCGATCCTGACCGTTGGTCGGGATCGCTGGTGCATCGCTAAGTGCGACAGTACCTTTACAGAGGCATATCTCACTTATATAGCTCACAACTGTTATCCTTCAATCATCATCCAGAAGTCAAGAGGAAGATGTGATGAGATTAACTTGCAATGTTTGACTATTTAATCAATTGGCATAGTTTGTACTCCTCTGTTTTGCAAGTCAACATGCCACACAATGGTCAATCAACATATTAAGCCAACATCCATTGTTCAATGACCCTGCATCACTGTCTTGCAAAGATACGAGCAGACAATAAGCTGATATAAGAGACAAACACTAGCCATTCAATAAAATCAAATATATTTGACTCATATGACAACAGTGTATGGTTCTTCACCAACTGAAGAATAAATGCATATGTTCAAAAGTCAACATATAAATAACAGTGACATATAAATAATGACTCCTGGATTACTGAATTTACATTTTGATATTTAATATTAAGTGCTGGGTCGTCACAATCTGCCATAGGAATAAAATATAACAATACTTTTTATCACCCTCATAGCATAAATACATAGAACTTCTCAACAACCCCTTTGTTGTGACTACATCTTCTTCATCCCAGCCTCCCACCTACACATGTAAGGCCCAAGGAAGACATCTGCCATATGTTGAAAACGCGAAGCCCCATTTTTTAAAAATGACTTCATATGTAGATATTACCTGCCTTTTTGTTGCACTCAGTAGTGCCTTTATCACCCCTTTTTATCTCAGTTTTTTTACATATTTTTCTCCTGTAGAGTGTCAGCTCTTATGGGCATTGTCTTCTCTCCTGTAGAGTGTCAGCTCTTATGGGCATGGTCTTCTCTCCTGTAGAGTGTCAGCTCTTGTGGGCATGGTCCTCTCTCCTGTAGAGTGTCAGCTCTTATGGGCAGGGTCCTCTCTCCTCTAGAGTGTCAGCTCTTATGGGCAGGGTCCTCTCTCCTGTAGAGTGTCAGCTCTTATGGGCATGGTCCTCTCTCCTGTAGAGTGTCAGCTCTTATTGGCATGGTCCACTCTCCTGTAGAGTGTCAGCTCTTATGTGCAGGGTCCTCTCTCCTGTAGAGTGTCAGCTCTTATGGGCAGGGTCCTCTCTCCTGTAGAGTGTCAGCTCTTATGGGCAGGGTCCTCTCTCCTGTAGAGTGTCAGCTCTTACATGCAGGGTCCTCTCTCCTGTAGAGTGTCAGCTCTTATGGACAGGGTCCTCTCTCCTGTAGAGTGTCAGCTGTTATGGGCATGGTCCTCTCTCCTGTAGAGTTTCAGCTCGTATGGGCATGGTCCTCTCTCCTGTAGAGTGTCAGCTCTTGTGGGCATGGTCCTCTCTCCTGTAGAGTGTCAGCTCTTATGGGCAGAGTTCTCTCTCCTGTAGAGTGTAAGCTCTTATGTGCAGGGTCTTCTCTCCTGTAGAGTGTCAGCTCTTTTGGGCAGGGTCCTCTCTCCTGTAGAGTGTCAGCTCTTATTGGCATGGTCCTCTCTCCTGTAGAGTGTCAGCTCTTATGTGCAGGGTCCTCTCTCCTGTAGAGTGTCAGCTCTTATGGGCATGGTCCTCTCTCCTGTAGAGTGTCAGCTCTTATGGGCAGGGTCCTCTCTCCTGTAGAGTGTCAGCTCTTACATGCAGGGTCCTCTCTCCTGTAGAGTGTCAGCTCTTATGGGCAGGGTCCTCTCTCCTGTAGAGTGTCAGCTGTTATGGGCATGGTCCTCTCTCCTGTAGAGTGTCAGCTCGTATGGGCATGGTCCTCTCTCCTGTAGAGTGTCAGCTCTTGTGGGCATGGTCCTCTCTCCTGTAGAGTGTCAGCTCTTATGGGCAGAGTTCTCTCTCCTGTAGAGTGTAAGCTCTTATGTGCAGGGTCCTCTCTCCTGTAGAGTGTCAGCTCTTATGGGCAGGGTCCTCTCTCCTGTAGAGTGTCAGCTCTTACATGCAGGGTCCTCTCTCCTGTAGAGTGTCAGCTCTTATGGGCAGGGTCCTCTCTCCTGTAGAGTGTCAGCTCGTATGGGCATGGTCCTCTCTCCTGTAGAGTGTCAGCTCGTATGGGCATGGTCCTCTCTCCTGTAGAGTGTCAGCTCTTGTGGGCATGGTCCTCTCTCCTGTAGAGTGTAAGCTCTTATGTGCAGGGTCCTCTCTCCTGTAGAGTGTCAGCTCTTATGGGCAGGGTCCTCTCTCCTGTAGAGTGTCAGCTCTTATGGGCATGGTCCTCTCTCCTGTAGAGTGTCAGCTCTTATTGGCATGGTCCACTCTCCTGTAGAGTGTCAGCTCTTATGTGCAGGGTCCTCTCTCCTGTAGAGTGTCAGCTCTTATGGGCAGGGTCCTCTCTCCTGTAGAGTGTCAGCTCTTATGGGCAGGGTCCTCTCTCCTGTAGAGTGTCAGCTGTTATGGGCATGGTCCTCTCTCCTGTAGAGTGTCAGCTCGTATGGGCATGGTCCTCTCTCCTGTAGAGTGTCAGTTCTTATGGGCAGAGTTCTCTCTCCTGTAGAGTGTAAGCTCTTATGTGCAGGGTCCTCTCTCCTGTAGAGTGTCAGCTCTTATGGTCAGTGGGGTCTTCTCTCTCTCTCTCTCTCCTGTAGAGTGTAATCTCTTTTGGTCAGCGAGGTTCTCTCACTCTCCTGTAGAGTGTCAGCTCTTATGGGCAGTGTCCTCTCTCCTGTAGAGTGTCAGCTCTTATGGGCAGGGTCCTCTCTCCTGTAGAGTGTCAGCTCTTGTGGGCATGGTCCTCTCTCCTGTAGAGTGTCAGCTCTTATGGGCAGAGTTCTCTCTCCTGTAGAGTGTCAGCTCTTATGTGCAGGGTCCTCTCTCCTGTAGAGTGTCAGCTCTTATGGTCAGTGGGGTCTTCTCTCTCTCTCTCTCCTGTAGAGTGTAATCTCTTGTGGTCAGCGAGGTTCTCTCACTCTCCTGTAGAGTGTCAGCTCTTATGGGCAGTGTCCTCTCTCCTGTAGAGTGTCAGCTCTTATGGGCAGGGTCCTCTCTCCTGTAGAGTGTCAGCTCTTATAGGCAGGGTCCTCTCTCCTGTAGAGTGTCAGCTCTTATGGGCAGGGTCCTCTCTCCTGTAGAGTGTCAGCTCTTATAGGCAGGGTCCTCTCTCCTGTAGAGTGTCAGCTCTTATAGGCAGGGTCCTCTCTCCTGTAGAGTGTTAGCTCTTATGGGCAGGGTCCTCTCTCCTGTAGAGTGTCAGCTCTTATGGGCAGAGTTCTCTCTCCTGTAGAGTGTAAGCTCTTATGTGCAGGGTCCTCTCTCCTGTAGAGTGTCAGCTCTTTTGGGCAGGGTCCTCTCTCCTGTAGAGTGTCAGCTCTTATTGGCATGGTCCTCTCTCCTGTAGAGTGTCAGCTCTTATGTGCAGGGTCCTCTCTCCTGTAGAGTGTCAGCTCTTATGGGCATGGTCCTCTCTCCTGTAGAGTGTCAGCTCTTATGGGCAGGGTCCTCTCTCCTGTAGAGTGTCAGCTCTTACATGCAGGGTCCTCTCTCCTGTAGATTGTCAGCTCTTATGGGCAGGGTCCTCTCTCCTGTAGAGTGTCAGCTGTTATGGGCATGGTCCTCTCTCCTGTAGAGTGTCAGCTCGTATGGGCATGGTCCTCTCTCCTGTAGAGTGTCAGCTCTTGTGGGCATGGTCCTCTCTCCTGTAGAGTGTCAGCTCTTATGGGCAGAGTTCTCTCTCCTGTAGAGTGTAAGCTCTTATGTGCAGGGTCCTCTCTCCTGTAGAGTGTCAGCTCTTATGGGCAGGGTCCTCTCTCCTGTAGAGTGTCAGCTCTTACATGCAGGGTCCTCTCTCCTGTAGAGTGTCAGCTCTTATGGGCAGGGTCCTCTCTCCTGTAGAGTGTCAGCTCGTATGGGCATGGTCCTCTCTCCTGTAGAGTGTCAGCTCGTATGGGCATGGTCCTCTCTCCTGTAGAGTGTCAGCTCTTGTGGGCATGGTCCTCTCTCCTGTAGAGTGTCAGCTCTTATGGGCAGAGTTCTCTCTCCTGTAGAGTGTAAGCTCTTATGTGCAGGGTCCTCTCTCCTGTAGAGTGTCAGCTCTTATGGGCAGGGTCCTCTCTCCTGTAGAGTGTCAGCTCTTATGGGCATGGTCCTCTCTCCTGTAGAGTGTCAGCTCTTATTGGCATGGTCCACTCTCCTGTAGAGTGTCAGCTCTTATGTGCAGGGTCCTCTCTCCTGTAGAATGTCAGCTCTTATGGGCAGGGTCCTCTCTCCTGTAGAGTGTCAGCTCTTATGGGCAGGGTCCTCTCTCCTGTAGAGTGTCAGCTATTATGGGCAGGGTCCTCTCTCCTGTAGAGTGTCAGCTGTTATGGGCATGGTCCTCTCTCCTGTAGAGTGTCAGCTCGTATGGGCATGGTCCTCTCTCCTGTAGAGTGTCAGCTCTTATGGGCAGAGTTCTCTCTCCTGTAGAGTGTAAGCTCTTATGTGCAGGGTCCTCTCTCCTGTAGAGTGTCAGCTCTTATGGTCAGTGGGGTCTTCTCTCTCTCTCTCTCCTGTAGAGTGTAATCTCTTTTGGTCAGCGAGGTTCTCTCACTCTCCTGTAGAGTGTCAGCTCTTATGGGCAGTGTCCTCTCTCCTGTAGAGTGTCAGCTCTTATGGGCAGGGTCCTCTCTCCTGTAGAGTGTCAGCTCTTATGGTCAGTGGGGTCTTCTCTCTCTCTCTCCTGTAGAGTGTAATCTCTTATGGTCAGCGAGGTTCTCTCACTCTCCTGTAGAGTGTCAGCTCTTATGGGCAGTGTCCTCTCTCCTGTAGAGTGTCAGCTCTTATGGGCAGGGTCCTCTCTCCTGTAGAGTGTCAGCTCTTATAGGCAGGGTCCTCTCTCCTGTAGAGTGTAAGCTCTTATAGGCAGGGTCCTCTCTCCTGTAGAGTGTCAGCTCTTATGGGCAGGGTCCTCTCTCCTGTAGAGTGTCAGCTCTTATAGGCAGGGTCCTCTCTCCTGTAGAGTGTCAGCTCTTATGGGCAGGGTCCTCTCTCCTGTAGAGTGTCAGCTCTTATAGGCAGGGTCCTCTCTTCCTCAAACTTTGTAACTCTTCTACAAAAATCTTTCGTTTAAGGTTGATAACATTTCTCGACCCTTTTTTTTCTATATTCCAGGTATAGTGATATCTAAGTAAAATCTCTTAATAAATATTGACATTTAAACCAGCCTCGCAGCGAAAGCCATTGCCTTTTAATTACCAGTCCGTGATTTATTGAGTCATTAATAATAATACATTCTTTTAGATGAACTTATATTGAAAGACCTTTACCAAATACGGAAATTGATTTTAGGAAATGTAATATGCTCAGGTTCCCAGACTCAAATGTCTCCCGCTGGATTATAAACTGTAAACATTAACATGATATTGTACCTTTATTAACCTTCGGCGTTGTTGGCGGAGGCGGCTCAGGCAATTGTTAATCTATAATCCTATTAATGTGGCCTCCCTGTTTGATCTATTCATGGCAGTCCGAAACATGGGCATTATATTGCTGTTTTTCATTTAATCTCATATATACAATTTATCCAAAACTAATTAATTACTAACTAATTATTACTAAACATCTCTAAATTGATTAATAACTTAACAAAATAGCCAAAAAATTCTAAACAAGTATTGAAAAGGTAAAATAAAAACCTACAACAGGTCTCCATCTAAAAATAATTAGGCAAAAACCCTCACAAATTACCAAATAAGAAAGAAAAAAAAATCCTTTTCCAATGGGAATAATGACATGAGCATAAAGATAAATTATGTACCCAAATTAGCAAAAAAGATATGGGGCAATAGTCCGCCATCGTGTTGGGATTATAGAGTCCTTGATGTCTGTTCTCCATTGTAGAAATATCTTTATGCAACCTCTCTCCATGTTCGTCACTTACGTGTCCCAAACTGGGTAAAAAAAAGTCAAAATGGGAATGTAAGAAATGCATTTTCAATGACATTCGGCAGGATATGTTTTAAGTAGAGATGGGCGAACCCGAACAGTGAAGTTTGGTGTCCATACCGAATACGTCACCATTAGCCACTAATGTTGCACTCACAGCAGCTCATTTCCCAGTGGGTGGCTACGGGCTTCTATTTTTAGGCTGGGGGGGTAATTTACTTTTACAGAAACTACCAGCCTCCAGCTGTCTGATTTTGCTTGGCTGGTTGTCAAAAATGGGGGAGTCCCATGCCATTTTTTTAATTATTTATTTATTGATTTATTTATTTATTTAAATAATTAAAAAATATGGAGTGGGGACCCCTCTATTCTTGATAACCAGCCTTGCTGGGGCCGACAGCTGAGGATTGCAGCCACCAGCTGTTAGTTTTGTCTAGCTGGTTATCAAAATTACAAAGGAACCCAGGCCATTTTTGTAAAAAATTAGTTAGTTATGTTCTTATCTGATATATTAATGTGTTCTCTATTGGGTAGACATTTTTTAGCCTTTTTCTTCAGTAATTGTATCATTCTTTGCGATTCACATTCTATAACTATCATGATATTTGTATTTTTAGTATTTCCTATTTTCTTTTATTGTTATTATGACTTAATAAACTTTATATATTGCTGATATTGTTGCTTGCCCCATATCTTTTTCCTTTATTGGGTACATCATTTATCTTCATGCTCACGTGATTATTCCTATTGGAAATGTTTTTTTCGATATTATGAAGCACATAAATGGGCTGTCCACTTTACCCTTACTTTACCTAAAAAATTGGTGAGATGGTTTTGTGGCACTTACTAGAAATGTGTGATCCGATTCAATGCATATCGAAATCAAGCTGAATTTTATGAAATTCACAGGTCCCAGCAAATGCAAAAAAATTGTTATTGAAATCACACAAACCATAAGCAAATTGTCTGCTGACTTTTTGCAGATTGCAGATTGTATCAGTTGGAGAAGGCTGATATAACTTCAAGTACAACCGTGCTGGCTTCTCATAGAGGCTTACAGCCATCATATTAAATGGCCTTGTGCAGTCATACAGGAAGGATTACCATACCCTGTATAAAAGCCAAGGCAGGGAATGCAGCAGCCACTTTATGGTAATTTAGAATAGTAAGAAAATGTCAGAGCTCAAAGCTCAGCAATAGAGACAGGAAAAAAAGCCCTAAAACATTATATACTGAATACTTCAGACAGTAATGTGCTCTACAACTACAGCAGGGAAGAAAATGGGTGTAGTAATCTGCAAGTAATACAGAGATTCAAATTGATAGGGGAGAGAGAGACAGGAGAAGTGCAAATAGCAGTCATAAACACAGTGTGAATGATCAACGATGTGGTAGAGCTGCATCTGTCCTGCTTCATTGCAATTATAATGACACACATTTTGCCTGCTAGATATTTTGCATCTGTATCCACACCAATCCAGTGCCCTGTTATAGGTGCAAGATTTTTGGGTGTGTTCCAACCTAGCATTTCATCAGTAAGGGGTTGAATTTTGTTTGGAAAAAAATGTTTAAAAAATGTAGGCATTTACCTATACAAGTCTCTTTTTGCACACCCGTTTTACCAGTTTCATTTGACGTCCATACACGCTACACCTGTACAATGGCCCGCTGCCACATTTTGGTTTCTGTACATGTATGTACCTACCTAGTATTTCATGTTTTGTCCTTTTTGACAAAGTTTGAATAATTGGAGTTGAAAAGATTTTCCAAATTGAAATGTAGTGTATGCAAATTGTAAGGTAGAAGAAAAAGTGGCAATGAAGAGGAAAATTAACAAGAAAAATAAACAGCACGAGGGGTCCTGGCAGGGCAGTAATAATAGTAGTCACAATTGGCCTCCTTTGCCTCTGGCAAGCATATTAGTGGGGAGGAGGAGGAGGAGGGAGTGATGTAATATATGGCACATCACTTGTCTCAGTCACTGCAGAATGATGTTATCTCTTACAGTGACACCATCGATTTCAGTCATTGCTATACACAGAACAGTATGCCTTATCATTAGTGACTGAAAGGGATTATTTTTGGACCGTTTTTAATTGTAAAAAACATGAAAAGTATGTCAGTGTTTTACTAAACGGGCTGTTGGTTACAGACGGTTTGCTACCCGCTTCTATGATGAGGACTGTTAGGCGTCGGGTTCCTGTCGCTGCACAGCGGCAATCCCGAGCCTTGCTTCCGGCGGTCTCCCATTCCTCTCCAGCCGCAGAGGAGGTTGCTCAGCAGACTCGTCGGTCCCGGCACTCGGCCCAGACCAGCTCCATGGGTTTGGTTGCTGCTGCCACCTCTGGTCCAACTATAGCAACGCATGCTGGCCAGCAGCGAGCTACTCCAGTGACTAAGTCCTCCTTTCGGTCCACTGAGCATGCCCGTGGGACGATCTCTCATTGGAGATCGGACGTCACATGCTCAGGTCCTTCTCCAGCTCAGATTGGACCATCAGAAAGGTTAGGAAGGTCCCGGAAGGACGCGGCTATAAAAGGTTTGCATGGCCGACCGGCCATGCACTAGTATAGACTGCATGCATTATCAGACTATGAGGAGTGAGTGATGTATGCATGTATGAATGTCTCTGGTGAATGACTCATTAAGAAACCCCTACCCTTGGTACGCATGTGTTGTGCAGCCTAGCCTGTTAAGCGCCCAGGCTTAGGTGAAGATAGGACAGAGTCTGAGACAGGCATCAGTCTCCATTAGTGACTCGGCATGCCTCAGTGCACGTGCTCTACACTCCATAGTCAGCGTCTATAGCGGCGTCCGCAGTTGCGACGCAGCGTGCTCAGAAGGTCTAGAGGGACTCTGACCCCGTGTCCTTGGAGCAGAGTTCTGTGACCGCTTTCTGTGCGCTCATTGGCCGAGCTCTGTGAGCCAATCAGGCTTCGGCATTTATGTTCAGCGGTAGTGTGGCTCTGTGAGTAAACAGAGTTCGCTCCAGTTCACACTGGGTGACGTTAACGCACGTGTGACCTTTCCACACCGCTTTATACTCCCACCATTACCTAGCAGCAGTGTACCACCTCTGCACGGAGGACCCCGGGCTGCGAACGCACCTACTATTATTTAATAATTTGGTGCGTTCCGCCAGCCCTAACAAGGACACTTTGACATTTAATAGATTGAAAGAGGTGGAGGGAATATTCATTACCTTAATGAGTAGTGCCACATGATCGCTCAGCGTAGAAAGAGATGCTGGAAGCCAGAATGAGGTGCTGCGAGGGCACGCTGGAGGGTGAGTAGGATGTTTGTTTTTTGTAATAGGAAGCATGCATACAAGGACGGAAGGTGGGGGAGCCATGCATACCAGGACGGGAGAGGGGGAGCAACGCTTACCAGGACAACAACGGGGGGAGCCACGCATACCAGGACAGCGATGGGGGAAGCCACGCATACAAGGACGGGAGGGGGGAACCACGCATACAAGGATGGGAGGGGGAGCCACGCATACCACGACAGTGACGGGGGGAGCCACGCATAACAGGGCAGTGATGGGGGAGCCACACATACCAGGACAGGGATGAGGGGACAATGCATACCCAGCTTATACTCGAGTCAATAAGCTTACCCAGTTTTCCGTGGCAAAATTAGGTGCCTCGGCTTTTACTCGGGTCGGCTTATACGTGAGTATATACGGTATCTCATCTTGGGTCTGCAGCAGCCTTAAGCTCTATATAATGGTTGTATGAACACAACCCAAACAGGTGAGCACAATCGTGCATATCCTTTTATATGGTTACTCAGATAACACCCTTTTTGCTCTTTGTCTCCTCTCCAGTTTCTGTCTCTTGGATTATCTGTAGTGAGTATATATATTTTTTTCTTTTAACCCTGCATTCATTATGCTTTGGCGTCTGGAGAGGCGTCTTTCAGGTGCACTTCTATCGAACCAATTTATCTTCAGAACAAATAAATTCTGCTGACCGATTTAAGCTATTCTGCCCGCAACCAAATTCAAGAGATTTGCACATCTCTGTTGTTATGAGTCTTAAAAAGCCCCAATAATCAGTGTGAAAATTGCGAGATTTCTAATTTTTATTAAACAATGTGATATGAAAAAAAAACATTGCCAAAAATGTGGAAAAATACGTTTACCATAAAAACCTATTTAAACAACAGGTCATTTTCTGATTACACATTCCCTTTAAGTAATGAGCAAATCTGCCCTTCAAGGGAAACTGTCAGCAAGTCTGTGCTATGCAATCTGAGGGCAGCATGAGTTAGGGGCTAAACACTGATTTCTTCTATGTTACTTATTAATCTGCGTACTGTAGTTCCAATAAGTGGGAGATAAAGTGTTTTTATCACTACAGGACTGGGTGCCTCGTGCCTCCTGGTCCAACCACACCTCCAGCACCTCCAGCTGTGGTGTGCGCAGGGTCAGCTTCCTGAGCACTGCCACATCCACAGCAAAGAAAACTCTGATTTGTATCAAAACTGCGGCACCCAGAAATCTAAGTGATCCATCGTAGGAATCAGGTCGTCTTTCCCTATGTCAGGTTACTCTCAGGCAAGGTAGCAAAAACTTCGTTATAAATTCCCTTTAAAAAGGGGTGTTCAGAATAACTTTTCTCTATCAGCAGGACATAGAAAAATGTATATATCATATGATATCACTGAGGCCAGTATTTCTCTGTGTCACTTTACCCAATTACTGCAGCAAAGTACAGGGTGGGCCATGTATATGGATACACCTAAATAAAATGGGAATGTTTGGTGATATCAACTTCCTGTTTGTGGCACATTAGTATATAGGAGGGGGGAAACTTTTCAAGATTGGTGGTGACCATGGCGGCCATTTTGAAGTCGGCCATATTGGATCCAACTTTATAAATGGCCCACCCAGGTGTATCCATATAAATGACCCACCCTGTATATAATGACTGGTGGGGACTTCAGTTGGACTTTTGGGATACTTAGGAGGTATTATTTTTTTTCATGTATTTCATAGCATTTCAGTAAAAGTAAATGTGTGGCCAGACACCGGCCATTATTCTGTTTCCATATGGTCTGGGAAACAGTTTAAAAACAATAAAATATTATGCTCCACCTGTCCTTCACCTGACCCTGGCACCGCAGCCCCCCGCTAGTCCTCCATTTGCTCCTTAGGCTTTGGCTTTGTTCTTTGTCCAACCAAGTTGAATTCCTGACATCCTGACATTCTAATGTGCGACGCTCCACGCAGTCACTTTTGACAACTTGATTGTATGGGAAGATGCAAATCATGAAGTCATAACGTCCTTTGAAGTCTAGGGAGAATATTGGTGAAGTATGAAGGCAAGACTGGCGCCGAAGCTTATGGGTAGTAGTCATGAGTAGAGTTGAGCGAAACGGGTCGAAAAAATTCAAAAGTCGCCGACTTTTGGCAAAGTCGGGTTTCATGAAACGAAACCCGACCCTAGGATGAGGTCGGCCACGAGGTCGGCGACTTACGCGCCAAAGTCGCGTTTCAAAAGTTTGTTTTGCGCTCTTTTTCAGCCAATCAGGATCCACGGACACTGTGGGCAACGTGATGACATAGGCGCGGGTCACCACCATCTTTCAGAAGGGCATGCAAGTGATTGGCTTGCTTTGGTGGGCGTCACAGGGGCTATAAAAGGGCGTGCACGCCGACCGCCATCTTACTTCTGCCGATCTTAGTATAGGGAGAGGTTGCTGCTGATTCTGTAGGGAGAGCGTTAGGCAGGGAAGAAGACAAAAAAACTGCTTCTGCTGCTAGCGATTTGGCCTGCACAACACACCAGTCACTGTGTGTGCAGTGCAAGGGGAGGCTATATAGTGGTGTATCAGTGGTGTTGGTTGTTGGGCTGCCTTTTAAGGCTTCCTGACAGGCTGGCATTGCTGTTTACCCACTGCTCCGCAAACTGCTTTTTTAAAAGCAATCCAATCTCCCTTATCCTCTAGTCACTTTTGTCACAGCTGTGCCATCGAGCCTGTCACATAGCGCTCAGATATTCATTGGGCCTCACACAATCCACAAGTGTCCAGTGTCCAAAAGTGTGCGCAGAGATTCAAAATCTCCCTTATCCTCTCGTCACTTTGGTCACAGCTGTGCCATCGAGCCTGTCACATAGCGCTCAGATATTCATTGGGCCTCACACAATCCACAAGTGTCCAGTGTCCAAAAGTGTGCGCAGAGATTCAAAATCTCCCTTATCCTCTCGTCACTTTGGTCACAGCTGTGCCATCGAGCCTGTCACATAGCGCTCAGATATTCATTGGGCCTCACACAATCCACAAGTGTCCAGTGTCCAAAAGTGTGCGCAGAGATTCAAAATCTCCCTTATCCTCTCGTCACTTTGGTCACAGCTGTGCCATCGAGCCTGTCACATAGCGCTCAGATATCAGTGGGCCTCACACAATCCAAAAGTGTCCACTGTCCACAAGTGTGTGCAGAAATTCAAAATCTCCCTTATCCGCTAGTCACTTTTGTCACAGCAGTGCCATCGAGCCTGTCACATAGCGCTCAGATATTCATTGGGCCTCACACAATCCACAAGTGTCCAGTGTCCAAAAGTGTGCGCAGAGATTCAAAATCTCCCTTATCCTCTCGTCACTTTTGTCACAGCTGTGCCATCGAGCCTGTCACATAGCGCTCAGATATCAGTGGGCCTCACACAATCCAAAAGTGTCCACTGTCCACAAGTGTGTGCAGAAATTCAAAATCTCCCTTATCCTCTAGTCACTTAGGTCACAGCTGTGCCATCGAGCCTGTCACATAGCGCTCAGATATTCATTGGGCCTCACACAAACCACAAGTGTCCAGTGTCCAAAAGTGTGCGCAGAGATTCAAAATCTCCCTTATCCTCTCGTCACTTTGGTCACAGCTGTGCCATCGAGCCTGTCACATAGCGCTCAGATATCAGTGGGCCTCACACAATCCAAAAGTGTCCACTGTCCACAAGTGTGTGCAGAAATTCAAAATCTCCCTTATCCTCTAGTCACTTTTGTCACAGCAGTGCCATCGAGCCTGTCACATAGCGCTCAGATCTTCATTGGGCCTCACACAATCCACAAGTGTCCAGTGTCCAAAAGTGTGCGCAGAGATTCAAAATCTCCCTTATCCTCTCGTCACTTTTGTCACAGATGTGCCATCGAGCCTGTCACATAGCGCTCAGATATCAGTGGGCCTCACACAATCCAAAAGTGTCCACTGTCCACAAGTGTCTGCAGAAATTCAAAATCTCCCCTGTCCTATAGACACCTTGTACCTTGTTTTACATTACTGTATAGTTTGTTGGATTTTGTCTACATTTCTACCAAAAATGAGGAAGGCTGGTGGAAGAGGCCGTGGAATTGGGCGGGGGTTGGCAGCTGGTAATGATGGTGTTGGTGGTGGATCTGATGGTAGTGGCAAGAGCAAAATAGGACTGAATGCAGGAGGTGCTGACCCTGCGTCATCGTCTGGCTACATAAGGCCTCAAACGCTTAGTTTTCTAGGAGTTGGCAAACCGCTTTTAAAGCCAGAGCATCAGGAAAAAGTTTTGTCTTACATTGCTGACTCAGCCTCCAGCTCTATCGCCTCCTCTTCTTCAGTTGTAAAAAGTAAAAGCACTGAGTCGTCATTGGAGGCTCATGTTCATGAACCACACCTTTCCTTGTGTCCTTCACCCCAACCAAGATTGAAGGATGACGCAGGCCACACTACTGATTACTCCATGGAGCTGTTTTCACATACCATGCCTGGATTATCAAGTCAAATGGTGAATTACCCAGGCCAAGATGAATCTGACATGGAGTGCACTGATGCACAGCCGCTGATGGATGATTCTGCTGGTACATTCACTCAGAGCACTACATTGTCCTCGCAGTGTACAGAGCCAGATTCTGATCCTGATGAGACTCAGGTGCCCCTTCCTGCACACTATACCACCATACACGGTGACACAGAGGAAGGTGCACATGACATAGAAGAGGAGGTGATGGATGACCCAATTGTTGACCCAGATTGGCATCCATTGGGGGAAGAGGGTGCTGCTTCCAATAGCTCAGATGAGGAGCATCCACAGCAGACATCGACATCGCAACAGCTGTTATCTGGCAGGCCCGGAGCACTCCAAAGACAGGTTCCAAACATCAAAAGAGTTGCTGGACAGCTTGTCCAGAGGGTCAAAAGATCACAGCGTGCTAGGCCGCAAAATGTCTGCCAAAGTAGGAAGAGTGCAGTGTGGCACTTTTTTGAACAAAATCCTCATGATCAGGCCAAGGTTATCTGTAAGAAGTGCCCAAAGACCTTTAGCCGAGGGAAAAATCTGAAAAATTTGAATACCAGTTGCATGCTTAGACATTTAACCAGCATGCCCTTGCAAGCGTGGACACAACACCAAACCTCAAGTGCCACATGTGCAACTGATCACAACGAAGGTAGTCAGCAACGCTACATTGTTTCCCCCACTGTAAGCCCACCGGTTAGCACAGCAGCAAATGTTGAGGTGTCGTTGCAAGACCACAGCAGTCAGGGAATCCCACTGTTATATCAACGAAAGACTGATTCTAGGCCATCAGAAAGAACACCAACTCCATCACCATCATCAACCCTCTCTCAGTCCGCCCTGTCCACCGCTACTTCCACCATATGCAGCTCTCAAGTCCAGCTCACCCTCCCAGACACTATGAGTAGGTCAAGAAAGTACTCAGTCTCTCATCCGCGTACACTGGGTTTGAACGCCCACATTGCCAAACTAATCTCGTTTGAGATGATGCCCTTTCGGTTGGTGGAAAGCACAGCTTTCCGCGAACTCATGGCCTATGCAGTACCACGCTATGACCTACCCAGTCGCCACTTCTTCTCTCGCAAAGCCATCCCAGCCCTCCACCATCATGTGAAAGACCGCATTGTCCATGCACTCAAGCAGTCAGTGAGCGGAAAGGTGCACCTCACAACTGATGCATGGTCCAGTCGGCATGGCCAGGGCCGTTACGTGTCCATCACTGCGCACTGGGTTAATGTGGTGGATGCAGGGTCCACAGGGGACAGCGGTGGTGGGACAGTGCTGCCTAGCCCACGGTATAGGAAACAGTTGGCTGTAGGCGTTCGACCCCCCTCCTCCTCCTCCTCCAGAAGCGAAAGCTCGTGCACAGAGCGCAGTCGTACGACCACTCCATCTGCAGCTGCCACTGTTGCACACGATGTGTCCCCCTATCGAGCAGCTAGTGGAAAGCGTCAGCAGGCTGTGTTGCAGATGATGTGTTTGGACGACAGACACACCGCCGAGGTGCTGGCCGAGTACTTGAAGCGACAAACTGAGTCATGGCTGGGCAGTGTACATCTTGAGGCAGGCAAGGTAGTTAGTGATAACGGCCGTAATTTTGTGGCAGCCATAGCCCTTTCAAAACTCAGCCACATACCTTGCTTGGCTCACACCTTGAACCTGGTGGTGCAGTGCTTCCTCAAAAATTATCCGGAGTTAACAGCCCTGCTCCAGAAGGTGCGAAGACTGTGCGCGCACATCCGCCGGTCGCCTGTACACTCCGTTCGTATGCAGAAGCTGCAGCGATTGCTCCACCTTCCCAACCACCGCCTCATTATCGACATTGCAACAAGGTGGAACTCCACCCTGCACATGGTGGAGTGGCTGTGCGAGCAGAGGCAGGCCATAATGCATTTGTGGGAGGATACACGGCCAGGCACTTTGAGAGCAGACATGGAGTTGACAGGTGTGCAGTGGTCGAAGCTGAAAGACCTTTGTAAAGTCCTTCAGTGTTTTGAGGAATGCACACGGCTGGTAAGCGCAGACGACGCCATCCTAAGCATGAGCATCCCACTTATGCGTCTGCTCATGCAAACTTTGACGCACCTTAAGGAGCAGGCGTCTGCAGCCAATGTTGATGAGGAGGAAGAGGAGGAGGGAATCCTTGATGACATTCAGCCATTGTCTGCTCAGGGACCTCTCCTGGACGAGGTGGAGGAAGAAGAGGAGGAGGAGGAGGATGATGGGGATGATTACTTAGGGGAGGAGGATGCATCTCGTGGGGCAAGTGAAAATGTTGGCGTGGCAAGGTCTGGTACAGGGTTTGTGCGTGACTGGAGGGATGTGGATTTGCCAGAAAGTGCTCCTCCACCCAGCACTCGCAGTGCATCATTGACACCGGGAACATTGGCCCACATGTCAGATTATGCCTTGCGGATCCTAAAAAGGGACCCCCGCATTGCCAAAATGATGAACGATGACGACTACTGGTTGGCCAGCATCCTGGATCCACGCTATAAAGGCAAATTACAAAACATCATGCCACAGGAGAACCTTGACCTAATATTGGCTAATAAACAAGCAACTCTGGTAAATCGGTTGCTTGAGGCATTCCCAGCACACAGCAGCGGTGATGGTTCTCACACGAGCCGTACGGGCCGGGGGCAGCTTGGCAGAGGTGTTCGTGGTGCACACAGCAGAAGTGGCGTTGGAGACAGGGGTTTCATGACAATGTTGTGGACTGATTTTTCAAATACCGCTCACACAACTGGTAATACTGCATCGATGGAAAGTGACAGGAGACAGCAGTTGTCAACTATGGTAACAAACTACTTTTCCTCCCATATCGATGTTCTCCCACACAGGTCATTCCCCTTTGACTATTGGGCCGCTAAACTGGACACCTGGCCTGAATTGGCCCAATATGCCTTACAGGAGCTCGCTTGCCCAGCTGCAAGTGTGCTATCGGAAAGAGTCTTCAGTGCAGCTGGATCAATCCTGACAGAAAAAAGGACCCGTCTGTCAACCCAAAATGTGGATGATCTAACCTTCATTAAAATGAACCATGCATGGGTTTCCAAGGATTTTGTCCCACCTTCCCCTGATGACACATAGGGTGACAGAAAAATGGCTTGCTTTGGTCCACCTCTTACTGGTACTTCACCTATTTCGCCTTTTGCATCAGCTGAATGTCCAACATCAACATATGCCACTTTCTAAAACTCCCTAACTGTGCTGCCTCCCCCCCATGGCCGGGGTCACCACCTACCGCACGACACCGTGCGAGTGCCGTTGCCCTGGACAGGTGGGTAGGCCGACTCTTGGGCGCGGGCACTGGCACAGGGTCCCTCATAGTGCAATCAAGTGTCTCTGACGGTGGTGGTGCACACCCGCCTTCAGACACACCGCTGTACTATGAGGGGCCCAGTGCCAGTACCGACACCCACGAGTGGGCCCCCCTTGCTTGGGCAGGGCCCCAGCATTTGCAATCTTTACCTCTCCCTGCTCCTCCGCTGTGTAATCTGGGCCGTCAAATCCATACTGTGCCTGACACCGTCTGAGCCTGCCTCCTGAGACATATATTTTGAATGTGTACGCTATCCATACATGTTATCCGGGGATACGGTACCCTTTCTAACCTTTGTGCAATCACGTGCAATCCATACTGGGCCTAACACCGTCTGAGCCTGCCTCCTGAGACATATATTTTGAATGTGTACGCTATCCATACATGTTATCCAGGGATACGGTACCCTTTCTAACCTTTGTGCAATCACGTGCAATCCATACTGGGCCTAACACCGTCTGAGCCTGCCTCATGCTGTATAGACATATATTTTGAATGTGTACGCTATCCATACATGTTATCCGGGGATACGGTACCCTTTCTAACCTTTGTGCAATCACGTGCAATCCATACTGGGCCTAACACCGTCTGAGCCTGCCTCATGCTGTATAGACATATATTTTGAATGTGTACGCTATCCATACATGTTATCCGGGGATACGGTACCCTTTCTAACCTTTGTGCAATCACGTGCAATCCATACTGGGCCTAACACCGTCTGAGCCTGCCTCCTGAGACATATATTTTGAATGTGTACGCTATCCATACATGTTATCCAGGGATACGGTACCCTTTCTAACCTTTGTGCAATCACGTGCAATCCGTACTGGGCCTAACACCGTCTGAGCCTGCCTCATGCTGTATAGACATATATTTTGAATGTGTACGCTATCCATACATGTTATCCGGGGATACGGTACCCTTTCTAACCTTTGTGCAATCACGTGCAATCCATACTGGGCCTAACACCGTCTGAGTCTGCCTCCTGAGACATATATTTTGAATGTGTACGCTATCCATACATGTTATCTGGGGATACGGTACCCTTTCTCACCTTTGTGCAATGACGTGTAATCCATACTGGGCGTGAGAATGGCTGGCGAGCTGTTAAGCAAGCTACAGCACCTGTCCAGACAAGTACAGGGATTCCCTAGCGAGGAGACTTATTTGATTGTTTTCAATGTTGGGACAGCAATTTTTGGGGAGCACTATACTCTGGAGAATGATAGATGGGGCCCACCATACACTGGAACATTCCAAAGGTGGACATCAGACACTGGAGCAGCATTTACAGGGCCCATTATACACTAGAGCATTAGAAATGGGGCCCATTATGTTTGGAGCATTATTTGGGCCCATAAGACATTGGAGCTTCAACCATGGGGCCCAACATATACTGTAGCATTATGTGGAGCTCATCATATACTGTTTCAAACATTATATGGGACCAATGATTCTGTATGGAGAAATAGATGGGCCTCGTCATGAGATGTAAAAAGTGAAGTATTTTTCATTGTACTATACCGCTATTTCTCTGCCGTATCGGAGCATGATGAGTTGTGGTATTATGTGTTCAAGGGGCGCTCTTTCGCCCAGGGCACATGAAAACCTGGAGCCAGCCCTCCCCCCCCACAGTTTGTAGCCAAATAACCCCCATTTTTCAGTGCGTAACTTGTATTATGAAGTTAATTAAGGTTGACAAGCTTAAGAAAGAAGAATTGATGCTTTTGGCATTCAAATGGGCACTGTAGGTGTGTTTCCTGTCCTCCTCTCACTGTCGACTTTTATTCCCCATTGACTTACATTGGGTTTCGTGTTTCGGGACGACCCTGACTTTCCCTATAATCGGACGATCTTGTTCGACCCGACTTTTGGAAAAGTCGGGTTTCACGAAACGAAACGCGACCCTAAAAAACCAAAAGTCGCTCAACTCTATTCATGAGCGAGCGTGCTCGAATAAGTGTTATCCGAGCATGCTCATGTCCTAATCGAATATTTTCGGCATGCTCAAAAAATACGTTGGGGTCCCCGCGGCTGCATGTCTCACGGCTGCTTGACAGCTGCAACACATACAGAGATTCCCGAACAAACAGGCAATTCTTGCATGTGTCGGGGCTGTCGAACAACCGCGAGACATGCAGCAGCGGGGACTCGAGCATTTTTTTTCAGCGCCAAAAATAGTTGATTAGGACAAGAGCATGCTTAGATAGCACCTTATCCGAGCATGCTCGCTCATCACTAATGGGTAGGTATCCGCGATAGCAGGGACAGGCTAGATACGTATGCTACTTTGTTGTTTTTGTAACCCCTCGCCTATCCACCTTTTTATTATTTTTTGCCTTCCGCAGACCTCAGAAGTCCGAACGGAACAAATGGCTTTTTTTAACAGCAATCGAGACACATTCGAATAAATTTGATACAAATTTGTATTTTCCGTCTGAATTCAAACGAATCTGCAAAATTTGAATTTCAGCATCTTCTTTATGTGTCAGTGGGATGTGTCACGGTGGCGGTGACCCGGTCCATGGTCCTGGGCGCCAAACTCAATGGTGGTTTGTGGTAGAGTTTATGTGATAGTTCGTGACGCCACCTGTGGTGTTTGGCAAGCAAGATGTTAAGCCAACGCTGCGTGCAGATCCTCTGGGGCTGATGGTGTGTTGCAGCATAGATGGTGTAGCTCCCCACAGGTGAAGCTGTAACCCCAGGGCAGTATATAGGCGCAGGAGGTATGATCAATGTTGGTACCCAGATGTAGCGGTGCTGACGGTGTTAGCGCACAAATGAATGGAAGACACCAGGGCTTGCAGTTCCAAAGCTTTACTCACAGTTCGTGGTACCCACTGGTGCCTGCCTCCGTGCCGTGTCCTCCGGGGTAGAGACTCAATCAACCTCCCGGGCAAGTCAGGATTCTCCTCTCCAACACTCCGCCAACATGTACCTCTCCTGAACGACTCCTCTATTGCGCCTTTTAGCGTGAAGAGCTCCAGTACCGTGGTACTCTGAAGTTCCTCCTGTCAGATGTTCCTAACAACTCTACTTGTATGACAGACAGCTGTAGCCTCTCTCAGGGACTCCCTTCTCCGGAGTCCTGGCTGTCTATTCAGTTGCTGTTGTGCCCCAAGTCTTGGATGGGAGTAGTGCATTTACTGCCAACTACTCCACCGGTGTCTGCTGCAGAACCATAAGTGTCCATACAACCTCGGGGACCGGCCCCGGCCTTGCACTGAGAACCTATAGGCAGGGTTCCTCTTCCAACCCACAACTCCTCTCTGTTCTCCTACTCCTTTGTTCGCACTGTTCCTTCTCTCTCTTATGGAAGCTTAGGTTGCAGTTCTACGTCTTTCTCCTTCTGTTCCTTTCCCGTGCCAGCTGGCTCAGGTAACTGAGGCAGCTGCAGCACTCCTTCCTCCATCCCTTCCTCCAGGGATCCTCACTCCTGTCTGAGTGACTTCCTACCCGACTGACCTTCTGTCAGACTGACCTCCAGACTGATCTCTAATTCTAAACTTTCCCACTCTTTTATGTGTCTCAACTCCACCCACCTCCCAGCATATCTCGTGTTACGAAGCAAGGACCCACGAAAGGTGCTCTGCTACCCTCTAAGCATGGAGCCACAATGTGGTCCTGCTGAACTATCCTGTGTGTGGGGTGCAGGTGTTGGAGTGTGGAAAGGAGTTCCCAACCTACCTAGTTAGTGGGGCACTACACCTTAGGAGAAGGTGCAGTACCTCTGTGGCGACTAAGCCTCAGGGGCGCCACATACCCCCCAGTTAAACACAGCACGTCCGCGGGCTGCAAGACAACAAAGTTAACAGCAAAGAAACATACAAAAGTTTGTAATGCATAACAAACTTTTCTTATACTAATCTTCCTAGTATAGGAGGTACGTATTCTTGAACGTTACAAATAATTCTATATTAAATTCTATCTAAAATTTTTAATTCTAAGTGCAATTCTCAATTCAAAGTGCTATTCTCTGTAACACATTTTTCTTTCTTTTCTCTCATTTTTCTCTCTTTCTCTAGACGCAAGACGCTGACCGCAAATACCTGGTCCGTCACCTGTCACTTTCAATTCTTTATTCACATCACTCATCTCTATATTAGACATTCCTAATTCTTCTATAAAAGCCATTTCTCAGTTACTAATACTCTTATAAAACACATTATCAAATACTTCACAGTAAAACATTCAACAATTATTCTTGTAAGTGCTGGACACCGCTCCCAGCCGGGATTTCTTGCAGTGTCCTTTGAGGTAGACATCATCTTCGAAAAGTGTCCATGCAAAACATTATCTTCACAAAGTGTCTTTTATGTAAAACATTATCTTTGCAAAGTGTCTTTTATAAGTAAAATCAAGAGAGACCACCTAAAGAGGTGCAAACTATTTACAAACACAGTTTCGGATCATTCAGCATCCATGATCTCCTCAGTTCCAATCAGAAAACAACGCTGCCAATCAAAAACTAGGCAACAAAAGTGCTACCAGAAAAACAAAAACATGATGAACAAAAAGGCACAACTGGTGCAAACAAACCCTCCTGGGTAACGAGATTTGGAAGTTTCTACTTGTGTTCCCCTCCTGGGGTTCTGGAAGCTGAACTGGATCTGCTACCAGACTCAAGGTAATCGTTGACAATCTTTAAGTATTCTTCTTACCAAGGTGTCAAGCCAGGGATCTTTGGTTTGGGCTGCTGGACTGGAGCTGATGCAAGAGCAGCCTGGTTCCTGGGAGCAGGTACCGAGCAGTCTGGGTGGCAACGGTGGGTGGAGGGGCAGCAACAGGTCGCTTCGGCTTGTACCTCTCAATAAGCTCTTCTGGAATATGATGTACATTCAGGGCATACCACCCTCTGAGCCCCTCATGCCGGGTGAATGTCACATACTCCCCAGGCCTCAGGTCTCTGTCAGGATGTCCCTTCCTCAGATGTGACTCGACATCCCTCCTGTTGAAGAACAAGTCACTGATTCTCTTGGGGTCCGCAATAAATCCCAAACCCCTCTCCTTGTTCACATTCAGCACTTGCCCCCATCCAGCTGCATCCCGGGGGCCATAATGACCAGCACGGGCCCTCTCCTTGCGGTCCAGATCTGGGCCCAGTATCGCTAGCCGGCGCTGCTCCCTCTCCCGGTATTCAGCTGCCAGCTGCCGGATAGTGGCCCAACATCCTGCCCAGTTCTCTTCTTCCTCCCGCTCTAAGCTTGTCTTACACCGCGGCGCCACTGTCAAGGGTTCTGATATTTCCCCCTGGGGACAGTCATCCCGGTCCCAGACCTGGTCTAGCACGACCTGGCCAGCCGCTGCAGCCATGGTGCACCCCAGGGCCTTCCCAGGTGGAGGAACATCTGACGTACCTGAGGCCTCCTGGCGATGCAGTCTCTGCTCCGGTGCAGGCTCATGATGGTGGTCAGCTGCAGGGATATCCACCGGAATGATTGGTCCGGGCGTCGGTGGTGGTGAGGCCGATGGCAGCTCTGGGTCCACGGGGGTTTCGATCGGGACCTGCGCAGCCGCAACAGGTCCGGGCGGGGCATGGTCTCAGATCTCGGGTCCTCCGGTACACTCAGCCGCACAGACAGCGTGGAGGTGAAAATCAGCGCTGCCGAAGGACAGTCCGGTGCAGCGGCAACAGGTACCTGTGGAACAGGTACCGCAGGCATAGGCCCTTCCTGGGCCTGCTGCCGTCTCAGCTGCTCCAAGGCCTCCTGCCTCAGCTGCAGACGGGTGGTCAGTTACAGCAATTTCATCTTCTAGTTGCTGGCGGTTCATTCCGGAGATCGGGTTGGAGCCGTCAGCCATGGCGCCAGGGAGATCCGTTTCCCCGCACTCCGCAGGTCTCCTTCCCTCACTCTCCAAAATGGCGTTCTGGCATTCTTCTTCCTGCCTCGGCCCCTTTCCCGCCACTGACTTCTTCTGCCCCTCCTTCCGGGGGCGGCATCTTCTTCCAGCGCCTCCATACCAAGCCAGTATACGAACCCCTCAGGGGGTGGGCCATGTATCTGTCACATAGTAATTCAGGCAGGGAAGGCCCAATACTCTTCGCGGTCTTTTCCTAGGACCTCCCATCTCTTCACGCCCTTCTTCTCCACGCCAGCAGCAAATTCTAATGTCCATTTTACAGTCTATTAAATCAGGTCTTCTGCACATTTTCAAAAGTATAAAGTCCAACAAATCTTAGGCACATAGAACCCGATGGCATCGGGTCTCATCATCCTATTTGTGACGCCAATATTGGGTCGCCCTCCCAGAGCTGTGGGGTACTCGGTACCGGGCCGGTGTCAGTGGGATGTGTCACGGTGGCAATGACCCGGTCCGTGGCCCTGGGCACCCAACTCAATGGTGGTTTGTGGTATAGTTTATGTGATAGTTCGTGACGCCACCTGTGGTGTTTGGCAAGCAAGATGTTAAGCCAACGCTGCGTGCAGATCCTCTGGGGCTGATGGTGTGTTGCAGCATAGATGGTGTAGCTCCCCACAGGTGAAGCTGTAACCCCAGGGTAGTATATAGGCGCAGGCGGTATGAGGAATGTTGGTACCCAGATGTAGCGGTGCTGATGGTGTTGGCGCACAAATGAATGGAAGACACCAGGGCTTGCAGTTCCAAAGCTTTACTCACAGTTCGTGGTACCCACTGGTGCCTGCCTCAGTGCCGTGTCCTCTGGGGTAGAGACTCAATCAACCTCCCGGGCAAGTCAGGATTCTCCTCTCCAACACTCCGCCAACATGTACCTCTCCCGAACGACTCCTCTATGGCACCTTTTAGTGTGAAGAGCTCCAGTACCATGGTACTCTGAAGTTCCTCCTGTCAGATGTTCCTAACAACTCTACTTGTATGACAGACAGCTGTAGCCTCTCTCGGGGACTCCGTTCTCCGGAGTCCTGGCTCTCTATTCAGTTGCTGTTGTGCCCCAAGTCTTGGATGGGAGTAGTGCATTTACAGCCAACTACTCCACCGGTGTCTGCTGCAGAACCATAAGTGTCCATATAACCTTGGGGACCGGCCTTGCGCTGAGAACCTATAGGCAGGGTTCCTCTTCCAACCCACAACTCCTCTCTGTTCTCCTACTCCTTCGTTCCGCGCTGTTCCTTCTCTCTCTTATGGAAGCTTAGGTTGCAGTTCTACGTCTTTCTCCTTCTGTTCCTTTCCAGTGCCAGCTGGCTCAGGTCACTGAGGCAGCTGCAGCACTCCTTCCTCCATCCCTTCCTCCAGGGATCCTCACTCCTGTCTGAGTGACTTCCTACCCGACTGACCTTCTGTCAGACTGACCTGCAGACTGATCTCTAATTCTAAACTTTCCCACTCTTTTATGTGTCTCAACTCCACCCACCTCCCAGCACATCTCGTGTTACGAAGCAAGGACCCACGAAAGGTGCTCTGCTACCCTCTAAGCATGGAGCCGCAATGTGGTCCTGCTGAACTATCTAGTGTGGGGGGTGCAGGTGTTGGAGTGTGGAAAGGAGTTCCCAACTTACCTGGATGGTGGGGCACCACACCTTAGGAGAAGGTGCAGTAACTCTGTGGTGACTGAGCCTCAGGGGCGCCACATTTACTCTTCCTCTAATTAAAGTAAATGAAACGATGTCATAAATCGGTATGTGCTTATTTTCTTTATGTATATACATTACAACACACAAAGAATACATTGTCATAAAACCCCCGGCAACTCAAACGCGGTATGCCAACTTAATGTTCTTTTTTTTTTCCTTCTTTCTCATACTAACATAATATGTTTTTAATGTACTTGTTGCGACTAACATTAGCAGAAAAATAAAAGAAAGGAAAAAAAACACAATAGACAACAATATAAAAACCTATAAATGCTATTAGTCCCAGTGCCTGATGTAAATGATATTCGGGGATCATTGTACTTCCCGCCATGCATACATAATGGCATCTCTAGAAAATGTTTCCGCCGATCAAAACAATGCATATATTTGCCATAAAATGGATGCTATAAGTGGTAAAGTATACTTCTCTAACGAGTCTTAGAGACAGTAATGTATTCGGTAATAGGGTGACACCAAACATGAGATGCTTAAACTAAACACTTGCAAGTCGTGGAGAAGAGTACGGAATCATTTATTTTATTGTCACAGCTGCAGGCCTACCGTTGAAGACGGGAACATGATGGCGCTGGAGGCTACAATGGAAGAAAAAAATCATTTCTGGACTGTTTGCCTGCTTAACGAGACTCTGTCACAAGAATAGTGATTTTATCTTAACTGCCATAAGCAACAAGTGACACATAACTGGAATAAGGCTCTCTGTCCCTGCATCACGCTGGTGGGGTAGCAGTAACCTGGTGACAGATAACATGAATGTGCCAGTAGGGGGAGCTCACGGGAGATTTATACAGTCCCCTATTGAGTTCAAAACTAGAAGATCAGACTCAGCTCCCCCTAGTGGTGGCTGCTGGCAATCAGATTTATTTCATTTTTCCAGGCAGATAAATTATAAAATCAGTCAACCTTTCTGGCACAACGAGACGCTACCTGGATTAGTGATGTAGATGTAGTGTTCTGTTAGGACCAGTTTGAAAGTTTGCTCCTGAGAAATTAAGTTCTGAACACAAAAAAAATAAAAATGAGCAAAAGTTGAATAAGAAAGTGTTGAAAAATTAATTCCAACTGGATTTGGCTCCAAAAGGGGTTAATTGCTTTTTTGAACATTGCCTACTTGTTAGGTCACGTTCACACATTCAGTATTTGGTCAGTATTTGTAAGCCAAAACCAGGAGTGGGTGAAAAATGCAGAAATGGTGATACTCTGCCCTTGATTATTCCACTGCTGATTTTGACCTCTAGGTGTCACTTGTGGGTAAACCTGCCTATAAGTATTTAATTTCCCTACAGCACCCACACAGGAAAAATGAGGTATTACACGGCGCTCATTCATATACACCGTGGCTATGTAATGGAAGCAGGACAAGTCCTCGAGAATGAGAGACGCTCTTTGTCTCCATAAACTCTGAATTCCCCAGTAGGGAGTATGAAGGCATTGTACACCAGAATACCCCTTTAAGGTGTAAAGTCTTCATTAAACCAGAGGTTTTCAAAATCAAAAAATTGTTTTTAAGAGAGGCAGGATCTGGTAGCATGGTGATCAGCCGATCCCCATGATGGCTTACTGCTGATTAGCCCTTCAAGCCACTTCCTTAAAGGGAATCTGTCATCCCCCGGGAGTCGGGACGTGTATGACCTATTAATATGGGCATACAGGTGATAGAAATGTTACACTAGTCCTGCCTGACTATTTATTTAGAGGGCACTAAATTAACACTGTTATACAAGCCGTGCACTGACTACTTTACATTATATCACAGTGTCAGATCTTCAGTATTGTCCTATGAAAACATAAAATATTTATATAAATATGAACAATGTGAAGGGCGCACTCACTTTTGTGAAATACTGTATACATATATATATATTATATATGATAAATACATGGTATTTTTTGGAGAAATTGTATGTTATATGCAATATTTCAAATATTTTTTTATAATTTCTGTTTAAATAAATATTTTTTAGTTTGTATTTTGTTCTAGTTTTATTTTTACCATGTGTAATTTATTTTCAAAGTGTATATGCTGTTCTTAAACCAATTTTTGACTGAGCATATGGCATGCTGCTTTATGTGCAGTATTCTATGTCCTTTGTAAATCAACTGGTTGCAATTAAGTATTTTACATGGTATGTTTGGAGCTATCATCAGCATGCTGACCGAGCCCCAGAAAAAGCCATCATTTGTAGGGTGAAACCTGTGTATGGGAAGCTGCTGTATGTGTTAGATTGTATGTAGTTTGTAAATCACCTGGTTGCAATTAAGTATTTTATGTGGTATACATGGAGCTATTATTAGAACGCTGACCGAGCCCCAGAAGCAGCCATCACTTGTAGGGCGACACCCTGTATATGTAAAGCTACTTTGTGTGCAGTATTCTTTGTTGTTTGTAAGTTACCTGGTTGTAATTAAGTATTTTATTTGGTATAAACGGAGCTATCATCAGAACGTTGACCAAGTTCCTGAAGAAGTGGTCAATTGTAGGGTGAAACCCTTTGTTTGTGATTCTGTTCAATGTGTTGAATTGTATATCATTTGTATATCACCAGGTTACAATTAAGTATTTTACATGGTATATTTGAAGCTATCATCAGAACGTTGACCAATGCCCTGAAGAAATGGTCATTTGTAGCTTGAAACCCTGTGTATGTGAAGTTGCTTTATGTGCAAGATTTTGTTTTTTGTAAGTCAACTAGTTGTAATTAAGCATTTTTAATAGTCTATATAGAGATATCATCATAACATTGACCAAGCTCCTGAAGAAGCAGTCATTTGTAGGGCAAAACCCTGTGCATGTGAAGTTGCTTTATGTGTGGGCTTCTATGTCATTTGTAAGTCACCTGGTTGCAATTAAGTATTTTACATGGTATATATGGAGCTATCATCAGAACGTGGACCAAGCTCCTGAAGAAGTGGTCATTTGTAGGGCGAAGCCCTGTGTATGTGAAGTCGTTTTATGTGTGGGCTTCTATGTCATTTGTAAGTCACCTGGTTGCAATTAAGTATTTTACATGGTATATATGGAGCTATCATCAGAACGTGGACCAAGCTCCTGAAGAAGTGGTCATTTGTAAGGCGAAACCCTGGGTGGGGCTACACATTTGGTGTCTACCATGAGGTGGACTTCTTCTCCATGCATTTGTTTTTAAGCGCTGTTTTTATTTTTTTTTTGGAGTATAATGAATACATGTTCATTACTTATCCAGCCCAGTGGATCTACACTTGATTCTGCTTTATCGGCTTAGGTACCTTATCACCCGGATTTATTGATTTGACTTCATCTAAATAGTGATGTTTACATGGATATTTGCTGTTTCACTATAGATTTTCTACTGGGCTGACTACTTGGAAAGCAAGGACTCTGATCAGGTTATCCTTTATTTGTATTAGGTGGGGTGCTCCCATTTCTGCCCAATGTTATAGTGTAGTTGTTTTTTTTTTTATTTTTTTATTATTTTTTTTTTCAATTTTGCTCATCTCTAACTATGAGCTGCCTGTTATGAGAGTGATGTCAGTAAAACAAATGTCAGCCGGATGTTAAATTTATGGAATGTGTTAAATCTAAAACAAAAAAAATATATTGAATTATCGGTCTCCTTAAATATTAAATAATAAACAAATAATAAATAAATAAAATATTTCTTATGTTTCTTATATGTGGAACGTTGTCACATCCTTGTTTAAACAGATTATAAAGTTTCGGTGTTGATTTCACAGACACCTCAAGCTGGATTAGAAAAAAAAAAATATATATTAGAAAAGTTAGTCATTTGTAATAAAATTATGTTAGCTACTTTTTGACGAGATTGCTTTAGAACCAAAGCTTTGAAGCCTGTCACAGGTCTTAAAAAAATAAAATTGCCTGAGTAGTTGAGGAGAACTGTATTAAAATGCAAATTTTCAGCTGTTAATATTTCTTCAAAAACCAATAATCCCTTAAGGCCACCGATATGTCAAAATACTTAATGGAAAAATATCCCTTAGGCAGAATGGCCTTTCTAAATTGACTTTTGATTAAACGTAGAATACTATGTAGCACAAAAAAAAAAAAGAAAAATCAAAATGGGATATAAATAAAATGCTATTCCTAAAATGTCACACCCAATGAAAATTGAGGGGAGGCAACAAAATAAATAAATAAATAAATAACATTGCTGATTCTTAAGTAAATTTACATGTTTTCCTCTAAATTAGTTACAGGGGTAACAAGAAATGTAATTTTGTAATGGATTATTTTGAATGTTGCATATGAAATTCAGCGCATTTATCTTAATGAAAACCTTGCAGATAGGGCTCCCTACAAGAAACGCGCTCATTAATTGTTTTCATGAACTGCTCAGGCATTTTAATTTAATTGCTATGGGGTGGCACAATCCAATCAAATACCAAATTAACTGATATGTAGATTAGGCAAGGACCTATATTTAGATTTCACTTTTTATTGTTTTATATTTTTCCATATTTGTAAAAATAAGATAATAATAGCAATAAATATAAATATGAATTAATTTAAAAATCCATAGTTTTTTTGCTGATTGAGCCATATAAGAACTTGATTGTTCAGGATAAGTAATACATTTTCAATATCACTATTTTGGAATTCGGAAAATATTTATCTTTTATTAAATCTTTTCTGTGGAAATGAAAAAAAAAACAGCATTGCCATTATCTTTTTACATCAGTGTAGTACTTTTCCTTTGAAGTTTACCAATTTTTTTAAATATTTTTTTGTTTGTTTTACTACAAACCTTTTGGCTTCCTGTGATCACCTTATTGGTGTTGTCATGGTTAGGACATGGTTAATGTCCTGTTCTCACAGGGTTAACTTTTGCTGGCCTCTCTTTGGATCTGGGAGGGGTATTTATACTCACTCCAGACTAGGATTCCCTGTCAGCTATACTGTTATTCTGGCTGTGTGTCTGACCCCCCCTGATGTGCGTGTATACGGCATTGCTTGTTTGATTCCCATGTATGACCCGGTCTGTTCCCTCACTCTGTACTCCGTCTCTCATTTTGGTACTATTGTCTTCTCCGGTTCTAACCTCCTGGCTTGGCTATTTTTACTCCGTTTCGTGTTATGAATGGGTCACCGAGGAGGAAAAAAGCAACACACGCTAAGTCTCAGAAAACCAGAGAGGTTGGTAACTATGCAGACTGCAGAGCCCTGATCTTAACACACAACTAGAAGCAGTCGTGCAGCGTGCCAACGGTGGTCCTGGACGCCTCGTCACAACCGGAGAGCTAAATAAGCCTAAAGTAAGAAAAGAGGAAAACTAACTCCCCAGAGCAGACCCCAAAGGAAAGACAGCCCCCCACATGTATTGACGGTGAAGCAAGATGAAAACACAAACAAAGGCAGAAAAATAGGCTGAGCAAACGATGGGGCCAAACTAACTTGAAAGGACAGGAAAGGAAAGATACTGTCTGCAATCTGCCAAAAAACCCTACCAAAAATAATGTCCAACGCTTCTGATAACAAAATTAACCCTGAAGTCACTAGACTTCTCCCATTATATCAGCACTCTGGAATATTCTGAGACAGAGCAAAAAGAGGCCAATCTAATAAAGGACAAAAAGGCAAATTGGCAAATACAGATAAATAAGAGTGGAAATTCAGCACAGCCCAGCCGGGCTGGCTGACCACACAAAAACTGAGTTGACCAACAAGAGCAAGTGTGAACATTAGCAAAAAACAAACTTAACTTGAGATGACTGGAGCAGAGCTGAAGTCCAAGACCTGAGAAGCAGACTGAATCACCAGCAACAGGATAGGGCGTTGGCTGTCTTATATATAGTCTGATACTCCAGAGATCCAATCGCTATCCTCCTCGTCAGGTGGCAGACCATTACCAATTAAACTAACCTCACTACCTCCTGTCACTACCAGAGGGAGAACGGAAGTAGAACTCCCAGCTGGTGGAGCAGAAAATGAGCTCATAACAGTTACGGTTTGTCCCTATTGTACCGTCCATTGCCCATTCTGGTTTTCTGATCTATTGCTATGTCCTGACTATTCGCTCTGTCTAACCCTTTGGTACTGTCCTGCTATCTCGTCCTTTGACCTCGGCTTGATCTGGTTTCTGTCTCTGTCTATGCCCCTTGGTAACTTGTCCCATAGTTACCTTTCTAGAAATTTCCCTGCAGCTCCTAGCTCTGTGGAGCTTAGGTCACGCCCCCAGCAGTCACGTGCTTCAGGTCCTGATAGTCTGAAGCACGCATCGTCACTGCTGCTGTCCCGCTCCACAGGTATCTTTGAGCACTGTTTTGTACTCAGGACATGCGCACTGGCTCGGTGAGCAAGTGCAGTGTGGTGTTCCTGACAGGTGTGGTGCGAGTGAATGGGTAGTAGAGGGAACCCCATCCAGCTGTCAACCGCTTACATGCTGCAACTGACAACCTTCACTATAACCTCTAAAGAGATGGTAGCTATGTATTAATCTTATGCCTGTGCCATCAATTTCATGTACTATTACTTTAATTTATGGCAACTATGTAGATACCCTTAATGTAAAAGCAAATTACAGATTGGTAAGGGGTTCATATGCATACGGTATATTGTTAGGTGCCAAACTTCCTCTAGTGTCAGTTGCAGACTGCCAGGATTTTATCTTGTCTAGGATGGAAATTTGAAGCTCTGTATGAAATAAATAGGGAAGGTGAAAAAATAGTAATCATTTCACCTTCCAGGGAGGAAAAATTTGAAAACCACTTGTATTCACATAGGAACTTTGGTAGACATTGTTTGGTCGACATTGTTTGGTCAGGGTGTGGTGCATGTAGCGTAGAAATCCAACAGGTCAGAAATAGAAGAAAGGTCCATGAGGACTGGGATGCAGCACCAATAATAAAAAGTGATAACATTCACATTCACGGCTATGAATAAGGGTTGCTAACCCGAAACATAAGCTTATGGATCCTTAATATTTTTTGTTTTCTTCTCACCATGTTTTTAATTGCAAAGTGAAAGTTATGTTTTAAAATGTTCTCATTGGTAGTGGAGCCAATTCCTCATTCACCCTTCTTCCATTAAATAAATAGAACATGACAACTAAGATAGTAAGAACATTTTGGTCTTTTAAAGATTGAAAATATTAGTTTTAAAAGGTAGTCCTTAAAGAAGCACTCCTTCCATCAAAGTTTTCACCCTCTTAATATATTGCAATCATCATATTATACAGCACTGTGTACTATAATTGGTCATTTGGCCTTCCTACCCAGTAAATTCTCTTTTTTCTGCTCTAGGTAGAAACAGGAATCCTCTTGTACTTGTATTTATCATTCCCCTCATCACCTCCTGACACAGCAATTCCCTCTTCCCCATCGCCAGGGACTTTTGTAGTGACTCATGAGACTTCCTGTTTCTGCATAAGGCCTCTTTCACACATCCGTTTTGCGCTGTCAGGCGAGATCCGGCTTTTTTTTGTAAAACCGGATCCGGCGAAATACAATGCCGGATCCAGTTTTTCCCCATTGACTTGCATTAGCACCGGATCGCGCTGGATGGCATTGCGGTTCATCCATTTTTTGCCGGATCCAGCTACTTGTCTCATTCCGGCAGCTGGAAAAAACAGCTACTGTAGCGTCTTTTGCCTCCGGCGAAAAAGTTGGAAGCGCCGGATCCGACGCTTCCGGCTTTTTGCCACAATGAAAGTCTATGGGCGTCGGAATGCGCCGGATCCAGAAAAAGACGGATCCAGGCACCGGATCCATTTTTTTAAGTCTGCGCATGCTCAGATCCAATTGGCCAGCCCCCAAGAAACAGATATAACCTGCTAGACGGATCCGGCAGAAAAACAGATCCGTTTCTACAGTTCTCCAAAATTTACGCTGGATCTGTTTTTTCTAAAAATAGCCGGATCCTGCCTGACGGCAAAAAACTGATGTGTGAAAGTAGCCTAAAGCTTAGAAGGATTTAGCTCGTCAGTTATTAATCATGTGATATCATAGACCTAATGAAAAAGAGAACAATTAGCTGGGTAGAAAAGCAAAATGAGCAATTGTAAGTTCACAGTGCTATATAATATGATGATTGCAATATAAGAGGATAAAAAGTTTGAAGAGAGGAGGAGGACAAGGAGGAGGAGGGGGAGTGCTTCTTGAAAAACTTTAACTTTTAACTAATGATGATCTTTAAAAACAAAGGATTTAAAATGAAAATCCTCCTTATCATTGCTGCTACAATTCACCAATGCAATATATAGAAAAATAAAACAAATAAATGTTGGGTTTGCTAAAGTAAGAGATTCTCTGCAGCCAATTTCCAGTTCATTTTTTTCGGTTTAGTTTCAGGTTTCTGCATTCAGCGCAGGTAATGACACGGCATCCCTTCCTTTGTGCTGGACATTACATTCAAATTGCTTCCCGTTTGCTGTGTGTCCATGTTCGGGACCCGGTCTTGCTCCGTCCTTGTTCACACTGATGTCACTATGGCATATGGTAAGGATTTAATACTGGATATTAGGACCACCCCAATTTGTGTACAACATGCCGCTGGATGGATGATTTTTACCTATTTTTATCGAAATACAGTGTTTGTGAAGTATCCTGTGTTATTTAAATGCACTTTTGATTTTACTTACTTAGGGCAGGGTATATGGTAATTTTGTCTCTGTCTTAGGTTTTATACATTTCACCAATGCAATATAAAAAAAATAAATTTTGTGTTTTCTAAAGCATGAGATTCTGTGCAGCCGTCTCTTTATCGGTGGCCATTACACTCATTACCTCGGAACACATTATCCAAGCCAGATAACCCATTAAGCTATATATATTTAGGAAAAGTCCAGGAATATTTTTTCCCAATCGTGTATCCCACACCATATCGTCTCTTAGGGAGCATGCACATGACTATTTTTCCAGCAGGCCAAAACCAATAACTGGTTTTCATGAGGTCTTTACACATTTTCTGGTGTTTTATGAAATGTTTTTAAGGTAAAAACCAAATTATAAATGAATAGGTGAGGCCAAAGTGAAATTTTACAACCACAGGAAAAAAATTGACCCATAAAAATTAACTTTTATTTCTCTTTCTAAAAGCGTTAAAAACTAATCACCACCAGCAATATACAGACAAAACAAACTAGGGTGTTAGAGTGATGTCTGGGATCACCCAAAATATTTCAGGAGGTAAATATGTGGACCTAATAAGTCATTAATTATCACTAGATACTCTCCCTTCCTTTCAGTGGAGGTTGGCATCCTAATTTGTACTCCATGGCGCCCTCGCTCAACGTCGGTGTCCCTATTCTCCCTATTGCACCTTAGCCCAAATTGTAGACATAAAATAGATAGAGAGTGGGAAAAATGTAAGTGTATGTGCATCAAAGTCCTCAACTTATTTTATTGGGCATCCTTATGTAGACAGTCTGGTTCCGTTGGAATCTCCATGGTGTAAACATGTGCCATATAAAGATGGAAATGACTGAGGTGCAGGGATCAGGTATACATATATTATTCCTGTAGACAGTGTGAGAACTGAGCCCTCCGTTAAACAATGGAGTTCCAGAGAGTCAACAGAGCATACAGTCCCAGCTATTAGGGATCATATACCTAGAACATATATAAATGTTTGTTCCCACATTATAAAACACCACTGGGGGGCATTATTAACATCCATACGGGAAAGGCATGCAGGTGTAAGTATACTATCAGTATCCCCAATCGATGGAAGACAGGCTTGGGTTATATGTGTTCCAGTGTTACTGTGACACTCGCCTTTTTTAGTCCAGTTGCCTGATGTTTCCCTATGGCTAACACTCTTTTGACTCTTCCTCCTTGGTCACCTCTGATTGCACCAGCGATGAGCACGTTGGTATTCAGCTAAACTTCCTACGTTCCCCGGTGCTTTTCTGCCAAGTACAGTAAGAAGGGTTGTCTCGACTAAACAAGTTATCATCTCTCCACTGGATCGGTGACAACGTGTTGATCGGTGGGAGTCTGATAATTGAGACCTTTACCGATTAGCCGAATGGGTCATTCTTATCCCTGTTAGGGCTTGTGCAGAAGACGATACAAATCGGATGAGTAGGATCCATGGTTTTGATGGATAGCACTTGTCCCTATGTTATTTAATGAGGCCTACAAAATGCATGAATTGCATCCGATAATTGAAACACAAGGACAGACTGAATGGAGCAGATGGAGAAACTTTTTTTCTTTTATTCTTCAGTTCTGCGAAAATCAGATCCAACTCTGATCATAGTGTAATTACAATCGGACCAACTTTGCCCCTAACCTCAGAATGAAGTAACCGTGTGTATCCTCAATCACTGCTCCATCCATTCCCTATGGGGCTGCCGAACATTGCACTAGTTTTTTTCCACCAACCCTATAGAGAGTGAATGGAGCTGTGGTGGGCCATCTATTTTGTAATGGGGGAAAAGAGTTTCTTGGTGGGGATAAAAATTCTCCATTCTCATTTTCGATGCGGCTCCTAGCAGTCCTTGCTGATCAGTAAGTTATCACCTGTCCTGGTGGCAGGTAATAACTTTTTTTCACTTGACAGCTCCTTTAAGATTCCTCTTGTCAGGTCTTGTTCATGTTTGATCCCTCAAATCATCCTTCAGGTTGTGTTTTCAACTATATCAACATCGACATTTCAGTACTTTGGAACCGCTGAAGGTGACCTACCAGTACGGTCCTAAAATAAGCAAAGGATTAGAGCAGTGTTTCTAAACTCCAGTCCTCAAGACCCACCAACAGGTCATGTTTTCAGGATTTCCTTAGTATTGCCCAGGTGATGGAATTACTGCTTGAGCAGGTGTTGAAATTACCTGTGCAATGCTAAGGATATCCTGAAAACTTGACCTGTTGGTGGGTCTTGAGGACTGGAGTTGAGAAACACTGGATTAGAGGATGAAACCTAAAGCGCTGGAGGAGTCACGTGACTTCTAGGCGTAGCGGGGAATCGGGAACAGACCACTGATGGACTAAAATTAGGAACTTTGCCTGACCTGGCGATTAGAAGAGAACGGAAGGTAAAAGGCTGAAAGGGGACAATGCCTTTACGACACTGACGTGACAAAATGTTTTAAATGTTTTTCTTTGTTTTGAATTTATTTCCAAATTTCATGGCATCCAAAATGATCTCCCTTTATTTTAAATGTCTTCCAAAAGACTTAACACCTTAATTCGCATATAAAGAAGCATTTCTGGTCATCTGGGCTTCCATAATATGAAAGATGAAGGTGAGATTTACAAAAGCCATTTCTATGAAAGTAGTCTAATTATATTTTAATTATGATCGCACTTTGAATTGCCGGCTATTGTGTTCTAATTTCTTCATTTGTTGTTCTTTGAAGACTCGGCTATAAACATAAATAGTCTTTGTTATGTTGTAGCAATGTGATGTGCCGGGCTCATTAGCATTCCCGTCTCGTCTCATCGGTACAGCGTGTACAGTAACTCTCTGTCATTACAACTCTCTATTGTACGTCAACTCCTGTACCGGAGCTTATCATGCCCACACAGAACTTAAGCTACTAATTGTGTTTATGTCCTATATCCATGCTCATATTTGTATTTTTGCAAATCTCACATTTTTCTTGTCTCCTTAAATGCCAGTTACATATTCACACCTCTAAAAGCTACCGTACATTATATTTAGCTACTTCAGTAAGCACATACATTATTTATTGAACTCTCTGAATGTACGTTGCTGATGAAAACATCTCATTTAAGTTCCCGGCAATTTGTTACATCATTTTTTTTATTAGTCTGTAAGTTATTTATTTACTCTGCCTATTTTCAATTGCAATCTCGAATGCTCCTGCAGATGGAGCAGATCGTTCTCATTCTTGATTCTTGCTCACAGATCGATAGAATCTTGGATATTACAAATTCTTTCTTTTTTTCGACTTCATCAACTTCAGTGTTTCCTCCTCTACTTCGTATTCGTTAACATTTTTTTAAAATCTTCATCTACTTCGTTTTATTTAAACTGCCGTATATGTTGGGAATCAGTCACCGAATCTGAATTTGCCATATTTGTGCCATATCGGTGCCGAATTTATATTTGACGATCAATTCCGAACACATTTGTTCATCTCTTCTCCCATTGACTCCAATGGCGTTCGGATGTGTTCAGCGAAGATTGCAAAAACAATATTCGTCGTCAATCGTAATCTGAACCGAATTTTGAAAAATTCACTCAACTCTATCCCTGACTACTTCACATTGTATCAAAATGTCATCAATGTTGTCATCAGTTTTTCATGTACGTGGAAAAATGTAAAAAAAAAAGTTTCTCCACTTTTTTCTGACAGTCCGTAAGAATGCCATCTGAGTGAGGTATGATTTCTTTCGCAAACCCATAAACTTACATTGCTGATTGTGAACTGACCCGTCAGACCAAAATTGGACATATCTTCGATATTGTCCATGGACCACTTTGTCCCAGGAAAAATTGGTCATGTCCACATCCCCAAAGAATACCACAGGTACGAATACTATCCGTGTCCATTTACATAGGTATGTGTGATGCATGGTGTCTGGCTCGCAGCCAATTAATGATGTCCCAAAATATTTTAAAAGGGGGCTACCCGGCACCAAAAAACATGCACCCCACTGAATGGCGTCCGACTCAAGCCCTATTAGTGTGTAATTTTTCTACTAGGCAGCCACCTCCTCCATAATTTTGGTAGGTTTGTGAGAGTGACTGCTTTTATCAGTAGTTTGCACCTGTGCTGCCCCAGCCTATATAATGGCGGCCGGCTGCATCCTGCTAGTGCATTTGTCATCTGACTGGTCTTAGTTAGGCTTTTTTCCTTATGGTATGTTGTTCTATGCTCATGAATTCAGCTTTTCCTAAGAGAAAGCATATTTGTAGTTCCTGTGGTTATTAGTACATCAGTTGGGATGTTTATGAGCTGCGGGCAGTCCGGGGCACTATTCCTCTGTCAATCTGGGTACCCTGCTCCTCCCCAGTTTTATTTTTGGCTTTACTTGTGCTTGTATCGATCATTGGAGTATGGGAGGAACTGGGTGGCCAAATTAACTGAGGAAAACATCTTGGGACTCCCCTTCATAGGTTCACTGAGCATTTAATTTGCATTTTACTTCACAGATAATTTAAAAGAAAAGTAGCCCATGAGTTTCAGATCTACAGTTATTAGAGATGATGAGCAAATAAATTCGAGTGGAATCAAATTCTACTCAAACATTCCTCAATCTTCATTGTATGTTAAGTTTTACTTCAAATTCTTCTTCACTATCGTTTTTCATCATATTCTTCTTTATCACGATCTCAGTTTCTTTATCTTTAAGATATTCAGTGTTTACTGTAGGATCTTCAAAAAGATGAGTCAATATATATGAGTGGAATTGAATTCTACTTACAAACATTCATTGAGTCGCCTTTTTTAAACCATAAAGGACATCAAAATGTTTTATAAAATCTCTATATTCACCTTATCACTTACCACTGAAGTCCCCTCAACTACTCAACATTACTTGTCCAGTCCTCATCACATCTTCCATTCCCCGCGGCAAGTGCTGATACCCCTGGGCCTCGCACTCGGAGAGGTGAGCAGTCAGGTGAGTATGAGGATTCTTTACATTTTTAACAAGATGTGGCCCCAGAGTATAAGAAGACACATAAATTTGCAGGGAATAACTCATATTTCCCAGGACAATCTGTGCTTACCAGCAAATTCAAATTTTGCTTGATCAGCTCATCTCCAGATCTTCATCATCTCGGTCATCTTGATAAATTGTGAATATTTCAAATGTTTTTTCATCTTCTACTTGATCTTATTTTTCAATTTCAGCATCTTCTCCTTCCTTAATACTATGAGTTCAAGACTTCAGGCAGTCATTGCCAACAAAGCGTTTTTAACCAAGTACTAGAAATGAACATTTTATTTACAATTATTTAATCTGTCCAATTACTTTTGGTCCCTTTAAAAACAGGGTGGCGCATGATAAGGAGCTGAAACTGCTAAACCCTTCATTCAATTTTAATGTGGATACCCTCAAATGAAAGCTGAAAGTCTGAACTTCAACTGCATCTGAATTGTTTTGTTTAAAATTCATTGTGGTAATGTCTAGAACCAAAATTAGAAAAATGTTGTCTCTGTCCAAATATATATGGACCTAACAGTAACCTTCAGGTAATATATACAGCCCAAAACAGTCTCCAGTTAATATATACAGCCCAGCGCAGACTCCAGGTAATATATACAGCCCAGCACAGCCTCCAGTTAATATATACAGCCCAGCACAGCCTTCAGGTACTATATACAGCCCAGCACAGCCTTCAGGTACTAAATACAGCCCAGCACAGCCTTCAGGTAATATATACAGCCCACCACAGCCTAAAGGTGATATATACAGCCCAGCATAGCCTCTACTCCAGGTAATATATACAGTCCAGCATAGCTTTAAGGTAATAGATACAGTCTAGCATAGCCTTCAGGTAATATATACAGCCCAGCACAGCCTTCAGGTACTATATACAGCCCAGCACAGCCTTCAGGTACTAAATACAGCCCAGCACAGCCTTCAGGTAATATATACAGCCCACCACAGCCTAAAGGTGATATATACAGCCCAGCATAGCCTCTACTCCAGGTAATATATAAAGTCCAGCATAGCTTTAAGGCAATAGATACAGTCTAGCACAGCCTTCTGGTAATATATACAGCCCAAAACAGCCTCCAGGTAATATACACAGCCCATCATAGCCTCTAAATAACATATATAGCCCAAGACAGCCTCTAGGTAATATATGTATATATAGGAAAAGATTTGGATTAGGTTCGCGCATACTAGCCTATCGTGAGTAAAAAATCAGTTTAGGAATTATTATATATTTAATACTTAGACCATAGATAAATTATTCCACAATGCCCAATAAAATGCTGACAACACACCCAAGAAAGCTTAAGAAAAGAATAATATTCCTTAAGTGTTGCCTGCAAAAAAAGAACCTAAGGAAGAAAGGGGTTAAGTAATACGAAAGATGCACTAGACCAGTACGTGCTGCAGACCACCTATAGGAAAAAGTAGACACTGGATGGACACCAAAAGGTTAATAGTGGAACAGACAGGGAACAAGCTTCCAGCAATAAAACTTCCCTCAAAAGATAGTGCCGATTAGTCCCAGAGGTATAGAGTCCAATAATAAAAATGTCTCACATTTAAGTGAACCGATTAAATCACTTCACAGAGTCTGAGGAAGAGTGCCCCGGCCGGTGGCAATTCCCAAAGGGTAATAAGAGTTAAAGGTGCTGAGCGTTACCTTTGCAGGTTGAAGGAGAGCTCTTCATTGATCTCCAGGCAGCAGTGTGCATGCAGAGGAAGTCCAGGCGTTCACAGCATGGAGCCAAATGCTGGCTGTGAAAGAAAGCTGGAGTGGGACCTGTAGTGACGCTGGAACTCACGTAATAGTGAGGACTTTCCCACACTGCTGGTGAAGGGGCTCCCCGTGGGCTTCAGCACACCGGTGTATGTAGCTGGCACATGCAGAGAGTCCCAGCAGTGACAGTAGGCAGTCGCCTCATCGCTGTGTGCAATGGCTGGAACAGGACCTGGCGTGACGTGGATGGTCACGAGACTCCTCATTACCAGGGCTACCTCCTTGCTCGGGAAGAGTACAGATTTCGGAAAGGACCCAATTAATCCAGGTCTCTCCTCTCCTCCTTGCGCCTCAGCTCCGCGGCGCTCCACATGGCTAATTTGAAAATGGAATAATTAGCCATGTGGTGCTGGAGGCTGGAGGGGTCCCTTCGCCCCCGGGGCCCCCATTCAATGAATGGCCTGCCCCGGTTCATCTCATTTTTCCCCATCAGTTTTCGATCATATTCTACTTTGTGATGATCTTCTTTGTCTTCACGATCTTCAAATTCTATTACATAATCTTCACCATCTTCTAATTCTTCTTCTACTTTAAACTGTTTTTCTTTAGAATCATAGAAACGTAGAGTTGGAAGGGACCTCCTGGGCCATCTGGTCCAACCCCCTGCTCAAAGCAGGATTCGCTAAATCATCCCAGTCAGATGTCTGTCCAGCCTCTGTTTGAAGACTTCCATTGAAGGAGAACTCACCACTTCTCGTGGCAGCCTGTTCCACTCATTGATCACTCTAACTGTCAAAAAGTTTTTTCTAATATCTAATCTGTGTCTCCTCCCATTCAGTTTCATCCCATTGCTTCTAGTCTTTCCTTGTGCAAATGAGAATAAAGTTGATCCTTCTACAATGTGACAGCCCTTTAGATATTTGTAGACAGCTATTAAGTCTCCTCTCAGTCTTCTCTTTTGCAAACTAAACATTCCCAAATCCTGCAACCTTTCCTCATAAGACAGGGTTTGCAGACCGGTCACCATTCTGGTCGCTCTTTTCTGAACTTGCTCCAGTTTGTTGATGTCTTTTTTAAAATGTGGTGCCCAAAACTGGACACAATATTCCAGATGAGGTCTGACCAAAGAGGAGTAGAGGGAAATAATGACTTCACGTGATCTAGACTGTATGCTTCTGTTAATACATCCTAGAATTGCATTTGCCTTTTTTGCTGCTGCATCACACTGTTGACTCATATTCAGTCTGTGATCTATTAGTATACCCAAGTCTTTTTCACATGTGCTGTCACTTAGCCCTATTCCTCCCATTCTATATATGCTTTTTTCATTTTTATTGCCCAGATGTAGTACTTTGCATTTCTTCCTGTTAAAAACCATTCTGTTAGTTGCTGCCCACTTCTCCAGTTTATTTAAATCTTTTTGAATCCTCTCTCTCTCTTCTCTAGTATTAGCTATCCCTCCTAGCTTTGTGTCATCAGCAAATTTAATCAGTTTACCCTCAATTCCTTCATCTAAATCGTTGATAAAGATGTTGAACAATACAGGGCCCAGGACAGAGCCCTGTGGTACCCCACTTGAGACATTCTTCCAACTGGATGTGCAGCCATTTACGACCACTCTTTGGGTCCGATCACTAAGCCAGTTATGAATCCACCTAACAGTTGCCTTGTTCATTCCATACTTAGTCATTTTTTCAATAAGGATTGTATGAGAGACTTTGTCAAATGCTTTGCTGAAGTCAAGATATACTATATCTACAGCATTTCCTTGATTCACCCAATCAGTGATACCATCATAGAAGGAAATTAAGTTAGTCTGACATGACTTATTAGTTACAAACCCATGCTGACTCTGTTTAATCACTTCATTCTTATCCAGGTATTGACATACATGTTGTTTAATAATTTGTTCAAAGATCTTTCCTGGTATAGAAGTCAGACTCACCGGCCTATAGTTGCCTGGGTCCACCTTCTTCCCCTTTTTGAAGATAGGAACAACATTTGCTCTTCTCCAGTCTTCTGGCACTTCTCCTGTTCTCCAAGAATTTTCAAAGATTATGGAGAGGGGTTCAAAAATTTCTTCTGCTATCTCCTTCAGTACTCTGGGGTGTAATTCATCTGGACCTGGAGACTTGAATTCATTTAGGTTAGCTAAGTGTTTCCTCACTATCTTTCTGTTTATAGATATCCTGGATTCTTCTATTCCCTTAATAGGACAGTGAATAACAGTTGATGTTACATTTCCTTTCTGAGAGAAAACAGATGCAAAATAGGAATTTAAAAGTTCAGCCTTCTCAACATCCTGTCTTACCATTTCATCATTTTCATCCTGTAAAAATCCTATAGCATCTTTGACTTTTCTTTTACTTTTGACATATCCCCAAAATCCTTTATTATTGCTTTTGACATCTCTTGCAAGCCTCAATTCATTTTCAGCTTTAGCTAATCTGATTTGTGCCCTGCAGGTTCTGCAGACAGCATTATATTCTTCTTTAGATATGCCTCCCTCTTTCCATTTTATAAACATTTTTTTCTTCCTTTTTAGCATGTGCTTAAGTTCTGTGTTCATCCATCCTGGTTTCCTTAAATGCTTCCTATTCTTCCCTTTTTTCGGAATTGTTAACAACTGTGCTTTGAGAATTTCATTTTTCAAGATTTCCCATCCCTCCTGGACATTTTTGTCTTTTAGGATATCCAGCCATTGGATCCCTCCAATTCTCTTTCTGAATCCCTTAAAATCTGCCTTTCTGAAATCTAACCTTGACGTCTGAGTCTTCACAGGTCTTCCGCCTCTAGTTATCCAAAATTCTAAAATAGCATGGTCGCTACCTCCTAGGGTCCCAGCCACTTTTACCTCCTCAACCATTTCCTCCCTGTTTATAAGGATTAGATCCAAGGTAGCAGTTCCCCTTGTTTTCTCCCTTACCTTTTGGAAGATAAAGTTGTCAGCAAGAGAGGATAAGAATTTCCTTGACCTGTTAGTTTTGCCTGAGAGAGATTCCCAACAAATGTCTGGATAGTTGAAATCTCCCATGACAACTATGTCATATTTTTTGGAGAACTTGGCCATTTGATGCATAAAGAGTTCATCCATATCTTCAGCTTGCACAGGCGGCCTGTAGTAAATGCCTGCAATGGTGTCCTTTCCATTGTTCTGTCCTTGTATTCTTACCCAAACAGTTTCCACAGAACTCCCAGTCTCTGAAGCTTCAATCTCTGTGCATATATACTTGTTTCTAACATACAATGCGACACCTCATCCTCGTTTATCAAGTCTGTTTCTTGCAAATAAGTTGTATCCTTCTAGTCTTGTATTCCAATCATGTGTATTGTCCCACCAAGTTTCAGTGATTCCAATGACATCATATTTCTTTTCCTGTGTTAGTAGTTCCAACTCTCCTTGTTTGTTGCCCATGCTTTGTGCATTAGTATAGAAACATTTTAGTTTGTGATTGGTTTCTCTTTCTCCAATATTTTTATTAATTAGATTCTTTCATCTTTGTTCTTCCTTTCCACTTCTAATAGCAGAGTTCTCAATAGCATTTGTCAGGTGTATGGCTTTTTCTGGTCTTTTGCTTCCCTTCCCATGTTGTTCTAGTTTAAAGCTCTCCTTACAAGTGTAGCAAGGCGACTTCCAAATACATGCTTTCCAGTCTTCGTAAGGTGCACCCCATCTCTAGCAAGTAGTCCATCGTATAAGTAGTTCACTCCGTGATCCAGAAATCCAAATCGTTGCTGACGGCACCATCGACGTAGCCAGTTGTTCACCTGCAGAATCTTATTCCACCTCCTTGTTCCATGGCCATCCACTGGGAGGATGGAAGAGAAGACCACCTGCGCTCCCAGTTCTTTCACTTTCTTGCCTAAGTCTTCAAAGTCTCTGCAGATGGTTTCCAGGTCGTTTCTTGCGGTGTCATTTGTCCCCACATGTAGTAGCAGGAATGGGTAGTCATCTGTAGGTCTGAAGAGTCCTGATATCCTGTCAGACACATCTTTAATTTTTGCACCTGGAAGACAGCACATTTCTCTTGAAGTTATATCCGGTCTGCAGATAGCTGCCTCTGTTCCTCTCAACAGGGAATCCCCCATGACCACCACTCTCCGTTTCTTCTTCACAACATTTTTCTTTCTCCATCCGGGAGGACTCTGAAGGCGTACAAGGTTGTTGTTTGTTGGCAAAGTCTTATCCTGACGTATTTCTTCATTGTTTTCCTGCGTGAGAGCCTGGTACTGGTTCCTGAGCAGTATGGGTGCTGACTGCCTCCTGATCCTCCTGCTTCTCTGGGTCACATGTCTCCATTCCTCTGTTTCTTCAGGTGCACTTCGAATTTCTTCTCTTTCTGTAACATGAAGAGATAATTCTGCTCTGTCTAAGAACTCTTCACCTTCCTTAATGATCTTCAACGTAGCTAACCTCTCTTCGAGATTTTGCAACTTTTCCTCCAACAGGGACACAAGCTTGCATTTGTGGCATGTAAAGTTTGGCTTTTCCACTGGTAAGTCTGTGAACATGTAGCAAGAAATGCAGCTCACCAAATGGCTCCTGGCCTCTTCCATATTGAGATTTCTTAAAAACAATGAAAGATGAGCCAAAATTCCGATTTCCTCTTTTCAGCTGCAACGGCCAAAACCCAGTGATCGTTGAGCTCGCGGAGACTCTTCACTTATCCCAGAAGGCACTGGGAATATGCAAATGATCTCCTCAAGACTCTTCCCCTGGTTTTCCGATTTCCTCTTTTCAGCTGCAGCAGCCAAAACCCAGTGATCGTTGAGCTCGCGGAGACTCTTCACTTATCTCAGAAGGCACTGGGAATATGCAAATGATCTCCTCAAGACTCTTCCCCTCTTCCCCTGTCCCCTTTACTTCATGATTTTCTTCCTCTTATTGATTGATTATCTTCAACTATCATGAACATCTGCTTCTTTATATTCTTTTGCTTTATGGTCTTTGACTTCATCATCTTTTTCATCATCACCTATGGCAACTTCTACTTTTGCGTCATAATCTTTATCATCATTGTAATCTTCTCTATCATTTCTGCTACTTCATCTACCTTTAAAATTACCGTATATACTCGTGTGTAAGCCGAGTTTTTCAGTACATTTTTTTGTGCTGAAAACGCCCCCATCGGCTTATACACGAGTCAATTGTGCCAGAAAGCCGGCGGGAGACGGGGAGTGGCAGAGCAGTGGTTCACAGAGGCAGGAGCCGGTGGCTCTTATAGCATGCACAGTTACTGCCGCAGCCGCCGGCTTCCAGCACACATCCTACATACCTTCCTGCGTGCCCTCGCAGCATCTTCTTTGTTCCGACGTCAGCAGCACTTACTGCTGAGCGATCACGTGGCTCCGCTCATTAAAGTAATGAATATGCATGCCTCTCCACTCCCAAAGAAATGGATATTCATTACCTTAATGAGCGGGGACAAGTGATCCCTCTGCAGGAAGTGCTGTTGGTGCCGGAATGAGCGAGATGATTCGAGGGCATGCAGGAAGGTATGTAGGATGTGTTTTTTTATGGGTGTAGGTAGGTGTGCCGACTGGCAGGTGACCCCTTTCCTCGCCGCGAACAGACTTGAGACAGAGTCGAAGATGCATCCAACAGGTCCTCTTTATTGGTGGTACTCTCACGACCCGCAGCACCACACAGCAGCTGCACGACAAACTCTGCAGCACCACACAGCAGCTGCTCGACAAACTCTGCAACACCACACAGCAGCTGCTCGAGTCCGGGTACCTTCAAATGCCTCCTCTCCTCTATGACGTCCCTCGCGGCTTTCACTGTGACTGCCCTAGGCCAACCACCACAGCGCTTCGCCTGCTCGAGTCCGTCCGTCTTGTGGTACCCCCAGGCTCTCTCTCTCTCTGTAGCTTCTCCTGTCAGGGTCACCCCCCCGACTGTCTTCCTCGCCAGTCCCTCCTGGAGCTTCTCCTGTCTTTTCTCTTCAGTCTTCTCTCCTGAGCTCCCCTATCTGGACTGACCCTTCTATAACTCTCTGCCTTCTATACAGTATATATTCCCTCCCTAGGAATTCCCCCTAGAGTCCTTGTATCCCTGCCCCCATGACTGTGTAGTTTCGTAGCCATAAGCTGATGTTCAGTGCTGCTCTCACTGCTCCCTGTGGCCAAACTGCAGTACTACACCTTCCTCCATTTCTACTGTCCTTGGTCTCCCCCTAGTGGCAGAAACCCTGTATTACAACATCCTTCTCCTCTGTCTAGCTGTCCCCCACCTTCCTATACAGCAGTCCATGTGCAGCATATTGTACAATAACCCTTCTTGCTGCAGACAAGTCCGTCTGTCAGCCCACTTCCCCTACACTCCCCCTTCCTTAGACCTTTGCCATCCTCGACAATCTCGTTCCCCCTCTTTGTCGTTCTGAAACTTCCCCACCTTCTCTTGTCGGACCGGTTGTTGAGCCTGGCCCGCGATACGCGGGGGGCTGAACCAAACCGGGAGCAATCATGCTCTGAGTAGCTTACAGCTACTCGCCAGCGCGTACGCCACTATGACAATTCCTTCAGGTTGGGCTAGAACCACCCGGACAACTCTACGGGTGCGTACCTCCCACTTTTCTCACTGTCCGTAGTTTAGCGTAATGACTGAGGACCTTTAACCTTCCAAGTCATAGTCCGCTACCTTCTTCCCTTTTTGAAGCGCCCTGACCGAGGACGTTTAGCCTTCTAAGTCGCAGTCCGCTTCTCTCTCTCATTTTGGGGTGTACGTGGTACTCGGGGTCTGACCTAGGGACCGTTGTCTGTTTCAATCTCATCTGTCTCTTTGTCCTGTCAAATTAAATAGTCATGGTCCGCGTTTTTCTCTTCACTCTGAGTACCCGGGACCTGTTGAACATCTTTTTTTCAAATAATATTCCAAACTTACTACAGTATACATACTATACATAGTTTCAATAGACACTACTCATCATATACTACTCTTAATGGGTACAACATTTACCCTATTTCTGGCAGCAGTCTACATTAATTACCATACTATACTTAAACTACTCACTAGTTTTGTTATCTGTATCTACCAGTATCATGCAACAAAAATTTGTCAGAACATTTTCCTTTTTGTTTTAACCGTACTAAGTTTAATTATTTTCAATCTTTTCTGTACTTTCAGCATTTGTTTCTCTCCTTTAAGTAAAACATAACATTTTTAAACTTTAAACAATGAAGGACACTAGTGCTCCCCCTTCCTTCAAGGAAAGCAGTCCTTCCATGCATCCCCGCTACACCAGGAGTGGGAACTTGTCACCGAATTGAGAACTTAGAACTGTCCCCCAGGCCATGCAACGGCACACAGCAGTCCCGGTAGTCCATTTTTCAAGGATACTCCGGGCCATCTCCTGACAGCCGATGTTCTGCCAGCAGCGCGGAACTCCACAGCCGTGGAGTCTCGGGATGCTTGAAGTGTCTCTGGGCCCCGAGTGTCCCTGGTGCCCAGGACCCATGAGTCCTTTTCTCTTTATGGGGGCTCATACCCCTCGGGGTAAGCGATGACCGCCACCGCATAGTAGCCGCGAGGGCAGTACTCCTTGTAATAGGAGACCAGGTCTCCCTCCCGCAGAGCCCACCCGAGCTTGATGGAAGCCACGTTGAGATATATTTTGTGGCCAGTTGCGAGGTCCTGAATAAATCTGTCGCCTTTGGCGGTGTTGGCATGTACAAGTCGCCCATACGACCGAGGGGTAGACATGGCTGCCTTCCCCATCTCGTGCAACAATGCCCACACCTCCCGCTCTTTGGCCTTCTTCTGCTCAATGACCTCCGCAACCCAGGCAGAGGGTCCGGTGTAGGACGTAGAGCCCAACAAGCGGGCCGTGATCGGGGTCGAGAGCGGGGCAGAGGCGGCCGCAGGTGCCGGCAAACCAGCCGCAGCTGGGGCTGGGCGAAGGGCAGGGGCAGCCGCAAGTCCAGATGAATAGGCCGCAACCGGAGTCATGGACGGGGCAAGGGCGGTCGCGGTCATCGGGAAGTCGGCCGCAGCCAAGGCCGGGGATGATGGAGCGGCAGCTGTGGGGTAGGCCGCAGCTGGGACTAAGGTGGTACCAGGTACCAGCAAGTAGGCTGCAGTCAAGGATGGAGCAGCGGCGGCCGCGGATGCCGATAAGTAGGCCGCTGAGGTTGGCGGCTCGACTGCCGAAGTGATCTGGAGCGGGGCAAAAGAGGCGGCAGGCCTCAATGAATAGGCCGCCGCTGACAGATGGAATGCAGCAGGGGAGGCTGCAGGTCAGTTCCGCACCGGTGACACGGGCTGATGCGCCGCCGGGCGGGGTAGCGCGGGGCCATGGGTGGAAGTGATGATCGGTCCGGCGGAGGCCGCAGAGCCATCAGGAACCGGGGTTGCTGGAGGGCGGGAGGCCGCGCAGGGAGGTCGAGAGGTGAGAGCTGCCTGCGGTGCCGCCGGCTAGGCCGGGGGAACGCTCACCTTCCCCGACGCCACGGCTCCCAACAGGCCATCCCGCAGCTCCTCCCGCAGCTGATGATCTTCACCCCGCCGTCCGGCAGGGTCAGCCTCCAGGCCCGGTGGTTCCGCGGGGAGACTCCAAGCTGCTTCTTCCAGCGGCTGATCCAGATTGTCCAATATAGCTGCAAACTGCCGTGATTCCTTCTGGCGCTGGTATGCCACAGCCATCCTGTCAAATCCATCCTGAAAACAGCCAGCAATCCTGAACAAAGTCCAATTTTGTAATCCACAGGGGAAATCTTCAACCCATTCAGCTTGGGTCCTTGGAATCTTCGGGGCAGGCTTACCGCTGAAGTTGGTGTATTGGCGGTGGCGATCCTGCCGACTACGCCAAATGTAGGTAGGTGTGCCGACTGGGGGGTGACCCCTTTCCTCGCCGCGAACAGACTTGAGACAGAGTTGAAGGTGCGTCCAACAGGTCCTCTTTATTGGTGGTACTCTCACGACCCGCAGCACCACACAGCAGCTGCACGACAAACTCCGCAGCACCACACAGCAGCTGCTCGACAAACTCCACAGCACCACACAGCAGCTGCTTGACTCCGCACACAGACCCGGGTACCTTCACGTGCCTCCTCTCCTCTATGACGTCCCTTGCGGCTCTTTCACTGTGGCTGCCCTAGGCCTACCACCACAGTGCTTCATCTGCCCAAGTCCGTCCTTCTTGTGGTACCCCCAGGCTCTCTCTCTGTCTGCGGCTTCTCCTGTCAGGGTCACCCCCCCGACTGTCTTCCTCGCCAGTCCTTCCTGGAGCTTCTCCTGTCTTTTCTCTTCAGTCTTCTCTCCTGAGCTCCCCTCTCTGGACTGACCCTTCTATAACTCTCTGCCTTCTATACAGTATATATTCCCTCCCTGGGAATTCCCCCTGGAGTCCTTGTAACCCCGCCCCCCATGACTGTGTAGTTTCGTAGCCATAAGCTGATGTTCAGTCCTGCTCTCACTGCTCCCTGCTCCCATCTTGTGGCCAAACTGCAGTACTACGCCTTCCTCCATTTCTGCTGTCCTTGGTCTCCCCCTAGTGGCAGAAACCCTGTATTACAACATCCTTCTCCTCTGTCTAGCTGTCCCCCACCTTCCTATACAGCAGTCCATGTCGAGCATATTGTACATTAACCCTTCCTGCTGCAGACAAGTCCGTCTGTCAGCCCACTTCCCCTTCATGGGAACCATGCATACAAGGATAGGAGATAAGGAGCCATGCATACAATGACAGGGACAGGGGAGCCATGCATACCAGGATAGGGATGAGGGGCAATGCATACCCAGATTATACTTGAATCAATAAGTTTACCCAGTTTTTCGTGGCAAAATTAGGTGCCTCGGCTTATACTGAAGTCGACTTATACTCAAGCATATATGGTAATTCTACTTCATCACTTTATTTTTCATAATTTTCTTCTTCTCTTTCCTCATCTTATTATATTTCTTCTTTGCAATCCTTTACTTCTTTCCTTTTCTCTTATTCATCACTTTGTTATCATTATTATATTTATGTGCTAAATCTTCACAGTCTTCCTGTATTTTGTTATTTGCTAAAGATGAGTGAATATAGCAAAATTTAAGTAGACAAATTCACTCAGATTTGGCCCAGAAATTCAATTTGCTTTGAATTTATTCAATGCAAATTGAATTGCTGGTAAAATCCATTTAGAATACTCTGAGATCTCTCCAGACCCCAGAGCATAATGAATGTGGGGATTAAAAAATAAAAAAAAATATTTTGCTCACCTCATCTGTCCTGGTGTACCCGCTCTCCACCTGGCCCCCTGCCGACTCACTTCATCCCTCAGTCTTCCCCTCCATCTTCCCTCTTCTTGTCTCTTTGGCGCTTCTGACACCCACTAAGCCTCACGTGACATCATGACATGCATCAACCCAAAACTTCATGATTTTGAGAGCAAATCGGCTGTAGAGGAGCTGAAGATTGAAGGTGAAAGAGAAGGCTGGAGTTGGAGGAAAGAAGGTAGTCAACATGACATTGGCCAGGAAAGGTCAGGAATGGGGTTGACTATAAAGTTTTATATTTTTTTAACTACTTCCTGGCCTTAAAAAGCATCAATTAAAATGGTGACCATCAAGGCAGACATTTTTGTTCAATTCAAACTCATCTAATCACAAAAAAAAAACAGATTTGCCTCAAATTAATTCTCTCATTTCTATTATGCACCTAATGTTTTCTTCTACTTCTTCAGCCTCGTTTACGCCACCGTCTACTACTTCATTCCAATCATGTTTTATGTTTCCTACATTTTTTTCTCATTGTTTTAATTAAGTGCCAATAAAATGTTTCTTGAGTTGGTCTATATAGTCTCTGCGTAGCCTATTTTTTCCACATCATCTTTTACTCCATCTTTGCCATCGTTTTCTTGTTTACTATTTTCATTGTCTAATTTTTGTCTCTCACTTTTCATTTCTTGTCCTTGAACAGTTCTCTTGTTCTTTATCTTCTCAGCAGTACATTTTGATAGAAGCTATCAAGTCACCTCCTATTGATTTTTTTGATGACCATTTGATTTTATATCCTTCTTTCCATAACAAATGTTCTATGTAAAAACTTAATTTTCACCTGAAGGATATCATTTTTTAAGGGTTTTTTCTTTCATTAGAGATCTGAGGGTCCCACGTCTATGACAAAGGTGTATGGTTGCTTCTGCAGACGTCCAACTGGACTTCTCTGTTTAATGCTCCATTTCCCCTCCGTTGACTGTATTTTATGTTGCTAACATCATGACAATGTCACCTTACAGTTTATGAAAGATATAAAATATCAGAGTGAGATTGACTTGATTTCCATCATGACTAGAACCCTATGTCACATTCGGTGATATGTTTTAATACCATTTCATTCAAATACCCTAAAAGATTTTCATTAGCAAGGCACAAAGGGGAAATTATAGCAAAATGGGACACAATCTTGGCGTCAGCCTTGGTGTTGCTAACATTCATCCGAAGCTACCCTCCCCCAAGGAACCTTTTTCCTAATGCAGTTCCTTCCCATTTTACAATTGTCACAGGCTTAAGGTTGCCATGCACCTTTAATAGCCGTCAGCTGCATGCTTCTTTGACCAACAGCTACCTCTTCTGACCACAGAGAACTTATTCGGCATGAATTTAATAAACCTATGTAATGCTCTATGGTCTCTCTCTAGACCCCAAAGCATTAAAATGTAATATGTAAAAAAACGAAAAAATATGCTTCCCTGAGTGACTACTCATTTTTACATTTGCTTCCACTGCTCCCTGCCCGCGGTCCAGTCCTCTGCACCTCTGTTGAGTCACATGTCCAGCCCAATATTTCCTCTAGATCGAGGCTTCCAGCCACGAGCAAGTTAACTATACAAGCAGATTGACATCCACGATTTGCTGCTGGCAGTCGCGGCCTGGTGTTCACTCGCGCCCACGGCTTATTGTAGGCCCTGGAGCTTGTGCAGCGAACTCTAGGGCCTTCTTGTGGCCAAAATTACCAGCCTGCAGTGAACACCGGACCAAAGAAGGCATAGAGGAGACTTGGAAAATCGGAAAGTGGTGGCGGTGGTGGGAGAGGTAAGTGGCAGGCAAAAAGGTTAAAAATAGAAAAGAAACATACTCAGCTAAACTTTCTGGACATCCCCTCTTCTCCCTGCCAGCTGTCCAGTCCTTTGCACCACCATCGTGCCCCAAGTCTGATCCATTGTTCATGTTTGGCCATGAGTATGAGCATGCACAGTTACTGTAACTTCTGACTCTATTTGCTACTGGAAGCCCCAGCCCAGAGTGAACACTGGGCTTGAAATGCGACATGACTTGGGCATGTAGGACTCTACAGCAGGCAGCAAGCAGCGGAGGTGGCTGGAGAGGTGAGCGGGGAAATGAGAGTGATGAGAATCTATTGTTCACCAAGATGGAGGTCCCAGATGGCCAACATTCTGCTGGATTTCATGTTGAGCGAATGACAAAAGATCCCTTTTCTCCAGAATATCTCTTAGAATCCTTCTTCAGTATTCTTAGCTTATAACTAAGATTTTTTTTTCATAATGCCAAGTTTTTGTGCGCTGTCAAAATGGTCTTGTTCATTCCCAACAGTTAATTTGTCTGTTTAGGGATTTGGAGTTAATCTCTATATGGTTTCAAAAGTTGCTGTATTATTCTGGGTTTTCTTCTAAATGCGTTGATCTTGCATGTAACAATAACAAATAAAAAAACACAAAAAAAAGAGAAATACAATAAAAGTGACTCCCAACATTGGTTGGTTGATAGTAGGGATGCTCCAATGCATATAAGATAGAAGTCGGCAAGTTTAGCCAAATTTTACTCTGTATGGTATCCTTAGTTTTGATTCATGGCATCGACAATTCTATGACTCCTGAAATTAGAAATAAGGTGCCACATCCCCTGGGTGCCATATTCACCCCATTGCTTGATTCTACGTGACCCAAGATACCAGCAATGATTTGTTTTTTGTGACTTAATATGCAGGAAAGTGAGGGACTCTGCTAAAATTTCTGTATTCCAGACATTCAGACGTTCGTGACTGTGATTGGAACGTAATGATCTTCCATTTTTTTTATAACTCAGGATAACCACTTAGCTTAAAACTGGGAAAACAGACAGGTTGATTGAAATACTTGACCCTCTGCTCTCCTTCTCTGCATGTATAATATGTTCTGACATTAAACCTCTTCTGTTTTCCATAACTTTCTTGGTTAATTAAGGAAGGACATGTTATTTTCTGAATGTCTTTTGTGGAATAAAGCTGTGAATGAGATTATGATACGACAAAGATGTTCACAGTAAATAGACTCATTACATTGCATGGTAATTGTGTGGGTTTTTTTTAACTTTAGACGTGCTACGACATAAACTCGTACGGTGAATATAGCAAAAGGGATTCTCTGGGATTATGGTCTAATCTACTCTTAGTATAGGTTAGGATATCAATTTAATGGGAGTTCGGACTCTTGGCAACCCCTTCCCCCAACCGCCACTGCCACCACCACCGCCACCAACTGTCTGAAGGGGAAAAACTGCTCCATATACACAGTGGTGCTTGAAAATTTGTGTACCCTTCAGAATTTTTCAAAGTCTTGCATTAATTTGACCTAACTCTACATTATATTTTCACACAAGTCCTTAAAGTAGATAAAATGGACCAAATAAAAAATATTAGATTTTGTAATATTTTTAAATGAGAAAAATAATCCAATATCATATGTCTGACTGGCCCGGTCGTGTTCTACCCTTATCTATTTTTACTTTTGCCAACTTATTGTGAGGTGTAGAGTTGAGCGAAACGAGTCGGTCAAATTCATAAGTCGCCGACTTTCGCTGAAGTCGGGTTTCATGAAACAAAAACCGACCATAGCATGAGGTCGGCCACGAGGTCGGCGACCAGAGCGCCAAAGTCGCATTTCAAATGATGCTTCCAGTGCCCTTTTTCAGCCAATGATGGAGGACGCACACTGTGGGCAACGCGACGACATGGGCATCAGTCACCACCATCTTTGAGAAGGGCATGTAAGTGATTGGCTGGCTTTGTGTGGCATCACAGGGGCTATAAAAGGGCGTGCACACCGACCGCCATCTTACTTCTGCCGATCTTAGCATTAGGGAGAGGTTGCTGCTGCTGATTCTGAATAAGGGAGAGCGTTAGGCAGGGACGAAGAACCAAAAAACTGCTTCTGCTGCTAGCGATTTCCACTGTACAACACAACACTTTGTGTGCAGTGACAGGGGAGGCTCTATTTTTGTGCATCAGCTCTGTTGGTTATTAGGCTGCCTTATAAGGCTCCCTGATAGCTGCATTGCTGATTGCACACTGCTGTGCAAACTGCTTTTTTAAAAGCAAAAATTATTTTCTTCCTCTTTTCTGCACAGTTACCAAGTGTTCATTTTTCCACACTTTTGTGTGCAGCAGTCCTGCTTATTACGCTGCCTGCTGCCATGCTTGGACTGAGAGCATCATTGTCAGCCTCCTAAAATCCCTAGGGAGCTTCCAATTCTCCCCAATACTATATACACACCTTGTACCTGGTCATACACCTGCCTATTTCAGCCTGTTACATTGAGGTGTAATCTATAGTGGGCCTGAGATAATAGTTCAGCCTCCTAAAATCTATAGGGAGCTTCAAATTCTCCCCAATACTATATACACCTTTTACCTTGTTTTACAGTACCATATAGCTGGTGGTATTTTGGGTACATTTTTCCAAAAATGAGGAAGTATGGTGGAAGAGGCCGTGGAAGTGGGCGGGGGTTGCCAGCTGGTACTGATGGTGGTGCATCTGCTGGTAGTGGCAAAAGCACAATAGCACCTAAGGCAGGAGGTGTTGAGCCTGCGTCATCGTCTGGCTCCACAAGGCCTCGAAAGCTCTCTTTTCTGGGAGTAGGTAAACCGCTTTTAAAGCCGGAGCTTCAGGAACAAGTTTTGGCTTACATTGCTGACGCAGCCTCCAGCTCTATTGCCTCCTCTTCTGAAGTTTAAAAAAATAAAAGCACTGAGTCGTCAGTGGAGGCTCCTGGTCAGGAACAACACCTTTCCTTGTGTCCTTCACCCATACCTAAAGTGAAGGATGCGGCAGGCCACACTACAGATTACTCCATGGAGCACTTTCTCACATACCATGCCTGGGTTATCAAGTCAAATCGTGAATTCCCCAGTCCAAGATGAATCTGACATCGAGTGTGGGTGGCCAGCCAGGGCAGTGGGGTTAATCGGTACTGGGCCGGTGTCTCAGAGGGATGTGTCATGGTGGTGGTGACCCGGTCCGTGGGCATGGGCGTCCATGCAGAGGGGTGAATAATGTTTATAGATGAATGATACGTGACGCCACCTGTGGTTTCTGATCAGATTGACCAGCGTTGCAGTGTCGCTTCTCTGGGACAGATATTATGGTGCAGCTAAGATGTAGAAGCCCTGCACAGGTAGGGCCATAGTCGCAGGGCAGATGAAAGAGTTGGTAGATGGTGTGCAGTGCAGGATGTAGCAGAGCCGTGTGCCAGGCACAGGAGAAAGATGACAGACACAGTCGTGCAGTTCCTTTACCTGTACATGGTAAGTGCCATACAAGACCCAGAGTACAGATGAAGAAGGAGTTGGTCAGCCTGGAAGCAAATTAGGAATTCTGTCTCTGCAGATAGGTAGTGTGGCCTCCGTCCAAGCGCTTATCTGAGGTACTCGCAGTACTGAGTTCACTGAAGTTCCCCCTGTTGACTCTCTTTTGAAACTTTCTCGTATGGCAGGCAGCCGTAGCCTTTTCCTTCTGGCTCACACACGTCGCTGCTGGGGCCTCCGAGCCTTAGTTGGGAACAGAGCATTTACAGCTGCTACTTCCTCCGGTATCTGCTGCAGGACCGTCAGTGTCCCTACAAACTCGGAGACCGGAATCCGGACCATGTGCTCCAGCTAGGAGTGAGCCTTAACTCTGATCATCCTCCAGCTCCCCTTCTCACATCCACACACTTCCCCTTCCCTTCACAGACTGCCCTAACTTCCCTCCTCCCGACCACAGAGAGCAGCTCCTCAGCAGTCAGGTTCAGAGGTCTCCCTGCTGGCCTGGAGTGGGAACTGTGTTGAGTGTTGGTTTAACTGCTAGAGAGATCCTTCGTTGCTCCCAAGCATAACATCACACTCCCTAGGAGGAAGATAATGCCACTGTGGCGACCGTACTCCTGGGGACGCCACAAGTGCACTGATGCCCAGCCACTGCTAGATGATTCTGCTGGTGCATTGACCCAGACCACTACATTCCCCTCGCACTCTACACAGCCAGAATCTGACCCTGATGAAACTCAGGTTCCCCTTCCCGCATGCTATACAACCTTACACGGTGACAAAGAGGAAGATGCAGATGAAAGTGCAGGTTCCTTGAGCAGGTGGGGGGCATACTCATGGGCGACGGCACTGGCACAGGGCCCCTCATAGTACGCAAAAGTGTCTCTGCCGGTGGAAGGGCCCACCCACCGTCAGACACACCGCCGTACTATGAGAGCCTCTGTGCCAGTGCCGTCGCCAACGAGTGGGCTTCCCCTGCTTGCTCAGGATCACAGCACTTGCAAAGATGAAATACTTACCTCTCCCTGCTCCACCGCCGTGACGTCTTCTGCGTTTCCTGACAGTGTCATTCTGGTCAGAGAGCGTGATGACATCACGTCTGTACGCTCTGCCTAAACAGTCCAAGTGCAGAGAGATGGAAGATGGGGACGACGAGGAGTCCAGACTAGTACAGGGATTCCCTAGCAAGGAGACTTATTTAATTGTTTTCAATGTTGGGACAGCTATTTTTGGGGAGCACTATACTCTGGAGAATGATATATGGGGCCCACCATAAACTGGAGCATTCCAAAGGTGGACATCAGACACTGGAGCAGCATTTACAGGGCACATTATACAATGGAGCATTAGAAATGGGGCCCATTATATATGGAGCATTATTTGGGCCCATAAGACAGTGGAGGTTCATCCATGGGGACCAACATATACTGTAGCATTATGTGGAGCTCATCATATACTGTATGGAACATTATATGGGACCAGTGATTCTGTATGAAGAAATATACAGTGGGGAAAAAAAGTATTTAGTCAGTCAGCAATAGTGCAAGTTCCACCACTAAAAAAGATGAGAGGTGTCTGTAATTTACATCATAGGTAGACCTCAACTATGGGAGACAAACTGAGAAAAAAAAAATCCAGAAAATCACATTGTCTGTTTTTTTTTCATTTTATTTGCAAATTATGGTGGAAAATAAGTATTTGGTCAGAAACAAGCAATCAAGATTTCTGGCTCTCACAGACCTGTAACTTCTTTAAGAGTCTCCTCTTTCCTCCACTCATTACCTGTAGTAATGGCACCTGTTTAAACTTGTTATCAGTATAAAAAGACACCTGTGCACACCCTCAAACAGTCTGACTCCAAACTCCACTATGGTGAAGACCAAAGAGCTGTCAAAGGACACCAGAAACAAAATTGTAGCCCTGCACCAGGCTGGGAAGACTGAATCTGCAATAGCCAACCAGCTTGGAGTGAAGAAATCAACTGTGGGAGCAATAATTAGAAAATGGAAGACATACAAGACCACTGATAATCTCCCTCTATCTGGTGCTCCACGCAAAATCCCACCCCGTGGGGTCAGAATGATCACAAGAACGGTGAGCAAAAATCCCAGAACCACGCGGGGGGGGACCTAGTGAATGAACTGCAGAGAGCTGGGACCAATGTAACAAGGCCTACCATAAGTAACACACTACGCCACCATGGACTCAGATCCTGCAGTGCCAGACGTGTCCCACTGCTTAAGCCTGTACATGTCCGGGCCCGTCTGAAGTTTGCTAGAGAGCATTTGGATGATCCAGAGGAGTTTTGGGAGAATGTCCTATGGTCTGATGAAACCAAACTGGAACTGTTTGGTAGAAACACAACTTGTCGTGTTTGGAGGAAAAAGAATACTGAGTTGCATCCATCAAACACCATACCTACTGTAAAGCATGGTGGTGGAAACATCATGCTTTGGGGCTGTTTCTCTGCAAAGGGGCCAGGACGACTGATCCGGGTACATGAAAGAATGAATGGGGCCATGTATCGTGAGATTTTGAGTGCAAACCTCCTTCCATCAGCAAGGGCATTGAAGATGAAACGTGGCTGGGTCTTTCAACATGACAATGATCCAAAGCACACCGCCAGGGCAACGAAGGAGTGGCTTCGTAAGAAGCATTTCAAGGTCCTGGAGTGGCCTAGCCAGTCTCCAGATGTCAACCCTATAGAAAACCTTTGGAGGGAGTTGAAAGTCCGTGTTGCCAAGCGAAAAGCCAAAAACATCACTGCTCTAGAGGAGATCTGCATGGAGGAATGGGCCAACATACCAACAACAGTGTGTGGCAACCTTGTGAAGACTTACAGAAAACGTTTAACCTCTGTCATTGCCAACAAAGGATATATCACAAAGTATTGAGATGAAATTTTGTTTCTGACCAAATACCTATTTTCCACCATAATATGCAAATAAAATGAAAAAAAAAACAGACAATGTGATTTTCTGGATTTTTTTTTCTCAGTTTGTCTCCCATAGTTGAGGTCTACCTATGATGTAAATTACAGACGCCTCTCATCTTTTTAAGTGGTGGAACTTGCACTATTGCTGACTGACTAAATACTTTTTTTCCCCACTGTATGGGCCTCATTACTCTGTATAGCGCACTATGCGGTGGCCATAATACTGTATGGAGTTATATACTGTCCGTTTTTGGAACTATTGGAGAATTTAAAATGGATATCAGTCATGTGATGTAAGAAGTGAATTATTTTTCATTGTACTATACCGCTATTTCTCTGCCGTATCAGAGGATCATGAATTGTGGTATGTGTTAAAGGAGCCCATTGACACTCTTTGGCCCTAGACCCACGAAGATCTGGAGCCAGCCCTACCCCCCCCACAACTTTAGCCAAATAACCCCCAGTTTTCAATGCCTAACTATTATTATAAAGTAAATTAAGGTTGACAAGCTTAAGCAATAAGAACTGATGTTTTGGCATTAAAATGGGCACTGTAGGTGTGTTTCCTGTCCTCCACTCACTGCCGACTTTTCTTCCCCATTGACTTGCATTGGGTTTCGTGTTTCAGTCAGCCTTCAACTTTTCACGATAATCGGCCGATTTCGTTCGACCCGACTTTTGCGAAAGTTGGGTTTCGTGAAATCCGACTCGACCCGAAAAAAGGCAAAGTCGCTCATCTCTAGTGAGGTGACCTACAAGAGCAAGGGACCGTCCCGGTTGGTTGAACCTTGTAGGGGTGGGATGGCTTTTATGCTTTTTATTTTATTTTTTTTTAAATCAAAACAGCATTAACTAAGTCCCCTATGTTATTTACATGTACTATTGATGTTAGTTGTCTGCTTGCTACAGGGTACATGTTCTTTTTTATCTTAGGTCATGAACCTTTAGGAGTAGCAGATAATGTTAAGGTGAAATTATAGTCTGGTGTTTTTAATGAATGGGATGACAATCAAGTGTGATTGGGTGACCTATTATATTTAAAGAACATTAATTTATTAAAATGTGGTCTTCACAACACGTTTATGGAAATGTATTATGGTGGGAACAAAGGGGGTTTGTGAAGACCTCAGAAGAACAGTTGCTGATGGCAGATTATGTACAAGTGATGGAAATTCAGTACCTGTCATGATTCCTCTGCTCAGCGTGTCTGGGACTCGGTGATGGATAGCTCTGTCATCAAATCCCGTGCTGGGGTGTGCCGAGCTGTCAGTGCTTTGATTGACAGCTCAGTGGACCTATCTGAGACTGGTAGGTGCAGAGTTTTCTCCCTGTTCTTAGTAATTGCCCTGCTATTTAGGTGGTCCAGATCACTGCCAGTCAAAGCTTGTTCCAAGCTTGTGCTCCCTCGTGTGTTCGCCTGATCTCTGTGCTGTAAGTTCTGATCTTCTACTGCTGTTCTTTGGACCGTGTTCAGACCACCCACTTGTTATTGACCTTTGCATCTGATATTCTGCTGCTGATCTTTGGACCATGTTCAGACTACCCGTTTGTTTTTGCCCCTTTGCATCTCATATTTTGCAGCTGACCTTTGGGCTGTGTTCAGACCACCTGCTTGTTATTGACCATTTGCATCTGATATTCTGCTGCTGACCTTTGGACCATGTTCAGACTACCCGCTTCTTATTGACCATTTGCTTATCCCCTATTTCTCTGGTATTCTGACCCTGGCATGTGACCTGACTTACGACTTTGTATTTCCCCTTGGTTTACTATGTGATTTTTTGGTATTGACGCTGGGATGTCTGACTTATGGCTTGTCCGTGGGTTGTGACAAGCATCACATTACCATTATTACTCTCACCAGATGTGGTCAACCAACAGATGAACTGACTCCAAGAGCAAAGGGTATTATTGTCTGCGAGGTCACAAAGGAACCCAATGCAAATTCTAAGCAACTAAAGGCCTCCCTTACATTAGCTATTGTTAGTGATCATGGCCACTATCAGGAGAACAATGGACAACAATTGTGTGCAATTCAGGATTGTAAGGAGACGGCCAGTACTTTCCAAAAATAACACTGCTCCCATTCTGCAGTTTGTTAAAGATCTCGTAGAACAAGGCATAAAGCTTCTGGAACAATATTTTGTGGATGTAGGAGACCAAAATAGAAGTTTATGTGGTGTAAAAGTGAAGTCTTATATTTTGACATAGAAAAACACTTGATTATACCATTATAGCATAAAAACCTCACACATCCGTGACACATGGTGGTAGTTTCAGGATTTTGGCCTGTTTTGAGGAACGAGGACCAGGATGACTGCCATCATACATAATATAAATTCTGAATTATAGCATCAAATTCTAAAAGGAAATATCCAGACAGCTGTCCATAAGCTGAATCTCATGAGAACGTTGACCATGTAGCAAGACGACAACCAAAAGCGCAAGTCATTCCACAAAAAAGGGTTAAAGATGAATAAAGGTAAAGTTCTGAAGTGTCCAAGTTGCAGTCCTGAGCTTCATCCTACAGAAATGTTGTATAAGGACCTGGAGCACGCAGCTCATGGGAGAAAATCCTTCAGCATAGCAGAGGTGAAACTATTTTGTAGGGAGGAAAGGCTAAAATTCCTCCACCTGATGTGTAGAACTAATCAACAATTAACATAGATGTTTAGATTCAGTGATTGCTTCAAAAGGCGGTGACACCAGATACCGACAGCAAAGGGTCACATACGTTTGCCACTCACAGACAAAATATTCGATTATTTTCTTCAATAAAAAAAATTAATTATTTCTCATTCTCTAGGACTTATTTAAAAATTTGATTTTGGACAAAATTATGCAGAAATATGGAAAAATCAGCCGTACTACTTCTACTGATGTGACCATATTAAAATCAAACCACCTGACCCCTCGTTCCCCAGGCATCTTCCCTCAGGGGCACTCCCATGGATGCTTTTTGATTGGTTGGTGCAGCCAAAATTGGCAAATTCTGCTGAAATGATTGCAATGATTGTGGCCATGAAGGTTCCGAATATGGTGGCTAATCGGACATGTTGCGACACAGAATTCCAGAGGATGGAGGATACTCGGGAGAAGTCTTTGAGGTGATTAGGTTAGGAATGTATAAGTGTGGCGGGGAGAAGGAGGTCTTTGGAGGACCGGAGAGTACTTGTTGGAAGATATTGGGAGATTTATTCAGAGATATATACAGAGGAGACAGATTATGGACGGCTTCGTAGGTCAATGTCAGAGATTTGAACTGGAAATGTTGGTGAATTGGGAGCCAATGAGGGGATCTGCAGAGGGGAGAAGCGGAGGAGGAGAAAGGTAGATTAGTTGGGAAGCGGAGTGAAGGGCGGACTGGAGAGGTGCGAGAATGTTAGCAGGGAGGCCACAAAGGATGATATATATAAATCAACTTCGCATGCTCTCTGCAACTTATCCTGAGAGATGGGAAGGCAGCCCATAAAAATCTTTGGACACTTTTAAAACTAACCCTGACCGGAAAACTCTGTTCATTCTCACTCCTGGTAAATGACTAAATGACTGTCTTGACCTCTTCTAACTCCCAGAAAGCTGACTGCTTTCCCCGTTCCCAGCCCACACCCACATGCTCCACAGGAACGCACAACTTATTATCAAGTAACCTAAATGGTCCAATCGATTGTAAGAGGGTGAGAGACAACAGTCAATTTTCAATCCTCTAACATGGAAACAAGTATAAAAAAAATCTAGAGAAGGTGAGTAATTCACTGTGCTTTCCATCGTGCAGGTTTGTGGGTTGGCGGCTCATAAGTATTATGGAGTGATGGATTATTAAACTCAGAGGTGACGCCGAACAGGATCTCACAAGAAAGGTTATCACTGATTATAGGAATCAAATACAAACAACCAAGCTCGGCGCCGGATATTGCTTTTGATTTCCATTGCAAATGACTAATGCTCCATTTTACATTCAGATTAGTTCTTCTTGCCTCTAACGTAAGGCCGACATGTTAGCGGGGCGCCCAGAAGATGTCACAAATGCTGGAGCTGAGCAGATAACATTTTATTAAGCCTTAAAACAACAAAACAGACAACAAAAAGCTGCCCACCGCGGTTCTAGCCTGAGCCCTGGTGCATTGCATACCATCTCTTTAAAGGAAATTCATGATCTATGTTATTTTTTAATAATTAAACCAGATAATTATACTAATACTACTAAGAAGTGTTCTTTCACAGATGAGAGCAGCAATGATGACAAGAGAGCCAACCGGGAGGAACAATGGTAGATTGGATTCAAGATAGAACCAAGATGACACCTCTTATGTTCCAGAATTGTGGCATCAAGCAGAACAGAGATCAGTTTATCCTGTGTGTTTAGTCAAAAGTCCAGAACAGTATCACCGCTGGTTGAGTGGGGACCCTGAGACAGCGAAGGAGCAGGAAGGAGGCAAAGTAGTGTGGGCTATATTCTGGAAGTTTCAAAAATACTGGGAATACCAGACTGGGACTGAACTGAAGTTGAGTCACAGTCAACAAGGAAATCATAGGAAGGAAGTAGGGAGCAAATATTGCATGTCATGCAACTTTAATGTTACCCCCAAGTACTAAGCATCCACTGAAAACCGTAAGGCTCTGCGCACATGGTGCGGATTCTCCCGCAGATTTTTCCACGCGGATTTTACTAAATCCGCAGGTCAAATGACCTGCATTTTTCCTGCGGATTTAGTGCATTTTTTGTGTGGATTTACTGCCGTTTTTGTGCGATTTTCGACCTGCGGATTTCTAGAATGGAGCAGGTGGAAAACTGCAGCAAATCCGCAGAAAAGAAGTGACATGCTGCAGTTTTCAATCCACGCGAAAAAATCCGCAGCATGTGCACAGCGGATTTTGTTAGACATAGAAAACAATGGTACTGTACATCAGCTGCAGTTCTGCTGCGGATCTGCAGGGCCAAATCCGCTGCGGATCCGCAGCAGAATCTGCGCCATGTGCACAGAGCCTAAAGCTAGAACCTCTGTGAATTACAAAACATTCATTTGTTTCACAATGTGTGTGCTATCATCTGGACATACTGTTAATTAAAGGTAACCTGTCTTGAAAATGCGGTCCAATTTGCTGGCAAAAATGCAGTCCAATTTGCAGATACCATGTTGCAGAGCAAAGGGATCCAGGTGGATTGATATATAATTTTGTGATAAAATATTCAGTATACCGCGTTTAACTCATTTAAGGTTTTGCTCTTTTGAGATCTTTGGGCGGTCCTATCAGTGATTGGGAGATATTTCTAGATACAGTTACACAGTCTGTCAGTCACTGATAGGACCGCCCACTGGACCAGAGATCCCAGAAAGAGCAGAGGAGTAAATGATTAAAGGCCCCGTCTCACAAAGCGAGATTACAGATTTTGTGACGCAACAGTGACCTCGTCAGCGATCTCGCAACGTGTGACACATAGCGGCGGCCTGCCCCCCTGCTGCGACATCGCTGATCGTGCTCGAATGTCCTAGGCCATTTTTTGATCGTTGGTGTCCCACTGGCCAGCGCGCATCGCTGTGTTTGACACCATAACAACGACGAGCGACCTCGTTGGCGACTCAGAACTCACGCCTATCGAGGTCTGAGTTGCCTGAATCGCTGCTGTGTGACAAGGTCCCAATGACCTCTGAGGTCGTTATTCGGATCGCTGTATCGTTGCTGCGTCGTTGAACAGATCTACCTGTTTGACATCTTACTAGCGATCATGTAGTGACGCACCAGCAGCGATCCTTACCAGGTCGTATCGTTGTCGGGATCGCTGGTGCGCCGCTATGTGTAACGGTACCCTAAAACACAGGATATACTGAATCTTTTCTCACAAAACTAAATATCAATCAACTCAGCTGCCCCTGCTCCGTAGCATGGTGCCTACAGATTGTACTGCATATCCATGGGGACTAGTTCCCCTTGAGTACTGCAGTAAAAGAGAGTTGATTTTTATAAACCAGAGTCTCTCGGTCTTTCGGCAAGCAAGGCTTCCCAAGTTTCTCGTGAGCTAGTAGCGCACGCTCGTCTGGGAAAGTATCTAGGAGATGAAACGTTGCAGACATATAGAGGGGAATATTGATCACTCGAGTTTGGGGTAAATGAAGTGAACCTCGAGAGAATCGAGCCGACTACGCTATTCACACTCTGATCAGAGTTTGATCAGAGTGTGATTACAGTGCAATCCGATTCTTTAAGATGAGGAAAAGATGGAGAAAAAAGCGCGGTCCGATGTTTTCCACGCACTCATTGACTTGCATGGCCGAGTGTGATCTGAATACCAGACCCAACTCGGTCACGCAGCGATTTTTTTTTTCCTCGGCCCGACGCGTTCCGAGGAAATGATCTAAAGTGTGCACGGTCCAATAGACTAACTTTGGTCCGAGTGCGAGCCGATGTTTTGGTGGATTGCACTAGGACCAAAAATACAGCCATGTACATGAGCCCTTACAAGCAGACACCACTGCTGTCGTCCTTGCATTGCTTTCTTCTCAGATCCCAGGTTCTGCCAATCTATTAGCTAATTATTATCACATTTCTATGACTTGTGGTCTGTACATTGGGAAATGCAGGGGAGAGAAGAATGTCTTATCTGCTTTAATAAATCACAGGAATAAAAAAACAATAAATAATGATTAAAACTTGAACAGTCATGGATGGTATCTCTCATTGTCTCAGCTTTTGCTGCTTTTGATGTAGGAGAAAATTATAAATAGTTCACAAATATACATGTGATGTTTAATAACTGTTTGGTGCATTATATATGAACTCATCTCTCTTACTGAACTGTGAGCAGTGACGTCCTCCCACTATCAAAAAATTCACCAGAAAATGGCTGTTGCATTCCTTGCCCAGGCTTTTATACAGACTATTATAGTCTCTCCTGATTGGCTGTGCTATATTATGTTATGGATTTCTGCAAGACATTAGGTGCAGCCCGGCCACGAATAAGGTTATGTGATGATTCTTTTCTTTTGAAAGATATCTATTTTATTTTTTTTTTCAAATGGAGCATTGACGATAATTTAGCTGGATCTCAGTTGCAAGAATCAGTGGCCCCAGAGCTGTGTCAACATCTATTCATCCATCCAACAGATACCCTGTTCTGTGAAGATGAGGAAAAAGTACCTAAAGCTGACAGCTGAGGGTTGCAGCCCACAGTTGTCAATTTTGCCTGTCTGGTTATCAAAAATACAGGTTAGCCCACGCCATTTTTTTCTCAACATTTTATTTAGAGCGCGGGCGCCGACTGATGAACTCTACCATCAACCGTCACCTGCTCTTGCTGTTATTAGCGGCAACAGGCGTTAGCTGATGGGAGTAGTTGTCCCATCAGCTGACCCTAGTGACCGGAGGTAAACTTTATACCTCCGATCACAGTTGATGACTCATGCTGTCATTTGACAGCGTGGGAACTGTAGCTGTCTGACATGTGGGAATGATTTACAGTACCGTCTGTCGCAGTCACAGCTGCACATTTGACAATGTGTCCCCAAAGCGCTCTAAAAGACGTTAGCAATCTTACAGTGATCAGAACCGCCGGTAAGATTACAGCCTTAGTGGAAACTCAATCATTTACTGAATTTTGCAAAAAATTCTCTGGAATCTGAACACGAATCCGAATGGGCAACGTTCGTGCTGACTTGGAGATTGGCCAACGTTTTCCGACCAAGTTTTCTCATCTCTACTCAGAAGTAAAGTTAAAGGGAAACAGAGGGTGATTGAGTAATAGTTGATCCCTCCATCAATGTTTAATTCACCAAATGGAAAGACAAGAATGACTGCCCATTTTGGAGACTGAACCATGCAGTCAATGGTCAGGCAAACCACACAAAAAGTTTTGACTCTACTTTTCTGAATACGACCGCGAGAAGGTAGGAAATGTTCATTTTAGGAAACTCAATGGAAATTTTTCAACTCAAACAAGTCATGAAAAGTGAAAGTTGTACATCTTATGTGCGGAAGTGAAAGGCAGCAAAGATAAATTCTAAAATGAGTGTAATGGAGTTTGTAAATATAATCTCATCGATGTTTGATCGTACAGCTTGGCCAGGAGAGAATGTTTGATGGCCTCACAATGAAGGTATCGGTCAACCTCATCCTCTAGAGATCTCCATATTAAATGCATAATGCATGGACTAACCCCAACCTGTGCGGCATTTTAATAAAATATGTAAAATAGATTATATGAACCAATATTTTATGCCATATATTAGCAGGACAGTTTATATAACGAAGAACCTTTCCATCTAAATGCTAACTGGATTTCTGGGATCTAAAGAAGATTTGGTGGTAATCCTTATTTCTTAAGCAGAGTTTCCTAGAGTTCTCCAAAGCAATCGGTATGATATGAACCAGACAGAAATAACCCTCATTTTAACCCTAAGCCCCATAATATAGCCAATTTTCACTTTTACATTTTAGTGCCTTCTGAGAACCATTTTTTTAGGAACATACAACTTTTTATGAGCTTTTTATGAAATATTTTGGGAAGGCAGGGTGACCAAGAAATAGCAATTTTAACCTTTTTATTCTTTTTTTACGGCATGCTTGGTGTTGGATGAAATACTTTAATATTCTAACGGTTTAGACACTTGTGATGCAAAATGTGTTTATTTTTAACTTTTATATTTAATATATAAATCAAACTTTTATATTTTATTTGTTTTTTGATGTATTTATTTGTAATTTAGAATTAATTTATTTTGTAAAACTAAGGACCAAAATAGGCTTTCCTTATAGGTTGGAAAAAATGTGTTTACTTATTAGAAGTGTGGGTTTTGACTCCAACTTTGACCCTGTCCCTGTTGTTATCCTTGTCCTTATATTTATACCTTTATACCAATCTGGTCCTCCTTGGGAATGGTCCTACAATTCACAATTCTGTATTCCTCAGGCTGCATCCTTGGCACCTTTTTACACAACGAATATCATAACTTTGCATGAGGCCTAGTTGCGAGTACTCACGAGACGTCATGATGTTAAGGTGCCTAGGAAGCGTCAGAGGTGCCCCGGGCCCTTGACTAGGGCAGCACAAGTCAACTTTCTCATGTCTATTGGTTATGTCGTAGTCTCTTCCCATGGTTTCTCACATCTTGACCTTTTCCTGCTGATGATCCCTGCTTTACTTTTACAAAAATTGGCATCTACACCTTTGAGCAATTGATGGCTTTCTCGGGACCTACAACCAGTGAGTCTGACCAGGAAAACCATGCCTCCTTGTTGAGGTTAATCGTGAAGAATGGGGCAACTCTTTAGACTCTGCACCTTAGTTTGGCCAAAGCCATCCAATTGAAAATAAAGCATTTTCATCCACTATTTTTTTTTTCACTTTCTACAGCACATTTTCTTTTTTTTTCTCTTCATCTTCACTCACGAACCTACAAACCTTCTCTTTTTTGAAGAAACATAATTACCTATTTTCCAAAAAATTCATGATTCCATCTTGTCCAAAGTTCTTTAAAGTGTCATTCCCAACGCAAGTTCCCAATCAGCCCCATAATCTCAGAAAATCATCCTGTATAATTCCCACCAGTCTGAGGGGATTAATATAAGATTTTCTTGGTATTTGATATAATTGTCGAGATCTTTGATTCATGGTCTTCTAATACTGTCCTTAAATGTCAATATAGGTCAGATCACCTGGGTATCCCGTCTTGGATATAATAAAGGTTGTCTTATAAGTTATACGACCTTTAGTGAATATCATTCATCTTTACTGTAGCAGCGTCTCAGAGTGAAACTTAGAAGGTCTTTGTAGAAGAATGGATTTTCTTAAAACATCTACCCATGACTGTATATTTCATTTAAGTAAGGTTTAAGATGATTGTCCCACTCCCGTCTCCAAGACTTTACACGTGCCGCGCCAATTCTTTGGAATGCACTTCCCAGGTCAATACGATTAGTCCCCAATCCCCACAATTTTAAGCGTGCCCTGAAAACACATTTATTCAGACTGGCCTATCGCCTCAACACATTAACCTAACCTATCCCTGTGTGGCACAGCCAAAAGTTTTACCATAACCAGGTTCCCAGCATCATGTTCCCACATGCTTTATGCATCCATTAGCCCTCTGTGTCTGTACTGTTACACACTTAACATTATGGCTGGTCCATACAATCAGAGCAACTGTTACCACCCACCTTTCGTGTCTCCCTCTTTCCTCATAGACTGTAAGCTTGCGAGCAGGGCCCTCATTCCTCTTGGTATTTGTTATAATCTACTGTATGTGATTATTGTTATGCTGTAATGTCTATTGTCTGTACAAATCCCCTCTGAAATGTAAAGTGCTGCGGAATATGTCGGCGCTATAAAAATAAAATTTATTATTTATTATTATTATTATTATTGTTAATACACAGATAAGATAATCTGGTGTTGGTCATGGTTTTGAAAGGAATAAATAAGAAATAATTAGAGAAAAGCTCGCTCCCATTGCTTATTCTGCACTTAAAGAGAACCTTTCACTTGATTTTTTTAATTTAAGCTGAGTTCCTCCTCCAATTGACGCTTCTCTACTTATTCAGGAAGAGTTTTCCTTTTTCTTCTATGCCCCTCAATTCCAAAGTTATGACCCTCGATATTGATATCCTTCAACCCTCTGGGCGTATACCACATAAATTCTCCCTGCGTGATTTTTTTTCCCTTTGTTGCTGGCCAATCAAAGCACAGCCACGCCCACAGAGAAGTTCTGTGATACACGCCCACTTAGTTAAAGGTAAAAATTTGTACCATTGTTACTGAAGAACATAACTTTGGAACACAGGGACACAGAAGAAAAAGAAAAACTGTTCCAAAATGAGTAGAGACGTGCCAACTAGAGGAGGGACTTTGTTAAAATAAAATAAAAAAATCAATGAATATCCTCTTTAAATTTCCTTGTACAAACAATTGTAGGTTGTGATTTAGCTGCAGATGAGGCCTCATTCAGATGTCAGGGTTTTTTTCATGTATGAGAAATATGCATCAATTATTCTGATCAGAGTTTGATCACAGTGTGGTCTGAGTGTCATCTGAGTTTCTCATAAGTGGAGAAAAAAAAATTCTTCACCTTCTGCATTCTGAGAATCCGTCGAATTATTGAACAGCACTCAAGTGTGGTCTGATTGCGACTATTTGTCTTCATTACCCTCCACAGTGAATATGTTTTTGGTTCTTCAATACAGTTTATGGCCAATTAAAGGGAATCTGTCACCTCATTTTTGGCCTATGAGGTGCGGCCACAGCCATGCGGGGCTTATCTAAAGCATTCTGTATTGCTGTAGATAAGCCCCCGATGTAACCTGAAAGATAAGAAAAAAGAGTTATATTATACTCACCGGGGGGAGTGGTCCGGTGCGGTGGGTGTCACGGTCCGATCCGGCGCCTTCCATCTTCATACGATGATGTCCTCCTTCTTACTTCTGCCTCGGCTCCTGCACAGGTGTACTTTATCTGCCCTGTTGAGGGCAGAGCAGAGTACTGCAGTGCGCAGGCGCCGGGAAAGATCAGAGAGGTCCGGCGCCTGCGCACTGCAGTACTTTACTCTGCCCTCAACAGGGCAGATAAAGTACATCTGTGCAGGAGCGGCGGCATAAGTAAGGAGGAGGACGTCATCGCTAGAAGATGGGAGGCGCCAGACCGGACCGCGACACCCATCGGACCGGACCATGCCCCCCGGCCCGGTGAGTATAATCTAACATGTTTTTTTTATCTTTCAGGTTACATCGGGGGCTTATCTACAGCATTACAGAATGCATTACAGAATGCTGTAGATAAGCCCCTGATGGCGGTGGCCATACCTCATAGGCCAAAAATGAGGTGACAGATTCCCTTTAAATGGTGCCATAAAGAAAAACAATTAGTCTCAAAATAAAAGCTATTGTGTCAATGAAAAAAAATAAAAAAATAAATCAGTGGTTGTCAAATGGAGCAGCAATGATATCTACCCATAGAATAAATTTAACATAACATTTATATCTGGGTACAGAAAACCAGCTGAGGCAAGATGGCCGCCCGTTGGTCATGTCCAAAAGATAGAAAAAAAAGTTGTCACATCAGAAAAAACAGATGAATAAAAACATTAACAGCCATTAAAATGCGATGCATTCCCTTCTAATAAATAGCCTTCATCATTAACTAATAGGAAAATAAAAATCTATATTTTTATATTTAGACCATTTTACTTTAGTTACAAAAATAATAATTGATTAAAAAAAGAAAAGAAAAGTTTTGCTTTCGCCAAACATTTTTTCATCAATCATTAGTTGACGCGATATCACTTGGGAAGTAGACGGAGTAAAATTCTGATTATACAGGATCCTTGCGGGATTTATTCTTTTTCTTTCAAAACTTTTGATGCTTCTTAAATAGAAAAATAAACTTAATTATGTTTATACTTTATGAGGCAAATGACAGCAAAAAACAACCCAGTAAAATAAATTACATAAAATAGGTCAAAATGATAATTACATAGAAAAGATCAAATCCTTATAGGACAGGACACAAGAGATCAGAAAATGTTAATTTGTTTTCTTAAAGGCGAAATCAATGATGTATTCTGGGAAAAACAAAAAAAGACTTAAAGGGAAACTTTCACCAGGTTTTTGCTACCACATCTGAGAGCAGTATGATGTAAGGGCAGAAACCCTGATTCCAGCAAAGTGTCACTTGCTGAGCTCTTTGCTGCAGTTTTGATAAAATCCCTGTTTTATCTGCCGCAGATCCACCAGTTCTTTGAATGCTAAGTTCTGTATAACCCCGCCCACACCACTGATTGACAGCTTTCTGCCCATGCTCAGTGTGCACAGAAATCTGCCAATGGTGGGGCGGGGTTATACTGAGCTGATGAATATGCAGGACTACCTGGCTGCAGGTTTACTAGTCCTCTGTTGATAATATACTGCTTATAAAAGTAATTTTTTCAAAACTGTAGAAAGCAGCTCAGTAAGTGACACATCACTGGAATCAGGGTCTCTGGCTGTACATCATGCTGGTTTCTGATTAGGTGGAAAAAAACTGGTGACAAATTCCCTTTAAACATTGTGTTATGCTTAAAGTAGGGAATAAAGGGATGGAGAATGATACAAGACTTCCAAGATCTATACCAAAGAGAGAGTTCCCATCTCAGCTGGGTCCAGAGTGTTCCTAACAGTGAATGTGTGCCTAAATAATGAACTTTTTCCTAAGCTCAAAAAAGTATCTATTCTTTAGCTGTCGTAGCACTTTACTTGTTAGAGAAGTCCTTTATCTCTCCAGAGCTGCTCTTCCTACCATAACTTAGGACAGAAATTTGACATTTACTAATAAAGAAGTTCCCGCCTGACAACCCTCAACAGCTGACGGTGTCATCTCCTCTACTCACAGTTACTATTCATTTCATTTGAGTTGGCATAATGTATGGTAAGTAAATAAATATTAACAACATTTTGTTACATTTTTAGAGCATTTATTTTTAAAATGTGACTCTATCCATATAGACAATGATGAAATGTTAAAGTTTTCCCATTGATAAATGTAGCAGATACCGTATTTTCTCTAGCAACCTTCCACGACAGCATAGGAGGAGGTCGTCTCCACGCCCTAATGGGGGACAGGAAGCACGAGAGGTTAAAAGGTCCCTCCCTTCTCCCTCTCACCAGTGTCTTTCCTGTCCCCCATGGGGCATGGAGAGGTCTGGTGAGCTGTGTGGCCGGCTGCTATAGCATACCTGTAGATGTTTCAAAGCCGGGCAGTGGTGGTCGGTGGTGCAGTCTCCCCTCCTCCGTTCTGCTCCCGTCTGCTCCTGCATTCGGGACCGTTCCTGGCTCTGCCGCGCTCCCCTTTGGGGAGTAAAGTGGGCCAGTGATCCCCGCAGCTCTCCGGCGTCTCCTCCTCCCCTGTGTGCTGTGCGAAGACCCGGAAGTGATGTCACGTGCGGGTCACTTCCGGGGTATGTGGAGGGCGCGCTGTCATGGCGGCCCCCATCCTGCAGCCAGCGCGCGGAGCTCGCCAGCACCTGCTGTGCCTGCTCCAGGACCCAGGGAGGAGGAGGGGGAATCAAGCTGAAGCACTGAGGGCGGGGTTAACCCTTCATTAACCCGCCGGAAGACGCCGACAGGTAAGGCAAATCCCCTGCTGTCATGGACGGTTCTTCCTGCCCTGCATCTGCAGAGCCCAGCACTGCCCCAGCCACAGTGAGTGTTACCTGGGGTGGGTCCTAGTGGTGCGATCCGGGATAGAGGTCCTTAAAATACTTCTCCCCCTCTTTCTTATAGGGAGAAAAGTCTGCCCATAAAAGCACCAATACATCCAGCAAAACGGCCAAATGTGCCATATGCAGTATGAAACTTCCCTCTAATTGGGAGAAAAAGTTATGTCAGGCATGCACGGATAAAGTGGTAAGGGTCGAGCACCCGTCATTAATTGACGAGATCCGCAGCTTGGTCACCCGTCAGGTTCAGACCTCTTTAGCCACCCTGTCCCCACCTCCACCTCCACCCCCTCCGATTATGGGCTCACCACCTTCAAAAGAACAGAGGATTCAGGTGGAGGATTCAGAATCCGAGTCGGAGAGATCATTCAACTCGAGCTCCGAAAATTGGGAGCAACCAGGGACCTCTAGGGCACCTGACGTTAGAAGGTATCTCCTTTCCACAGAATATGTGGAGGAGTTGATTAGCGCAGTACGCGCCACTATGGGCCTAGAAGATGAACCTGTCACGCAAACAGCACAGGATCGCATGTTTGGGGGATATGAAGGACCTAAACGAGCAGGCTTTCCAGTTCATAAAAGCGTAGCGGACTTGATCTCCCAGGAATGGGAATACCCTGAGAAACGCTACTCAGCCCCTTCAGAGCTCCGTCATAGATTTCCTCTGGAAGGAGAGGAGTTTAAATGGGACATCCCGAAGGTCGATGTCCAGGTGGCAAGGGTGGTAAAGAAGACGGTTCTACCATTTGATGATGCGTCTCAGCTTAGAGACCCGATGGACCGTATAGCTGAAAGCCTCCTGAGGAAAACATGGGAAACCTCTGCGGCCACCTTAAAATCAGGAATTGCGTCCACTTGTGTCTCTAGGTCCCTCTTTCAATGGATTGAGGAGCTAGAGAACCATATTTCGCATGGTACCTCAAGGAGTGACCTCCTTAACTCACTCCCTATCATGCAGAGAGCTACGGGCTTCCTGGCAGATGCATCAATGGAGATGATCCGTACTTCTGCCAGAGCCATGGTACAATCAAACTCTGCCAGACGAGCCCTCTGGCTTAAGACGTGGAGCGGAGACATTACATCCAAAGTTAAACTATGCTCTTTACCTTTTAAAGGTGAACATGTCTTCGGCCCTGCCTTAGATGAAATTCTGGAAAAAGCCACTGACAAAAAGAAGGTGCTTCCAGAGCAGAGAACCACAAGAAAACATCTTTTTCGAGCCCCCCAGAATCAGTCATTCCAACCATGAGGGAAGGGAAAGACGGGAAGATGGAGCTAGGCTAAAAGGAGAGGCAGGAACATCCTGGTCCCCCAGCAGCAGCAACTGCAGTCCCAAGAAAAACAATAACTCGATCCCGATGGGGGGAAGGCTTTCGAGTTTCTTTCCTGCTTGGCAGTTTATTTCCAACAGCCCCTGGGTCCTCAGTGTGATCAGAGAGGGCCTACTGCTAGAACTTGAATCCTATCCCCCACGGGGTATAAGAGTCACCTCCCTACCATCTTGGGAGACCCCAGCTCAAAATTCCAGCATGCTGAAGCTCCTACAGTCAAATGCCATCTCTCGGGTCCCTGTGAAGGAGCAAGGAAGAGGGCATTATTCCAGATTGTTCCTAGTAAGAAAGCCCACAGGGGAGTCGAGAATAATAATAAACCTAAAAGGCCTCAACCAACACATTGCATACCACAAATTCAAAATGGAGTCGGTAAATACCGCCATTCCTCTAATAGGGCAGTCTTACTTTATGGCAACTATAGATCTGAAGGATGCCTATTTCCACATCCCCATCCATCCTTCCCACAGAAAGTATCTGAGGTTCGCGGTTCACCAGGGTCCAGAAATAAGACACTTTCAATACAACGTGCTTCCATTTGAGATATCATCTGCTCTTCGAGTATTCTCTAGGATCATGACGGAGGCTGTGTCCCACATCAGAAGCCAGGGCATATGTATTGTACCTTACCTCGACGACCTACTAATAATAGGAGCCTCCTACCGGACTCTGGAACTACAGGTGACTCAGACCCTGAGTATTCTCCAGTTGTTAGGATGGATCCCGAACATAAAGAAATCACAGATCCAACCCTCCCAGGAGGTGAAATTCTTAGGAATCCTACTGGATTCAAAAAAATCAAATGTCCTTTCTCCCGGAGGAGCACCAGAGATCCATAATATCAAGGATCTCAGAGTTCAGGGAACACAGATCCCCGACCCTCAGGTCAGCTATATCCATACTAGGGTCTATGAGCTCCTGTATCCAGTCGGTACCTTGGGCACAGGCCCACTCCAGAACGCTCCAGTCCCATATCTTAAGAAACTGGAATTGGGATCACACCTGTCTGAACAAAAAGGTCCAGACCCCAGGGGTAGTGAGAGCCTCGCTGGCATGGTGGATGGACCACAAGAACCTGTGCAGGGGAGTCAACTGGTCTCAGACCCCTTTAGTCACGGTAACAACAGACGCCAGCAAAAAAGGCTGGGGAGCTGTAGTGTCTCGTCAACCATTCCAGGGGTTATGGAGCCAGAAAGTGAGCGCAAAGTCCTCAAACTTCAGAGAGCTGAAGGCAGTGGAAGAAGCTCTACTGGCAGCAAGACACCTGGTCCGGGGCCAGCACATCAGAGTCTACTCAGACAATATAACAACAGTGGCCCATCTCAGGCACCAGGGGGGTACGAGATCCAGCAGCCTGGAGGACCTCTCAAACCGAATATTTTCCTGGGCCGAAAAGCACCTTCGTTCTTTGATGGCAATTCACCTGAAGGGTACCGCCAATCTTCAGGCAGATTTCCTAAGCAGAAGATGTATCCAGCCTGGCGAGTAGACCCTGAGCAAAATAATCTTCCAGAAACTGGTCGACAGGTGGGGCCTCCCGGAGGTGGACCTATTAGCCTCAGGAGAGAATGCTCAAGTGGAAAACTACTTTTCACTGAACCCCAGGGACAGGTCCCTGGGAGTGGATGCCTTTGCCCACAGGTGGAGGTTCCATCTAGCTTGCGCCTTCCCGCCAGTCCCAATCCTTGCCGCAACCCTGAAGAAGATTCGGGATGATCAAACCCCAACCATCCTAGTAGCTCCGTTATGGCCAAAGAGGAGCTGGTACTCTCTGATCACGGAGCTGGTGGTAGATGGACCATTCATCCTACCCATGGAAGACGACCTCTCGCAAGGCCCCCTACATCACCCAAACCTTCGGGGAATGAGGTTGGCGGCCTGGCTACTGAAGCCCAGATCCTGAGGGCCAGGGGCTTATCAGAGGCGGTAATAAAGACCCTCCAGAAATCCCGAAAACCGGTCACTATCGCTATATATAATAAAATATGGAAGAGGTTCTCTTTGTGGTGTCTACCAGACTTGCCTGACCCAGAGAAGCCTAACATTTCTCGTATCCTGGATTTCTTGCAGAGGGGGTTAGAACTAGGTCTAAAACCTACCACATTGAAAGTACAAGTGTCAGCATTAAGTTCTATGTTCGATGTCAGGGATGTAAGCAGTCCCGAAAGCTTGCTTTGTAACAACATTCACTATTATTTGTTAGCCATTAAAAGGTATCATACCCACAAGATTCCTATTTTGTTTCTCTCACTGAGAGCACTTTATATAGTGCTTACGGGACTCACTCAATCTCCCTTTGAGCCCTTGTCATCCTGCACTTCTCAGCTCCTCACCTGTAAAGTGGCCTTCCTTGTAGCAATAACTTCAGCAAGGCGAGTAGGAGAGCTCCAGGCGCTCTCAGTTAGGGAACCCTACCTAACTGTTAGAGATGATTCCAGTGGCGGATTATAATGAGGTCAATTTGGGCAGTTGCCCCGGGCCCAGTGGGGTTAAGGGGCCCACAGCCCAGGCCAGTAAATTGCCCCATTATAATCCGCCACCGCGCAGGGCCGGATTATAGGCAGGGCAGGCGGGGCTTCAGCCCCGGGGCCCCCACCACAAGAGCTTCTAAGGGGGCCCCCACCACATTCCTGCTGGCTGCTGCAATGGCACTCCATCTTCTCCCCACCTAAAAGTGAGTGACCGTGGGGGCGGCATTATGTGCTCTGCTACCAGCAGCATCTACAAGTAGCGTGCAAAGGCTTGTGATGAGATCACAGGAGGTAAGGTGTCAGGGTCCCCGATCATGTGACCCCTGTCTCCTCCCCTCCTGTGACCTCATCACAGGTCCTGTGCGCACAGCACAGAGCACTGAGAGCAGCCATGTATGTGGAGTGCGGCTCTGCGGGTGGAGGTCAGTGCTGGAGGCTCCATTATTCTCTATGTGGAGTGCGGCTCTGCGGGTGGAGGTCGGTGCTGGAGGCTCCATTATTCTCTATGTGGAGTGTGGCTCTGCGGGTGGAGGTCGGTGCTGGAGGCTCCATTATTCTCTATGTGGAGTGTGGCTCTGCGGGTGGAGGTCGGTGCTGGAGGCTCCATTATTCTCTATGTGGAGTGTGGCTCTGCGGGTGGAGGTCGGTGCTGGAGGCCCCATTATTCTCTATGTGGAGTGTGGGTGGAGTTCGGTGCTGGAGGCTCCATTATTCTCTATGTGGAGTGCGGCTCTGCGGGTGGAGGTCGGTGCTGGAGGCTCCATTATTCTCTATGTGGAGTGCGGCTCTGCGGGTGGAGGTCGGTGCTGGAGGCCCCATTATTCTCTATGTGGAGTGTGGGTGGAGTTCGGTGCTGGAGGCTCCATTATTCTCTATGTGGAGTGCGGCTCTGCGGGTGGAGGTCGGTGCTGGAGGCTCCATTATTCTCTATGTGGAGTGCGGCTCTGCGGGTGGAGGTCGGTGCTGGAGGCTCCATTATTCTCTATGTGGAGTGCGGCTCTGCGGGTGGAGGTCGGTGCTGGAGGCCCCATTATTCTCTATGTGGAGTGTGGGTGGAGTTCGGTGCTGGAGGCTCCATTATTCTCTATGTGGAGTGCGGCTCTGCGGGTGGAGGTCGGTGCTGGAGGCCCCATTATTCTCTATGTGGAGTGCGGCTCTGCGGGTGGAGGTCGGTGCTGGAGGCTCCATTATTCTCTATGTGGATTGCGGCTCTGCGGGTGGAGGTCGGTGCTGGAGGCTCCATTATTCTCTATGTGGAGTGCGGCTCTGCGGGTGGAGGTCGGTGCTGGAGGCTCCATTATTCTGTATGTGGAGTGCGGCTCTGCGGGTGGAGGTCAGTGCTGGAGGCTCCATTATTCTCTATGTGGAGTGCGGCTCTGCGGGTGGAGGTCGGTGCTGGAGGCTCCATTATTCTCTATGTGGAGTGTGGCTCTGCGGGTGGAGGTCGGTGCTGGAGGCCCCATTATTCTCTATGTGGAGTGTGGGTGGAGTTCGGTGCTGGAGGCTCCATTATTCTCTATGTGGAGTGCGGCTCTGCGGGTGGAGGTCGGTGCTGGAGGCTCCATTATTCTCTATGTGGAGTGCGGCTCTGCGGGTGGAGGTCGGTGCTGGAGGCCCCATTATTCTCTATGTGGAGTGCGGCTCTGCGGGTGGAGGTCGGTGCTGGAGGCTCCATTATTCTCTATGTGGAGTGTGGGTGGAGGTCAATGCTGGAGGCTCCATTATTCTCTATGTGGAGTGCGGGTGGAGGTCAATGCTGGAGGCTCCATTATTCTCTATGTGGAGTGGGGCTCTGCGGGTGGAGGTCGGTGCTGGAGGCTCCATTATTCTCTATGTGGAGTGCGGCTCTGCGGGTGGAGGTCGGTGCTGGAGGCTCCATTATTCTCTATGTGGAGTGCGGCTCTGCGGGTGGAGGTCGGTGCTGGAGGCTCCATTATTCTCTATGTGGAGTGCGGCTCTGCGGGTGGAGGTCGGTGCTGGAGGCTCCATTATTCTCTATGTGGAGTGCGGCTCTGCGGGTGGAGGTCGGTGCTGGAGGCCCCATTATTCTCTATGTGGAGTGTGGGTGGAGTTCGGTGCTGGAGGCTCCATTATTCTCTATGTGGAGTGCGGCTCTGCGGGTGGAGGTCGGTGCTGGAGGCTCCATTATTCTCTATGTGGAGTGTGGGTGGAGGTCGGTGCTGGAGGCCCCATTATTCTCTATGTGGAGTGTGGCTCTGCGGGTGGAGGTAGGTGCTGGAGGCTCCATTATTCTCTATGTGGAGTGTGGCTCTGCGGGTGGAGGTCGGTGCAGGAGGCTCCAATATTCTCTATGTGGAGTGCGGCTCTGCGGGTGGAGGTCGGTGCTGGAGGCTCCATTATTCTCTATGTGGAGTGCGGCTCTGCGGGTGGAGGTCGGTGCTGGAGGCTCCATTATTCTCTATGTGGAGTGCGGCTCTGCGGGTGGAGGTCGGTGCTGGAGGCCCCATTATTCTCTATGTGGAGTGCGGCTCTGCGGGTGGAGGTCGGTGCTGGAGGCTCCATTATTCTCTATGTGGAGTGTGGGTGGAGTTCGGTGCTGGAGGCTCCATTATTCTCTATGTGGAGTGCGGCTCTGCGGGTGGAGGTCGGTGCTGGAGGCTCCATTATTCTCTATGTGGAGTGTGGCTCTGCGGGTGGAGGTAGGTGCTGGAGGCCCCATTATTCTCTATGTGGAGTGTGGGTGGAGTTCGGTGCTGGAGGCTCCATTATTCTCTATGTGGAGTGCGGCTCTGCGGGTGGAGGTCGGTGCTGGAGGCTCCATTATTCTCTATGTGGAGTGTGGCTCTGCGGGTGGAGGTCAGTGCTGGAGGCCCCATTATTCTCTATGTGGAGTGCGGCTCTGCGGGTGGATTTCGGTGCTGGAGGCTCCATTATTCTCTATGTGGAGTGTGGCTCGGCGGGTGGAGGTAGGTGCTGGAGGCCCCATTATTCTCTATGTGGAGTGTGGGTGGAGTTCGGTGCTGGAGGCTCCATTATTCTCTATGTGGAGTGCGGCTCTGCGGGTGGAGGTCAGTGCTGGAGGCTCCATTATTCTCTATGTGGAGTGCGGCTCTGCGGGTGGAGGTAGGTGCTGGAGGCCCCATTATTCTCTATGTGGAGTGTGGCTCTGCGGGTGGAGGTAGGTGCTGGAGGCCCCATTATTCTCTATGTGGAGTGCGGCTCTGCGGGTGGAGGTCAGTGCTGGAGGCTCCATTATTCTCTATGTGGAGTGCGGCTCTGCGGGTGGAGGTAGGTGCTGGAGGCCCCATTATTCTCTATGTGGAGTGTGGCTCTGCGGGTGGAGGTAGGTGCTGGAGGCCCCATTATTCTCTATGTGGAGTGTGGGTGGAGTTCGGTGCTGGAGGCTCCATTATTCTCTATGTGGAGTGCGGCTCTGCGGGTGGAGGTCGGTGCTGGAGGCTCCATTATTCTCTATGTGGAGTGTGGCTCTGCGGGTGGAGGTCAGTGCTGGAGGCTCCATTATTCTCTATGTGGAGTGCGGCTCTGCGGGTGGAGGTCAGTGCTGGAGGCTCCATTATTCTCTATGTGGAGTGCGGCTCTGCGGGTGGAGGCAGGTGCTGGAGGCCCCATTATTCTCTATGTGGAGTGTGGGTGGAGTTCGGTGCTGGAGGCTCCATTATTCTCTATGTGGAGTGCGGCTCTGCGGGTGGAGGTAGGTGCTGGAGGCCCCATTATTCTCTATGTGGAGTGTGGCTCTGCGGGTGGAGGTAGGTGCTGGAGGCCCCATTATTCTCTATGTGGAGTGCGGCTCTGCGGGTGGAGGTCGGTGCTGGAGGCCCCATTATTCTGTATGTGGAGTGTGGCTCTGCGGGTGGAGGTCGGTGCTGGAGGCTCCATTATTCTCTATGTGGAGTGCGGCTCTGTCGGTGGAGGTCGGTGCTGGAGGCCCCATTATTCTGTATGTGGAGTGTGGAGGTCGGTGCTGGAGGCTCCATTATTCTCTATGTGGAATGTGGCTCTGCGGGTGGAGGTCGGTGCTGGAGGCCCCATTATTCTCTATGTGGAGTGCGGCTCTGCGGGTGGAGGTCGGTGCTGGAGGCTCCATTATTCTCTATGTGGAGTGCCGCTCTGCGAGTGGAGGTCGGTGCTGGAGGCCCCATAATTCTCTATGTGGAGTGCGGCTCTGCGGGTGGAGGTCGGTGCTGGAGGCCCCATTATTCTCTATGTGGAGTGCGGCTCTGCGGGTGGAGGTCAGTGCTGGAGGCTCCATTATTCTCTATGTGGAGGTCGGTGCTGGAGGCCCCATTATTCTCTATGTGGAGTGCGGCTCTGCGGGTGGAGGTCGGTGCTGGAGGCCCCATTATTCTCTATGTGGAGTGCGGCTCTGCGGGTGGAGGTCGGTGCTGGAGGCTCCATTATTCTCTATGTGGAGTGCGGCTCTGCGGGTGGAGGTCGGTGCTGGAGGCTCCATTATTCTCTATGTGGAGTGCGGCTCTGCGGGTGGAGGTCGGTGCTGGAGGCCCCATTATTCTCTATGTGGAGTGCGGCTCTGCGGGTGGAGGTCGGTGCTGGAGGCTCCATTATTCTCTATGTGGAGTGCGGCTCTGCGGGTGGAGGTCGGTGCTGGAGGCCCCATTATTCTCTATGTGGAGTGCGGCTCTGCGGGTGGAGGTAGGTGCTGGAGGCTCCATTATTCTCTATGTGGAGTGCGGCTCTGCGGGTGGAGGTCGGTGCTGGAGGCTCCATTATTCTCTATGTGGAGTGCGGCTCTGCGGGTGGAGGTCGGTGCTGGAGGCTCCATTATTCTCTATGTGGAGTGCGGCTCTGCGGGTGGAGGTCAGTGCTGGAGGCTCCATTATTCTCTATGTGGAGTGCGGCTCTGCGGGTGGAGGTAGGTGCTGGAGGCCCCATTATTCTCTATGTGGAGTGTGGGTGGAGTTCGGTGCTGGAGGCTCCATTATTCTCTATGTGGAGTGCGGCTCTGCGGGTGGAGGTCGGTGCTGGAGGCTCCATTATTCTCTATGTGGAGTGCGGCTCTGCGGGTGGAGGTCAGTGCTGGAGGCCCCATTATTCTCTATGTGGAGTGCGGCTCTGCGGGTGGAGGTCGGTGCTGGAGGCCCCATTATTCTCTATGTCGAGTGCGGCTATGCGGGTGGAAATCGGTGCTGGAGGCTCCATTATTCTGTATGTGGAGTGTGGCTCTGCGGGTGGAGGTCGATGCTGGAGGCCCCATTATTCTGTATGTGGAGTGTGGCTCTGCGGGTGGAGGTCGGTGCTGGAGGCTCCATTATTCTCTATGTGGAGTGCGGCTCTGCGGGTGGAGGTCGGTGCTGGAGGCTCCATTATTCTCTATGTGGAGTGTGGCTCTGCGGGTGGAGGTAGGTGCTGGAGGCCCCATTATTCTCTATGTGGAGTGCGGCTCTGCGGGTGGAGGTAGGTGCTGGAGGCCCCATTATTCTCTATGTGGAGTGTGGGTGGAGTTCGGTGCTGGAGGATCCATTATTCTCTATGTGGAGTGCGGCTCTGCGGGTGGAGGTCAGTGCTGGAGGCTCCATTATTCTCTATGTGGAGTGCGGCTCTGGGGGTGGAGGTAGGTGCTGGAGGCCCCATTATTCTCTATGTGGAGTGTGGCTCTGCGGGTGTAGGTAGGTGCTGGAGGCCCCATTATTCTCTATGTGGAGTGCGGCTCTGTGGGTGGAGGTCGGTGCTGGAGGCCCCATTATTCTGTATGTGGAGTGTGGCTCTGCGGGTGTAGGTAGGTGCTGGAGGCCCCATTATTCTCTATGTGGAGTGTGGCTCTGCGGGTGGAGGTCGGTGCTGGAGGCCCCATTATTCTCTATGTGGAGTGCGGGTCTGCGGGTGGAGGTCGGTGCTGGAGGCTCCATTATTCTCTATGTGGAGTGCCGCTCTGCGGGTGGAGGTCGGTGCTGGAGGCCCCATTATTCTCTATGTGGAGTGCGGCTCTGTGGGTGGAGGTCGGTGCTGGAGGCCCCATTATTCTCTATGTGGAGTGTGGCTCTGCGGGTGGAGGTCGGTGCTGGAGGCCCCATTATTCTCTATGTGGAGTGCGGGTCTGCGGGTGGAGGTCGGTGCTGGAGGCTCCATTATTCTCTATGTGGAGTGCCGCTCTGCGGGTGGAGGTCGGTGCTGGAGGCCCCATTATTCTCTATGTGGAGTGCGGCTCTGTGGGTGGAGGTCGGTGCTGGAGGCCCCATTATTCTCTATGTGGAGTGCGGCTCTGCGGGTGGAGGTCGGTGCTGGAGGCTCCATTATTCTCTATGTGGAGTGCCGCTCTGCGGGTGGAGGTCGGTGCTGGAGGCCCCATTATTCTCTATGTGGAGTGCGGCTCTGCGGGTGGAGGTCGGTGCTGGAGGCCCCATTATTCTCTATGTGGAGTGCGGCTCTGCGGGTGGAGGTCGGTGCTGGAGGCTCCATTATTCTCTATGTGGAGTGCGGCTCTGCGGGTGGAGGTCGGTGCTGGAGGCCCCATTATTCTCTATGTGGAGTGCGGCTCTGCGGGTGGAGGTCGGTGCTGGAGGCCCCATTATTCTCTATGTGGAGTGCGGCTCTGCGGGTGGAGGTCGGTGCTGGAGGCTCCATTATTCTCTATGTGGAGTGCGGCTCTGCGGGTGGAGGTAGGTGCTGGAGGCCCCATTATTCTCTATGTGGAGTGTGGCTCTGCGGGTGGAGGTAGGTGCTGGAGGCCCCATTATTCTCTATGTGGAGTGTGGGTGGAGTTCGGTGCTGGAGGCTCCATTATTCTCTATGTGGAGTGCGGCTCTGCGGGTGGAGGTCTGTGCTGGAGGCTCCATTATTCTCTATGTGGAGTGTGGCTCTGCGGGTGGAGGTAGGTGCTGGAGGCCCCATTATTCTCTATGTGGAGTGCGGCTCTGTGGGTGGAGGTAGGTGCTGGAGGCCCCATTATTCTCTATGTGGAGTGCGGCTCTGCGGGTGGAGGTCGGTGCTGGAGGCCCCATTATATGTGGAGTGCGGCTCTGCTGGTGGAGGTCGGTGCTGGAGGCTCCATTATTCTGTATGTGGAGTGTGGCTCTGCGGGTGGAGGTCGGTGCTGGAGGCTCCATTATTCTGTATGTGGAGTGTGGCTCTGCGGGTGGAGGTCGGTGCTGGAGGCTCCATTATTCTCTATGTGGAGTGTGGCTCTGCGGGTGGAGGTCGGTGCTGGAGGCTCCATTATTCTGTATGTGGAGTGTGGCTCTGCGGGTGGAGGTCGGTGCTGGAGGCTCCATTATTCTCTATGTGGAGTGCGGCTCTGCGGGTGGAGGTCGGTGCTGGAGGCCCCATTATTCTGTATGTGGAGTGTGGCTCTGCGGGTGGAGGTCGGTGCTGGAGGCCCCATTATTCTCTATGTGGAGTGTGGCTCTGCGGGTGGAGGTAGGTGCTAGAGGCCCCATTATTCTCTATGTGGAGTGTGGGTGGAGTTCGGTGCTGGAGGCTCCATTATTCTCTATGTGGAGTGCGGCTCTGCGGGTGGAGGTCAGTGCTGGAGGCTCCATTATTCTCTATGTGGAGTGTGGCTCTGCGGGTGGAGGAAGGTGCTGGAGGCCCCATTATTCTCTATGTGGAGTGTGGGTTGAGTTCGGTGCTGGAGGCTCCATTATTCTCTATGTGGAGTGTGGCTCTGCGGGTGGAGGTCAGTGCTGGAGGCTCCATTATTCTCTATGTGGAGTGTGGCTCTGCGGGTGGAGGTAGGTGCTGGAGGCCCCATTATTCTCTATGTGGAGTGTGGGTGGAGTTCGGTGCTGGAGGCTCCATTATTCTCTATGTGGAGTGTGGCTCTGCGGGTGGAGGTCGGTGCTGGAGGCTCCATTATTCTCTATGTGGAGTGCGGCTCTGCGGGTGGAGGTCGGTGCTGGAGGCCCCATTATTCTCTATGTGGAGTGCGGCTCTGCGGGTGGAGGTAGGTGCTGGAGGCCCCATTATTCTCTATGTGGAGTGCGGCTCTGCGGGTGGAGGTCGGTGCTGGAGGCCCCATTATTCTGTATGTGGAGTGTGGCTCTGCGGGTGGAGGTCGGTGCTGGAGGCTCCATTATTCTCTATGTGGAGTGTGGCTCTGCGGGTGGAGGTAGGTGCTGGAGGCTCCATTATTCTCTATGTGGAGTGCAGCTCTGCGGGTGGAGGTCGGTGCTGGAGGCTCCATTATTCTCTATGTGGAGTGCGGGTGGAGGTCGGTGCTGGAGGCCCCATTATTCTGTATGTGGAGTGTGGCTCTGCGGGTGGAGGTCGGTGCTGGAGGCTCCATTATTCTCTATGTGGAGTGTGGCTCTGCGGGTGGAGGTAGGTGCTGGAGGCTCCATTATTCTCTATGTGGAGTGCAGCTCTGCGGGTGGAGGTAGGTGCTGGAGGCTCCATTATTCTCTATGTGGAGTGCGGGTGGAGGTCGGTGCTGGAGGCCCCATTATTCTCTATGTGGAGTGTGGCTCTGCGGGTGGAGGTCGGTGCTGGAGGCTCCATTATTCTCTATGTGGAGTGCGGCTCTGCGGGTGGAGGTCGGTGCTGGAGGCCCCATTATTCTCTATGTGGAGTGCGGCTCTGCGGGTGGAGGTAGGTGCTGGAGGCCCCATTATTCTCTATGTGGAGTGCGGCTCTGCGGGTGGAGGTCGGTGCTGGAGGCCCCATTATTCTGTATGTGGAGTGTGGCTCTGCGGGTGGAGGTCGGTGCTGGAGGCTCCATTATTCTCTATGTGGAGTGTGGCTCTGCGGGTGGAGGTAGGTGCTGGAGGCTCCATTATTCTCTATGTGGAGTGCAGCTCTGCGGGTGGAGGTCGGTGCTGGAGGCTCCATTATTCTCTATGTGGAGTGCGGCTCTGCGGGTGGAGGTCGGTGCTGGAGGCTCCATTATTCTCTATGTGGAGTGTGGCTCTGCGGGTGGAGGTCGGTGCTGGAGGCTCCATTATTCTCTATGTGGAGTGCGGCTCTGCAGGTGGAGGTCGGTGCTGGAGGCTCCATTATTCTCTATGTGGAGTGCGGCTCTGCGGGTGGAGGTCGGTGCTGGAGGCTCCATTATTCTCTATGTGGAGTGTGGCTCTGCGGGTGGAGGTCGGTGCTGGAGGCCCCATTATCCTCTATGTGGAGTGCGGCTCTGCGGGTGGAGGTCGGTGCTGGAGGCTCCATTATTCTCTATGTGGAGTGCGGCTCTGCGGGTGGAGGTCGGTGCTGGAGGCTCCATTATTCTCTATGTCGAGTGCGGCTCTGCGGGTGGAGGTCGGTGCTGGAGGCTCCATTATTCTCTATGTCGAGTGCGGCTCTGCGGGTGGAGGTCGGTGCTGGAGGCTCCATTATTCTCTATGTGGAGTGTGGCTCTGCGGGTGGAGGTAGGTGCTGGAGGCTCCATTATTCTCTATGTGGAGTGTGGCTCTGCGGGTGGAGGTCGGTGCTGGAGGCCCCATTATTCTCTATGTGGAGTGCGGCTCTGCGGGTGGAGGTCGGTGCTGGAGGCTCCATTATTCTCTATGTGGAGTGCGGCTCTGCGGGTGGAGGTCGGTGCTGGAGGCTCCATTATTCTCTATGTGGAGTGCGGCTCTGCGGGTGGAGGTCGGTGCTGGAGGCTCCATTATTCTCTATGTGAAGTGTGGCTCTGCGGGTGGAGGTAGGTGCTGGAGGCTCCATTATTCTCTATGTGGAGTGAGGCTCTGCGGGTAGAGGTCGGATCTGGAGGCTCCATTATTCTCTATGTGGAGTGCGGCTCTGCGGGTGGAGGTCGGTGCTGGAGGCTCCATTATTCTCTATGTGGAGTGCGGCTCTGCGGGTGGAGGTCGGTGCTGGAGGCTCCATTATTCTCTATGTGGAGTGCAGCTCTGCGGGTGGAGGTCGGTGCTGGAGGCTCCATTATTCTCTATGTGGAGTGCGGCTCTGCGGGTGGAGGTCGGTGCTGGAGGCTCCATTATTCTCTATGTGGAGTGTGGCTCTGCGGGTGGAGGTCGGTGCTGGAGGCTCCATTATTCTCTATGTGGAGTGCGGCTCTGCGGGTGGAGGTCGGTGCTGGAGGCTCCATTATTCTCTATGTGGAGTGCGGCTCTGCGTGTGGAGGTCGGTGCTGGAGGCTCCATTATTCTCTATGTAGAGTGTGGCTCTGCGGGTGGAGGTCGGTGCTGGAGGCCCCATTATTCTCTATGTAGAGTGTGGCTCTACGATTCATGACCCCCGTCACGTGACGAGGGGGGCCCACAGAGTCTGAACTGCCCCGGGCCCTGGCTACCCTTAATCCACCCCTGGATGATTCCATAGTTCTCTCTCTTGACCCATCTTTTTTGCCGAAGGTAGTGTCCGACTTCCATAGGTCACAGAATATAATCCTTCGGTCATTTTGTCAGAACCCAGCAAACCCCAAAGAGGAGGTGTTTCATACGCTAGATGTAAGACGTATAGTTCTCCACTACCTGGAGTGTACCAAACCCTATAGAGACGACCACAACCTATTTATCCATACCTCTGGCCCAAACAGAGGGAAGAAAGTGGCGAAGAACACCATTGCCAATTGGATTAGGAGGGCTATCTCTGAAGCTTACCTGACTCAAAACATCACTCCCCTTGCTGGAATCAAGGCGCATTCAACACGATCTACCTCTATGTCATGGGCTGAGAGGGCAGGCGCATCTTCAGAGCAGATTTGTAGGGCAGCAACTTGGTCCTCCTTACATACCTTTACTAGACATTATAGATTAGACCTTGTATCCAACAGGGATCTAGTCTTTGGCCGAAAAGTTCTTCAGGCCGTTGTCCCCCTCTAGTGCAGTATAGGTTGTTATGCCTCCTATGCTGTCGTGGAAGGTTGCTAGAGAAAATAGAATTAGGCTTACAGGTAATTCGGTTTCTAGAAACCTTCCATGACACCACTATTTCCCTCCTTGTATTCTTGGACAAATTCTGAGAATCTTAAAGGTAACCGGTGCTATGGTAATCAGTTGTAAGAGGGAGGGACCTTTTAACCTCTCGTGCTTCCTGTCCCCCATTAGGGCGTGGAGACGACCTCCTCCTATGCTGTCGTGGAAGGTTTCTAGAAACCGAATTACCAGTAAGCGTAATTCTATTTTCCGGCGTATAAGACGACCCCCCAACTTTTCCAGTTAAAATATAAAATCTTCTTAAAAGTCGGGGAGGTCTTATTATACGCTGGATGTCGTCTTATGCGCCAGGTGCAGACCAATCTGCATATGGTGGGGGAGTGGTTCCGATGACCAAGGGAGGGGGCGTCTCACAGGAAGGTGTAACTGGAGTTATCATTCCCCTTTTACCTCATTGGTGGCAGCGGTGCTATCTGCGGCTCTGTGCTGGGGGTCAGCAGCGGCTGCGGCTCCTCTTGTATAGAATGGGGGCTCTGTGCTGGGGGGCGGCGGCGGCTCCTCTTTGTGCAGCTGGGGGGCGGCAGCAGCTCTATGTCCAGCGTCGGGACTCCGCCGGCATATCCCCAAAAGCCTGGAGGCCCCCGCAGCTCCATTGCTGCGATGCGGTGGCCTCCGGGAAAATGGCCGCATGCTCAGATTCAGATCTCGTCCCGACATATATCTCTCTCTCCTTGTGGGCTCCAACACCCAGGACCCAGACTGCTCAGTTGACACCAAGAAGTTCACATGGAGTCAGAACATTACAGCTTGATCCACTTTCTAGTATATATTCTTTGGTTCTGCAGCAAAGCTCTTATTCACTCCGAGAGTTGAGCTTCAGTACCTGAGAATGGCCACTATGCAGAGTGTGGCGCTGTGCCGTCCTGGTTCCATATACTGTGTACTTCCAAAAGGCACGAGACCTGCTGATAGACCCAAAGTAATTTTATATCAATGACCTGTGCCAGAATATATTATCAATATCTCAGCCCTGAACAATTTCTTTATACTCATGGTGCATTCCCTTTAGAAAGAATCTGTCATCAGGTTTTTTTTTTTTGTAATCCGAGAGCAGCACAATGTAGGGGCTGAGATCCTGATTCCAGCGATATGTCACTTAGTGGGCTGTGTGCTGTCATTTTGATACAAACACAGTTTTCTCTGCTGTAGATCTAGCAGAGCTCTCAGTGCTGAGCCCTATATAACCCCGCCCACATCACCGATTAGCAGCTTTCTGTTTATACTGTATATTGCAAACCAATGCGGTCGTGGATGGACCAGGGAGCACTAGACACCTAGTCCTGTAGTGATAATCTCCTGCTGATAAAACACTGATTTAATTGAAACAACAATACACAGAATAAGGGGGACTGGAATCAGGATTTCTACATTTTGCAGCTCTCTGATTACATAGCAAACCCTGCTGATGGATTCCAGCTAATGATATAACACATATCCAGAGATACAACTGGATACTCTTTACCTGATCTTGTAGAAAACAATTCAAGGTGAAACACTCAATGAAGGCATTCATCTACATGAACTTGACTCCATGTTCTCTATGTAATCACCTCTCTATAACCTCCCATCGCCTTAGAGGAGTTGGGGCTATATTTAGGTGGCAGATGTTCCTGTACAATAAAGTATCCAGATAATACTTGCCCCATGGTTGAAATATTGTATATACCATAATCATCCGTAGATACAATGCTCGGGTGCGGATAATGAAGGTGGCGGGCTCCATTCACACTCAACATGCAGGACGGAAGCTGTTTTCTCCTTTCTTTGTTTGAAGAAATCATTATTTTGAGATTAATACGTTACTCCCGAGCAGCTGGCTTTTATAATTCTCTGCAGAGTAGACGATCGAGGATATGATCAATGCTTTTCTTATCCGACATAGAAAAATTAGATGATAATAATATCTCTCCACTTTCTTTTCAGCGTATGAATAGCGGTGAGATTGTAAAGCTTTGGAAAGAATACTTGAGCTTTTATGCATTTTTGTAGACTTTATTTTCATTGGGTCATAGGCTAGATATTCAATTTTGTATTTTATTTATTTATTTTTAGGATGCAAGAACTGTCTCACGTAAGGGACTAATCAGCCTTGCGGTGATTGAGCTGGTACGGAGTCTTTCGGGTGAGATTGAGCGTTGTAGAGATTGAACTCTTTGGCAGCGGTTTCAGGTAGGCACAGGTCATAAACAAGATAGATTTATTTTAGTCTATAAATCCCCCCCCCCCCATATAACAGAAAATATTCTTGTCTCTGCACAAAGGAACAAGTTAAAGAAAACATTCACTATATCTGAAGATAGGCTTGGTAGGCTTTGTCAGCCACTTGATAATCTGATCCATACACCAGAGGTGTTTCCACCTCCAGTCCCAGCACTAAATGAAAGAGGTGAACTGCCTTTTATAGTACATGCCAAATATTGGAACTGGAAGTAAGGGAACGGCCAGTCCCACCCAGTTCTTTGGCCATTCCAAAAACCCTGACCCAAAATTCCAGGTCCATTAAAAACACCTCTGAGCACTAAACATGCTGGAACTTGCTTATATGGATCCTACAAGACAAAGGCTTGACACCTCGATGACAAATAACTCCCATCCAGGACCAATCCAGCTGCCACCTTACAGTGACCATAGGTAGGAGAGGTAATAGATTCATGCTCATTCATGTGCTTATTTGGGTGAATATAAATGCAAGGGCACCATCAATCCGAAGAACAGGGGCCAAAAGTTAGAATTTTGAGTTTGCTTTTTGTGTTAAAGGGAATCTGTCACCTACTTTTGGCGGGCTATTTAAATGAGGTCGGTCCGGTCCGATGGGCGGTGTTTCCTATCTTTGCCGCCTCCCTATCCTTGGCCGACATACGCAGTTTTTTCATGAACAGGAGTAGGTGTCCACCATTTTTCGCGTGTGCGCTAAGAATTCTTGGCTCACGCACGCGCAGTATGCTTTGCCCAACTGCAGGCAAAGCCGAAAAGCCTTACTGCGCATGTGCCAGTTAACTAGGCCCCGGAACACAGCAAAATACTTTCGGAGCTTAGTTAACCGGCGCATGCGCAGTCAGGCTTTTCGGCTTTGCCCGCAGTTGGGCAAAGCATACTGCACGTGCGCAAGCCAAAAATGCTTAGCGCACGCGCAAAAAATGGCAGACACCTACTCCTATTCATGAAGAAACTGCGGACAGCGGCCAAGGACGGGGAGGCAGCAAAGATCGGAAACACCGCCCATCGGACCGGACCGACCTCATTTAAATAGCCCGTCCAAAAGTAGATGACAGATTCCCTTTAATGGAGCATTAATGAGCATTTACTATGGATCTATAGGTTTGTTTATGAGCATGAGTGAACACTGCTAACTTACACAGTGAATGAAGTAGTGGTAACAAATAGACACTACTGATCCTTTTCAATGGGGCACTCAAAATCCCTGTTCTTGGAATTTTTGCAAGTATCAAACCTCAGCTGATTGTACATTTATTCCTGTGCAGACACAAGGGGCCGCGGGCTCCCAGGTCCGCTTGATGAAACCATATGTACCAAGGATCGTCCCGCTGAATGTCCGCTCTCCCTTTAACATGGGCATAATGCTACACAGACAACACAGGGTAAGGGTAAAACACTGTGGCAATGCATTATTGAACCACAAAACAGGCAGATAACAGTCCCAGCAAAATACCTCAAGATGGTGCACATTACAGAGTCTCACCCTTCCGCTGACTTGCAGGGATAATGGCAGCGGTTAGTTCAGTGCTCCAAGGGTCCACTACCCCACTTGTGGCACACACAGAGAGGAGGTAATGACAAGCTTAGGAAGATGACAGTCCATTGAGGTACAAGGCCAGTTGACCCAAGGGTCACAACCTGGCTTCTCCGAACATCGCCATGGAGCCAGGCAACCGATGGGTCCCAATCTTGGCTTTCTCCAAACATATCCATGGTTCAGCAATGGACAGTGGAGCGGATCTTTAATCTTCCAACAAAGGCCGAAAACCCCTAGGCTGTTTCCTGTAGAATGATAGATCTGTGTCCCTCGTGATGGAGCCATGATGAATTGGCAGCAGTCCTGTAGGATCCCCTGGATGTTTGGATGTCTTGGCAGAATCTCTGGCTGTCTCTCTCTCTGTCTATGTCAATCTATACCGAGGCATGTAAAATATTTTTATACTTAACCATTGTCCTACATTCAGTATTTGTATAAAGGGTGAGGATGGAGATAAGATCAAGTAGCATAACTTAATTATTTAATCTATTTGCACAGTTTTTCCACCTCTGCTTTTAAAATCAGCAAACTACCTGTCCTAAAGGATGATTAATTAGCATATCAGTAAGCATCTCTAGCCATCAAGGACAAGTGCACAATACAAGTCAATATTACAAGCTTACACAACAAGTCTGTTTTCTTGACCAGTCAGAAAGAAATGCTTCACTTCAAAATCCAACCTACAGATAACAGCCTATTATATTTGGTTTTCTAAAAATATATACGCCTGCTTAATTAAGATACAAGGCTGTGTCTCCACAATTCCCTTTTCTGTGGATGGAGTTGGTGGGATGACCCTACAGAGATGTGGATGGGATTTCTTTCCCCAAGGTAGGCAAAAATTTGGTTTACGACCCTATCCCTGTTTCTGAATATGTTGGCAAACTCATAGTGGTTTGTTGGCACATATCTTCAATGGCATATGTCCCAAGGGCACCTTCTTCAACCCTGGTAAAACAGCTCTCGTCTAGAAAAAAGGTGGCTATCTTATTTGTCAATTTCCAAACCTAGAGAACATTGAAGCATAATTTGGGTTATCGACCAATTCAGAAACACTGATCTTCTTGCAGTAGAGATTATTAAATCAATTTAACACAAATCAAATTTGACTCAAATTTGCAGGTTCCGCTGAATGCAAACAATATGCAATTTGATTAGCGCAAATTGCAATAAAATTACTGATATTTTAGACATTACAGAAGATTGCATCAGCCACAGGCAGCTAAAATGACCTCAGAAACGACCACACAGGCATCCGCAAGATGCCTTGCAGCTATCACTTTGCGTGATATAGTGCAGTCAATCTGTAAGGACTATCAGAGCCTATAAAAAAAGCTGAGCCAGGGAATGCAACATCCATTTTGGAATAATTTAAAATAATGAGATGATGTCTGATCTCATAGCTAAGAAATAGAGATTGGAAGAGAAAGCCCTAAAGAATTTCCAAATCCTTAAAACAGTAATGAGTTATATAACTACAGAGCTGAAGAAAATGAAAGCGGTGGTCTGTGAATAATACAATTCAATTGATAGGAGAGGAGACAGATATAGAAGAGGTGCCTGCATTAGTGCCAGGCTCAGCATGATTGATCAGTGATTTAGTTAGTATCTGACCTTCTGAAATAGACTTGCATTTGCACTTTGGCTTTTCTTTATTCATAATGCACTAGAAAGCAGCAGCAAGACAGCACCATTTTTTTTTTTTATAGAAAACAATCTGAAATCAGTGTCAGACAGGGACAGAGTTTGTCAGTCACCAGCAACTGTACTTTTTGCAATTTTTTTTGCAATTCTTTATGTGAACAGGGGAATAATTGCTTTTTAAAAAGAAAAATGAAAATTAATAAAAAATCCAGACATTTATCTGTGATTGTCTACCACACAAAGTGTCTGTGTTGCGAGGAATGTTTTTTATACATCTGATTTGCTAGTTAAATTTTACATCTCATATAGTGCACTTGTACAGGTGCTAGCTTTTTGGACATGTACATATCTAGCATTTCTTATCACCTCAAAAGGGTTGAAAAGGGTTGAAGTTTGTTAGAAAACAATGTTTAAAAAATATTGACATTTAACTGTGCATACTTTTTGCACACTTGTTATGCATTATGTGCATGTACATACACTGGATTTGTAGTTTCATCCTTTTTAGCACGGATTGAATAATTGGAGTTGAAAAAATTGTAGTGTATTTGTAATGTTGTACAAAATGTATGGTAGTGGCAATAACAATGGACAGGGTAGTGTAAAACAAAATTAAAAAATCCATAACACAGTTAAGAATTTGGGAGCCGCTAACAAAGGAAAAAAGAACTATCACTGACACCAGCAAGAACTCACCTTCTCATCACTCTACTATGGCCATTCGTCTCTAAGTTGTGAAATCATACTGTGATACCCAGCCCTTCCGCCACATAAGAGAGCAGCAATTCTTTCATTGGGTGTCTAAAAAGGGACAATTTTGTAATTATTGCCCTGTATGTAACATGCTAGGCAGAGCTATCTCTCTGTGCTATAAAACATATTGTACTTATTACTATGGATGATGAACATGCCCAACCTTCAGAGGGGGCCAAAAAGATGCCAAAACAGCTCAAATTAAATGCAGACACCTGGAAAAGTGGCATCAATTGACCAATCAATTGCGTTATAAATAAAGAATTTTAAAAAATTCCTTCGTATTTTTGATAACCAGACAGGCAAAACTGAGAGCTGTGGGCTTCAACCCTCAGTTGTCAGCTTCAGCAAGGCTGGTTATCAAGAATAGAAGGGTCCTCATGCTGTTTTTTTTAATTATTTAATTAAATAATGTTTAAAAAATGTGTAAGGTCCCCCCCATTTTTGACAACCAGCCAAGCTAAAGCTGAGCGCTGGGGGCTGTTTTTATCAGGCTGTTAAGGGGCCATGGATATTGGACCCCCCAGTCTAAAAATAGCAGCCCACAGCCACTTCAGTAAAGGCACATCGATTAGACGCGCCAATTCTTGTGCTTTGCCTGACTCTTCCCACTTGACCTGTGATGGTGGCTAGTAGGGTTCATATTTGTGGAGTTGATGTCACCTTTGTATTGTCCGGTGACATCAAGCCCATGGCTTAGTAATGAAGAGTAGAGTTGAGCGATACCGTCCGATACTTCAAAGTATCGGATCGGAATGGATCGGCCGATCTTTAAAAAAAGTATCGGTATCGCCGATTCCGATACCGGAAGTCCCATTCAAGTCTATGGGACTTCCGGTATCGGAATAAGAAAAACCCTGTTTTTGCCTTGTACAGCCTCTCTGGGGTCTGTACGGGCCTTTCGGGGGCTGTGCCGGCCTGCCAGGGGGTCTGTGCAGGCTCCGGTGGTCTGTGCCGGCCTGCCGGGGGGCTGTGCCGGCCTGCCGGTGGTCTGTGCAGGCTCCGGTGGGCTGTGCCGGCCTGCCGGGGGGCTGTGCCGGCCTGCCGGTGGTCTGTGCAGGCTCCGGGGGGCTGTGCCGGCCTGCCGGGGGGCTGTGCCGGCCTGCCGGTGGTCTGTGCAGGCTCTGGGGGGCTGTGCCGGCCTGCCGGGGGGCTGTGCCGGCCTGCCGGTGGTCTGTGCAGGCTTCGGGGGTCTGTGCAGGCATCGTCCGATGGGACTACAAGTCCCATCGGGCGATGCCTGCTACCATGACAGTGATTGACACATTAGCCAATGATGGGACAGTAGTCGTCCCATCATCCGGCTAATGTGTTGAATGTAAAAAAAAAAAAAAAAAAATTACATGCTACATACATGCTACATACATACAACATGCATACTACATACATGCTACATTCATACTACATACTACATACATGCTACATTCATACTACATACATACTACATATATACTACATGCATGCTACATACATACAACATGCATACTACATACATGCTACATTCATACTACATAAATACTACATGCAACATACATACTACATATATACTACATACATACTACATATATACTACATGCATGCTACATACATACTGCATGCTACATGCATGCTACATACATACTACATACATACTACATGCTACATACATACCACATATATACTACATACAATACATTCATACAATACATACATAGACATACAGTACATGTAACATACTTACCAATACTTGTCACATTGTTCCCCGAAGCCATTGTCTTTTCCGGAATAAATATTAACATAACAAACCACAAAAATACTCACCCACGATCCGAAGCAGTCCACGAGTGTGTCCCACGACGATCTTGGGTAGAGAACTGCAGCATCAGATGATGCTGCCGTTCTCTACGGGCTGCAGGAATCCAATGACGGAAGGTAGGTATCCTTCCGCACTGTATTCCTCCGCCACTTAAAAAAAAAAAAAAGTCCCTAGTCTCACTTTATGCCATTGCTGTGTGGGAATTTCCCACGCAGCAATGGCATAAAGTGAGACTAGGGACTTTTTTTTTTTTAAGTGGCGGAGGAATACAGTGCGGAAGGATACCTACCTTCCGTCATTGGATTCCTGCAGCCCGTAGAGAACGGCAGCATCATCTGATGCTGCAGTTCTCTACCCAAGATCGTCGTGGGACACACTCGTGGACTGCTTCGGATCGTGGGTGAGTATTTTTGTGGTTTGTTATGTTAATATTTATTCCGGAAAAGACAATGGCTTCGGGGAACAATGTGACAAGTATTGGTAAGTATGTTACTCTATGTTATATGTACTGTATGTCTATGTATGTATTGTATGAATGTATTGTATGTATGTAGTATATATGTGGTATGTATGTAGCATGTAGTATGTATGTAGCATGCATGTAGTATATATGTAGTATGTATGTAGCATGTAGCATGTATGTAGTATGTATGTGGTATGTATGTAGCATGTAGTATGTATGTAGCATGCATGTAGTATATATGTAGTATGTATGTAGTATGTATGTGGTATGTATGTAGCATGTAGTATGTAGCATGCATGTAGCATGCATGTAGTATGTATGTAGTATGTATGTAGTATGTATGTAGCATGTATGTAGCATGTAGTATGTATGTAGCATGCATGTAGTATGTATGTAGTATGTATGTGGTATGTATGTAGCATGCAGTATGTATGTAGCATGTATGTAGTATATATGTAGTATGCATGTAGTATGCATGTAGCATGCATGTAGTATGTATGTAGCATGCATGTAGTATGTATGTAGCATGCAGTATGTATGTAGCATGTATGTAGTATATATGTAGTATGTATGTAGTATATATGTAGTATGTATGTAGCATGTATGTAGCATGCAGTATGTATGTAGCATGTATGTAGTATATATGTAGTATGTATGTAGCATGTAGTATGTATGTAGCATGCATGTAGTATATATGTAGTATGTATGTAGCATGTAGTATGTATGTAGCATGCATGTAGTATGTATGTAGTATTATTTTTTTTTTTTTTTTTAACATTTAACACATTAGCCGGATGATGGGACTACTACTGTCCCATCATTGGCTAATGTGTCAATCACTGTCATGGTAGCAGGCATCGCCAGATGGGACTTGTAGTCCCATCGGACGATGCTTGCACAGACCCCCGGACATCAGCACAGCCCCCCGGCAAGCCGGCACAGCCCCCCGGCAGGCCGGTACAGACCCCCACAGGGTGCACAGACCACCGGCAGGCCGGCACAGCCCCCCGGCAGGCCGGTACAGACCCCCACAGGGTGCACAGACCACCGGCAGGCTGGCACAGCCCCCCGGCAGGCCGGTACAGACCCCGGGCAGTCCACACAGCCCCCCGGCAGGCCGGCAGAGACCCCCGGAAGGCCCGAAATGACGGCGCATCATGATGCGCACACACCGCGCATCATGATGACGTCAGGCTGTCAATCAACTTTGAACTTCCGATTCCGATGCCGAATTCCGATATTGAAAAAATATCGGAAGTCGGTATCGGAATTCCGATACAGCAAGTATCGGCCGATACCCGATACTTGCGGTATCGGAATGCTCAACACTAATGAAGAGGCATCTATAAGTCACCTATCCATTACTAATCCTATAATTATATGGTAAATAAAGACACAGCCAGAATAATGTCCTATATATCTATAGATAAATAGATTGATAGATAATATATAAATGTTAGATAGATAGATAAAAGATACACTGTATATATTAGAAAGATGATAGATAATAGATAGATAATAGATAACAGATTGATAGATAATATACATAGATGATAGATAGATAATAGATAGGTAGATAATACATAGACAATAGATAGCTGGATATATAGAAAGATCATAGATAGATAGATAGATTGATAGATAATAGATATAAATAGATAATAGACAGATAATAGATAATAGGCAGATAGATAGATAATAGACAGACCGACAGACAGACAGACAGATAGAAGATACAGTTGATTTTTAGTGTGGAACTATTTTCATGCTGTGTGTAATAATTCATTTCCAGCCATACACTAACCTGCAGTAATATTCCCCCTAAGGACGGCTTATTAGCAGTGATTAATGCCTCTCTCGCGGTCGGCCCGTGGCTGAGCAGTTTGTATTAATCACCTGGTAATGCCCTGTTGCTCTGGGACTATATTTTAATTACACCAAACAATAGTTGTTGATTTCTGCTGATAAACTCGGGCTGGAGTCTCCTCTGACCTTTGCATTGTTAGACATGGCTAAAGTGCATCGATTGCGGCTTCTTGCCGGTTCTCCTAGAAGCCGATATCACATCATTGTGGATCTGCAGAATCTGACCCGGCAGCGAGTGCAGGGGGCAAGAGCTCAGGCTCCGTACAATCGCGTGCGATCAGCCATTGGAATGTTATTAATACGACGCTTCACCTGGAAGAACCATAAAACCATAGCAACATAAAATATTTACAGAATGTTTCCATTTCTATTTGCACTTTTGTATTTTTCTATTGTTGTTTTGTTTTGTACTTTAATAAGATATTTTAGTAATTGGAAACTATCAACAAGACGATGTTTATGGATACTTATTGTCATTCTCCAGATCTCCATTCTCCAGCAGCAGCCGCCTCTCAATACTCTCTACTCTCGGTACTCAGTTCCCTGTCGCCACTGTTTTTCCCTGCGTGACGTCACTGCCTTACACCAGCATGTGCCCCATAACATCACCTGTGCCCTGACCAACGCAGTTATTGTAAATGTCCACTTAACAGCAGATGCGTCGACAAGTGCTTGTGGCCAGGGACACTACAGTTCCCAGATGACATAATGGGTGAACTTTGTGGAGGCTGGAACCGAGTCACACCCTGGGACAGCACAGGTGTTACAAATGCTAAGAATTGCATGTCCTAGTTCCGTCAGAGTTTCCTTCACCTCCTACACCAGTTCCTGCTCCCCCTCCTCCTCCTCATCCTCCATCTCCGAATTGTCATTTCAGAGCACGTCGTCCATATCAGTCGCATGCTGGAAGCACTGCAGCACTGCCTCGGTGAAGCAGCAACAGGTTCTGCTGAAACTAATTTGTTTAAGTGACAAACAGCACACCACTTTAGAGTTGTTGAAAGGTATAACAGGCCAGGCTGATCTGTGGTTTTCGCCACTAGGCCTACAACCAGGCATGGTCATGTGTGATAATGGCCGTATCCGGGTGGTGGCTCTGAAGCTTTGTGACCTAGCACATGTACGATGCCTGGTCTACATGCTCAACTTAGTGGTTCAGAGGTTTCTGAAAACCTACCAAGATTAGCCTGATACTTTTGAAAGTACATGTGTGTGGAAATTTCTGGAAGTCAGCTACAGCTGCAGCCGGTCTGGCAGTGCTGTAGAAGCGCTTGCAAGTATCAGTTCACCGAATAATGTACGACGTGACCATGCGCTGGAACTCCTCATTAGACATATTGGCAAGGCTTTGTAAGCAGCGGAGGGCAGTAGTTGAATACCAACATGCCAGTCGGTATTCTGGATAGCCACCGCACATGACAACCAATGATTAGGCATGGATATTTGACATCTGTGAGGTTCTACAAAATTTGGAGGAATCAATCAAGATGGTGAGCATTGATGATGCCAAAATCAGCATAATATCCCGCTTCTTTGTCTACTCAAATGCTTGTTGCTCACAATTAAAACGAAACTTTGCATGGGGACCAGGTGGAAATGGAGGTAGAAAGTTCACAGGGTGATACGACCAAGTCCATCCTCTTCTCATCTTCTCAGCATGGATTGGGTGATAATGAGGAGGAGGAAGAACAGGAGATGGTTGCCTGCGCTACTGAGGGTACTACTCACAATAGCTTCATTCCTTTTGCTGAACATGGATGAGCTGAAGAGGACAGGGAGTAGATGAAGGAGATGGAGTGTCGTCCTCCTGGTGGGGATAGGGAGGTCTTGCTTGTTGGGAGTCTAGAAGACATGTCTGACTTTATGTCACTCTGCCTTTCCTGTGACCCTGTGACCCTTGCATTATACACATTTTGGCAAGCACTAATTACTGATTGTTCACCGATCTTGACCCATGCTACAAGGAGAACTTCCATGTTTCCCTCCTGCAGTGGAGAAGGCTAGTCAAATGGTGCAATACTAAAGGGTCCTAGATGAACAATTATTAGAAAAACTCCCATCTGGCAGGAGAACTCTATCAAAGGTTTGGGACAGTTTCATTAGACCTTCTCAGCGCACAGTCACTGATGCACTAGGTAGTGTGACTAAGAGGGAAAAGTTTTTGAACATGGTGAAAGTGTACCTGGTCGACCATACCAGTGTCCTCCATGATTCCTCTGTGTCGTACACCTATTGGGTATCCAAGTTGTACAGGTGGCGTGAAGTGTCCTTGTACGCTTTGGAGGAGCTGGCCTGCCCTGCCACTAGCGTTTTGTCAGAGCGGGTTTTTAGTGCTACCAGGGGCTGAAAATGCGGACAGTCTTACTCTCATCAAAAAGAACAAGGCCTGGATTGACCCAGACTTCTTAACCCCACAGGACGACAGTAGCGGAACATAAAGTCAATTCAAATGCAGGGTTATCAGGCTGTCCTCCCTCAAAATCTTTAGAAGGTCATCAGGCGGCACTCATTCATAATGTATAAAGGGTCATCATGCAGCCCTCCCTCAATCGTTAGAGGGTCATCTAGCAACCCTCACTCAAAATTTTCAGAGGTTTATCTTGCAACCCTCACTCAAAATCTTTATAACGTCATCAGGAAGCCCTTGCTCAAAACCTTTATGGGTCATTAGGCAGCCCTCACTCAAAATTTTTAGAGTGTCATCATGCGACCCTCGCTCTTAATTTTTACCAGGGTGTGTATGATGCCCTTCGTCTTAATTTTTTCAGGATGTGTATGAGACACATCTCTACAATTTGTTTCTATATACCCCACATGGATAAATGGATTTCAGCCAATTCACTTAGGCATTACCAGTCTAGAATTCCCACTCCTTAAAAATGGGAAAAAATAATCTGAGGCCCTCCTCTACATGTCTTGCGGGGTGTATTGCAGTCACTCTAAATTTTTGGCAACCCTTGCACTTGCATAGGCTTTATGAGTCTAGGAGTCCCACTACCTAATAATTTTAACAGAATGTGTATGAGACCCTCCTTTATTTCTAGTACACGGTATATTGGAGTCAATCTGTTGTAGAACCCCTTTAGCAGCTGCATGGGTTACCTTTGCCGTACTTATACCCTTGACGTGTTGTGCCGCAGGTTTTGTACTTACAAACGGTTTGCAAAATACATTAAAGGGACTATCCATGAAAATAAAAACATGGCAGCTTTACCTCCCCTAAAACTGAGCTGTATCTGTCACCAGGCAAGTCATTCACTTCAACGGAGCTGATCATCAACAAAGTCTATGGACCGGAGTGTTTCAATGCACTGTGTAAAAGTATACTTTAGCATTGTGTAACAGTATGACTATAGCATCGAATGGAAGTATTGTGTGCACACCATATAGGAGTATTATTTTGCATTGTATGAAAGTATAATCATAGCAGTGAATAGTGGCTTTGTTTAGTATTATCATTGTATTTATTATATATTATTGACATTGTATTGCAGTATTATTATGGCAGTGTATGGCAGCATTATGTTTGTACCATATAGATACAGCGCTGGCAAAAGACCACTGCAAAATTTTCAGTTTGTCTGATTTTTCTCTTTATATTTTTGAGTAAAATGTAAATTGCTCTTTTATTCTATAAACTACTGACAACATGTCTCCGAATTTCCAAGCATTAAATTTTGTATTTATTATCAGAAAATGAGAAATGGTCAAAAGAACCAAAAAATGCAGTGTTTGCAGACCTCAAATAATGCAAAGAAAACAAGTTCATAATCATTTAGAAGCAACAATACTAATGTTTTAACTCAGGAAGAGTTCAGAAATCAATATTTTGTGGAATAACCATGATTGTTAATCCCAGCTTTCATGCGTCTTGGCTACTTTTCACCAGTCTGTCACACTGCTTTTGGGTGACCTTATGCCACTCCTGGTACAATAATGTAAGCAGTTCTTCTTTGTTTGATGGCTTGTGACTATCCAACTTCCTCTTGATTACATTCCAGTGGTTTTCAGTGGGGTTCAGGTCTGGAGATTGGGCTGCCCATGACAGGGATTTGATGTGGTGCTCCTTCACCCACACATTGATTGACCTAGCTGTGTGGCATGGCGCATTGTCCTGCTGGAAAAACCAGTCCTTAGAGTTGGGGAACATTGCCTGAGCAGAAGGAATCAACTGTTTTTCCAGGATAACTTTGTTTGTGGCTTGATTCCTACGTCCTTCACAAAGATTAACCTGCCCAAATCCAGCCTTGCTGAAGCATCCCCAGATCATCACCGATCCTCCACCAAATTTCACAGTGGGTGCAAGACATTGTGCCTTGTTCGCCTCTCCAGGTCTCCGTCTAACCATTAGACGACCAGGTGTTGGGCAAAGCTGAAAATTAGACTCATCAGAGAAGATTACCTTACTCCAGTCCTCTATGGTCCAATCCTTATGGCCTTTGGCAAACTTCAGCCTGGCTCCCCTTTGTTTCTCATTGATGAAAGGCTTTTTTCTAGCTTTACATGACTTGAGCCCTGCCTCTAGGAGCCTGTTACAAACTTGTTCTTGCCATGCACTTCACCCCAGCTGCCATTCGCCATTTCTTTTGTAGATCACTTGATGACATCCTGCGGGTGCTGAGTGACATTCGAATAAGATGACAGTCATCCCGGTCAGTGGAGAGTCGTTTTCGCCCTCTGCCGGTCTGTAGCTTTGTTGTCCCCAATGTCTGCTGCTTGACCTTGTTGTAATGGACTACAGTCTTAGAAATTTTAAAGGATAGAGACAACATGACGCTCACTGTATCCCTCTGCTAGTGAAGCCAGAATTGAGCCCTTCTTTTCCTTACTCAAGACTTTTCTTTTCAACTCCTTTGGCATGGTTAAAAGGTATTTTTTTCATTCCTATTACTTTTGGGATATTACTAGCACTTGTTTTACCATCCAGCTTGTCCTATTGCAAGAGGATTGTGAACACCACAGTGGGGTTTTTTATACTTTCCTTCATTAAATAAGATTTGGTTCAGGTGATCACCTAATCAGAAGCACAGTAAGTAGAATGAAGTGTACTCTGGCTGGAATACAACTGACACTGGAATGGAATGGCTGTCAGACATGGAGAGAAGCTAATTTTTATAAAACTGTGCAGTGGTCTCTTAATTCATGCCAGAGCTGTATATTATTTATGATTGTATGGCAGTATTTTAATTGCAGTGAATGGTGGTATTGTGTGTGCATTGTGTAGGAGCATTCCTTTACATTGTATAGGAGTATTAATATAGCAATGAATGGCAATATTGTGTGCATACCATGTAGAAATATTAATTTTCATTGTATGACAGTATTATAATTGCAGTGAATTGTGGTAATATGTGTGCACTGTATAGGAGTATTGTTTGACATTGTATTGCAGTATTATTATGGCAGATAATGGCAATATTATGTTTGTACCATATAGATATATTATTTATCATTGTATGGCAGTATTTAAATAGCAGTAAATGGTGTTATTATGCATGCAGTATATAGGAGTATTGTTTTATATTATATTGAAATATTATTATGACAGTGAATTGAAATATTATGTGTGTGTACCATATAGATTCCTCTCTGAAGAGACAATTTGCATAATTAGCATATTTCCCAGAGGAGCATTGCGGCTTTAAGTCTCCTCACCTCGACATGCTTAGCATGTTATTCTCCGCAAGGAGAAATGATACTTCTTGGATATCGGTCAGACGCCTCTCTTACAGCCAAACCAGATCTTCTCCCACTTTGCACTGATGAGGGGCAGTACCCCGAAACACTGTCTGCAAATGGAGATTCTGGCTTGGCTTTTATCCTAAGTCATGTAACTAGGCTCGTTAAAGGGTCAACATTGACTTTTAGGATTGCTACCTCCAATAGGTGGCACTAGAGTTCTAGTCCTCTTCCTCTCTGAAGAGACAATTTGCATAATTACCATATAGATATAATATTTATCTTTGTATGGCGGTATTATAAAAGCAGTGAGTGGTGGTATTGTTTGTACACCATACAGGAGAATTGTTTGACATTGTATGGCAGAATTATGGCAGGGAATGGCATTATTATGTGGGAACTGTACAGAAATCATATATTGGAATTGTGTGACAGTATTACGGCACTGAATGGCAGCATTGTGTGTGCACCATGTAGAAGTGTTATTTAACAGTGTATTGCAGTACTGTTATGACATTCTGTGTTCACCATACAGAAGTATTATTAGCATTGTGCAACAGTATTATATTAGCAGTGAATAGCGGTAATACGTGTGCACCATATAAGAGTGCTATTGTACATTGTGTGGTAATATTAATATGGCAGTGGATGGCAGTATTGCGTGTGGACATCATATAGAAGTATTCACGTACCGAGTTCTGGGTTCAAATCAAACTAAGGACAACATCTGCAGGGAGTTTCTACATTCTCCCTGTGTTTGCTTGGCTTTCTTCCAGTTTCCTCCCACAATCCAAAGACATACTGATAGGGAATCCAGATTGTGAGACCCAATGGGGACAGTGATGATAATCCTTTCTGTAAAGCACTGCAATATGCGACGGCGCTATATAAGCGAGTACATTTATAATTACGTGGTATTTTTGTGGCAGTGAAAGCATTGAGATTGCCCCATATATGGGCATTGTTTGGCATTATATGGCAGTATCATTTTGTCAATGAAGGGTAGTATTGTGTGGGCAATTTGTAGATATATTTTTTGGCATTGTCTGAGAGTAGTGTTATGACAGTGAACGTGGTATTTTGTGTGTAAACCATACAGAAGTATCATTTTACACTGTATGGCAGTATTAATTGACATTGCATGGCAGTATTATTATGGCAGTGAATGGCCATATTATGTGTATATCATATACAGTGGGGCAAAAAAGTATTTAGTCAGTCAGCAATAGTGCAAGTTCCACCACTAAAAAAGATGAGAGGTGTCTGTAATTTACATCATAGGTAGACCTCAACTATGGGAGACAAACTGAGAAAAAAAAATCCAGAAAATCACATTGTCTGTTTTGTTTTCATTTTATTTGCATATTATGGTGGAAAATAAGTATTTGGTCAGAAACAAAATTTCATCTCAATACTTTGTGATATATCCTTTGTTGGCAATGACAGAGGTCAAACGTTTTCTGTAAGTCTTCACAAGGTTGCCACACACTGTTGTTGGTATGTTGGCCCATTCCTCCATGCAGATCTCCTCTAGAGCAGTGATGTTTTTGGCTTTTCGCTTGGCAACACGGACTTTCAACTCCCTCCAAAGGTTTTCTATAGGGTTGAGATCTGGAGACTGGCTAGGCCACTCCAGGACCTTGAAATGCTTCTTACGAAGCCACTCCTTCGTTGCCCTGGCGGTGTGCTTTGGATCATTGTCATGTTGAAAGACCCAGCCACGTTTCATCTTCAATGCCCTTGCTGATGGAAGGAGGTTTGCACTCAAAATCTCACGATACATGGCCCCATTCATTCTTTCATGTACCCGGATCAGTCGTCCTGGCCCCTTTGCAGAGAAACAGCCCCAAAGCATGATGTTTCCACCACCATGCATTACAGTAGGTATGGTGTTTGATGGATGCAACTCAGTATTCTTTTTCCTCCAAACACGACAAGTTGTGTTTCTACCAAACAGTTCCAGTTTGGTTTCATCAGACCATAGGACATTCTCCCAAAACTCCTCTGGATCATCCAAATGCTCTCTAGCAAACTTCAGACGGGCCCGGACATGTACAGGCTTAAGCAGTGGGACACGTCTGGCACTGCAGGATCTGAGTCCATGGTGGCGTAGTGTGTTACTTATGGTAGGCCTTGTTACATTGGTCCCAGCTCTCTGCAGTTCATTCACTAGGTCCCCCCGCGTGGTTCTGGGATTTTTGCTCACCGGTCTTGTGATCATTCTGACCCCACGGGGTGGGATTTTGCATGGAGCACCAGATCGAGGGAGATTATCAGTGGTCTTGTATGTCTTCCATTTTCTAATTATTGCTCCCACAGTTGATTTCTTCACTCCAAGCTGGTTGGCTATTGCAGATTCAGTCTTCCCAGCCTGGTGCAGGGCTACAATTTTGTTTCTGGTGTCCTTTGACAGCTCTTTGGTCTTCACCATAGTGGAGTTTGGAGTCAGACTGTTTGAGGGTGTGCACAGGTGTCTTTTTATACTGATAACAAGTTTAAACAGGTGCCATTACTACAGGTAATGAGTGGAGGAAAGAGGAGACTCTTAAAGAAGAAGTTACAGGTCTGTGAGAGCCAGAAATCTTGATTGCTTGTTTCTGACCAAATACTTATTTTCCACCATAATATGCAAATAAAATGAAAAAAAAACAGACAATGTGATTTTCTGGATTTTTTTTTTCTCAGTTTGTCTCCCATAGTTGAGGTCTACCTATGATGTAAATTACAGACGCCTCTCATCTTTTTAAGTGGTGGAACTTGCACTATTGCTGACTGACTAAATACTTTTTTGCCCCACTGTATATACAACTCCTGGCAAAAATTATGGACTCACCGGCCTTGGAGGGTGTTCATTTAGTTGTTTAATTTTGTAGAAAAAAAAGCAGATCACAGACATGGCACAAAACTAAAGTCAATTCAAATGGCAACTTTCTGGCTTTAAGAAACACATAAAGAAATCAAGAACAGAAAATGTGGTAGTCAGTAATGGTTACTTTTTTAAACCAAGCATAGGGGAAAAATTATGGAATCACTCATTTCTGAGGGAAAAATTATGGAATCACCCTGTAAATTTTCATTCCCAAAACTAACACCTGCATCAAATTAGATCACTTGTTAGTCTGCATCTAAAAAGGAGTGATCACACCTTGGAGAGCTGTTGCACCAAGTGGACTGACATGAATCATGGCTCCAACAAGAGAGATGTCAATTGAAACAAAGGAGAGGATTATCAAACTCTTAAAACAGGGTAAATCATCACGCAATGTTGCAAAAGATGTTGGTTGTTCACAGACAGCTGTGTCTAAAATCTGGACCAAATACAAACAACATGGGAAGGTTGTTAAAGGCAAACATACAGGTAGACCAAGGAAGACATCAAAGCATCAAGACCGGAAACTTAAAGCAATATGTCTCCAAAACAGGAAATGCACAACAAAACAAATGAGGAACGATTGGGAGGAAACTGGAGTCAACGTCTGTGATGGAATTGTAAGAAACCTCCTAAAGGAAATGGGATTTACAAACAGAAAAGCTAAACAAAAGCCATCATTAACACCTAAACAGAAAAAAAAACGGTTTACAATGGGCTATGGAAAACCAATCGTGGACTGTGGTTGACTGGATGAAAGTCATATTCAGTGATGAATCGCGAATCTGCATTGGGCAAGGTGATGATGCTGGAACTTTTGTTTGGTGCCGTTACAATGAGATTTATAGAGATGACTACCTGAAGAGAGCATGCCAATTTCCACAGTCATTGATGATATGGGGCTGCATGTCAGGTAAAGGCACTGGGGAGATGGCTGTCATTACATCTTCAATAAATGCAAAAGTTTATGTTGATATTTTGGACACTTTTCTTATCCCATCAATTGAAAGGATGTTTGGGGATGATGAAATCATTTTTCAAGATGATAATGCATCCTGCCATAGAGCAAAAACTGTGAAAACATTCCTTGAAAAAAGACACATAAGGCCAATGTCATGGCCTGCAAATAGTCCGGATCTCAATCCAATTGAAAATCTTTGGTGGAAGTTGAAGAAAATGGTCCATGACAAGGCTCCAACCTGCAAAGCTGATCTGGCAACAACAATCAGAGAAAGCTGGAGCCAGATTGATGAAGAGTACTGTGTGACACTCATTAAGTCCAGGCCTCAGAGACTGCAAGCTGTTAGAAAAGCCAGAGGTGGTGCAACAAAATACTAGTGATGTGCTGGAGTGGTTTTTGTTGGTTTGTTTTTCATGATTCCATAATTTTTTCATCAGAATTGAGTGATTCCATAATTTTTCCTCTATGCTTGGTTTAAAAAAGTAACCATTACTGACTCCCACATTTTTTGTTCTTGATTTCTTTTAGTGTTTCTTAAAGCCAGAAAGTTGCCATTCAAAATGACTTTAGTTTTGTGCCATGTCTGTGATCGGCTTTTTTTCTACAAAATTAAACAACTGAATGAACATCCTCCGAGGCCGGTGAGTCCATAATTTTTGCCAGGGGTTGTATTATTTCGCACTGTATGGTGAATGGCAGTGTTCTGTGTCTACCATATACAGCAGACATATTATTTAGCATTGTGTGGCAGCAGTATAATGACAGTAAATAGTGTTATTGTGTTTGCACCACATGGAAGTATTTTTCAGCTTTCTATAGAAGTATTTTTATGGTAGTGAGTGGCGGTAATGTGTGTGCCCTACAGGAATTTTATTTGGTATTATATGGCAATGGTCATTGCATAGACATTTGGATAAAAACTGGAAACATTTCATGATTGAGACACCAGTTTCACCTCTTTAAATTGAACGTTATGTCTTTTATTTTTATATACAATTCACCTTTTTTTTTCTCGTCCAGAAATAAAATATCTAAATGCATACAGACTTCAATGTTGTATATGTTTAGCTTTCGACGATACTTAGCAGAATAAATGCTTTATACATACTTATGTCCTCTCGTATTAATGAAGTTTTACAGCTAAGTCGATAAACATGGAAATCCTCAAGTCCTCTCATTGTATTTAACCAATAACAAGCGGAGACATTTACTAGTTATATTAAGAAGCTGCTCAAGGAACACGGGTTAAACTATATACAATACAAACCATTCATACAAATGTCAACTAGGATACGTAAGTATACAATATACCGGAAGAAAGATTTCACCCATTCACAAATTACACAAGTTCGGGTCAACATTTCTCAACTCAACCTCGGAGTGTCAGGTCAACATTACCCAACTCAACCTCGGAGAGTCGGGTCAACATTTCTCAACTCAACCTTAGAGTGTCGGGTCAACATTTCTCAACTGAACCTTGAAGTTTCGGGTCAACATTTCTCAACTTAATCTCGGAGTTTTGGGTCAACATTTCTCAACTGAACCTCGGAGTTTCAGGTCAACATTTCTCAACTGAACCTCGAAGTTTCAGGTCATCATTTCTCAACTGAACCTCGAAGTTTCAGGTCATCATTTCTCAACTGAACCTCGGAGTTTCAGGTCAACATTTCTCAACTGAACCTCGGAGTTTCGGTAAACATTTCTCAACTGAACCTCGGAGTTTCGGGTCAACATTTCTCAACTTAATCTCGGAGTTTAGGGAAGAGGAACCTGACATATTCCGTTGTGACCCAGTAGACCGTGTAAATTGTAAATGGATTTCCATCTTTATTTACCATGGGCTCCAATTGACTCCATTCACCATCATCAATGTGCCTTTTTTTGTGTGTAAGGTTTGTTAGGTCACAAACCTGAAGGATTTATCCTGACGGCACACACCTTATAGATACAAAGTCCTAGATTGGCAAATCTAGAAGAAGCAAAACCTCCTGGGTTAAAGTTGTGGTGAGGGCTCAATTTTTGATACTTATGACTTGGATATGGCTAATTCTTTTTTTTTTTTTTTTTTTTTTTTGGTTCCTTGTAAATTTTTGTGAAACATTATGTATTCGACATTTACGATGCTGTGTGTGCCTTTCTGTGTGTGTTCCCTTTATATCCACAGTGACTTACACCTAGTAAATAGAATATGGAGCGATCGGTCGGGGGAAGGTCAATTGCATCTGATTGATTTCCCATAGAAAAGTTTTTGTTATTGTTTTTTCATCATCGTTTATTATGTAGACACATTCCAGGCAATTGATGGGACTTTCTTGGATACGGTTCCAGCCCAGTCACCTTTTTTTAATTTTTGTTTTACTTAGAGGTAAGTCTTGCATACGTCTTATTGTCAACCAGAAGGGAAGTATGGCGTGTCGCTGTGATAGTTGTAATCGGGACACACCTTTTGTACTAGTTTATAATCTGTACTATAAAATGATATATAAATACAGATCACCTTGAAGGGCTTGGAGCATAACCAAGATACATGACTTTGGGTTTGCTCCTGGTAGCATGTTTTTGAAGGGTCATAGTTGCAAAGAGTGTTCTTGGTAGCCTTGTCAACCTTTTCGTACTCAATCCGGCAATTGAAGGACTTGGAATCTTTCGCATCAATCACCGATTGCTGAGCCAAGTCAAATTCCACGATTTTGGTTGGAGGAACTAAGCTCACGGACACATTTCCTTGACCGGTTGAGTTGTGCCGAAAGTAGACACTGAAGGTTCCATTGCCATGGTCCACAATTTTCCCTGTTATCAATAAATTTAACTTTACAGTTTTGATGTTGGAATGGAAATCCCCCCAGCCAAACATTTTCTTAAACTTTCCCGTCTTAACAATTGGCCGTCTTTTGGATCGGGAACGCGGTCCCTGAAGATCTGTCGAGTTCCTCAGCCATTCCCAAAGTTCTTGTTCCGTGTACGGCTCTGGAGTATCGTATCTCATATCCAAGGATGTTTGGTTTTCTTTACCGCGAAAAGTCTGTGAAAGGAGTCGACTGATAGACAAGTCTTTGTTGCTTTCTGTCCATATATGCTTAAGTGTGGATATGGAGCCTCCTGATTTTAAATGTCCAAGTTTCCCACCACCAGTTATGTTTGCACATATCACCTGAAAAAAAGAAAATGAAAAACAAAAATTAAAAATTAAATATTGGATACAAGGACAATTAACTACTGAGTGAGGACATTTCATACTGATACCTTGATGACTAAGATTTCCACCCATATCTTACCACATGCCCAATAATTGGGGACAAATTTTTAGTTTTTTTTTAAAGAGTAAATCTATTACAAACATGTTAAGGGGTTAATTCTCTTTTCATAGATGGATATTGTCAGATGTCATTACCAGCTTTGGTGCACCAGGTCTGGTGTTAGACCCCAGTCACATTTACTTGGGGGCCATACTGGCCATACAAAACTATCAACATGCCAGACTTAACTGTGAAATGAAATAACTAAAAAAAAATTGCATTCTTCATGTGTCCTCAGCAAAAGAGAAGAGGTGGCACATGCTCTGCTCTCTCTGTTCATTTGCATGGTGGTTTTAACATCACTGTCAAAAATTGCATGAAGGACCATTTACTTCTATGGGCGTTTCAAAAATTGCTGATAAATGTTGCCATCAAAAAAGGTTCCGACGCATGCGCAACATTCTTCATTCACATATATGGGAGACCCGAACATTACTGTTGAAAATTTCCCCCGATACTTGAAATATGGCCATGCATGAAGGACTCTTTCCATTGATTTTTGTCCTTCAAATTTCTGCTAAAAATTGCCATCAGGATAGGCTCCCACGCATGCGCAATACTCTGAATTCATTTGTATGGTAGTTCTGAACATTACTGGTGAAAATTACCAACAGGGAGCAGCAAAGATGGCCATGCATGAAGGACTCTTACCATTGATTTGTGTAGATGTTCTGGAAATTGCTAATAAAATATTGCTGATAAAATCCGCCATTGGGAGAGGCGTGCGCGAATGCACAACACTCTCCATTCATTTGTATGTTAATTCCATCCATTATTGAAGAAAATTGCTCCCGGTTCTAGAAATGTGGCTGCGCATGAAGGACTGTTTCCATTGATTTTCTATAGGCGTTATGCAAATTGATGAAAAAAAATAGCAGTCGGGGGAGGTGCCCTAGCATGCGCCATCTTATTTATTTATATGGAAGTTTACAAAATTGCTGAGCAAACTTGTTAAGCAATTTTCAGAATAATAAAAATTGGGATACATGGGCCACCGCTCCGTTCCCGATGGCAATTTTTATCAGCAATAATGGTACTCATACACAAACAAATGTAGAGAGTCGCGCATGTGCAGGAACCTTTTCGATGTCATTCTCGAGATCCCCGTGGGACCTATATCGATCTGACATTTGTGTCATATCTTGTGAATATGTCATAAATGTGCTCGATGGGAATAACCCTTCTACCCACTTGAAAGTCCCCGAGCCACAAGACCAAAGTGTGCACAGATGGCAGCAGCTCCATGTCTGGTCTTTGTTCTTGTGATAAGCGGGGGTCCAACTTGATGGCCTGTTCTAGCAATGGGCCGCCAATTAGGAATTGTGTACCGCCAAGTAGTTCTACTTTAATGTTACAAGATCATTTCACCGCTATCCCCCCCGTAGGACAGCTGAATCGGCTCCATGGAGAATTCTGACATTCTTCCATAATATGAATGTTTCTTAGATGAACCGCAAATCAAATAATGTAAGAATCTATTATGAGCCTGACAGACCTATATTTTAAGAAACTGCCAGCCGACGTTGAAGAAATTGCTGCGTCTTCAGAGCATTGGGACCACTTTGATGCACTGTGCATAAAAAGAGCTTTACTTCCCAGACTCCTTCTTGGTGTCTTATCCTTTATGAAGGGATTTGCAAAGTAATCTCTTATAATGGGACTTAATGCAATACAAATGTAAGAAAAATCTGGCAGCTCTGAGGGTGGGAATGGTGTGCGGTACAAACGACGGGGAGAAGCGGATATCGAGGACATGAGCAAAATATAGAGCGGACACCAGTAATCACCGCTAATAAGAGCCTTAATTAAGACTGACTCTCATTAGTCTGTATATTCTCAGGAAGTATAAGGGGCTCTAGATGATTTATATGAGGAAGATGCCAGGACTGGACCCACCATCCACACTGGGAACCAAAGAGCGAGTGGAGTCATAAGTGGAAATTACACGAAGGACCTTGAGCTCTAGGGACCAAATGTCTACTTTACTAAATGGCACATGGTAGGAGGGTCCTTTACAAAAATAGGGAAGGAAGGTTATGTCACAAAGTAGTGGAGTGTAATACAGAAAGTAACTCGGGATCAGGACAGGATCAGTAATGTATGTACACAGTGACTACACCAGCAGAATAGTGAGTGCAGCTCTGGGGTATAATACAGGATGTAACTCAGGATCAGTAATGTAATGTATGTACACAGTGACTGCGCCAGCAGAATAGTGAGTGCAGCTCTGGAGTATAATGCAGGATGTAACTCAGGATCAGTAATGTAATGTATGTACACAGTGACTGCACCAGCAGAATAGTGAGTGCAGCTCTGGGGTATAATACAGGAGGTAACTCAGGATCAGTAATGTAATGTATGTACACAGTGACTGCACCAGCAGAATAGTGAGTGCAGCTCCGGGGTATAATACAGGAGGTAACTCAGGATCAGTAATGTAATGTATGTACACAGTGACTGCACCAGCAGAATAGTGAGTGCAGCTCTGGGGTATAATACAGGAGGTAACTCAGGATCAGTAATGTAATGTATGTACACAGTGACTGCACCAGCAGAATAGTGAGTGCAGCTCTGGAGTATAATACAGGAGGTAACTCAGGATCAGTAATGTAATGTATGTACACAGTGACTGCACCAGCAGAATAGTGAGTGTAATTCATGGAGTAACTCCGGATCAATACAAGATACGTAATTACTTTATAATGTTACTTTCAGTTAAATTAAAAGTGTATGCATTCTTACAATTTGTAAATGATAGGTAAATGAGACAGATAGATAGATAGATAGATGGATAAAACTAGTATTTCTTTTTTTTACTTAGGAACAACACGTGAAATTATTGGATACTGCTATCATCTCCACTACCATTTATCAATTTCCTGAGTCAGATGAAAAATGACTTTTCAGAAATGCCACCTCCCTGGCAGTGTGCTCTACCTGAGCACAATTCATCAATGCTTCATTGGAAATAAGAAATCTATTTTCGCCGGCGCTGGATTGATGGCGGAGTCTGGCCCGTCTCATTACACCACTTTACTCTGTATGTTCAGCTATTCTAATAGCTTCAGTCAATTCTCCGGCATCTGATAACTTCTTTCTGGTTGTCCTCGGAGTATCAGTCGGTCTGTGCAGATAACTTGTAGTGTGGAGCGGACATTCAATGCGTCTCCATTCTCCAGGGAGCAATGAGTTAAGTGTATTTAGTAGAGTTGAGCGACTTTTGTTTTTTTAGGGTCGTGTTTCGTTTCGTGAAACCCGACTTTTCCAAAAGTCGGGTCGAGCAAGATCGTCCGATTATAGGGAAAAGTCGGGGTCGTCCCGAAACACGAAACCCAATGTAAGTCAATGGGGAATAAAAGTCGGCAGTGAGAGGAGGACAGGAAACACACCTACAGTGCCCATTTGAATGCCAAAAGCATCAATTCTTCTTACTTAAGCTTGTCAACCTTAATTAACTTCATAATACAAGTTACGCACTGAAGAATGGGGGTTATTTGGCTAAAGTTGTGGGGGGGAGGGCTGGCTCCAGGTTTTCATGTGCCCTGGGCGAAAGAGCGCCCCTTTAACACATACCACAACTCATCATGCTCCGATACGGCAGAGAAATAGCGGTATAGTACAATGAAAAATACTTCACTTTTTACATCTCATGACGAGGCCCATCTATTTCTCCATACAGAATCATTGGTCCCATATAATGTTTGAAACAGTATATGATGCGCTCCACATAATGCTACAGTATATGTTGGTCCCCATGGATGAAGCTCCACTGTCTTATGGGCCCAAATAATGCTCCAAACATAATGGGCCCCATTTCTAATGCTCTAGTGTATAATGGGCCCTGTAAATGCTGCTCCAGTGTCTGATGTCCACCTTTGGAATGTTCCAGTGTATGGTGGGCCCCATCTATCATTCTCCAGAGTATAGTGCTCCCCAAAAATTGCTGTCCCAACATTGAAAACAATCAAATAAGTCTCCTCGCTAGGGAATCCCTGTACTTGTCTGGACTCCTCGTCGTCCCCATCTTCCATCTCACTGCACAGTATTTCAACTTTGAAAGTGCTGTGATCCTGAGCAAGCAGGGGGGGCCCACTCATTGGCGACGGCACTGGCACAGGGCCCCTGATAGTACGGTGGTGTGTCTGATGGCGGGTGGGCCGAACCTGCACTTTCATCTGCAGCTTCCTCTTTGTCACCGTGTAAGATGGAACTGTATATGGGAAGGGTAACCTGAGTTTCATCAGGGTCAGATTCAGGCCGTGTAGCGTGCGAGGGGAATGTAGTGGTCTGGGTCAATGTACCAGCAGATTCATCGAGCAGTGGCTGGGCATCAGTGCACTTGTGTCGCCCCCAGGAGTACGGTCGCCACAGTGGCATTACCTTCTTCCTAGGGAGTGTGATGTCATGCTTGGGAGCAACGAACGATCTCTCTAGCAGGTTAACTGATTGGGCGGCGTTATTCCCACGAGTCATGACCCTCCAAACAGCGTTCATGAAGGCAAAGTGTTTGTTTTACGTGGGCAGTATGGTTGCAAAGCTGAACCTTAAAGGAATGTCCAGAAGGGCACCACCAGGAGTGGAGCCTATGGTTAAATTCGACTCCACCTGGGAAACCTCAACCATGCCAGCTACAGAACAGATGCACACATTGCAAGCTTAATTCCGTTAACGAACGAGACTCCGTCATGCCCCGCGGTCCGAGTCCGGCTTACTAGAGGGACACGTGAGGCTCTGGCACATGAGATTGGCCAATAACTGGTGTGTCATGCCCTTACATGTCCGTGGCTGCATGTGCGCTACACTGAAAAGGCCAGCGTTTGTCGCTTACAGGTGCAGATAACCCGCTGAACAACGTTAGTGATGGGGATCACTGATTACAATTATTACCCGCGAACAATGATTTCCCAGTAAGTGCAGGTCAACCGCAGTTCCGGAATTAGGCCTAACCGTCATTCCTGAAAAAATGAAAAACTTACGTGTGCAAACCACAGGTGCTGTAGCTTGCTTAACAGCTCGCCAGCCGTTCTCACGCCCAGTATGGATTGCACGTGATTGCACAAAGGTGAGAAAGGGTACCGTATCCCCAGATAACATGTATGGATAGCGTACACATTCAAAATATATGTCTATACATCAGGAGGCAGGCTCAGACGGTGTTAGGCCCAGTATGGATTGCACGTGATTGCACAAAGGTTAGAAAGGGTACCGTATCCCCAGATAACATGTATGGATAGCGTACACATTCAAAATATATGTCTATACATCAGGAGGCAGGCTCAAATGGTGTCAGGCACAGTATGGATTTGACGACCCAGACTACACAGCGGAGGAGCAGGGAGAGGTAAAGATTGCAAATGCTGGGGCCCTGCCCAAGCAAGGGGGGCCCACTCGTGGGCGTCGGTACTGGCACTGGGCCCCTCATAGTACGGCGGTGTGTCTGACGGCGGGTGTGCACCACCACCGTCAGAGACACTTGAATGCACTATGAGGGACCCTGTGCCAGTGCCCGCGCCCAAGAGTCGGCCTACCCACCTGTCCAGGGCAACGGCACTCGCATGGTGTCGTGCGCTAGGTGGTGACCTTGGCCATGGGGGGGGAGGCAGCACAGTTAGGGAGTTTTAGAAAGTGGCATATGTTGATGTTGGACATTCAGCTGATGCAAAAGGCGAAATAGGTCAAGTCCCAGGAAGAGGTGGACCAAAGCAAGCCATTTTTCGGTCACCCTATGTGTCATCAGGGGAAGGTGGGACAAAATCCTTGGAAACCCATGCATGGTTCATTTTAATGAAGGTTAGATCATCCACATTTTGGGTTGACAGACGGGTCCTTTTTTCTGTCAGGATTGATCCAGCTGCACTGAAGACTCTTTCCGATAGCACACTTGCAGCTGGGCAAGCGAGCTCCTGTAAGGCATATTGTGCCAATTCAGGCCAGGTGTCCAGTTTAGCGGCCCAATAGTCAAAGGGGAATGACCTGTGTGGGAGAACATCGATATGGGAGGAAAAGTAGTTTGTAACCATAGTTGACAACTGCTGTCTCCTGTCACTTTCCATCGATGCAGTATTACCAGTTGTGTGAGCGGTACTTGAAAAATCAGTCCACAACATTGTCATGAAACCCCTGTTTCCAACGCCACTTCTGTGTGCACCACGAATACCTCTGCCAAGCTGCCCCCGGCCCGTACGGCTCGTGTGAGAACCATCACCGCTGCTGTGTGCTGGGAATGCCTCAAGCAACCGATTTACCAGAGTTGCTTGTTTATTAGCCAATCTTAGGTCAAGGTTCTCCTGTGGCATGATGTTTTGTAATTTGCCTTTATAGCGTGGATCCAGGATGCTGGCCAACCAGTAGTCGTCATCGTTCATCATTTTGGCAATGCGGGGGTCCCTTTTTAGGATCTGCAAGGCATAATCTGACATGTGGGCCAATGTTCCCGGTGTCAGTGATGCACTGCGAGTGCTGGTTGGAGGAGCACTTTCTGGCAAATCCACATCCCTCCAGTCACGCACAAACCCTGTACCAGACCTTGCCACGCCAACATTTTCACTTGCCCCATGAGATGCATCCTCCTCCCCTAAGTAATCATCCCCATCATCCTCCTCCTCCTCTTCTTCCTCCACCTCGTCCAGGAGAGGTCCCTGAGCAGACAATGGCTGAATGTCATCAAGGATTCCCTTCTCCTCTTCCTCCTCATCAACATTGGCTGCAGAAGCCTGCTCCTTAAGGTGCATCAAAGTTTGCATGAGCAGACGCATAAGTGGGATGCTCATGCTTAGGATGGCGTCGTCTGCGCTTACCAGCCGTGTGCATTCCTCAAAACACTGAAGGACTTTACAGAGGTCTTTCAGCTTCGACCACTGCACACCTGTCAACTCCATGTCTGCTCTTAAAGTGCCTGACCGTGTATCCTCCCACAAATGCATTATGGCCTGCCTCTGCTCGCACAGCCGCTCCACCATGTGCAGGGTGGAGTTCCACCTTGTTGCAATGTCGATAATGAGGCGGTGGTTGGGAAGGTGGAGCAATCGCTGCAGCTTCTGCATACGAACGGAGTGTACAGGCGACCGGTGGATGTGCGCGCACAGTCTTCGCACCTTCTAGAGCAGGGCTGTTAACTCCGGATAATATTTGAGGAAGCACTGCACCACCAGGTTCAAGGTGTGAGCCAAGCAAGGTATATGGCTGTCACAAAATTACGGCCGTTATCACTAACTACCTTGCCTGCCTCAAGATGTACACTGCCCAGCCATGACTCAGTTTGTCGCTTCAAGTACTCGGCCAGCACCTCGGCGGTGTGTCTGTCGCCCAAACACATCATCTGCAACACAGCCTGCTGACGCTTTCCACTAGCTGCTCGATAGGGGGACACCTTGTGTGCAACAGTGGCAGCTGCAGATGGAGTGCTCGTACGACTGCGCTCTGTGGACGAGCTTTCGCTTCTGGAGGAGGAGGAGGAGGAGGGTCGAACGCCTACAGCCAACTGTTTCCTATACCGTGGGCTAGGCAGCACTGTCCCACCACCGCTGTCCCCTGTGGACCCTGCATCCACCACATTAACCCAGTGCGCAGTGATGGACACGTAACGGCCCTGGCCATGCCGACTGGACCATGCATCAGTTGTGAGGTGCACTGACTGCTTGAGTGCATGGACAATGTGGTCTTTCACATGATGGTGGAGGGCTGGGATGGCTTTGCGAGAGAAGAAGTGGCGACTGGGTAGGTCATAGCGTGGTACTGCATAGGCCATGAGTTCCCGGAAAGCTGCGCTTTCCACCAACCGAAAGGGCATCATCTCAAACGAGATTAGTTTGGCAATGTGGGCGTTCAAACCCAGTGTACGCGGATGAGAGACTGAGTACTTTCTTGACCTACTCATAGTGTCTGGGAGGGTGAGCTGGACTTGAGAGCTGCATATGGTGGAAGTAGCGGTGGACAGGGCGGACTGAGAGAGGGTTGATGATGGTGATGGAGTTGGTGTTCTTTCTGATGGCCTAGAATCAGTCTTTCGTTGATATAACATTGGGATTCCCTGACTGCTGTGGCCTTGCAACGACACCTCAACATTTGCTGCTGCGCTAACCGGTGGGCTTACAGTGGGGGAAACAATGTAGCGTTGCTGACTACCTTCTTTGTGATCAGTTGCACATGTGGCACTTGAGGTTTGGTGTTGTGTCCACGCTTGCAAGTGCATGGTGGTTAAATGTCTAAGCATGCAACTGGTATTCAAATTTTTCAGATTTTTCCCTCGGCTAAAGGTCTTTGCGCACTTCTTACAGATAACCTTGGCCTGATCATGAGGATTTTGTTCAAAAAAGTGCCACACTGCACTCTTCCTACTTTGGCAGACATTTTGCGGCCTAGCACGCTGTGATGTTTTGACCCTCTGGTCAAGCTGTCCAGCAACTCTTTTGATTTTTGGAACCTGTCTTTGGAGTGCTCCGGGCCTGCCAGATAACAGCTGTTGCGATGTCGATGTCTGCTGTGGATGCTCCTCATCTGAGCTATTGGAAGCAGCACCCTCTTCCCCCAATGGATGCCAATCTGGGTCAACAACTGGGTCATCCATCACCTCCTCTTCTATGTCATGTGCACCTTCCTCTGTGTCACCGTGTATGGTGGTATAGTGTGCGGGAAGGGGCACCTGAGTCTCATCAGGGTCAGAATCTGGCTCTGTACACTGCGAGGACAATGTAGTGCTCTGAGTGAATGTACCAGCAGAATCATCCATCAGCGGCTGTGCATCAGTGCACTCCATGTCAGATTCATCTTGGCCTGGGTAATTCACCATTTGACTTGATAATCCAGGCATGGTATGTGAAAACAGCTCCATGGAGTAATCAGTAGTATGGCCTGCATCATCCTTCAATCTTGGTTGGGGTGAAGGACACAAGGAAAGGTGTGGTTCATGAACATGAGCCTCCAATGACGACTCAGTGCTTTTACTTTTTACAACTTCAGAAGAGGAGGCGATAGAGCTGGAGGCTGAGTCAGCAATGTAAGACAAAACTTTTTCCTGATGCTCTGGCTTTAAAAGCGGTTTGCCAACTCCTAGAAAACTAAGCCTTCGAAGCCTTATGGAGCCAGACGATGACGCAGGCTCAACACCTCCTGCATTTGGTCCTATTTTGCTCTTGCCACTACCATCAGATCCACCACCAACACCATCATTACCAGCTGCCAACCCCCGCCCAATTCCACGGCCTCTTCCACCAGCCTTCCTCATTTTTGGTAGAAATGTAGACAAAATCCAACAAACTATATAGTAATGTAAAACAAGGTACAAGGTGTCTATAGGACAGGGGAGATTTTGAATTTCTGCTCACACTACTGGACACTGGACACTTTTGGATTGTGTGAGGCTCACTGATATCTGAGCGCTATGTCACAGGCTCGATGGCACAGGTGTGACCAAAGTGACTAGAGGATAAGTGAGATTTTGAATTTCTGCAGACACTGGACACTTTTGGATTGTGTGAGGCCCACTGAATATCTGAGCGCTATGTCACAGGCTCGATAGCACAGCTGTGACCAAAGTGACTAGAGGAGAAGTGAGATTTTGAATTTCTGCAGACACTTGTGGACACTGGACACTTTTGGATTGTGTGAGGCCCACTGAATATCTGAGCGCTATTTCACAGGCTCGATGGCACAGCTGTGACCAAAGTGACTAGAGGATAAGTGAGATTTTGAATTTCTGCAGACACTGGACACTTTTGGATTGTGTGAGGCCCACTGAATATCTGAGCGCTATGTCACAGGCTCGATGGCACAGCTGTGACAAAAGTGACTAGAGGATAAGGGAGATTTTGAATTTCTGAAGACACTTGTGGACACTGGACACTTTTGGATTGTGTGAGGCCCACTGAATATCTGAGCACTACGTCACAGGCTCGATGGCACAGCTGTGACAAAAGTGACTAGAGGATAAGGGAGATTTTGAATTTCTGCAGACACTTGTGGACACTGGACACTTTTGGATTGTGTGAGGCCCACTGAATATCTGAGCGCTATGTCACAGGCAGAAATTGGCTAGTGTATCGCAAACTACAAGGTGTATGTAGAATTGGGCAGAATAGGAATCTCCCTAGAGTGCAGGTCTGTAAGAAAGGAACATGTCCTCGACTTATTCTCACAGAGTGACACAGATAGCTTCACTGTGGCTGTGATAACAGCCGTTACACGGTACTGTGTGAAGAGCGTACACCGCTGTATGGTGTGAAAAAATGCACGCTCAGTACCTCAGCAGGACAAAAAAAAAAAAATTGGGATTGCTTTTAAAAAAGCAGTTTGCAGAGCAGTGGGTAAACAGCAATGCAGCTGTCAGGAAGCCTTAGAAGGCAGCCTAACAACCAACACCGCTGATCCACCACAATATAGCCTCCCCTTGCACTGCACACACAGTGACTGGTGTGTTGTACAGGCACAATCGCTAGCAGCAGAAGCAGTTTTTTTGTCTTCTTCCCTGCCTAACGCTCTCCCTACAGAATCAGCAGCAACCTCTCCCTATGCTAAGATCGGCAGAAGTAAGATGGCGGTCGGCGTGCACGCCCTTTTATAACCCCTGTGACGCCCACCAAAGCAAGCCAATCACTTGCATGCCCTTCTGAAAGATGGTGGTGACCCGTGCCTATGTCATCACGTTGCCCACAGTGTCCGTGGATCCTGATTGGCTGAAAAAGAGCGCAAAACAAACTTTTGAAACGCGACTTTGGCGCGTAAGTCGCCGACCTCGTGGCCGACCTCATCCTAGGGTCGGGTTTCGTTTCATGAAACCCGACTTTGCCAAAAGTCGGCGACTTTTGAAATTGACCGACCCGTTTCGCTCAACTCTAGTATTTAGCATTTCTATAAATACTGCTTACGGCATTGTGAAGATATATGAAATTTATAAAAAGCGGCATAGAGCATACCTCTATTTCATGATGTGTGTGTTAATTCCAAAGGGGTGTGTATACTTTTGAAAACTCTTGTGATTTGCCCTAATGACTCTAAGGTCTTGAATTTCTTTCTGTTACCATATTGTGTGTCCATGCCAACAGACTACAAACAAGCCCTATGTGTAGTGTGACCATGAAAGTGGGCACACATTTAGGGGGATGTGAACATATTAAACAGAAGATATTGAATAGGACACAAGCTGGAGTTCTCCACACTTACCGCTATATAGTGTATGTAGCAATGTTTACAAGGGGCCACAGCCGGGGGTGCAGATGTCCGACACCCTCTTATTGCTCCTCCAAGTAGAGGACATCTCTAGTACAGTAATATATCTTACATTTCGCCTTAACGTTCTATGAGCTCAAATTGTTCCTGTCAACCCCTAAATGTCACTCACTATCAATCACTGAGAGCAGCATTTCAGCTACATGTTCATGTGCGGATGTCTGGCCCAAGTGACCACCCATGCAGTGAGCTGTGAAATCACCTACTGTGAATGGTGGATCCAGTGTCATCTACTGTATGTAGAGGTGTTATCAGTCATTGTACAGGAGGAGGAGGAAGTGAGCTGTGACATCACCTATTGTGCATGGTGGATCCAGTTTTACCTACTGTATATAGAGGTGTTATCAGTCATTGTACAGGTGGAGGAGGTGAGCTGTGACATCACCTATTGTGAATGGTGGATCCTGTGTTATCTACTGTATATAGAGGTGATATCAGTCATTGTACAGGAGGGGGAGGTGAGCTGTGACATCACCTATTGTGAATGGTGGATCCTGTGTTATCTACTGTATATAGAGGTGATATCAGTCATTGTACAGGAGGAGGAGGTGAGCTGTGACATCACCTATAGAGAATGGTGAATCCTGTGTTATCTACTGTATATAGAGGTGTTATCAGTCATTGTACAGGAGGAGGTGAGCTGTGACATCACCTATTGTGAATGGTGGATCCTGTGTTAACTACTGTATATAGAGGTGTTATCAGTCACTGTACAGGAGGAGGAGGTGAGCTGTGACATCACCTATAGAGAATGGTGAATCCTGTGTTATCTACTGTATATAGAGATAATAATAATAATAATAATAATAATAATAAATTTTATTTTTATAGCGCCGACATATTCCGCAGCACTTTACATTTCAGAGGGGACTTGTACAGACAATAGACATTACAGCATAACAATAATCACAAAGATCATAACAGATACCAAGAGGAATGATGGCCCTGCTTGCAAGCTTACAGTCTATGAGGAAAAGGGGAGACACGAAAGGTGGGTGGTAACAGTTGCCCTGATTGTATGGACCGGCCATAATGTTAAGTGTGTGACAGTACAGACAGAGGGCTAATGGATGCATAAAGCATGTGGGAACATGATGCGGGGAACCTGGTTATGGTAAAATTTTGGCTGTGCCACACAGGGATAGATTAGGTTAATGTGTTGAGGCGATAGGCCAGTCTGAATAAATGCGTTTTCAGGGCACGCTTAAAATTGTAGGGATTGGGGACTAATCGTACTGGCCTGGGAAGTGCATTCCAAAGAATTGGTGCAGCACGTGTATAGTCTTGGAGACGGGAGTGGGAGGTTCTGATTATTGAGGATGCTAACCTCAGGTCATCAGCAGAACGGAGGGCGCGGGTAGGGTGGTATACTGAAACAAGGGAGGAGATGTAGGGTGGTGCTGAGCCATGGAGGGCTTTGTGGGTGAGGGTAATAAGTTTATACTGAATTCTGGAGTGGATGCGTAACCAGTGTAAGGACTGGCACAAGGTAGAGGCATCGGTGTAACGATGTTATCAGTCATTGTACAGGAGGAGGAGGAGGTGAGCTGTGACATCATCTATTGTGAATTGTGGCTTCTGTGTTATCCATATAAAGGTGCTGCCTTTCATTAAAATCCTGCCTCTGACAATAATGAGACTTTCGAGACATCATCCTTACAGAATGAGAGTTATCAGTCTATTATAAAACTCAGTGGCCAGAGTAAGAACTGCAATATTTCAAAATCTTTTTAAAAATACTAATAGTGATGGGAAATTAAAGAAAAATCTCACAAATGTTCAAAAAAATACATTAAAAAAGCCTAAGTGAAAAAATAATATTTTGTTATGAAGCTTTGAAAGAACATGGTCTTTAATGTGATCTTAGGTGAAAACCCAGCAACAACTCTACGCGTTATTGCCGCTCGAACCCATTTTCCGGATATAATATGTGACCCTTATCTCTTCCCTTCACTGATTTGGCCAATGGCATCCTAAGAGCATGAAAGTAGAAGATATCAGACATCAAAGGGAGCGGACGACTTATACCAACATATTCCACTCTGGCACCGAGCACTCAATGCAAATTGCAGGCAGGTAATGCTCCTGCAGCGCCATAAGTGCGACGCAACCTGAATATTCAGCAAAACTCAACCGGTCAATCCCGTGCCTGCTGGATATTCAGCTCTTTGTGGGGGTATTCATCATACACTGTGATATCTTTGCATATTTGACCAGATCTGGAGTAAAAATGTCATGAGTGATAATAAGATGACATTTCTTTATAGATCAGTAGTAGACTTCAAAATAAGAAACTTCTGTCATTAATGAAATCCACTTTTTTTCTCCTCCTGATCATCCATTCAGTTTTCAGTGGATACAAACTTTACATTTACTGAGATACGAGATGACACTTGGTGCTCATAAACTTCTACGGAGAACTGTAACTCTCATTTCATGACAACGTGCAGCAGGATGTCTGTGTCGGCCTCCTGATCCTCCCTTCTCCATAGACTTTTAAAAGCACCAACTGTCATCTTTTATCTCAGTAAAGGGAAAAAATACACAAACACCAGATATAGTATATATGAGACTAGCTGAAGAGCCCGGCGTTGCCTGGGACTAGTAACCAACTGTGGTTAGTTATAACAAATTATAATGATTATATTGCACATAAAAACATTTCACATCATATATTCAACACTACAGATTTGCAACACAAATTAACTACATGATTACCCAAGTATCCTCTCCTGTGTGATACTTTCTGCTGAGCTGTGTATCTAATCCTATCGTGTGTTACTGACTGCTCAGCCGTGTATCTAATCATATCCAGTGTAATACTGACTGCTGAGCCATGTATCTAATCCTATCCTGTGCGATACTGACTGCTGAGCCGTGTATCTAATCCTATCCTGTGTGATACTGACTGCTGAGCCGTGTATCTAATCCTCTCCTGTGTGATACTGACTGCTGAGCCGCGTATCTAATCCTCTCCTGTGTGATACTGACTGCTGAACCGCGTATCTAATCCTGTCCTGTGTGATGCTGACTGCTGAACCGCGTATCTAATCCTATCCTGTGTGATACTGACTGCTGAGCCGTGTATCTAATCCTATCCTGTGTGATACTGACTGCTGAGCCGTGTATCTAATCCTATCCTGTGTGATACTGACTGCTGAGTCTTGTATCTAATCCTATCCTGTGTGATACTGACTGGTGAGCTGTATATCTAATCCTATCCTGTGTGATACTGACTGCTGAACCGCGTATCTAATCCTATCCTGTGTGATACTGACTGCTGAGACGTGTATCTAATCCTCTCCTGTGTGATACTGACTGCTGAGCCGTGTATCTAATCCTCTCCTGTGTGATACAGTCTGCTGAGCCGTGTATCTAATCCTATCCTGTGTGATACTGCTGAGCCCTGTATCTAATCCTCTCCTGTGTGATACTGTCTGCTGAGCCGTGTATCTAATCCTATCCTGTGTGATACTGATTGCTGAGCCCTGTATCTAATCCTATCCTGTGTGATACTGACTGCTGAGCTGTGTATCTAATCCTATCTTGTGTGATACTGACTGCTGAGCTGTGTATCTAATCCTATCCTGTGTGATACTGACTGCTGAGCCAATGTACTGTATCTAATCCTATCCTGTGTGATACTGACTGCTGAACCGCGTATCTAATCCTATCCTGTGTGATACTGACTGCTGAGCTGTGTATCTAACCCTCTCCTGTGTGATAATGACTGCTGAGCCATGTATCTAATCCTCTCTTGTGTGATACTGACGGCTGAGCTGTGCATCTAATCCTCTCCTGTGTGATACTGACTGCTGAGCAGTGTATATAATCCCTTACTGTGTGATACTGACTGCTGAGCAGTGTATCTAATCCTCTCCTGTGTGATACTGACTGCTGAGCCATGTATCTAATCCTATCCTGTGTGATACTAACTGCTGAGCAGTGTATCTAATCCTATCCTGTGTGATACTGACTGCTAAGCCGTGTATCTAACCCTATCCTGTGTAATACTGACTGCTGAGCAGTGTATCTAATCCTCTCCTGTGTGATACTGACTGCTGAGCTGTGTATCTAATACTACCCTGTGTGATACCGTCTGCTGAGCCGTGTATCTAATCCTATCCTGTGTGATACTGACTGCTGAGCCGTGTATCTAATCCTATCCTGTGTGATACTGACTGCTGAGCTGTGTATCTAATCCTCTCCTGTGTGATACTGACTGCTGAGCCATGTATCTAATCCAATCCTGTGTGATACTGACTGCTGAGCAATGTATCTAATCCTATCCTGTGTGATACCATCTCCTGAGCTGTGTATCTAACCCTATCCTGTGTGATACTGACTGCTGAGCCGTGTATCTATTCCTATTCTGTGTGATACTGACTGCTGAGCCATGTATCTAATCCTATCCTGTGTGATACTGACTGCTGAGCTGTGTATCTAATCCTATCCTGTGTGATACTGACTGCTGAGCCATGTATCTAATCCTATCCTGTGTTATACTGACTGCTGAGCAGTGTATCTAATCCTATCCTGTGTGATACTGACTGCTGAGCCGTGTATCTTATCCTCTCCTGTGTGATACCGTCTGCTGAGCCGTGTATCTAATCCTATCCTGTGTGATACTGACTGCTGAGCTGTGTATCTTATCCTCTCCTGTGTGATACTGACTGCTGAGCTGTGTATCTAATCCTCTCCTGTGTGATACTGCCTGCTGAGCTGTGTATCTAATCCTATCCTGTGTGATACTGACTGCTGAGCCATGTATCTAATCCTATCCTGTGTGATACTGACTGCTGAGCAGTGTATCTAATCCTATCCTGTGTGATACCATTTGCTGAGCCATGTATCTAACCCTATCCTGTGTGATACCGTCTGCTGAGCCGTGTATCTAATCCTATCCTGTGTGATACTGACTGCTGAGCCGTGTATCTAATCCTATCCTGTGTGATACTGACTGCTGAGCTGTGTATCTAATCCTATCCTGTGTGATACTGACTGCTGAGCCATGTATCTAATCCTATCCTGTGTTATACTGACTGCTGAGCAGTGTATCTAATCCTATCCTGTGTGATACTGACTGCTGAGCCGTGTATCTTATCCTCTCCTGTGTGATACCGTCTGCTGAGCCGTGTATCTAATCCTATCCTGTGTGATACTGACTGCTGAGCTGTGTATCTTATCCTCTCCTGTGTGATACTGACTGCTGAGCTGTGTATCTAATCCTCTCCTGTGTGATACTGACTGCTGAGCTGTGTATCTAATCCTATCCTGTGTGATACTGACTGCTGAGCAGTGTATCTAATCCTATCCTGTGTGATACCATTTGCTGAGCCATGTATCTAACCCTATCCTGTGTGATACTGACTGCTGAGCCATGTATCTAATCCTCTCCTGTGTGATACTGACTGCTGAGCCATGTATCTAACCCTATCATGTGTGATACTGACTGCTGAGCTGTGTATCTAGTCCTATCCTGTGTGATACTGACTGCTGAGCCATGTATCTAATCCTATCCTGTGTGATACTGTCTGCTGAGCCGTGTATCTAATACTATCCTGTGTGATACTGTCTGCTGAGCCGTGTATCTAATCCCCTCCTGTGTGATACTGACTGCTGAGGTGTGTATCTAATCCTATCCTGTGTGATACTGACTGCTCAGCCGTGTATCTAATCCTCTCCTGTGTGATACTGACTGCTGATCCGTGTATCTAATCATATCTTGTGTGATACTGACTGCTGAACCGTGTACCTAATCCTATCATGTGTGTTACTAACTGCTCAGCCGTGTATCTAATCCTATCCTGTGTGGTACTGACTGCTGAGCCGTGTATCTAATCCTATCCTGTGTGACATTGACTGCTGAGTTGTGTATCTAATCCTATCCTGTGTGATACTGACTGCTGAGCCGTGTATCTAATCCTATCCTGTGTGATACTGACTGCTGAGCTGTGTATCTAATCCTATCCTGTGTGATACTGACTGCTGAGCTGTGTATCTAATCCTCTCCTGTGTGATACTGACTGCTGAGGTGTGTATCTAATCCTATCCTGTGTGATACTGACCTCTGAGTTGTGTATCTAATCCTATCCTGTGTGATACTGACTGCTGAGCTGTGTATCTAATCCTATCCTATGTGATACTGACTGCTGAGCTGTGTATCTATTCCTATCCTGTGTGATACTGACTGCTGAGCCGTGTATCTAATCCTCTCCTGTGTGATACTGTCTGCTGAGCCATGTATCTAATCCTATCCTGTGTGATACTGACTGCTGAGCTGTGTATCTAATCCTATCCTGTGTGATACTGTCTGCTGAGCCGTGTATCTAATACTCTCCTATGTGATACTGCCTGCTGAGCTGTGTATCTAATCCTATCCTGTGTGATACTGACTGCTGAGCTGTGTATCTAATCCTATCCTGAGTGATACTGACTGCTGAGCCGTGTATCTTATCCTATCCTGTGTGATACTGACTGCTGAGCTCTGTATCTAATCCTATCCTGTGTGATACTGACTGCTGAGCTGTGTATCTTATCCTCTCCTGTGTGATACTGACTGCTGAGCTGTGTATCTATTCCTATCCTGTGTGATACTGACTGCTGAGCCGTGTATCTAATCCTATCCTGTGTGATACTGACTGCTGAGCTGTGTATCTAATCCTATCCTGTGTGATACTGACTGCTGAGCTGTGTATCTAATCCTATCCTGTGTGATACTGACTGCTGAGGTGTGTATCTAATCCTATCCTGTGTGATACTGACTGCTGAGCCGTGTATCTAATCCTATCCAGTGTGATACTGACTGCTGAGCCATGTGTCTAATCCTCTCCTGTGTGATACTGACTGCTGAGCCGTGTGTCTAATCCTATCCTGTGTGATACTGACTGCTGAGCCGTGTATCTAATCCTATCCTGTGTAATACTGACTGCTGAGCCGTGTATCTAATCCTATCCTGTGTGATACTGACTGCTGAGCTGTGTATCTAATCCTATCCTGTGTGATACTGACTGCTGAGCTGTGTATCTAATCCTATCCTGTGTGATACTGACTGCTGAGGTGTGTATCTAATCCTATCCTGTGTGATACTGACTGCTGAGCCGTGTATCTAATCCTATCCTGTGTGATACTGACTGCTGAGCCATGTGTCTAATCCTCTCCTGTGTGATACTGACTGCTGAGCCGTGTGTCTAATCCTATCCTGTGTGATACTGACTGCTGAGCTGTGTATCTAATCCTATCCTGTGTAATACTGACTGCTGAGCCGTGTATCTAATCCTATCCTGTGTGATACTGACTGCTGAGCTGTGTATCTAATCCTATCCTGTGTGATACTGACTGCTGAGCTGTGTATCTAATCCTATCCTGTGTGATACTGACTGCTGAGGTGTGTATCTAATCCTATCCTGTGTGATACTGACTGCTGAGCCGTGTATCTAATCCTATCCTGTGTGATACTGACTGCTGAGCCATGTGTCTAATCCTCTCCTGTGTGATACTGACTGCTGAGCCGTGTGTCTAATCCTATCCTGTGTGATACTGACTGCTGAGCCGTGTATCTAATCCTATCCTGTGTGATACTGGGCTCCCCCTGCAGTCTGTGTCAGAGGGTGGTCTGGGTTGGCACGGTAATAAATTGTGTTATTTCCAGCTTTACAGAAGGACGATAACAGCATAGAAATGATAAGAATAATAGGCCTCAGTTACCACAACTGTCTACAAAGAAAACTTTTGCTGATAGCAGCCAATCACAGCTCATTCTTCATCTGGTAAACAGCTCTGGGACAGCGTGGTGAGTTTTGAGTGGCGACTTCTGTGTTTGGACTTTTATGTGGCGAGGTTGGTGTATGTGTGGTGAAATGTGTGCTGAGGGAGGTATATGTGTTGGAGCACGTGGTAGTGTGTGGCGCATTTGTGTGTGTGTTCATATCCCCGTGTGTGGTGAGTATCCCATGTCAGGGCCCCACCTTAGCAACTGTACGGTATATACTCTTTGGCGCCATCGCTCTCATTCTTTCAGTCCCCCTTGTTCACATCTGGCAGCTGTCAATTTGCCTCCAACACTTTTCCTTTCACTTTTTCCCCCCAGTATGTAGATAGGGGCAAAATTGTTTGGTGAATTGGAACACGCGGGGTTAAAATTTCGCCTCTCAACATAGCTTAGGACGCTCTCGGGGTCCAGACATGTGACTGTGCCAAATTTTGTGGCTGTAGCTGCGACGGTGCAGATGCCAATCCCGGACATACACACATACATACACACATCCACATTCAGCTTTATATATTAGATATATAATATTTGTATATATTCATATAAAATAACAATAGTGATGAATTATTAAAATAATTATATATGTACTACCACCAGTGTTCAGTGAAATTAGTGGTTTATGCACTGATTAAGAGACCAAATCCCAATCTACTGAGGGACCCATTGACAAGAAACAGGATATAGTTCATTCAATAATTTTTATTGTATTAATGGTAAAAAAATATATATTAAAACCAACTTAAGAACAATGTGCTTGTATAGGGACAATTGTATGACAATAAATGGACCCAATTATATATACTATACTCGCATATGTATTCCTCAATATATTTAAAGAAAATAAAAAAACTTTTTGTGCAGGCAAAAAAAATCAAAGAAATTTTTTTTTTCAAATCCCAGTATATCATTAATAAGAAAAGTGCAAATAAAATGAAAAAATCAAAAATCAGATATATCAATATTCAGTGAAATATAAAGTGCAAAAAACACTGTGCAAAAAACAATCATAAACTATATATAAATGCTGAAACCAGCTGTTGGGGCATCATACTGTGTGTGGGTGAACTGTTGGGGCATCATACTGTGTGGGGGACTGTGTGTGTCATCATACTGTGTGTGGTGGACTGTGTGTGTCATCATACTGTGTGTGGGTGAACTGTTGGGGCATCATACTGTGTGTGGTGGACTGTGTGTGTCATCATACTGTGTGTGGGTGAACTGTTGGGGCATCATACTGTGTGTGGGACTGTGTGTGTCATCTTACTGTGTGTGGATGAACTGTTGGGGCATCATACTGTGTGTGGGACTGTGTGTCATCACACTGTGTGGGTGAACTGTGTGTGTCATCATACTGTGTGTGGGTGAACTGTTGGGGCATCATACTGTGTGTGGGACTGTGTGTGTCATCATACTGTGTGTGGGTGAACTGTGGGGCATCATACTGTGCGTGGGACTGTGTGTCATCATACTGTGTGTGGGTGAACTGTTTGGGCATCATACTGTGTGGGACTGTGTGTCATCACACTGTGTGGGTGAACTGTGTGTGTGTCATCATACTGTGTGTGGGTGAACTGTTGGGGCATCATACTGTGCGTGGGACTGTGTGTGTCATCATACTGTGTGTGGGTGAACTGTTGGGGCATCATACTGTGTGGGGGACTGTGTGTGTCATCATACTGTGTGTGGGTGAACTGTTGGGGCATCATACTGTGCGTGGGACTGTGTGTGTCATCATACTGTGTGTGGGTGAACTGTGGGGCATCATACTGTGCGTGGGACTGTGTGTGTCATCATACTGTGTGTGGGTGAACTGTTTGGGCATCATACTGTGTGGGGGACTGTGTGTGTCATCATACTGTGTGTGGGTGAACTGTTGGGGCATCATACTGTGTGGAGGACTGTGTGTGTCATCATACTGTGTGTGGGTGAACTGTTCGGGCATCATACTGTGCGTGGGACTGTGTGTCATCATACTGTGTGTGGGTGAACTGTTTGGGCATCATACTGTGTGGGACTGTGTGTCATCACACTGTGTGGGTGAACTGTGTGTGTGTCATCATACTGTGTGTGGGTGAACTGTTGGGGCATCATACTGTGCGTGGGACTGTGTGTGTCATCATACTGTGTGTGGGTGAACTGTTGGGGCATCATACTGTGTGTGGGACTGTGTGTGTCATCATACTGTGTGTGGGTGAACTGTTGGGGCATCATACTGTGCGTGGGACTGTGTGTGTCATACTGTGTGTGGGTGAACTGTGGGGCATCATACTGTGCGTGGGACTGTGTGTGTCATCATACTGTGTGTGGGTGAACTGTTTGGGCATCATACTGTGTGGGGGACTGTGTGTGTCATCATACTGTGTGTGGGTGAACTGTTGGGGCATCATACTGTGTGGAGGACTGTGTGTGTCATCATACTGTGTGTGGGTGAACTGTTCGGGCATCATACTGTGTGGGGGACTGTGTGGCATCATACTGTGTGGGGGACTGTGTGTGTCATCATACTGTGTGGGGGACTGTGTGTGTCCTCATACTGTGTGTGGGACTGTGTGTGTCATACTGTGTGTGGGTGAACTGTTGGGGCATCATACTGTGTGTGGGACTGTGTGTCATCATACTGTGTGTGGGTGAACTGTTGGGGCATCATACTGTGTGTGGGACTGTGTGTGTCATCATACTGTGTGTGGGTGAACTGTGGGGCATCATACTGTGTGTGGGTGAACTGTTGGGGCATCATACTGTGTGTGGGTGAACTGTTGGGGCATCATACTGTGTGTGGGACTGTGTGTCATCATACTGTGTGTGGGTGAACTGTTTGGGCATCATACTGTGTGTGGGACTGTGTGTGTCATCATACTGTGTGGGGGACTGTGTGTGTCATCATACTGTGTGTGGGACTGACTGTGTGTGTCATCATACTGTGCGTGGGTGAACTGTTGGGGCATCATACTGTGTGTGGGACTGTGTGTGTCATCATACTGTGTGTGGGTGAACTGTGGGGCATCATACTTTGTGTGGGACTGTGTGTGTCATCATACTGTGTGTGGGACTGTGTGTGTCATCATACTGTGTGTGGGTGAACTGTGGGGCATCATACTGTGTGTGGGACTGTGTGTGTCATCATACTTTGTGTGGGACTGTGTGTGTCATCATACTGTGTGTGGGACTGTGTGTGTCATCATACTGTGTGTGGGTGAACTGTGGGGCATCATACTGTGTGTGGGACTGTGTGTGTCATCATACTGTGTGTGGGACTGTGTGTGTCATCATACTGTGTGGGGGACTGTGTGTGTCATCATACTGTGTGTGGCACTGTGTGTGTCGTCATACTGTGTGTGGGTGAACTGTTGGGGCATCATACTGTGTGTGGGACTGTGTGTGTCATCATACTTTGTGTGGGTGAACTGTTGGGGCACCATACTGTGTGTGGGACTGTGTGTGTCATCATACTGTGTGTGGGTGAACTGTTGGGGCACCATACTGTGTGGGGGACTGTGTGTGTCATCATACTGTGTGTGGGTGAACTGTTGGGGCATCATACTGTGTGGGGGACTGTGTGTGTCATCATACTGTGTGTGGGTGAACTGTTGGGGCATCATACTGTGCGTGGGACTGTGTGTGTCATCATACTGTGTGTGGGTGAACTGTGGGGCATCATACTGTGCGTGGGACTGTGTGTGTCATCATACTGTGTGTGGGTGAACTGTTTGGGCATCATACTGTGTGGGGGACTGTGTGTGTCATCATACTGTGTGTGGGTGAACTGTTGGGGCATCATACTGTGTGGAGGACTGTGTGTGTCATCATACTGTGTGTGGGTGAACTGTTCGGGCATCATACTGTGCGTGGGACTGTGTGTCATCATACTGTGTGTGGGTGAACTGTTTGGGCATCATACTGTGTGGGACTGTGTGTCATCACACTGTGTGGGTGAACTGTGTGTGTGTCATCATACTGTGTGTGGGTGAACTGTTGGGGCATCATACTGTGCGTGGGACTGTGTGTGTCATCATACTGTGTGTGGGTGAACTGTTGGGGCATCATACTGTGTGTGGGACTGTGTGTGTCATCATACTGTGTGTGGGTGAACTGTTGGGGCATCATACTGTGCGTGGGACTGTGTGTGTCATACTGTGTGTGGGTGAACTGTGGGGCATCATACTGTGCGTGGGACTGTGTGTGTCATCATACTGTGTGTGGGTGAACTGTTTGGGCATCATACTGTGTGGGGGACTGTGTGTGTCATCATACTGTGTGTGGGTGAACTGTTGGGGCATCATACTGTGTGGAGGACTGTGTGTGTCATCATACTGTGTGTGGGTGAACTGTTCGGGCATCATACTGTGTGGGGGACTGTGTGGCATCATACTGTGTGGGGGACTGTGTGTGTCATCATACTGTGTGGGGGACTGTGTGTGTCCTCATACTGTGTGTGGGACTGTGTGTGTCATACTGTGTGTGGGTGAACTGTTGGGGCATCATACTGTGTGTGGGACTGTGTGTCATCATACTGTGTGTGGGTGAACTGTTGGGGCATCATACTGTGTGTGGGACTGTGTGTGTCATCATACTGTGTGTGGGTGAACTGTGGGGCATCATACTGTGTGTGGGTGAACTGTTGGGGCATCATACTGTGTGTGGGTGAACTGTTGGGGCATCATACTGTGTGTGGGACTGTGTGTCATCATACTGTGTGTGGGTGAACTGTTTGGGCATCATACTGTGTGTGGGACTGTGTGTGTCATCATACTGTGTGGGGGACTGTGTGTGTCATCATACTGTGTGTGGGACTGACTGTGTGTGTCATCATACTGTGCGTGGGTGAACTGTTGGGGCATCATACTGTGTGTGGGACTGTGTGTGTCATCATACTGTGTGTGGGTGAACTGTGGGGCATCATACTTTGTGTGGGACTGTGTGTGTCATCATACTGTGTGTGGGACTGTGTGTGTCATCATACTGTGTGTGGGTGAACTGTGGGGCATCATACTGTGTGTGGGACTGTGTGTGTCATCATACTTTGTGTGGGACTGTGTGTGTCATCATACTGTGTGTGGGACTGTGTGTGTCATCATACTGTGTGTGGGTGAACTGTGGGGCATCATACTGTGTGTGGGACTGTGTGTGTCATCATACTGTGTGTGGGACTGTGTGTGTCATCATACTGTGTGGGGGACTGTGTGTGTCATCATACTGTGTGTGGCACTGTGTGTGTCGTCATACTGTGTGTGGGTGAACTGTTGGGGCATCATACTGTGTGTGGGACTGTGTGTGTCATCATACTTTGTGTGGGTGAACTGTTGGGGCACCATACTGTGTGTGGGACTGTGTGTGTCATCATACTGTGTGTGGGTGAACTGTTGGGGCACCATACTGTGTGGGGGACTGTGTGTGTCATCATACTGTGTGTGGGTGAACTGTTGGGGCATCATACTGTGTGGGGGACTGTGTGTGTCGTCATACTGTGTGTGGGTGAACTGTTGGGGCATCATACTGTGTGGGGGACTGTGTGTGTCGTCATACTGTGTGTGGGACTGTGTGTGTCGTCATACTGTGTGTGGGACTGTGTGTCATCATACTGTGTGGTGGACAGTGAGTGAATGATTATCTTCTGCCTTCTGCCTCAACAGAGATGCATTTGCAGTCTCACCAAGCTAATCGGTCAGCAGCAGGCAACAAACACAAGTCTGAACTGCTGATGTGAAAAAATGCGGGAGAATTGAGCTTTGCTTGAACCATCTACCATTGATGCAAAACCACACAGGCAGATACTGATGGATATGGCAGAAGATATAACAAGTCATGCAAGCTACTGAAAGAAGGGGCAGACACTGCACACAATCATAAGTTGGATTCTACACTTATATTAGACTGATGATAACCCAGAGAGAGGAGACTCGTCAGGAACACTCAGGAAATGAAGGGGAAGGGCCTGCAGCACTGAGTAGAAGCAAGTGTTGCTGAGAAATGTAGTTTTAGTAGAAAACAATAGGACCAACCAATCAAGTAAATGAAACTACAGGTGCAAGAAAGAAACTTAATGTTCAAATTAGTCTGTATGTTATCAAGAAGTAAGTATGCATTTGTTGCGCTTTGTGAAAATTAATGTGATTATGGAAGCAACCCTTTAACTGGCGTCTTGTGCTTTATGGGGCTTCTTCCCTCCAGACTATTCTCCTCCCTACAGTAATGGAGCTGGTAAGAACACATGTGCGTCTGGGCGTTTAGCAGTAACATTTCCCATCTTTCTAGTAGTATTTTATAGGAAACCTAACAATTGCTTTATGCACTATAACATTCAGCTCTTTCACATCTAAACAAGAGCACTGGTTCCTTTCTTTGGAGCCTCTCGTCGCTTCTCACGCTTCATTGCAGCAATGCCAGGAGAAGCCTCCTTAGTGCACATCTCATTTGTGCATTCATTGGTGAACGGCTAATGTAACATTTAGATTACACAGCGGTTCTGATTACATTTGCGTGCGTTATAAATGCATCTGTTGGAAGCTGGTCCAACTGGGGCATGCGGCAGTGTGACGGAGGGGATCTGCCTAGCGAGACAGCGGGGGACGCTGTGCAGAACACATCAGCCCCAGCAATCTGCCTGCGCACAGCCGCCCTCCTAATCTGATTTAGGAAGGCAACTCAGTGATGATTTAATGATTAAGCAAAGTGAATGTCATCATTAATATCGATCTCATAGGAATTCACTCGGATCCAATTCACGGGGACACTGGTTCACAATCAGAACATAATGAAATATGGAGCGATGCAAGCTGTGCCGCACCGCGCACAATGTCACATGCCGGATATAATAAAGTGTGTGCATACTACAGTCGGAAATTATCTATCCATTATCTATCTATATATCTGTCTATCTGCAGTTGAAACCAGAAGTTTCCATCTACTATATAAAAAGACACATCTGCAGGTTTTTCTCAATATCTGACATGAAATCAGAATTAACCTTTCCCCTTTTAGGTCAATTAGGATTACCCTAATTATTAATATTTGCCAAATGCCAGAATAATGAGGAAGAGAGAGAATGTTTTAAGACATTTTTATTACTTACTGATGTTGCCACCGCCATGTTTTACAGTTGGGATGGTGTTCTTAGGCTCCTAAGCTTCTCCATTTTTCCTCCAAACGTAACGATGGTCATTATGCCCAAAAAGTTCAATTTTAGTTTCATCAGACCAGAGGACATGGCTCCAAAAATGATGGTATTTGTCCCTGTGTGCATTTGCAAACATTAATCTGTCTTTTTTATGTTTGTTTTGGAGTAATGGTTTCTTCCTGGCAGAGTGGCCTTTAAGCCCATGTTGATACAGAACTCGTTTCACTGTGGATAGTGACACAATCTTACCAGCTTCCGCCATCATCTTCACAAGGTCTTTTGCTTTTGTCCTTGGGTTGATATGCACATGTCGGACCAAAGCACGTTCATCTCTGGGACACAGAACCAGTCTCCTTCCTAAGCGGTATGATGGCTGGACATTCCCATCTTGTTTGTACTTGCGTATAATTGTTTGTACAGATGAACGAGGCACCTTCAGGTATCTTGAAATTGCACCCAAGGATGAGCCAGACTTGTGCAAGTCCACAATTCTCTTACTGATATCTTGGCTGATTTCTTTAGACTTTTCCATGATGATACACAAAGAAGCAGTGTGTTGCAGGTGTGCATTAAAATACATCCACAGGTGTGTCTCTAATGAACTCAGATGTTGGCAAAAAAACAGAAGCTTCCTAACACATGACCTCATCATATGGGCAGTCCAGAATTGTTTAAAGGCATAGTCATCTTAGTGTATGTAAACTTTGACTTTGCAGTAAGTAATAAAAATGCCTTAAAACATTCTCTCTCTCATTATTCTGGCATTTGGCAAATATTGATAATTATGGCAATCCTAATTTATCTAAACTGGGAAAGATTTATTCTGATTTCATGTCAGATATTGAGAAAAAAATACAGATGTGTCTTTTTATATAGTGTATGGAAACTTCTGGTTTCAAATAAATGTATCTATCTATCATCTAATTAACTGTATATTAGCTATTTATCTATTGTCTTTATTTTTACAACTCACACATAGGAGTGTTGTCCTCTGGATCGCAGCCAAACAAAGTTCTAAACTCAGAACCCATTTTCATGGACAATGGCACCGCCGTGTCTTTATGGTGCGTCAGCCGCCTGGAAGTCCCTGACTCTGTGTCAGCTCCATATAGACCTGGGTTGCACAGAGCCACCTGCTCTGCAGCTTGCAAACTCCAACACTTACCCACCCAAGGCAAAACTGACAAATTTAAATGGAATTGTGGCCAAAGGCCACTTCCAAAACCCCGAATGGAGAGAGGGATTCGCGCCACTACCAAATCTGCAAATCTCGCTAAAAATAAAAGCCCTTGACGGGTTTTCCTAAAAATCTGAGTCACCACTTGGACCCAATCCATTCTTTCTTTTACTTTGCCTTGTGACTCAAAGGCATCCTGCTGTGAATACAAGTCACTCCGTCCGCACCCTGGGGAACACATATTGACCCTCGCATATGATCCCCCTCATTGCCTCACAATATTTATTATCTATCTATCTATCTACCATATCTATCATCTATCTACTGTATCTATCATCTATCTACCGTATCTATCATCTATCCATCTACCGTATCTATCATCTATCTGTCTATCTATCTACTGTATCTATCATCTATCTATCTATCTATCTATCATATCTATCTACTGTATCTATCATGTATCTATCTCTACAAACAGATATATCAGTAGATAGAGTAAAGCAGTACTTGTCTTTTGGATTTTGGTGCAAACCCCCCTGGCTGAATGACTAAGGTCTCTCCTCTGAGCTTTTGAGAGTTGCAGGAAATATCTTTTCCTTATATCGATTTCTTCATTCATTAATAAACCTGGAGAACAGGTACAAAAGTGAATATTAAAATGTCATTGACAGCTGACTCATTATTTGTCGATTGTTTTTGCTGTTTATTATCTTGTTTTTTTTTGTATGTATGAAAGAGAATATCAATATCCTATGTAGAAGAATCATATAGAATTTAGTAACATTAAAAGCTGAAGAAATGTATACCCTCTGTATTATTCTGATCTTTTCTTTTATCCCTTTTGTTCCAGCAATTACCATGGGGCAGAGAGAAAATTTCTCATTTTTTCTGTCGCCTTCCACAACGCACGCTGTTTTATGACAACCTGTAGCTAACAATCACCTGATAAACTACAGGCTGCCATAAACAGCACTTGTAGCTGACAGGTCTGCCGGGCAGCAGCAGGGGAGTCTGAGCCCCTGTACGACCCCGGTGTTACCATTAGAACATTCTGCAGCTGTGTGGAGCAGCGGAGATAATAACATGAAATTATGCAATATTTGCTTATTATTAAAGAGTTTTACTATAAAACAAGCAGAAATACTTTATTAAAAGGGGAAAAGGCTGAGATTAATTGATATAGCAGAAATGAGTCACTTAAAGAGGAGCTTTCACCACATTTTTCAAGTTGAATTGGAGACAGGATGTGATAGTGCTGGAATAAAGGCTTTTTTTGTTATTTGTTTTTTTTTATTTTATTTAACCTTTCTGGTTTGAAGATAGCAATCAAAATATTTGTCATCTATTTGGCAACTTTTTAAAGTCCAAGAAGGAGTTGGCAGACAGTTTTCACTGTGGGGGTGTACTTTTTTCCCCTGTATGATAAGAACCAATCATGAGCAGGCAGCAACCCTCAAATAAAAAAAGACATGCCCCTCACCAGGTTTCTCAGTGTGTGAGATGTTAGGATACAGCTCTAATCTCCTGGTCTAACCTCGTGCATGAGTCAGTGTGAGGGGGGGAGGAGAGGTGCAGTTGAGTTTAGCTGTGTCACATTACAACTATCCTATCAGCTCTCCTGATTACTGTGTACAGTTGTGCTCAAAAGTTTACATACCCCGGCAGAATTTTTGCTTTCTTGGTCTTTTTTTCAGAGAATATGAATGATAACACCAACATTTTTTCTCCACTCATGGTTAGTGGTTGGGTGAAGCCAGTTATTGTCAAACTATTGTGTCTTCTCTTTTTAAATCATAATGACAACCCAAAACATCCAAATGATCCTGATCAAAAGTTCACATACCCTGGTGATTTTGGCCTGATAATAGGCACAGAAGTTGACACAAATGGGTTTGAATGGCTACTGAAGGTAACATCATCCTCACCTGTGACCTGTTTGCTTGTATTCTGTGTGTGCATAAAAGCTGACTGAGTTTCTGGTATCCAGACAGACTCTTGCCTCTTTCATCCAGCCACTGACGTTTCTGGATTGTGAGTCAAGGGGAAAGTGAAAGAATCGTCAACGGATCTACTGGAAAAGGTATTTGAACTGTATAAAACAGGAAAGGGATACAAAAAGATATCAAAGGAATTGATAATGGCAGTCAGCAGCATTCAAGCTGTGATTAACAAATGGACAATCAGGGGATCTGTAAAAACAAAACCATGGTCAGGTAAACCAACAAAAATTTCATCCACAACTGAAACTAGTGGTGTGGCTGTTTCAAGATGCACAATAAGGAGGCACTTGAAGAAAAATGGGCTGCATGTTCGAGTCACCAGAAGAAAGCCATTACTGCACAAATGTGACAAAGTATCTTGCCTACAATATGCAAAACAGCACAGAGACAAGCCTCAAATCTTCTGGAGCAAGGTAATTTGCAGTGATGAAACCAAAATTGAACTTTTTGGTCACAGCTAGAGTTGAGCGAAATGGGTCGAAAAATTTCAAAAGTCACCGACCCTAGGATGAGGTCGGCCACGAGGTCGGCGACTTACGCGCCAAAGTCGCGTTTCAAAAGTTTGTTTTACGCTCTTTTTCAGCCAATCAGGATCCACGGACACTGTGGGCAACGTGATGACATAGGCAGGGGTCACCACCATCTTTCAGAAGGGCATGCAAGTGATTGGCTTGCTTTGGTGGGCGTCACAGGGGGTATAAAAGGGTGTGCACGCCGACCGCCATCTTACTTCTGCCGATCTCAGTATAGGGAGAGGTTGCTGCTGATTCTGTAGGGAGAGCGTTAGGCAGGGAAGAAGACAAAAAACTGCTTCTGCTGCTAGCGATTTGGCCTGCACAACACACCAGTCACTGTGTGTGCAGTGCAAGGGGAGGCTATATAGTGGTAGTGGTGTATAAGTGGTGTTGGTTGTTGGGCTGCCTTCTAAGGCTTCCTGACATTCCTGCATTGCTGTTTACCCACTGCTCCGCAAACTGCTTTTTTAAAAGCAATCCCAATTTTTTTTTTTTGTCCTGCTGAGAAGAAAAAAAAACTGCTTCTGCTGCTAGCGATTTGGCCTGTACAACACACCAGTCACTGTGTGTGCAGTGCAAGGGGAGGCTATATAGTGGTGTATCAGTGGTGTTGGTTGTTGGGCTGCCTTCTAAGGCTTCCTGACATTCCTGCATTGCTGTTTAACCACTGCTCCGCAAACTGCTTTTTTAAAAGCAATCCCAATTTTTTTTTTTTTGTCCTGCTGAGAAGAAAAAAAAACTGCTTCTGCTGCTAGCGATTTGGCCTGCACAACACACCAGTCACTGTGTGTGCAGTGCAAGGGGAGGCTATATTGTGGTGTATCAGTGGTGTTGGTTGTTGGGCTGCATTTTAAGGCTTCCTGACAGGCTGGCATTGCTGTTTACCCACTGCTCTGCAAACTGCTTTTTTAAAAGCAATCCAATCTCCCTTATCCTCTAGTCACTTTTGTCACAGCTGTGCCATCGAGCCTGTGACATAGCGCTCAGATATTCATTGGGCCTCACACAATCCAAAAGTGTCCAGTGTCCACAAGTGTGTGCAGAAATTCAAAATCTCCCTTATCCTCTCGTCACTTTTGTCACAGCTGTGCCATCGAGCCTGTGACATAGCGTTCAGATATCAGTGGGCCTCACACAATCCAAAAGTGTCCAGTGTCCACAAGTGTCTGCAGAAATTCAAAATCTCCCTTATCCTCTAGTCACTTTTGTCACAGCTGTGCCATCGAGCCTGTCACATAGCGCTCAGATATCAGTGGGCCTCACACAATCCAAAAGTGTTCAGTGTCCACAAGTGTCTGCAGAAATTCAAAATCTCCCTTATCCTCTAGTCACTTTGGTCACAGCTGTGCCATCGAGCCTGTCACATAGCGCTCAGATATTCATTGGGCCTCACACAATCCAAAAGTGTCCAGTGTCCACAAGTGTGTGCAGAAATTCAAAATCTCCCTTATCCTCTAGTCGCTTTTGTCACAGCTGTGCCATCGAGCCTGTGACATAGCGCTCAGATATCAGTGGGCCTCACACAATCCAAAAGTGTCCAGTGTCCACAAGTGTCTGCAGAAATTCAAAATCTCCCTTATCCTCTAGTCACTTTGGTCACAGCTGTGCCATCGAGCCTGTCACATAGCGCTCAGATATTCATTGGGCCTCACACAATCCAAAAGTGTCCAGTGTCCACAAGTGTGTGCAGAAATTCAAAATCTCCCTTATCCTCTCGTCACTTTTGTCACAGCTGTGCCATCGAGCCTGTCACATAGCGCTCAGATATTCATTGAGCCTCACACAATCCAAAAGTGTCCAGTGTCCACAAGTGTGTGCAGAAATTCAAAATCTCCTTTATCCTCTAGTCACTTTGGTCACAGCTGTGCCATTGAGCCTGTCACATAGCGCTCAGATATTCATTGGGCCTCACACAATCCAAAAGTGTCCAGTGTCCACAAGTGTCTGCAGAAATTCAAAATCTCCCTTATCCTCTAGTCACTTTGGTCACAGCTGTGCCATCAAGCCTGTGACATAGCGCTCAGATATCAGTGGGCCTCACACAATCCAAAAGTGTCCAGTGTCCACAAGTGTGTGCAGAAATTCAAAATCTCCCTTATCCTCTAGTCACTTTGGTCACAGCTGTGCCATCGAGCCTGTCACATAGCGCTCAGATATTCATTGGGCCTCACACAATCCAAAAGTGTCCAGTGTCCACAAGTGTCTGCAGAAATTCAAAATCTCCTTTATCCTCTCGTCACTTTTGTCACAGCTGTGCCATCGAGCCTGTCACATAGCGCTCAGATATCAGTGGCCCTCACACAATCCAAAAGTGTCCAGTGTCCACAAGTGTCTGCAGAAATTCAAAATCTCCCTTATCCTCTCGTCACTTTTGTCACAGCTGTGCCATCGAGCCTGTCACATAGCGCTCAGATATCAGTGGGCCTCACACAATCCAAAAGTGTCCAGTGTCCACAAGTGTCTGCAGAAATTCAAAATCTCCCCTGTCCTATAGACACCTTGTACCTTGTTTTACATTACTATATAGTTTGTTGGATTTTGTCTACATTTCTACCAAAAATGAGGAAGGCTGGTGGAAGAGGCCGTGGAATTGGGCGGGGGTTGACAGCTGGTAATGATGGTGTTGGTGGTGGATCTGATGGTAGTGGCAAGAGCAAAATAGGACCGAATGCAGGAGGTGTTGAGCCTGCGTCATCGTCTGGCTACATAAGGCCTCGAATGCTTAGTTTTCTAGGAGTTGGCAAACCGCTTTTAAAGCCAGAGTGTCACGTCGCAGCCAGACTCAGGGCCTGCTGTTCCGGCGTCGGCCACTAGGAGGCGCCGGACGTCACTGCCAGACTCAGGGCCTGCAGTTCTGGTCTCGGCCACTCGGGGGCGCCGGACCGTCACGTCGCCGTCGGACTCAGGGACGGCTATTCCTGCCTCAGCCACTAGGAGGCGCCGTGGTTCGCTCCAGGGTGAGGGTGGTGGCAGAGAGGGGGCTCCTGCGCAGGCATCTGGTGGGCGCAGGCTCCGCCCCTCAGTCAGTCATGTAGGGCTTACTGCATGTCCATCTGGCCTGGTCCGGGGGCGGTCCTGGTTACATCATCGGGCCGGGAACCTGTGAGGGAGGACCTGATCCCTCAAATACCTGGGGACTGGTCTTGCAAGCCGCCGGATATATTCTTGGTTCCCCTGCGTGTTACTGTGTGAATTGCTATAGTGTATACTCTGACCTCAGCCTGGATTCTTGGCCATTCTATTGCCTGCCGTTTTTGTACCTCCGCCTCTCTTCCGACTTTTTGACGCTGACCTTTGCTTGGATTCCTGACTCTCCTTCTGCCTGCTGATTCTGTACCTCGCTGCCCTCCTGGTTTTTCTGACCCTGGCCTGGACTTTTGACTCTCCTTCTGTCTGCTGATTTTGTGCCTCTGCGGCGCCCTGGTCTCAGACTCCTGCATCCTGACCTTGATTACGGGTTTTAGTTTTGACCCCTTGGTGGCCGTCCTGCTCTGGTCCACTGCTAATCTAGACAGCTACCTCCTGGGCCTTGCTACAATTCCAGATCCCTGTATAGGGGTTAAGGGTCTCGGGGTTACTCGGGGTGCTGTCCCTACTGCAGCCCAGATTCGCAGACGGCCGTCACATTATATCCGGCCAAAAAAGAACTGCTTTTTGTGTATATTTCCATCATATATAAAAGCAGTCTCCTGATTTTTTTTTTTTCCCCTGAGCTGATTACCTGGCCTACACCTGCTCCAGTGCACAGTCTGAAGGAATACTCCCATCTTCCTATACCATCATGCTGCAGCCTGGAGGCTTCAAGGGAAATGCTGAGCGTCAGAAATCCACATTCCTGGGACGTCTGCCTCTGGGCAGCTCTGGTCGTGCTATCCCAGAGGCTCAGGTATTGCCCGCAAATGCGGCTAAACTTTTGTTACCCGTTTCTCTCTTATTTTCAAAGAAATCTTTGTGTGTGAAGGCATATGTGGATTGTGGTTCCGCAGGCAACTTCATAGATTTTTTGCTTGCAAGGAAACTTGGTGTACCTCTTTTAAGGCTTAATGCCCCTATTCAAACCACGGCGATTAATGGTACATCCATTATCCAGGGTGGAGTGGAATTTGTTACTACAGAGATTGTTATGTCAGTGGGGGCATTACACACAGAACATATGTCATTTTTTGTTATTCACAATTTATCACATGCAGTTGTGTTAGGTATGCCATGGTTGCGCCAGCATAATCCTATTATTGACTGGCACCAAGGGGATATCGTGCGCTGGAGTCCACAGTGTCAGAATCACTGTATGTCGCTGTCAGTGAACCAAATTAAAATTAAAACACCCTTTATACCATACGCATTCAGGGACTATGAGGACGTCTTTTCCATAGTGGAGTCTGAGAAATTACCGCCTCATAGAGAGTATGACTGTCCTATAGACTTGGTTCCAAGTGCTCGTCTCCCTAAGAGGAGAATATTTAACCTCTCTGGTCCTGAGCGTATAGCCATGAAGGACTACATAGCGGACAGCTTGCAAAAAGGTTTTATTAAACCCTCCACTTCACCTGTAGGGGCTGGGTTTTTCTTTGTAGAAAAAAAAGATGGTGGACTCAGACCGTGTATTGATTATCGGGAGCTGAACGCGATTACTGTGAAAAATCAGTATCCGCTTCCACTCATCCCTGATCTGTTTAATCAGCTACTAGGAGCCCGTTGGTTCACTAAGCTTGATCTCCGGGGGGCTTACAATTTGGTTCGCATAAGAAATGGGGATGAGTGGAAAACAGCCTTTAACACACCTCTTGTTCATTTTGAGTACCTTGTGATGCCGTTTGGATTGAGTAACGCGCCCGCCGTGTTCCAACACTTTGTGAATGATATATTCAGGGATATTTGTGGGGTATATGTAGTGGTTTATTTGGATGACATCCTGATTTACTCCGCTGATGTTCTTACACACGTGCAACATGTCCGTTCTGTACTCCAGAGACTTAGAGAACATTCTCTATACGCCAAGTTGGAGAAATGTGTTTTTATGGCTGAGGAGGTACAATTTTTGGGGTACATGATTTCTGCTAAGGGGTTTCGCATGGATCCTGCCAAGATCCGACCCATTAGAGAATGGGTACAACCGAAAACTCTAAAAGCGCTGCAGCGATTCTTGGGATTTACTAATTACTACCGTAAATTCATCAAAGGCTTCTCTGAGATCGCCAAACCGCTCACGGATCTGACCTGGAAGGGGGCTGACATGGTTAATTGGAAGCCAGAGGCACTTCTGGCATTTTCTGTTTTAAAGGAGTGTTTTTCTGCCAACCCAATATTAATTCAGCCTGATCTAGATCGCCCCTTTGTGGTAGAGGTTGATGCCTCTGAGGTTGGGGTAGGTGCAGTGCTTTCCCAAGGCACTGCCTCTCTCACTCAACTCCGTCCATGTGCCTTCTTTTCCCGAAAATTCTCCCCTACTGAGAAAAATTATGATATAGGGAATCGGGAATTGTTGGCCATAAAGTGGGCCTTCGAAGAATGGCGCCACTTTCTCGAAGGTGCTAAACACAAGGTTACCGTGATCACAGATCACAAGAACCTGACCTACTTGGAGTCAGCTAAAAGACTGAATCCTAGGCAGGCCAGGTGGGCCTTATTCTTCTCAAGGTTTAACTTTGTGATCACGTTTCGTCCAGGGACGAAAAATGTAAGGGCTGATGCCCTCTCTCGAAGTTTCTGCCCCTCACAGGCTGAGGACTCGGAACCAGTCCCAATACTGGCCAATGGGATCGTCGTGTCGGCCGTGTCTCTGGACCTTCTGGAGGAGATCCGTAGATCCTCAGAACAAGTCCCGGACACGACGTCCCCCCAGAAATTGTTCGTTCCGGCCCCGTTGCGTCTACAAGTTATGAAAGAGTCGCATGACTCTGACCTGGCAGGCCATGCTGGTGTTAATAATACAGCCAGACTAGTGACCAGGAATTTTTGGTGGCCGACAGTGGTTAAGGACTGCAAGGATTACGTACTGGCTTGCGAAACTTGTGCTCGTGCTAAGTCCCCCCATAATCGGCCTGCCGGCTGGCTCCAGTCCTTGCCTGCCCCAGAGAGTCCATGGACCCACATCTCCATTGACTTCATTACTGACCTGCCACCCTCAGAAGGGAAGACATGTATCTGGGTGGTGGTAGACAGGTTCAGTAAGCAGTGCCATTTTGTTCCCCTGTCTGGACTACCTAATGCAGAAACGCTGAGTAAATTGTTCGTCATTCATGTAATACGACTGCATGGCGCCCCGGTGAATATCGTGTCCGACCGAGGAACCCAGTTCGTTTCTAAATTCTGGAGGGCGTTCTGCAAATGGATTGGCGTTGAATTATCCTTCTCCTCTGCTTACCACCCTGAGACCAATGGTCAAACTGAGCGCACTAACCAGGGCCTAGAGCAGTATCTCCGCTGTTATGTTTCGGAACATCAATCTGATTGGGTGGAACATCTCCCATTAGCCGAATTCACCCTAAATAACCAATGCCAAGAATCCATCAAAACCACCCCGTTCTTCTGTAATCTTGGTTTACACCCACGTTTTGGTTCATTTTCGGCTAAGATGTCGGACCTCCCGGGGGTAGAGAAATCCATACATCACTTAAGGACCATCTGGTCAGAGGTGAACTCAAACTTGAAAGGCTCCCAAGTCAGACAGGCTTTGGCGGCAAATAAACGGCGGTCCAAGGGGCCGCACCTGGGAGTTGGGGACAAAGTTTGGCTGTCTACCAAGAACATTAAACTTAAGGTACCGTCTGCCAAACTGGGCCCCAGATTTATTGGTCCCTATGAGATTTTGGAGGTAATTAACCCGGTAGCCTTTCGCTTAAAGCTCCCTCAGTCCTTCAAAATACCCAACGTTTTCCACAAATCCCTCCTAAAAACGTACCGCTCCCCAATTCAACCTGTCCAGTCCCCTCCTCCTCCAGTGTTGGTCAAGGGTACCTTGGAGTACGAAGTCCAAGGTATCCTTGATTCCCGTTTAGTGAGAGGGTCCGTGCAATACTTAGTGCATTGGAAGGGCTACGGCCCAGAGGAGAGGTCCTGGGTCCCCGCTGGTGACATCCATGCCAAGGGGTTAATTAGAAGATTTCACCTCCTTCACCCTGACAAACCGGGTTTTGAGGGTCCGGAGGCCCCTCTTAGAAGGGGGGGTACTGTCACGTCGCAGCCAGACTCAGGGCCTGCTGTTCCGGCGTCGGCCACTAGGAGGCGCCGGACGTCACTGCCAGACTCAGGGCCTGCAGTTCCGGTCTCGGCCACTCGGGGGCACCGGACCGTCACGTCGCCGTCGGACTCAGGGACGGCTATTCCTGCCTCAGCCACTAGGAGGCGCCGTGGTTCGCTCCAGGGTGAGGGTGGTGGCAGAGAGGGGGCTCCTGCGCAGGCATCTGGTGGGCGCAGGCTCCGCCCCTCAGTCAGTCATGTAGGGCTTACTGCATGTCCATCTGGCCTGGTCCGGGGGCGGTCCTGGTTACATCATCGGGCCGGGAACCTGTGAGGGAGGACCTGATCCCTCAAATACCTGGGGACTGGTCTTGCAAGCCGCCGGATATATTCTTGGTTCCCCTGCGTGTTACTGTGTGAATTGCTATAGTGTATACTCTGACCTCAGCCTGGATTCTTGACCATTCTATTGCCTGCCGTTTTTGTACCTCCGCCTCTCTTCCGACTTTTTGACGCTGACCTTTGCTTGGATTCCTGACTCTCCTTCTGCCTGCTGATTCTGTACCTCGCTGCCCTCCTGGTTTTTCTGACCCTGGCCTGGACTTTTGACTCTCCTTCTGTCTGCTGATTTCGTGCCTCTGCGGCGCCCTGGTCTCAGACTCCTGCATCCTGACCTTGATTACGGGTTTTAGTTTTGACCCCTTGGTGGCCGTCCTGCTCTGGTCCACTGCTAATCTAGACAGCTACCTCCTGGGCCTTGCTACAATTCCAGATCCCTGTATAGGGGTTAAGGGTCTCGGGGTTACTCGGGGTGCTGTCCCCACTGCAGCCCAGATTCGCAGACGGCCGTCACACAGAGCATCAGGAAAAAGTTTTGTCTTACATTGCTGACTCAGCCTCCAGCTCTATCGCCTCCTCTTCTTCAGTTGTAAAAAGTAAAAGCACTGAGTCGTCATTGGAGGCTCATGTTCATGAACCACACCTTTCCTTGTGTCCTTCACCCCAACCAAGATTGAAGGAAGACGCAGTCCATACTACTGATTACTCCATGGAGCTGTTTTCACATACCATGCCTGGATTATCAAGTCAAATGGTGAATTACCCAGGCCAAGATGAATCTGACATGGAGTGCACTGATGCACAGCCGCTGATGGATGATTCTGCTGGTACATTCACTCAGAGCACTACATTGTCCTCGCAATGTACAGAGCCAGATTCTGACCCTGATGAGACTCAGGTGCCCCTTCCCGCACACTATACCACCATACACGGTGACACAGAGGAAGGTGCACATGACATAGAAGAGGAGGTGATGGATGACCCAGTTGTTGACCCAGATTGGCATCCATTGGGGGAAGAGGGTGCTGCTTCCAATAGCTCAGATGAGGAGCATCCACAGCAGACATCGACATCGCAACAGCTGTTATCTGGCAGGCCCGGAGCACTCCAAAGACAGGTTCCAAACATCAAAAGAGTTGCTGGACAGCTTGTCCAGAGGGTCAAAAGATCACAGCGTGCTAGGCCGCAAAATGTCTGCCAAAGTAGGAAGAGTGCAGTGTGGCACTTTTTTGACCAAAATCCTCATGATCAGGCCAAGGTTATCTGTAAGAAGTGCGCAAAGACCTTTAGCCGAGGGAAAAATCTGAAAAATTTGAATACCAGTTGCATGCTTAGACATTTAACCAGCATGCCCTTGCAAGCGTGGACACAACACCAAACCTCAAGTGCCACATGTGCAACTGATCACAACGAAGGTAGTCAGCAACGCTACATTGTTTCCCCCACTGTAAGCCCACCGGTTAGCACAGCAGCAAATGTTGAGGTGTCGTTGCAAGGCCACAGCAGTCAGGGAATCCCACTGTTATATCAATGAAAGACTGATTCTAGGCCATCAGAAAGAACACCAACTCCATCACCATCATCAACCCTCTCTCAGTCTGCCCTGTCCACCGCTACTTCCACCATATGCAGCTCTCAAGTCCAGCTCACCCTCCCAGACACTATGAGTAGGTCAAGAAAGTACTCAGTCTCTCATCCGCGTACACTGGGTTTGAACGCCCACATTGCCAAACTAATCTCGTTTGAGATGATGCCCTTTCGGTTGGTGGAAAGCACAGCGTTCCGCGAACTCATGGCCTATGCAGTACCACGCTATGACCTACCCAGTCGCCACTTCTTCTCTCGCAAAGCCATCCCAGCCCTCCACCATCATGTGAAAGACCGCATTGTCCATGCACTCAAGCAGTCAGTGAGCGGAAAGGTGCACCTCACAACTGATGCATGGTCCAGTCGGCATGGCCAGGGCCGTTACGTGTCCATCACTGCGCACTGGGTTAATGTGGTGGATGCAGGGTCCACAGGGGACAGCAGTGTTGGGACAGTGCTGCCTAGCCCATGGTATAGGAAACAGTTGGCTGTAGGCGTTCGACCCTCCTCCTCCTCCTCCTCCTCCAGAAGCGAAAGCTCGTCCACAGAGCGCAGTCGTACGAGCACTCCATCTGCAGCTGCCACTGTTGCACACGATGTGTCCCCCTATTGAGCAGCTAGTGGAAAGCGTCAGCAGGCTGTGTTGCAGATGATGTGTTTGGGCAACAGACACACCGCCGAGGTGCTGGCCGAGTACTTGAAGCGACAAACTGAGCCATGGCTGGGCAGTGTACATCTTGAGGCAGGCAAGGTAGTTAGTGATAACGGCCGTAATTTTGTGGCAGCCATAGCCCTTTCAAAACTCAGCCATATACCTTGCTTGGCTCACACCTTGAACCTGGTGGTGCAGTGCTTCCTCAAAAATTATCCGGAGTTAACAGCCCTGCTCCAGAAGGTGCGAAGACTGTGCGCGCACATCCGCCGGTCGCCTGTACACTCCGTTCGTATGCAGAAGCTGCAGCGATTGCTCCACCTTCCCAACCACCGCCTCATTATCGACATTGCAACAAGGTGGAACTCCACCCTGCACATGGTGGAGCGGCTGTGCGAGCAGAGGCAGGCCATAATGCATTTGTGGGAGGATACACGGCCAGGCACTTTGAGAGCAGACATGGAGTTGACAGGTGTGCAGTGGTCGAAGCTGAAAGACCTCTGTAAAGTCCTTCAGTGTTTTGAGGAATGCACACGGCTGGTAAGCACAGACGACTCCATCCTAAGCATGAGCATCCCACTTATGCGTCTGCTCATGCAAACTTTGACGTACCTTAAGGAGCAGGCGTCTGCAGCCAATGTTGATGAGGAGGAAGAGGAGGAGGGAATCCTTGATGACATTCAGCCATTGTCTGCTCAGGGACCTCTCCTGGACGAGGTGGAGGAAGAAGAGGAGGAGGAGGATGATGATGGGGATGATTACTTAGGGGAGGAGGATGCATCTCGTGGGGCAAGTGAAAATGTTGGCGTGGCAAGGTCTGGTACAGGGTTTGTGCGTGACTGGAGGGATGTGGATTTGCCAGAAAGTGCTCCTCCAACCAGCACTCGCAGTGCATCATTGACACCGGGAACATTGGCCCACATGTCAGATTATGCCTTGCAGATCCTAAAAAGGGACCCCCGCATTGCCAAAATGATGAACGATGACGACTACTGGTTGGCCAGCATCCTGGATCCACGCTATAAAGGCAAATTACAAAACATCATGCCACAGGAGAACCTTGACCTAATATTGGCTAATAAACAAGCAACTCTGGTAAATCGGTTGCTTGAGGCATTCCCAGCACACAGCAGCGGTGATGGTTCTCACACGAGCCGTACGGGCCGGGGGCAGCTTGGCAGAGGTGTTCGTGGTGCACACAGCAGAAGTGGCGTTGGAGACAGGGGTTTCATGACAATGTTGTGGACTGATTTATCAAATACCGCTCACACAACTGGTAATACTGCATCGATGGAAAGTGACAGGAGACAGCAGTTGTCAACTATGGTTGCAAACTACTTTTCCTCCCATATCGATGTTCTCCCACACAGGTCATTCCCCTTTGACTATTGGGCCGCTAAACTGGACACCTGGCCTGAATTGGCACAATATGCCTTACAGGAGCTCGCTTGCCCAGCTACAAGTGTGCTATCGGAAAGAGTCTTCAGTGCAGCTGGATCAATCCTGACATAAAAAAGGACCCGTCTGTCAACCCAAAATGTGGATGATCTAACCTTCATTAAAATGAACCACGCATGGGTTTCCAAGGATTTTGTCCCACCTTCCCCTGATGACACATAGGGTGACAGAAAAATGGCTTGCTTTGGTCCACCTCTTCCTGGGACTTCACCTATTTCGTCTTTTGCATCAGCTGAATGTCCAACATCAACATATGCCACTTTCTAAAACTCCCTAACTGTGCTGCCTCCCCCCCCCCCCATGGCCGGGGTCACCACCTAGCGCACGACACCGTGTGTGTGCCGTTGCCCTGGACAGGTGGGTAGGCCGACTCTTGGGTGCGGGCACTGGCACAGGGTCCCTCATAGTGCAATCAAGTGTCTCTGACGGTGGTGGTGCACACCCGCCGTCAGACACACCGCCGTACTATGAGGGGCCCCGTGCCAGTACCGATGCCCACGAGTGGGCCCACCTTGCTTGGGCCGGGCCCCAGCATTTGCAATCTTTACCTCTCCCTGCTCCTCCGCTGTGTAATCTGGGCCGTCAAATCCATACTGTGCCTGACACCGTCTGAGCCTGCCTCCTGATGTATAGACATATATTTTGAATGTGTACGCTATCCATACATGTTATCCGGGGATACGGTACCCTTTCTAACCTTTGTGCAATCACGTGCAATCCATACTGGGCCTAACACCGTCTGAGCCTGCCTCCTGATGTAAAGACATATATTTTGAATGTGTACGCTATCCATACATGTTATCCGGGGATACGGTACCCTTTCTAACCTTTGTGCAATCCTTACTGGGCGTGAGAACGGCTGGCGAGCTGTTAAGCAAGCTACAGCACCTGTGGTTTGCACACGTAAGTTTTTCATTTTTTCAGGAATGACGGTTAGGCCTAATTCCGGAACTGCGGTTGACCTGCACTTACTGGGAAATCATTGTTCGCGGGTAATAATTGTCATCAGTGATCCCCATCACTAACGTTGTTCAGCGGGTTATCTGCACCTGTAAGCGACAAACGCTGGCCTTTTCAGTGTAGCGCACATGCAGCCACGGACATGTAATGGCATGACACACCAGTTATTGGCCAATCTCATGTGCCAGAGCCTCACGTGTCCCTCTAGTAAGCCGGACTCGAACCGCGGGGCATGACGGAGTCTCGTTCGTTAACGGAATTAAGCTTGCAATGTGTGCATCTGTTCTGTAGCTGGCATGGTTGAGGTTTCCCAGGTGGAGTCGAATTTAACCGTAGGCTCCACTCCTGGTGGTGCCCTTCTGGACATTCCTTTAAGGTTCAGCTTTGCAACCATACTGCCCAGGTAAAACAAACACTTTGCCTTCATGAACGCTGTTTGGAGGGTCATGACTCGTGGGAATAACGCCGCCCAATCAGTTAACCTGCTAGAGAGATCGTTCGTTGCTCCCAAGCATGACATCACACTCCCTAGGAAGAAGGTAATGCCACTGTGGCGACCGTACTCCTGGGGGCGACACAAGTGCACTGATGCCCAGCCACTGCTCGATGAATCTGCTGGTACATTGACCCAGACCACTACATTCCCCTCGCACGCTACACGGCCTGAATCTGACCCTGATGAAACTCAGGTTACCCTTCCCATATACAGTTCCATCTTACACGGTGACAAAGAGGAAGCTGCAGATGAAAGTGCCGTCGCCAACGAGTGGCCCCCCCCCGCTTGCTCAGGATCACAGCACTTGCAAAGTTGAAATACTGTGCAGTGAGATGGAAGATGGGGACGACGAGGAGTCCAGACAAGTACAGGGATTCCCTAGCGAGGAGACTTATTTGATTGTTTTCAATGTTGGGACAGCAATTTTTGGGGAGCACTATACTCTGGAGAATGATAGATGGGGCCCACCATACACTGGAACATTCCAAAAGTGGACATCAGACACTGGAGCAGCATTTACAGGGCCCATTAAACACTAGAGCATTAGAAATGGGGCCCATTATGTTTGGAGCATTATTTGGGCCCATAAGACAGTGGAGCTTCATCCATGGGGACCAACATATACTGTAGCATTATGTGGAGCTCATCATATACTGTTTCAAACATTATATTGGACCAATGATTTTGTATGGAGAAATAGATGGGCCTCGTCATGAGATGTAAAAAGTGAAGTATTTTTCATTGTACTATACCGCTATTTCTCTGCCGTATCGGAGCATGATGAGTTGTGGTATGTGTTAAAGGGGCGCTCTTTCGCCCAGGGCACATGAAAACCTGGAGCCAGCCCTACCCCCCCACAACTTTAGCCAAATAACCCCCATTTTTCAGTGCGTAACTTGTATTATGAAGTTAATTAAGGTTGACAAGCTTAAGTAAGAAGAATTGATGCTTTTGGCATTCAAATGGGCACTGTAGGTGTGTTTCCTGTCCTCCTCTCACTGCCGACTTTTATTCCCCATTGACTTACATTGGGTTTCGTGTTTCGGGACGACCCCGACTTTTCCCTATAATCGGACGATCTTGCTCGACCCGACTTTTGGAAAAGTCTGGTTTCACGAAACGAAACGCGACCCTAAAAAACCAAAAGTCGCTCAACTCTAGTCACAGCCATAAACGTTACATTTGGAGAGAGGTCAACAAGGCCTATGATGAAAGGCACACCATTCCTAGTGTAAAGCACGGAGGTGGAGCACTGATGTTTTGGGGATGTGTGAGTTACAAACTTGGTCAAAGTTGGTCAAACGTGGTCAAAGTTGAAGGAAAGATGAATGAAGCACGTTATCAGCAACTACTGGAGGCAAATTTGCAATCATCAGCCCAAAAGCTGCGCATGGGACGTACTTGGATGTTCCGACATGACAACGATCCAAAACTCAAGGCCAAGTCGACTTGTCATTGGCTACAGCAGAACAAAGTGAAGGTTCTAGAGTGGCCATCTCAGTCTCCTGATCATTGAGCCACTCTGGGGAGATCTCAAGCGTGCAGTTCATGCTAGACAGCCCAGGAATTTACAGGAACTGAAAGCTTTTTGCCAAGAAGAGTGGGCAGCTTCTCCATCTCAGAAAATAAAGAACCTCATCCACAACTACCACAAAAGACTTCTAGCTGTCATTGATGTTAGAGGGGGCAATACACGTTATTAAGAAATGGGGTATGTAAACTTTTGATCAGGGTCATTTGGATGTTTTGGGTTGTCATTATGATTTATAAAGAGAAAACTTAGTAGTTTGACAATAACTGGCTTCACCCAACCACTAACCATGAGTGGAGAAAAAGTTTTGGTGTTATCATTCATATTTTCTGAAAAAAGGCCAAGAAAGCAAAAATTCCGCCTGGGTATGTAAACTTTTGAGCACAACTGTATGTCAGTAATCATAATTATGTCTGCTGTGCTTTGGAAACTTGTACTCTTTCTTCAGTATGATCAGGGCTGTCATTACATCTCATACAGGTGTAACCTGCCTGTCCTGGACTATTTCTGTGTGAGATGAAATGATAGCCTTGATCTCACTGCAGAGCGAGTACAACTTGAGTTGAACAGATATAAGTGTGATTATAATACTGACACTCTCTGAACAGTGCGGAGGAGGGGAAGTAAAGCAGAAGTGACAGTGCTATGAAACGAGGAGAGCTGAATGGTTTTTAATGTGACATAGCTAAACTCGGCTGTGCTGCCCTTTCCTTCAGAGGGACCTTCCTGAAAGGTGTGATCTGTTGTTTCTAATCATGAAAGAGGTTAGACCAGCAGATCAAGTTGTCTGTCATATATCTTGTACACTGAGAAAGCTGCTCTATACTATGTTTTCTTCTTTTCTTTGTGTCTTCCTGTTTCCTTGCATGATTGAACAGCATCATACAGGGGAATAAAGTACACACCCCAGTGAGAACAGTCTCATAACACCTACTACTTGGACTTAAAAAAAAGTTATTAGGTGTCAAAACTTTGCAAAAAAAAGTTTTATTCTACCCAGAAGACACTTTTACGTTGTGTGTCCAGTTCAACATGAAAAATTTGGTGACGGTTCCCAAGAGAAGGTAGTGCAAAACCTGCAGGTCTGTGTGAATTTTGCATTATGCCAAGTTGCAAACTCAGCTCCGCTACATCTGTAAACATAATATTGACATAAAACTTATTTGCTTTTACTGACTGGATACATAATTCACTATGGGAAATTAATATTCCCGGAACAGACGCTGGAGGCAATGTATCTCTCTAGTTGAAGGATCCTAAGCTGCACCTTCACTTCTGAGCTCTGCTTTATATGCAGGAGTAAGAACGGCGCACGTCGACCCAGATAAAATATCATACCGGGAACAGGCTGAACATATGGTCTCCCTAGTGTGCATGGAACTTGGATTCTCAGCCAGTAAAGTAATATTACTCTTCAGTTTTCCGAGTATGTAATATTTATCAAAATGCTACAGATTCTGTGATTTCATTGGTTACATAAAGCTTCTCTCAGTGAGTAGTAAATACAATGTATCAGTACTGCCCACAGCAACCAATCAGAGCTCAGTTTTCATTATTCACCTTTTTCCCACCATCTGACCAATGTCCAATTTGTTGTTTATCCTCTAGACCGGGTCATTTTTCCTCTTTGCGCTTTCGATTTTACTTCCCTTTTTTGTAAGAGCCATAACTTTTTTTTTTTTTTTTTTTATTAACATAGAAGTATAAGGGCTTTTTTTTCTTGGACAAGTTATAGTTTTGAATGACACCCTTCTTTTTTCCCTTTCAATTTACTATATTTTTTTCTGGTGAACTCAGTTTTATTGATACCTATTTGAGGTTAATATCACATTTTGATTACTTTTTATTGTATTTTTCATGGAGGTTTCTGGTCTGAAAAAGCACAGTTCTGGTGTTTCAAATTTTCTCCCTTTACAATGATTACCATCAGAGCCACCAGCAGCGCATTACTACCCTTACTGCGGTATGTCCTCCCTTTTTTTTTTTCCTGCTCACCAAACCCCAGGGTATAATAAAGTATTGTGTGCCGGTATGCCGCCATTGACAGTGCACAGCTCAGTCCAGGGAGCTTTCCTGGTGCTCGATGGAAGCATCGTTTGCCTTTCCTGTGACGTGCTGGTGGCTGCGCCTACAGTGAGGGAGGGCAAATGATGATAAATTGAGGGTAGGTGTGGGAGAGAGAGAGGACATAACATAATTAATTGGAATGGATGGGGGTATGTAAATATAATGAATTGGGGGAGCAGGAGGTATATAGTGGGGGCGTTAATTATGCAGGAGTGTGACTGGTAACGAATTGAAGGAAAGAGTACAGGTGCTAATTAATTTATGAATTTGTTAGGTGGGGAAAGTTTCTATTTATAGTTGGTGGGGTGCACTGGTGGATTGCAATTTATATTTGTAATGGTGGGTTGCATAATAGCTAATTATATATTAATGGTGGGTGCGCGTCTGTATTCAGCTGCACAGTGTAAAAGTTGGGGAAAAAGTGGGGTATGTGCTCCGGAAGTGGTGCTGAAGATAACAGTGTTATTTTATGCTGAAAGAAGTGATGGCATTCTGCGCTGGATGAAGAAGAAAAGTGAAGATGAAGGACTTCAACTAGAAACACAACTGGTGAGTCAGGGTGTTACCTGTACACTAACACTATATACTTTATGCAGAATTCCTGTGTATAATGTCACTGGTGATACCTGTATTACCTGTACACTGACACTATATGCAGAGCTTCTGTGTATAATGTCACTGGTGATCACTGTATTATTACCTGTACACTAATACTATATACAGAATTCCTGTGTATAATGTCACTAGTGCTACCTGTATTACCTGTACACTATACACTATATACAGAGCTCCTGTGTATAATGTCACTGGTGATCACTGTATTACCTGTACACTATACAGTATATACAGAGCTCCTGTGTATAATGTCACTGGTGATCGCTGCATTACCTGTACACTGACACTATATACAGAGCTCCTGTGTATAATGTCACTGGTGATCACTGTATTACCTGTACACTGACACTATATACAGAGCCCCTGTGCATAATGTCACTGGTGATCACTGTATTACCTGTACACTGACACTATATACAGAGTTCCTGTGTATAATGTCAGGGGTGATCATTGTATTACCTGTACACTGACACTATATACAGAGCTCCTAAACAAGAGAAAAGGACTATGCATAAATGTGGGATCACCACGCCAAATACCAATTGTTTATAAAAATATATTTTTTATTGTAGAATACACAAAAAGCAGCAAAGAAGCAGCAACAGACACCACACATAAACAATTAAAATGATCTGATCAAATTGTAAACCGCTGGCTGGAAAATGTAAAGGCACCAATATGAGTCAATAACATTCAAAATACCATACCATATAATACAGACGATGTGATGGGGACAAAAGAATCACAGATGACTGGACAATTCAATAAGGTCCTGTATCAACATATAAAGTGCATAACATATACCAAAAAGTAACATTCAATACTTCCTAAGAGAAGCCCTGCAAGGCATAGAAAATAACTAATATTGCGCAAGAGTCACTGGAAAGGCTGTGAGGTCATATCCGCCTCCATGATTCCTCCTGCACGCCGTCAGCCGCCACTGGTATGGATCTATTTGTGATTTCTCTGATTTAAATAAGCGGCGCTCTGAGGCTGCATTAGCACTCGCCTTGAGAAAGACACCAAGCGGTGTCGGGACGCGTGGGTCCGTGTATCCCGCGGTGGCTGCTGGCACTATATACAGACGTTGGGGCGACCTTTGACTGGACTTACTGACTGGTGTGTCGTTGGGTGATGTATCTTACTCCTGTTTGGGGTCTCCATTTGCCATTTATTACTAGCTCCTTTTCTTTTTGGCAGCTTCAGTGACTTCTTGGGCTACTGACTTCATCCCATGGGGAGTTTTTCATTTATGCTCTCTATATTAGTTATTTTCTATGCCTTGCAGGGCTTCTCTTAGGAAGTATTGAATGTTACTTTTTGGTATATGTTATGCACTTTATATGTTGATACAGGACCTTATTGAATTGTCCAGTCATCTGTGATTCTTTTGTCCCCATCACATCGTCTGTATTATATGGTATGGTATTTTGAATGTTATTGACTCATATTGGTGCCTTTACATTTTCCAGCCAGCGGTTTACATTTTGATCAGATCATTTTAATTGTTTTTATGTGTGGTGTCTGTTGCTGCTTCTTTGCTGCTTTTTGTGTATTCTACAATAAAAAATATATTTTTATAAACAATTGGTATTTGGCGTGGTGATCCCACATTTATGCATAGTCCTTTTCTCTTGTTTACTTACTCAGTCTATTTTGCATGTGGTGATCCCTGCATGAGTATTTATCTGGTTGGTGCCCGCTCATCTGTTTTTTATATACAGAGCTCCTGTGTATAATGTCACTGGTGATCCCTGTATTACCTGTACACTGACACTATATACAGAGCTACTGTGTATAATGTCACTGGTGATCACTGTATTACCTGTACAATTACACTATATACAGAGCTCCTGTGTATAGTGTCACTGGTGATCACTGTATTACCTGTACACTGACACTATATACAGAGCTCCTGTGTATAATGTAACTGGTGATCCCTGTATTACATGTACACTAATACTATATACTTTATACAGAATTCCTGTGTATAATGTCACTAGTGCTACCTGTTTTATCTGTACACTATATACAGAGCTCCTGTGTATAATGTCACTGGTGATCCCTGTATTACCTGCACACTATACACTATATACAGAGCTCCTGTGTATAATGTCACTGGTGATTCCTGTACTACCTGCACACTATACACTATATACAGAGCTCCTGTGTATAATGTCACTGGTGATTCCTGTACTACCTGTACCCTGACACTATATACAGATCTCCTGTGTATAATGTAACTGGTGATCACTGTATTACCTGTACATTATACACTATGTACAGAGCTCCTGTGTATAATGTCACTGGTGATCCCTGTATTACCTGTACACTGACACTATATACAGAGCTCCTGTGTATAATGTCACTGGTGATCACTGTATTACCTGTACACTGACACTATATACAGATCTCTATCACTATCTATCTATATCTATTATCTATCATCTATTAGCTATATTATCTATCTGTGAACTATCTATCATCTTTCTATTATCTATCTATTATCTATTTATCGCTATATATTATCTATTTATTATCTGTCTATCTATCTAGTTATTATCTATCTATCTGTTTATCTGTTATCTATCTATTATCTTTCTATATATTTATTATCTAAGAGATGGACAGGGAACTTCTATGGCACATCTTCTTTAAGGGGTTAATTATAGGAAAGGAATATATTCACCTAGATATTCCTGATTATGTTTGCATTTATAATTTACTAGATGGAGGCCCGATGCTTTCGCATTGGGAGGGCGGTCATGTCACGATGGGGGCAGGCTTTGCAGCGTTGAGAATCTCTCCCCCCATGTGCTCACTCACCTATCCACTCTCTCTTTCCCCATGTGCTGACTTCTCCCGTCTGTGCTCTCTTCTTTGACCTGTCTACCCCATGTGCTATCCCCCTTGTCTGCTGTCTCTCTCCTTCCTGTGCTGTGTTCTCCCCTCATCTGCTGTCCTGTTTGAGCTGTCTCCCCCCTGTGCTCTGTCTCTCTCACCCCTGTGTCTGACCGTGTAAAGAACATACCACAGCTCCTGGGCAGGGGAGGAAGCAAAAGACAATACTGACGTTACAGCAGGAGATTGCAGAGGATACATTTTGTGAGGTAAAATATTGTTTAAAAACAGTCAGTGAAATATTTTACCTCACAAAATGTATCCTCTGTGATCTCCTGCTGTAATGTCAGTATTGTCTTTTGCTTCCTCCCCTGCCCAGGAGATGTGGTATGCTCCATACACGGTCAGACACAGACAATTTTTAAAATGAACTTTTGTTCGTGGGAAAACCCCTTTAATGTGACCGGCTTCCTCTGCCTGTAGACACGTTGTGCATCTGCGGCCGGGATAATCTGAATGATTCACTGCCCCTACGCGGAATTCGCGCAGGCACAGTGTGACAGTGTTCCGCTGGTGGTACCGTGCAAGAGGCTGCATGAGTGTGAGCGTGAGTGTGAGTGTGTGAGTGTGAGTGTGAATGTGTGAGTCTGAGTGTGTGAGTCTGACTGTACAGTCATGGCCAAAAGTTTTGAGAATGACACAAATATTAATTTTTACAAAGTCTACTGCTTCATTTTTTCTAATGGCAATTTGCATATACTCCAGAATGTTATAAAGAGTGATCAGCTTAACAGCAATTACTTGCAAAGTCAATATTTGCCTAGAAAATGAACTTTATCCCCCAAAACACATTTCAACATCATTGTAGCCCTGCCTTAAAAGGACCAGCTAACATTGTTTCAGTGATTGCTCCATTAACACAGGTGTGGGTGTTGATGAGGACAGGGCTGGAGATCAATCTGTCATGATTAAGTAAGAATGACACCACTGGACACTTTAAAAGGAGGCTGGTGCTTGGCATCATTGTTTCTCTTCTGTTAACCATGGTTATCTCTAAAGAAACACGTGCAGTCATAATTGCACTGCACAAAAATGGCCTAACAGGGAAGAGTATCGCAGCTAGAAAGATTGCACCTCAGTCAACAATCTATCGCATCATCAAGAACTTCAAGGAGAGAGGTTCCCTTGTTGCCAAAAAGGCTCCAGGGCGCCCAAGAAAGACCAGCAAGCTCCAGGACCGTCTCTTAAAAGTGTTTCAGCTGCAGGATCAGGCTACCAGCAGTGCAGAGCTTGCTCAGGAATGGCAGCAGGCAGGTGTGAGTGCATCTGCACGCACTGTGAGGCGGAGACTCTTGGAGCAAGGCCTGGTCTCAAGGAGGGCAGCAAAGAAGCCACTTCTCGCCAGGAAAAACATCATGGACAGACTGATATTCTGCAAGAGGTACAGGGAGTGGACTGCTGAGGACTGTGGTGAAGTCATTTTTCTCTGATGAATCCCCTTTTCGATTGTTTGGGACATCTGGAAACCGGCTTATTCGGAGAAGACCAGGTGAGCGCTACCACCAGTCTTGTCTCATGCCAACTGTCAAGCATCCTGAAACCATTCATGTGTGGGGTTGCTTCTCAGCCAAGGGAATGGGCTCTCTCTCAGTCTTGCCTAAAAACACAGCCATGAATAAAGAATGGTACCAGAATGTCCTCCGAGAGCAACTTCTCCCAACCGTCCAAGAGCAGTTTGGCGATCAACAATGCCTTTTTCAACATGATGGAGCACCTTGCCATAAAGCAAAGTGATAACTAAATGGCTCAAGGAACAAAACATAGAGATTTTGGGACCATGGCCTGGAAACTCCCCAGATCTTAATCCCTTTGAGAACTTGTGGTCAATCATCAAGAGACGGGTGGACAAACAAAAACCTTCAAATTCAGACAAAATAAAAGCATTAATTTTGCAAGAATGGACTGCTATCAGTCAGGATTTGATCCAGAAGTTGATGGAGAGCATGCCAGGGAGAATTGCTGAGGTCCTGAAGAAGAAGGGTCAACACTGCAAATATTGACTTGCTGCATAAACTCATTCTAACTGTCAATATAACCTTTTGCTACTCATAATATGATTGCAATTATATTTCTGTATGTGATAAAAACATCTGACAAACACATAAAAACCAGAGGCCAGCAGATCATGTGAAAATATAATATTTGTGTCATTCTCTAAACTTTTGGCCATGACTGTAAGTGTGTGAGTGTGTGAGGGTGAGTGAGAGGGTGAATGTGAGTGTGACTGTGCGTGTGAGTGTGAGTGTGAGAGTGTGAGTGATTGTAAGAGTGTATGTGTGTGACTGTGAGTGTGTGACTGTGAGGCTGAGTGTGACTGTGTGAGAGTGAGTGTGTGACTGTGTGTGACTGTGAGTGTGAGAGTATGAGTGTGAGAGTATGAGTGTGAGAGTATGAGTGTGAGAGTATGAGTGTGAGAGTGTGAGTGTGAGAGTGTGAGTGTGAGAGTGTGAGCGTGAGAGTGTGAGCGTGAGAGTGTGAGCGTGAATGTGTGTGTGTGATTGTGAGAGTGAATGTGAGTATGAGGTGAGTGTGTGAAAATGTGTGAGAATGTGTGTGTGTGTGTGTGTGGTGCGTACGGCGTACAGAGTGTATGTGGTGCGACGGTGTTCCGCTGGTGGTACCGCGCAATAGGTTGGTACCACCAGCAGTTTAAATTGAGACACCCATCACTTGGGTGTCCCAATATGGCGGTCGGTGAACTTCCTCCGCTTGGAATTCTGGGATACGGTGACATCTGGCCAGAACAGGAAATGAAAACATTACAAGGCAATTATATAAATAGATTTATCTATCTATTAACTATCATCTGTTATCTATTTATTATCCATCTAACTATTATCTATCTATAATCTATCTATCTATTTATCTATCTATCTATCTATCTATCTATCTATCCGCCAAGCACGTATTCCTCTAATTTCTTCTTTTACAATTTAATTCTAAATGTTCCTCTTATTACTTGATTTAGCATATCTAATCAGATTAATTTACAAAATGTCATTTTTTCTATCCCAGCCATTCAGACTGAAAATATAAATGGACGTGAACCTGTCTCGCTGAAATCAATTAAGTGATTAGATCTGACTTTCATTTTCTACCTGATTTAGTAATTAGCTGTCCATGAAAACTGTACATGGATTGAGACATTTATGATTTAATACAGTTTTACTTTCCTGGTAAACAAGCCGGCCACATACAAAGTGTGGAAACACGGAGCACAGCTGAGCCTGAATCCTACAGACTTGTATGTTCTGTGGATCAGGGGCTGACACTGACAGCTTGGGGCCACTGTGCAAGAAATGTGTCTGGGCCCCCCTCCTTTTATGGTGACAAAACTATATATATATATATATATATATATATATATATATATATATATATATATATATATATATATATATTATATATATATAGCCACACATACTGTACACGTATATACTGTATATTACATAGTCTCCTTTATTATGTATATTGCTGTCCCTTATTATACAGTGCCCTCTCTTGCTATGTACAGTACCGCCCCTTACATATTGGATTATATAGAGCCCTGTTTTTTTATTACATACCGTCCTGTGTTGTTAGCTGTATAATGCATTGATGGCTGATGGAGCTTGGGAAAGCTTCCTTTCTAGTGGAGGAGCTGATGGACTGGTAATTTGTTCACCAGCTGCTCCATCAGCATTCATTTTATATCTAAAAAGAGAGGGGACTATGTAATAAAAGAGGGCACTGTGAATAACAAAATTAACAAGAATACACTATGTAAAAGACAACACTGTACATAACAGCAGAGGAAGCTATATAATAAGGGACGGCACCATATATAACTAGAGAGGATGGTGCATAATAAGGGATGGTGTTATACATAATAAAAGAGGAAACTATGTAACTAAGGATGGTGTTATACAGAATTAGTGAGTACACTATAACTATATACTAAGGGGCTGTGTTAGACATAATAAGCGATAATAATGTCTTTCACCACCTCCCCCTGTTCCTAAGTCCATTATAAGTCCCCCTTCCTCACATCCCAATCCCCCACACCCCTCATTGTCCTCCCCTTGCATCCCATTATTGTCCTTTCCCCCACCCCATCATTGCCCTCTTCACCACCTCTATCATTGCCTTCCTCCCAACCACTATCATTGTTTTCTCCCCTGCCACCCCATCATTACCTATTCCACCACCTCCATCATTTCCTCCTCCCCCACCACCCCCATCATTGTCTCTTCCCCCACTACTCCCATCATGGCCATTCCACCACCTCCATCATTTCCTCCTCCCCACCACGCCCATTATTTCCTTTTCCACCACCACCATCATTGCATTCTCTCCCAACACCCCATCATCATTGCTTTTTCCCTTCCACCCCATCATTGCCCTTTCCACCACCTCCATCTTTGCCTTCTCCCCTACCACTCCATCATTGCCCTCTCCATCACCCCATCATTGCCCTTTCCACCACCTCCATCATTGCCTTCTCCACTACCCTCATCATTACCTCCCCCACCTTTCCCATCAGTCTTTTCCACAACCACCATCATTCCTTACTCCCCGACCTCAATCATTGCCTTCTCCCCCACCCCCATCATTGCCCATTTCACCACTTCCATCATTTACTCCACCACCACCCCCATCATTGCCTTCTCCCCATCACCCCATCATTGCCTTCTCCCCATCACCCCATCATTGCCTTCTCCCCATCACCCCATTATTGCCTTCTCCCCATCTCCCCATCATTGCCTTCCCCATCACTCCCATTATTGCCTTCTCCCCATCACCCCCATCATTGCCTTCTCCATCATCCCATCATTGCCTTCTCCTCATCACCCCATCATTGCCTTCTCCATCACCACATCATTGCTTTCTCCCCATCACCCCATCATTGCCTCCTTCTCCATCACCCCATCATTGCCTTCTTCCCATCACCCCCATTATTGCCTTCTCATCATTGTCTTCTCCCCATCACCCCCATCATTGCCTTCTCAATCACCCCCATCATTGCCTTCTCAATCACCCCCATCATTGCCTTCTCCATCACCCCATCATTGCCTTTTCCCCATCACCCCCTTTATTGCCTTCTCCCCAGCATTGCCTCCTCTCCATCACCCCCATCATTGCCATCTCCTCCACCTACACATACACAGACACACACAGCATCATTCACCTCTCTGCACATTTCCCCGCAGCGCTACGCATGCACACACACCACCACTCATATCTGCAAACACACACAACACACGTTAATATAAAAAAACACACACACACAGCACCTCTCACCTGTCCGCACGCTCTCCCGCAGCATCACCACCTCCGGCTGCTTCCTCTCTCTGGTACAGCGGCCGATGAATGATGATGTCATCCAGCAATGTCATCCAGTGGCACTGCTGTCTGTGTTAGAGACAGGAAGCGCAGTCGCCGGGTAGGAAATAGAACAGATCCCTGCAGCTCTGCTCCGCTGCTATTTTTGCTTGTACGCAGCGGAGCTGCTGGGATCACTGCCTGCCCGCCACACATGAGGGCAATCTGGCCTGGGGCCCCCCCGGAGCCTCGGGCCTGGAGAAACAGGCCAGATTGCCCTCAGAATTAATCGCCCTGCAGGGGTCCCCTGGAGCCTCTGGGCCCGATGCAGCCACATCGGTTGACCCGGCGGTATGTCCGCCCATGCTGTGGATCCTTAAAGAAAACGTGCTGTCAAATCAGTTTCTTATATTGATAACTTCTACATATTTACTTTAAGGAGTTTGCCTACTAATAAATGCACTAGGGGAAACCAATCCTGAAGAGGTCCTGTCACAAAAAATTGTCTGTTTCGTTGCTCTTATTATATTCCTGTATTAACCCTGAATATTAAGGGGTTTTTCTTTTTGCTTGTTTATTTTTTTAAAATCAAATAAACATTCCATCAATATGGATCTTCTTATTTTTTGCTAATTTTTATGGTCATTAACATATATTCTTGTACATAGGGTCAGTATTATAGAAGTTATATCCCTGTATATAGGGGCAGTATTATAGTAGTTATATTTTTGTACATACAGTTGTGGTCAAAAGTATTGACACCCCTGCAATTCTGTCAGATAATACTCAGTTTCTTCCTGAAAATGATTGCAAACACAAATTCTTTGGTATTATTATCTTCATTTAATTTGTCTTAAATGAAAAAACACAAAAAGAATTGTCCTAAAGCCAAATTGGATATAATTCCACACCAAACATAAAAAAGAGGGTGGACAAAAGTATTGGCACTGTTCGAAAAATCATGTGATGCTTCCCTAATTTGTGTAATTAACAGCACCTGTAACTTACCTGTGGCACCTAACAGGAGTTGGCAATAACTAAATTACACTTGCAGCCAGTTGACATGGATTAAAGTTGACTCAACCTCTGTCCTGTGTCCTTGTGTGTACCACATTGAGCATGGAGAAAAGAAAGAAGACCAAAGAACTGTCTGAGGACTTGAGAAACCAAATTGTGAGGAAGCATGAGCAATCTCAAGGCTACAAGTCCATCTCCAAAGACCTGAATGTTCCTGTGTCTACTGTGCGCAGTGTCAACAAGAAGTGTAAAGCCCATGGCACTGTGGCTAACCTCCCTAGATGTGGACGGAAAAGAAAAATTGACAAGAGATTTCAATGCAAGATTGTGCGGATGTTGGATAAAGAACCTCGACTATCATCCAAACAAGTTCAAGCTGCCCTGCAGTCCGAGGGTACAACAGTGTCAACCCGTACTATCCGTCGGCTACTGAATGAAAAGGGACTGTATGGTAGGAGACCCAGGAAAACCCCACTTCTTACCCCGAGACATAAAAAAACCAGACTGGAGTTTGCCAAAACTTACCTGAAAAAGCCTAAAACGTTTTGGAAGAATGTTCTCTGGTCAGATGAGACAAAAGTAGAGCTTTTTAGGCAAAGGCATCAACATAGAGTTTACAGGAGAAAAAAAGAGGCATTCAAAGAAAAGAACACGGTCCCTACAGTCAAACATGGTGGAAGTTCCCTGATGTTTTGAGGTTGCTTTGCTGCCTCTGGCACTGGACTGCTTGACCGTGTGCATGGCATTATGAAGTCAGAAGACTACCAACAAATTTTGCAGCATAATGTAGGGTCCAGTGTGAGAAAGCTGGGTCTCCCTCAGAGGTCATTGGTTTTCCAGCAGGACAATGACCCAAAACACACTTCAAAAAGCACTAGAAAATGGTTTGAGAGAAAGCACTGGAGACTTCTAAGATGGCCAGCAATGAGTCCAGACCTGAATCCCATAGAACACCTGTGGAGAGATCTAAAAATGGCAGCTTGGAGAAGGCACACTTCAAATATCAGGGACCTGGAGCAGTTTGCCAAAGAAGAATGGTCTAAAATTCCAGCAGAGCATTGTAAGAAACTCATTGATGGTTACCGGAAGTGGTTGGTCGCAGTTATTTTGGCTAAAGGTTGTGCAACCAAGTATTAGGCTGAGGGTGCCAATACTTTTGTCTGGCCCATTTTTGGAGTTTTGTGTGAAATGATCAATTTTTTGCTTTTTGCTTCATTCTCTTTTGTGTTTTTTCATTTAAGACAAATTAAACGAAGATAATAATACCAAAGAATTTGTGTTTGCAATCATTTTCAGGAAGAAACTGAGTATTATCTGACAGAATTGCAGGGGTGTCAATACTTTTGGCCACAACTGTAGGAGCAGTATTATAATAGTTATATTCTTGTACATAGGAGCAGTATTATAGTAGCTATATATTCTTGTACACAGGGGCAGTATTATTGTAGTTATATTCTTTACACAGGGGCAGTATTATAATAGTTATATTCTTGTACATGGGGGCAGTATTATAGTAGTTATATTCTGTACATAGGGGCAGTGTTACAGTAGTTATATTCTTGTGCAGAGGGGCAGTATTATAGTAGTTATATTCCTATACACAGGGGCAGTATTATAGTAGTTATATTCTTGTACATAGTGGCAGTATTATAGTAGTTATATTCTTGTGCAAAGGACCAGTATTATAGTAGTTATATTCTTGTACATAGTGGCAGTATTATAGTAGTTAGTAGTTATATTCTTGTACATAGGGGGCAGTATTATTGTAGCTATATTCTTGTACACAGTGGCCGTATTATAGTAGCTATATTCTTGTACATAGTGGCAGTATTATAGTAGTTATATTCTTGTATATGGGGCAGTATTATAGTATATTTTTGTACATAGACAGTATTATAGTAGTTGTGTTGTTGTACATAGGGGAAGTATTATAGTGGTTATATTCTTGTACATAGGAGCAGTATTATAGCAGTTATATTCTTGTACATAGGGGAAGTATTATAGTAGTTATATTCCGGTACATAGGGGCAGTAATATAGTAGTTATATTCTTGTACATAGAAGCAGTATTATAGTGGTTATATTCTTGTACACAGGGGCAGTATTATACTAGCTATATTCTTGTACATAGTGGCAGTATTATAGTAGTTATATTCTTGTACATAAGAGCAGTATTATAGTAGTTATATTCTTGTATATTGGAGCAGTACTATAGTAGCTATATTCTTGTACATAGTGGCAGTATTATAGTAGTTATATTCTTGTACATAAGAGCAGTATTATAGTAGTTATATTCTTGTATATAGGAGCAGTATTATAGTAGTTATATTCTTGTACATAGGGGCCAGTATTACAGTAATTATATTCTTGTACATAGGGACAGTATTATAGTAGTTATATTCTTGTACATAGGGGCCAGTATTATAGTAGTTATATTCTTGTACATAGGGACAGTATTATAGTAGTTATATTCTTGTACATAGGGGGCAGTTTTATAGAAGTTATATTCTTGTATATAGGGGCAGTATTATAGTAGTTATATTCTTGTACATAGTGGCAGTATTATAGTAGTTATATCTTGTACACAGGGGCAGTATTATAGAAGTTATATTCCTGTACATAGGGGCAGTATTATAGTAGTGATATTCTTGTACATAGGAGCAGTATTATAGTAGTTATATTCTTGTACTTAGTGGCAGTATTATAGTAGTTATATTCTTGTGCAAAGGACCAGTATTATAGTAGTTATATTCTTGTACATAGTGGCAGTATTATAGTAGTTATATTCTTGTACATAGGGGGCAGTATTATTGTAGCTATATTCTTGTACACAGTGGCCGTATTATAGTAGCTATATTCTTGTACATAGTGGCAGTATTATAGTAGTTATATTCTTGTATATGGGGCAGTATTATAGTAGCTATATTTTTGTACATAGACAGTATTATAGTAGTTGTGTTGTTGTACATAGGGGAAGTATTATAGTGGTTATATTCTTGTACATAGGAGCAGTATTATAGCAGTTATATTCTTGTACATAGGGGAAGTATTATAGTAGTTATATTCCGGTACATAGGGGCAGTAATATAGTAGTTATATTCTTGCACATAGGGGACCGTATTATAGTACTTATATTCTTGTACATAGAAGCAGTATTATAGTGGTTATATTCTTGTACACAGGGGCAGTATTATACTAGCTATATTCTTGTACATAGTGGCAGTATTATAGTAGTTATATTCTTGTACATAAGAGCAGTATTATAGTAGTTATATTCTTGTATATTGGAGCAGTACTATAGTAGCTATATTCTTGTACATAGTGGCAGTATTATAGTAGTTATATTCTTGTACATAAGAGCAGTATTATAGTAGTTATATTCTTGTACATAAGAGCAGTATTATAGTAGTTATATTCTTGTATATAGGAGCAGTATTATAGTAGTTATATTCTTGTATATAGGAGCAGTATTATAGTAGTTATATTCTTGTACATAGGGGCCAGTATTACAGTAATTATATTCTTGTACATAGGGACAGTATTATAGTAGTTATATTCTTGTACATAGAGGGCAGTATTATAGTAGTTATATTCTTGTACATAGGGGGCAGTTTTATAGAAGTTATATTCTTGTATATAGGGGCAGTATTATAGTAGTTATATTCTTGTACATAGTGGCAGTATTATAGTAGTTATATCTTGTACACAGGGGCAGTATTATAGAAGTTATATTCCTGTACATAGGGGCAGTATTATAGTAGTGATATTCTTGTACATAGGAGCAGTATTATAGTAGTTATATTCTTGTACATAGTGGCAGTATTATAGTAGTTATATCTTGTACACAGGGGCAGTATTATAGTAGTTATATTCCTGTACATAGTGGCAGTATTATAATAGTTATATTCTTGCACACAGGAGCAGCATTATAATAGTTATATTCCTGTACATAGGGGCAGTATTATAGTAGTTATATTCTTGTACATAGTGGCAGTATTATAGTAGTTATATCTTGTACACAGGGGCAGTATTATAGAAGTTATATTCCTGTACATAGGGGCAGTATTATAGTAGTGATATTCTTGTACATAGGAGCAGTATTATAGTAGTTATATTCTTGTACATAGTGGCAGTATTATAGTAGTTATATCTTGTACACAGGGGCAGTATTATAGTAGTTATATTCCTGTACATAGTGGCAGTATTATAATAGTTATATTCTTGCACACAGGAGCAGCATTATAATAGTTATATTCCTGTACATAGGGGCAGTATTATAGTAGTTAAATTCCTGTACATAGGGGCAGTATTATAGTAGTTATATTCTTGTACATAGGGGCAGGATTATAGTAGTTACATTCCTGTACATAGAGGCAGTATTATAGTAGTTATATTCTTGTTTATAGGGGTAGTATTATAGTAGTTATATTCTTGCACACAGGGGCAGCATTATAGTAGTTATATTCCTGTACATAGGGGCAGTATTATAGTAGTTATATTCCTGTACATAGGGGCAGTATTATAGTAGTTATATTCTTGTTTATAGGGGTAGTATTATAGTAGTTATATTCTTGCACACAGGGGCAGCATTATAGTAGTTATATTCCTGTACATAGGAGCAGTATTATAGTAGTTATATTCTTGTACATAGGGGCAGGATTATAGTAGTTACATTCCTGTACATAGAGGCAGTATTATAGTAGTTATATTCTTGTTTATAGGGCAGTATTATAGTAGTTATATTCCTGTACATAGGGGCAGTATTATAGTAGTTATATTCTTGTACATAGGGGCAGGATTATAGTAGTTACATTCCTGTACATAGAGGCAGTATTATAGTAGTTATATTCTTTTTTATAGGGGTAGTATTATAGTAGTTATATTCTTGTACATAGGAGCAGTTTTATAGTAGTTATATTCTTGTACATAGGGGTAGCATTATAGTAGTTATATTCTTGTACATAGTGGCAGTATTATAGTAGTTATATTCTTGTACATAAGAGCAGTATTAAAGTAGCTATATTCTTATACATAGGGGCAGTATTATGGTAGTCATATTCTTGTGCATAGGGGGCAGTATTATAGTAGTTATATTCTTTTACATAGGGGCAGTTTTATAGTAGTTATATTCTTGTACATAGCGGCAGTAATATAGTAGTTATATTCTTGTACATAGGGGGCAGTATTATAGTAGTTATATTCTTGTACATAGGGGCAGTATTATAGTAGTTATATTCTTGTACATAGGGGCAGTATTATAGTAGTTATATTCTTGTACATAGGGGCAGTATTATAGTAGCTATTTGATGGTGTGATAAGCTATGTGGATGTCATTTTTTGCATATTCCTATTTTTCTATTTCAGTTATTTTCATAGTGTTTTTCTTGTTACATTGTAAGTCACAGCCTCACTGTTTCTGTCTCTTGATGACCCTCTGTAGTGCATTAATCCCTAAGGCCCTTTGTTCTCCTCTGGGAGGCCTGGAAACCGCCCCAGCTTGTTTGATTTTCCCTGGACAAGGAAGGGGGTCGGGGGAGAACAGGAGCTGGGCAAGTCAGTTCCGGAGTGGACAGGATCGTGTAAAGACTGCATTTCAGAGAGAAGGACCCATTTTTATCCTCTGGTGCTAGAGTTTTGGAATCTCGTTTCCCTGGATATTTTATCCTGTTACTGGACTGCATTCTTATTCTGGACTATCTTATCCTTTGTGTGGTGGACTGAATATGGACCTTTTCGTATTTTTGCCTGAATAAAGGTCTTGGAATTGTTCACTCTTCGCTTGCTCTGTTGATTGTGTGAGACCAGAGAAGGACCCCGTGACAACTGGTGGCAGCAGTGGGATCAACAGAGTGTAACCCAATGGAGAACCACCCACAGAGTGAGTACAGAAATTGGACTGTATGCAGTTTACAGGAGAGAGCCAGAGACCTGGGCCTGGACTACCAGGGACTGACTAAAGAGGCCTTAGTCGATCTACTGGTGGGCGCTAGCCCGGCCACCTCCTCCCAGATGTCTGAAGGACGAGCACTGGAGACAGGGATCCACTTGCAGAAAAGCCAGTGGTTGGTGTGGTACGAAGAAGAGATGGCGGTTCTGGGCCCCGGCGTCTCTCAGGAGTACAAGGAGGAGGCTGCCCACCGGACACAGCGGAGACAGGAAGCAATGGAGCTTGAAAAAGGGCGTAACGCAATGTGGAGTGTAACCCCAACAATACGGGAGCCTGTACGGATCACCCGGACATTGTTTAAGCCATTTGATGAGGCTTCCGGAGATGTGGAGGGGTTCTTCAAGGACTTTGAGCAGCAGTGTGCTGTGATGGAGGTGCCCCTCTCTAGCTGGATGCGTTTGTTAGTGGGGCTCCTGAACGGAAGCATGGCGGAGGCTTACCGAACCATTGATGCACTGCGGAATCGGGATTATAACATTGTAAAGCGGACTATCCTGGATTACCATGCTATCACCCCAGACTCATATAGGGCCAAGTTCCGAGACCTCCCATGCACTACGGGGGGATTGTTTAGGATTTATGCACATAAGATATCCGAGGCATGTCGGAGATGGCTGGAAGCAGAAAACGCCTTTACTGTGGAAGATGTTATACAGGCGTTCCTTATAGAACAATTTCTTGCCAAGTGCCCTGCAGAGGTACGGGAATGGGTCTGGTAGCGCACGCCGTGTACCATGGATAGAGCTGCAGCCCTGGCCGACGAAGCCCTTACTATCAATGGAGGAGGCTTCTGGACAATGAACCACGGCCTGCTCCCGCGCCCCGTCCCCCCCCAATTATATCTGCCCTTCCACCTAGTCGCAAGCCGATGACAATCACGCCTCACAATCCTAGGCCCCAACAGTTCCGACCACGACCTGGAGGTATCACAGAGATGAGGTGTTATGGGTGTGGGCAACCTGGACATTTGCAATCTGGCTGTCCCTCCAGGATTCGGAGGGAGCCCCACGCAGCACCACCTCATCCAGTGCATCTTGTACACTCCACCACACCTGAGGAAGAGCTACCACCACCCCCACCAGAGTGGACCACCGACCACGGCACCATAGATACCCCTCCTGGAGTGTACGGACTCCGGCCTCTGTCCTTTAGCTACTCAGAGCAATGGCAACGCTACCTGCAGGATGTCTTTATTGATGGATACAAAGTGTCAGGATTTAGAGACACGGGGGCATTCTTGACTATCGCTGACCCCTGTGTGGTTCGACCCGAGGCAATTTACCAGGGTCCGGGAATTACCATTGTCCTGGTGGGGGGTGCCTGCAAATATATACAGCGAGCTTCTGTACGTTTGGATTATGGTTGTGGAGAAAAACTGTGTTGGATTGGAGTTATAAGAGGACTTCCTGCAGATATCCTCCTTGGGAATGACATTGGGGAGTTACAGTGCCAATTTGTGGGAGCAGTCACCCGACTACAGGCCCTTCAAGCACTACGTCATCCGGACCACACCGGGGAGCAACCACCACGAACCGCATCAGAGTCGGTAAGCAATACTTTCGCTGCTAATACATTGGGAGAGTCTTGGGACAGAGAGGAGTTTAGGAGAGAAATAGAGGGTGACACTACCTTAGCAGCCCTTAGGCGAAAGGCAGAAACTGGGCACTTGGGAGATAATGGGGATGGCTTCACTCGAGAAAACGGACTGTATTATCGTGTAACAAAGGGCAGTGACCAGGGTAACCCTGACGCGACAACCAGGCAACTCATTGTCCCTCAGAAGTACAGGGCACAGCTACTTCAACTGGCCCATGACATCCCCTTGGCTGGGCATCAAGGGAGAAAAAGGACTGAAAAGAGACTCACCCAAAGTTTTCACTGGCCGGGTGTCTCGCAGTCGGTAGCCCATTATTGCCGCACCTGCGATGTGTGCCAGCGAATGCGGCATCCAGGAGCTCGACATAAGGTACCCCTGCAATCCCTGCCCATGCCCATAATTGAGGAACCATTTCAACGTGTAGCCGTCGACATCATAGGTCCTCTGGCCCACCCCAGCAGGTCAGGGAAAAAATATATCCTGACCGTGGTGGACTATGCCACTAGGTATCCTGAAGCCGTGGCCCTGTCCAGTATTACAGCAGTAAAGGTAACCGAGGCCGTTGTTACCATCTTTACCCGGGTAGGGTTTCCTAGTGAAATATTGTCGGATCAAGGCACTCAGTTCATGTCAGATCTGGTCCAGTCCCTATGGCATACCTGTGGTGTTCGAGCCATTCGCACCACCCCATACCACTCGCAGACCAACGGACTGTGTGAACGCTTTAATGGAACCCTAAAAAATATGCTGAGGGCTTTTGTTGACGTTGAAAAAGACTGGGAAAAGTACCTGCCACATCTCCTCTTCGCCTATTGGGAGGTTCCCCAAGAGTCCACAGGGTTCTCTCCCTTCGAACTACTGTTTAGCCGGAAGGTCCGTGGGCCTCTCACTCTTCTGAAAGAATATTTGGAGGGAGACATCTCAGATACTGGAATGCCCATCGTTCCCTATGTTCTAGAGCTCAGAGACCGTCTCGCCCAGCTAGCTACCTTCGCTAAAGAACATCAGCGAATGGCCCAGTCCAGGCAAAAGACCTGGTATGACCGTAATGCCAGGAACCGGGAATTTATGGAAGGACAGCAAGTGCTCATGATTACTGCTTCCCCTGCCAACAAGCTTCAAGCAGTGTGGGAAGGCCCTTATCAGGTTGTCAAGAAAATTAATGACACTAACTATGTTATTGCCCTGGACTCTAGCAGTCGACGACAGAAAACCGTCCACATTAACATGCTGAAAGACTACCACGACCGATCTCTGCCTGTTCTAGCTGTCTGCCACCCCCCTAGTGATACCGCCGACGACGAGTATCTCCCAGATCTCCTCCAGGTTGCCCAAGCGGGAGGATCACTGGAACAAGTGCCCCTGGGCTCCCATTAATCGGATATACAAAAGGACAATATTGTCGCTGTACTAAGGCCGAGGACTGCTGCTTTCTCCTCAAAGCCGGGGAAGACTACTCTCACCAGTCACCATGTGGAAACCCCCGGATAACGCCCCATCCAGCAGGCTGCCTACCGGGTTCCAGAGGCTGTTCAAGGCATGATAAAGAACGAACTGGAGGAGATCAAACAACTGGGAGTTATTCAGCCATCTCACAGTTCTTGGGCCTCTCTTGTCGTCCTGGTCCCCAAGAAGGATGGTACAACACGATTCTGCGTTGATTACAGACGACTAAATGATGCCACCAAGAGTGATGCTTATCCCGTGCCCAGGATTGATGATCTATTGGATCGTCTGGCCAGTGCCCAATTTGTGACCACGTTAGACTTGAGCAAGGGGTACTGGCAGATACCCCTAACGGAGGACGCTCGGGAATGCTCAGCCTTCATTACTCCATTTGGGCTTTATGAGTTCCTGGGAATGTCCTTTGGGATGAAAACTGCCCCCGCTACTTTCCAGAGACTGGTGGATCGACTGTTACAACAATGTCAGGACTTTGCCTGTGCTTACTTAGACGACATTGCCATTTTTAGCACAACCTGGGAGGAACATCTTAAACACTTGGGCATAGTGCTGGACTGTATCCTTACTGCAGGACTGACCATTCGCCCTGATGAGTGCCAAATAGGGATGGCTGAAGTGCAGTACCTCGGGTATAGAGTAGGGGGTGGGACACTAAGGCCTGAGCCTGCCAAGGTGCAAGCCATTAGCAACTGGTGTAGACCCCAGACTAAAAAGCAGGTACTTGCATTTTTAGGAACTACTGGATACTATCGCAAATTACTTTCTAACTTGAGCACCTTGGCCAAGCCCCTAACCGACCTGACCCGCAAGAACATGCCTAGGAATGTGACGTGGACGACGGCATGTGAGGATGCCTTTTCAGCGTTAGACTGCCCTCGTCACTGCTCCTGTCTTGGCTGCCCCGGATTATAAACTCAGGTTCCTCATGCAGACAGATGCATCCACCTTTGGGATTGGGGCAGTACTTAGCCAAGTGAATGCCGCCGGAGAAGAGCATCCTGTTGCTTTTGCCAGTCGGAAACTACTGGATTGGGAAGTTGCCTATGCCACTATTGAAAAGGAGTGCCTTGCCATAGTATGGGCGCTAAAAAAATTGCAGCCATACTTGTATGGCAGAGACTTTACAATTGTTACAGACCACAACCCCCTCACATGGCTGAATCGCGTATCAGGGGACAATGGAAGATTGCTGCGGTGGAGCTTGTCCTTACAACCCTACAGCTTCTCCATCCAATACAAGCGGGGAAGCCAACACCAGAACGCCGTTGGACTGTCTCGACAAGAAGAACCACAGGCTCCCCAGGCCGACCTACCCCTCCCACTGTACAAGGAACTATAAATAACTGAGCAATGTGGACTAAAGTGAGCAGGCCAGAGGTCTGTGTAGACCTCATGGCGTGCTCACTTATTATGGGGGGGGGGAGGTTGTGATGGTGTGATATGCTATGTGGATGTCATTTTTTGTATATTCCTATTTTTCTATTCAGTTATTTTCATAGTATTTTTCTTGTTACATTGTAAGTCTACAGCCTCACTGCATCTGTCTCTTGATGACCCCCTGTAGTGCATTAATCCCTAAGGCCCTTTGTTCTCCTCTGGGAGGCCTGGAAACCGCCCCAGGTTGTTTTACTTTCCCTGGACAAGGAAGGGGGTCGGGGGAGAACAGGAGCTGGGCAAGTCAGTTCCGGAGTGGACAGGATCGTGTAAAGACTGCATTTCAGAGAGAAGGACCCATTTTTATCCTCTGGTGCTAGAGTTTTGGAATCTCGTTTCCCTGGATATTTTATCCTGTTACTGGACTGCATTCTTATTCTGGACTATCTTATCCTTTGTGTGGTGGACTGAATATGGACCTTTTCGTATTTTTGCCTGAATAAAGGTTTTGGAATTGTTCACTCTTCGCTTGCTCTGTTGATTGCGTGATACCAGAGAAGGACCCCGTGACAACTGGTGGCAACAGTGGGATCAACAGAGCGTAACCCAATGGAGAACCACCCACAGAGTGAGTACAGAAATTGGACTGTATGCAGTTTACTGGAGAGAGACAGAGACCTGGGCCTGGACTACCAGGGACTGACTAAAGAGGCCTTAATCGATCTACTGGTGGGCGCTAGCCCGGCCACCTCCTCCCATATGTCTGAAGGACGAGCACTGGAGACAGGGATCCTCTTCCAGAAAAGCCAGTGGTTGGTGTGGTACTTAGAAGAGATGGTGGTTCTGGGCCCTGGCGTCTCTCAGGAGTACAAGGAGGAGGCTGCCCGCCGGGCACAGCGGAGACAGGAAGCAATGGTGTGATACCAGAGAAGGACCCCGTGACAGCTATATTCTTGTACATAGGGGGCAGTATTATAGTAGTTATATTCTTGTACATGGGGCAGTATTATAGTATTATAGTAGTTATATTCTTGTACATAGGGACAGTTATATAGTAGTTACATTCTTGTACATAGGGGCAGTATTATAGTAGTTATATTCTTGTATAAAGGAGCAGTATTATAGTAGTTATATTCTTGTACATAGGAGCAGTATTATAGTAGTTATATTCTTGTATATAGGGGCAGTATTATAGTAGTTATATTCCTGTACATAGGGAGCAGTATTATAGTAGTTATATTCTTGTATAAAGGAGCAGTATTATAGTAGTTATATTCTTGTACATAGGGGCAGTATTATAGTAGTTATATTCTTGTACATAGGGGCAGTATTGTAGTAGTTATATTCTTGTATATAGGAGCAGTATTACAGTAGTTATATTCTTGTACATAGGGGCAGTATTATGGCAGTTATATTCTTGTACATAGGGGCAGTATTATAGCAGTTATATTCTTGTACATAGGGGCAGTATTATAGTAGTTATATTCTTGTATAAAGGAGCAGTATTATAGTAGTTATATTCTTGTACATAGGGGCAGTATTATAGTAGTTGTATTCTTGTACATAGTGGCAGTATTATAGTAGTTATATTCTTGTATATAGGAGCAGTATTATAGTAGTTATATTCTTGTATATAGGAGCAGTATTATAGTAGTTATATTCTTGTACATAGGGGCAGTATTATAGTAGTTATATTCTTGTACATAGGGGCAGTATTATAGTAGTTATATTCTTGTTGATAGGGGCAGTGTTATAGAAATAATATTCTTGTATATAGGGGAAGTATTGTATTAGATGTAGCCTTGTAGATAGAGCACAGTCTTATGTTAGTTATACTTTTTACATTGAGGGCAGTATTGCACACATTTTTTTAAGGTGTATATACCGGGACAGCAGGAATATTCTAAGCCCCACAGACAGTGATATCCAATGTGACGTGAATTCCACTTGCTGTGTAGATAGCAGTAACTTAATAGTATGTGAGAAAGATGAGGAGATTCATAGCCTCCTGCTTTATCCCCAGCGCCAATCACAGGAGTCATTTCTCAGGCTCCTAATATGCTCATTAACCTTTGCTGATGTTATGTGACTTTGACGTATTTGTCACTTCCTGGCGCTGAGCCGCTGTCACTACACTGTGAAAGCAGAGGACGGGAGCTCAATGATTGTAAAAGAAAAATGTAATCACTTATCCCGCACAGTCCCTCAGCAATAGAACTCAATTTAATTTCAAGAGCAGATGATATTCATTGCTATCTGTTTGAACTTATGGAAAAAGATTTATGAGGAATCAGGGGGATAATTGATGCCTTGATTGATGTGCTACTTCTGCAAAAAGTGTCTTGGGGTTTGTCTGCTAGCTGTAAACTCGGCGCCTCGGAGCGCAATACAGAAAATCATTGAAATTAAGATTTCAAATCTGGCAAATACCCTCAGATCTTACATGGAAAAACTGTGATTATACTGTAATATTTATCAGTCTTAACATGGTCAATGAATCAACCCGGTCCCTTAAAGGGAAACTCCATAAAGAAGAAAAGCAAGGATTTACATGTACACTTGTTGTGGGTTTCTAACATAGCATTCTATATTGCTGTAGATAAGCCCCCGATGTGACCTGAAAGATAAGAAAAATAAGTTTTATCATACTCACCTGGGGTTGGTCCGGTCCGAAGGGTGTCGCAGGTCCAGGTTCAGTGCCTCCCATCTTCTTGCGATGCTGCCCTCCTGCTTGCTTCATTGCTCCCCGGCATCGCGCTACTGCACAGGCGTACTTATCGGCCCTGTTGAGGGCAGAGCAAAGTACTGCAGTGCGCAGGCGCTGGGAAAGGTCAGAGAGGCCCAGCGCCTGCGCACTGCAGTACTTTGCTCTGCTATCAACAGGTCAGATAAGTAAGCTTGCACCGGAGTGCAATGCCGGGGAGCAATGAAGTAATCAGGAGGATGGCGTCACAAGAAGATGGAAGGGCCAGACCCGGACCTGCGACACCCATCGGGCCGGACCGCATCGGGCCACCCCCCCCCCCGGGTGAGTATAATAAAACCTATTTTTCTTCACTTGCAGGTCGGTTCGGGGGCTTATTATAGAATGCTGTAGAAAAGCCCTGAAAGGCAGTGGCCGCATCTTATAGCAGCCAAAACAGCTGAAAGGTTCCCTTTAAAGGGAACTTGTCACCACTTTTTTGCCTACCAGCTTAAAACATCAGTTAATTCGGTGTCAGCTATGCATTCCACAACTTCTTCTAAAACCACCTGACTCCCCATGCATCACCCATAAAAACCTTTTTTATTTGTCCCGTGCTGTATGGTAATCTGTTCCGTCTGGTCCGCTGGGCATTGTCTCTGTTCCCTCACTCCACCCCTCCTCGGCTTGCTGTATGCATTCTTTCCCATCGATATCTGAGATTGCGTTCAAATTTTGCACGTGCGCAGTGAAATGGTATCTCAGCGCATGCGCAGTATGCTTTGCCGAACTGCAGGTAAAGCCGAAAAGCAGTAGTGGGCATGCACCTCGGTTTTGTGCTCCAAGCCTCTCCCTGAATGCTCGTATGGCGCACGCGCACGAACCCCAAGCACATAGGCATTTCTGCGCGTGAGCCAATACCCCAGCATCTCAAACCTCGTTTTGACTGCTTCACTACGCACGGTCGCTCTCCCCCTTCATATCCGGTGCATAGCTTCACATGGTATTTAAAGCACACTGCCACCAATGATTAGACATGGCACCAGAGAAGGCATAGGACACGCATGCGCACTACTGCTTTTTGGCTTTGCCCGCAGTTGGGCAAAGCATACTGCGCATGCGCGAGATACCATTTCAATGCGCACGTGTGAAATCTGTATGTGATCTCCGATATTCAAAGCAAAGAATGCGTACAGCAAGCCAAGGAGGAGTGGAGTGATGGAACAGAGGTAACACCCATCAGATCGGACCAGACAGATTACCATACAGCGTAGGAGCAATTAAAAAGGTTTTTATGGGTGACACATGGGGAGTCAGGGGGTTTCAGAAGTAGTTGTGGAATGCATAGCTGACACTGAATTAACTGATGTTTTTAGCTGGTAGACAAAAAAGTGGTGACCAGTTCCCTTTAAACATAATAAGTGATAATAACATTTTCCTCCACCTTCCCCTGTTCCTAAATCCATTATAAATCCCTCTTCCTCCCTTCCCAATCCCCCACACCCCTCATTGTTTTCCCCCACATCCCATTATTGTGCTCTCCCCCACCCCCATCATTGTCTTCTCCCCCAGCACCTCCATCATTGTCCTTTCCACTACATCTATCATTTCTTTTTCCCCACCACCCCATCATTGCCCATTCCACCACCTCCATCATTTCCTCCTCTCCTATCACCCCATCAATGCTCTTTCCACCATCATTGTCCTTTCCACTATCACCATCATTGCCGTTTCCCCCTCCACCCCATTATTCCATTATTGCCCTTTCCACCATGACCATCATCATCATTTCCACCACCAGAATCATTGCTTTTCCCCCACCACCCCATCATTGCCCATTCCACCACTTCCATCACTTCCTCCTCACCACCACCCCATTATTGCCTTCTCTGCAGTCATCTCCATCATTCCCCTCTCCTTCACACACACTCACTCAGTCACTTACCTCACCGCACGCTCTCCCGCAGCCGCAGCATCACCTTCGCTTGCAGCTTCCTCTCTCTGGCTCAGCCGTCAGCTGCGGTGCTGGATGATTTCATCCAGCTGTGCCGCTGACTGCTGTGACAGAGACAGGAAGTGGGAGCAGGGAGCAGGACGGATTGCTGCAGCTCCACTGCCATTTTCTCTTGTAGGCAGCGGAGCTGCAGGGATCTCTTCCTGCCCGCCGCACATGAGGGTAATCTGGCCAGAATTCCCGGAGCCTCGGAGCCAGATAAACAGGCTAGATTGCCCTCATTATTAGCCGCCCTACAGGGGCCCCCTGGAGCCTCTGTGCAGCCGCACCGGCTGCACAGGAGGTGTGTCCACCCATGATGTACACAGTGATTCCACCAGCAAAATAGTGAGTGCAGCTCTGGAGTATAATACATTACATTACTGATCCTGAGTTACATCCTGTATGTACACAGTGACTGCACCAGCAGAATAGTGAGTGCAGCTCTGGGGTATAATACAGGATGTAACTCAGGATAGGTAATGTAATGTATGTACACAGTGACTGCACCAGCAGAATAGTGAGTGCAGCTCTGGAGTATAATACAGGAGGTAACTCAGGATCAGTAATGTAATGTATGTACACAGTGACTGCACCAGCAGAATAGTGAGTGCAGCTCCAGAGTTTAATACAGGATGTAACTCAGGATCATTAATGTAATGTATTTACACAGTGACTGCACCAGCAGAATAATGAGTGCAGCTCCGGAGTATAATACAGGCCATAACTCAGGATCAGTAATGTAATGTATGTACACAGTGACTGCACCAGCAGAATAGTGAGTTCAGCTCTGGAGTATAATACAGGATGTAACTCGGGATCAGCAATATATATACACAGTGACTGCACGAGCAGAATAGTGAGTGCAGCTATGGAGTACAATACAGGATGTAAATCAGGATCAATAATGTAATGTATGTACACAGTGACTGCACGAGCAGACTAGTGAGTGCAGCTCCAGAGTATAATACAGGATGTAACTCAGGATCAGTAATGTAATGTATGTACACAGTGACTGCACCTTCAGAATAGTGAGTGCAGCTCTGGAGTATAATACATTACATTACTGATCCTGAGTTACATCCTGTATTATACTCCAGAGCTGCACTCACTATTCTGAAGGTGCAGTCACTGTGTACATACATTACATTACTGATCCTGAGTTACATCCTGTATTATACTCCGGACCTGCAATCACTATTCTGCTCGTGCAGTCACTGTGTACATACATTACTGATCCTGAGTTACATCCTGTATTATACCTCAGAGCTGCACTCACTATTCTGCTCGTGCAGTCAGTGTGTACATACATTACTGATCCTGAGTTACATCCTGTATTATCCTCTGGAGCTGCACTCACTATTCTGCTGGTGCAGTCACTGTGTACATACATTACATTACTGATACTGAGTTACATCCTGTATGTACACAGTGACTGCACCAGCAGAATGGTGAGTGCAGCTCCAGAGTATAATGCAGGATGTAACTCAGGATCAGTAATGTAATGTATGTACACAGTGACTGCACCTTCAGAATAGTGAGTGCAGCTCTGGAGTATAATACAGGATGTAACTCAGGATCAGTAATATATGTACACAGTGACTGCACCAGCAGAATAGTGAGTGCAGCTACGGAGTACAATACAGGATGTAACTCAGGATCAGTAATGTAATATATGTACACAGTGACTGCACCAGCAGAAAAGTGAGTGCAGCTCTGGAGTATAATACAGGATGTAAATCAGGATCAATAATGTAATGTATGTACACAGTGACTGCACCAGCAGAATAGTGAGTGCAGCTCCGGAGTATAATACAGGATGTAACTCAGGATCAGTAATGTAATGTATGTATACAGTGACTGCACCAGCAGAATAATGAGTGCAGCTCTGGGGTATAATTATTATTATGAGTATAACAGAGAATGTAATTGATAATCATTACAAGATACGAAATATAATGCATTTACAAAGTGAAACCAAACAATTTATGCAGATTACAGTAAAATTATAGGTGAAATTTAAAGTGTGGTGATCAATGAAGAACAAGCCCTTTCAGTTTGTCAACATCTTTTACTCTCATCAGTCTCTTATATTACGGCTGTACAATATTATTTTACCAAAGATTTCCTATCCACAAGGAAACTCTGTCTCCTCTGTCCCGATGATGATAGTGGCACTAATTCATTGTAATTTAGTATCCTGTTAATACAAACTGATGTATGCCAAGACAAGACCGTAAATCCAATCCGGTTAATTAGGTGTGTCAAAAGAAATTAAAAGAGAAAAATGAAATCTGTCTTCTGTTTCAGTAATGGATGGCTTCTCATAACCGTGGCTGAGACATGAAATGGAAGATCTGTGTACATTTAAGTGTAGATGGAATGGAATTTTTGTAGAATGTTTCATTATTTTATTTTTTTAGATTTCTAGTTAAACCCGCAAAGTCTCTGACATATTTCCCATTGCCTGCGGCCTCCTAGTCTGAAATACATGACTTGATCACTGTCAGAAAATCCATTATACAATTGAAGGAAAAATCAGGCTTTTATCACCATCAGATATTTGAAATGTTGTCATCTTATTACACCAAATCCTGATATCTCCATTCTACGAAACACAATATTTTGATAGCAGGATCTGTGGCTGATGTATCCATAAAAAAGCACAAAAGTGCAAAAGAATTGTAAAAATTACAGAGGCTTGAAAAAGTAATGGTATACCTTAATAGGGATTTTACCAAATAACAGCTATTGATTAATGGCCGCATCATAGTTCCGCAGGGGCGTGGTCATACAGCTATCAATGATTGAAGGTTCCTGATTGGCTTCTGTAGCACCTCCTTCCTGTTGGGTAGGTTTTCCATTGGTTTGGCATCCCTCAGTGTTTAATATAAGGTATGTTAGAACTAAGACTCAACAAAAACATTTATAGCTCTGGGAAAACTACTTCCAGAGATTGAAAGTCCCATGCTTCTTCCAGAGAAGAAGAGATGATGGGTGTGACTTGAAAATGTAATTGCATAAATTATCCCCTTAAAAACACAACTGATTTTAATTTTTGTAATTTCAATGTTTCCTTTCCTTCTTCCAGAGCATGATCAGGCTCCCCACCTTGACTGCACCACTTAAATTTTGCAATCAGTGATTGACAGGAGCATTTAAGGGGTTAAACAAGAGTGATCGGAGCTGTTAGAGCTGTTTAGCTCCTGAGTCCAATTCATATATCACACATTTTCCGAACTCTATCTGCAGTATGCATCTGATTCCAAATGGAAACTTTTGAGGGCCCTCATTGCTTCAGTGAATGTAACAAACGGATATATTTTCATGACTGTGAGGCAGCGCTCGCTCCCCTACTCCAGCACGAAATCCCAGCATAATGTATAAGATCTATCAGCAGCCAACCTACGACTGACTAGTCGGCACTATTTAACCAATACTTTGTGATTTTTGTTAATTGCAATTCTCCCTAGCTCTAAAAATTAAAATTAAACTATTATTTCGAAAGAATTTACAAGGTGTTGCAAATTATATTTGGGGCACATAAAGAGTGACAAGTTGGTGTCAAACGAGTTATAGATATGCACCAATTTTTTCCGAATGCCACAATTGTAACATCCTGTTGCAGAGAGTCCGACATTTGTAAATTATAATTACTCCGCTTACATCTTACAGGGTGGCTCAGTGGATAGCACTGTAGCCTTGCAGCGCTGGGGTCCTGGGTTCAAATCCCACCAAGGACACTCTGCAAAGAGTTTGTATGTTCTCCCCGTGTTTGCGTGGGTTTCCTCCGGGTTCTCTGGTTTCCTCCCACATTCCAAAGACATACTGATAGGGAATTTAGATTGTGAGCCCCATTGGGGACAGCGATGATAATGTGTGCAAACTGTAAAGCGCTGCGGAATATGTTAGCGCTATATAAAAAAAAAAAAATAAAGATTATAAAGATCTTCTCTTCTATAACCATTTGCAAAATAAGACGGACACATCTTTTTTTATATTCCCACAAGGGCTAACGAACAATAGGCTTGTCTAATTTGCTCGGAAAGTAGGATAGTTCATGGCAAGAGTCCTTTACCTGGAAATCAGAGGAAGTGTGAAAGCATCTCTCAATATGGAACACACTGTCGACATTCCAGACTTTAATGGGACTAAAGAATTGCCGCGTTTTGTAAGGAGATCGAGGAGACCAGGGGCTGAGTTCAATGCACCCCTCATTATAAATCATAAGAGGTCCACAGAGCATGGCAGATATATATATATATATATATATATATATATATGCTATACTATTCTCATCTTGTGCAGGGCGATACATGGCAGCAGTGCGCTCACTTTTTCTGTAAGGTTCAATGCTGAAGATATGAATATATAGAACATAGATTAAAGTAAAAATGAGCCCTTTAATTGTATACTTTTGCAACTGAGTCTTTCTCCCTCCAATATATTTAAACAATATTATGCAGAAACTGTATTTAAAGTCTTGATCAAAAATATTCAACCTTTTTGTGCCTATGGTAGACATGAGCGAAGCCATTCAAGGCGAGTGTAATGTGCTTCATATTCCACAAAATACTCAGATTTACCAGATTTTATGTGATTTAATCCAAGTAAAATGTTAGCGGGGCACCGTTTTAGTTAATTCTTTCTAAGGCCAATAAGGAGTTTTAAAAAAAAACATTATCCTCAACTCGCCCTTCTCCTGTCCTGGTGCTTCATGCTCTCCACCCCGTCCTCCACAGGTTCACTTCTTCCCTCTGACTCCAGTCTTGTTTTCTGACTTCATTCCTTGGCACCTCTGCCGCTCACTAGCCCTCAAGTGACATCATGAGGAGACATCATGAAGGAGCAGGACTTCATGATATCACTTGGGACATAGTGAAAGTCAAAGGTGCTGAAGCGTGAAGACTAGAGATGAGCAGATCAGTCAAAACACAAATTTACGTTTTTGAAGCGATTTTCCCCAGATATTCAATTATGCAGAAAATTTATTCTCCAGGAATTTAATGTCACTTATTATTCTCTTGGGTTCTCTCCAGTCGCCAGCGCATAATAAATGTAACATGTAAGGAATAAAAAGAATCCTTATACTCGCCTCACCTTCCACCTCTCCAGTTCCTCCACTCCTCACCATGACTCGTCTGGTCCTCGTCGCATCTTCTGATCCTCACCGCTCACGCTGAAGTCCACGGGCTTCTCACATTGAGCCTGAATTTCAAGCTCTGATGAGATCCGGTAGGGTTCAGCACAAGTGCGATAGGTTAAGACATCACGTCGTGCGGAATGACCTTGTGCTCTCATACGCCGAACCCTCCCAACCTTCAACAGAGCCACAAGTCCCAGTCTAGCATGATAATCCCAGGGATTTCAGCACAAGCGGCATGTATCAGAAGATGTGACAAGGACCAGACGGGTAATGGTGAGGAGCAGAGGGACTGGAGAGGTGAGCAATAAGGTGAGTATAAGGATTTTTTAAACATTTTTTAAACTTTTGATGGACCTTAATGGTTTTGAAAAACGACCACCATTTTGCTGAATCCACTCTGAAGCAAATTACAAAAAATGAACTGAAAACCGAAGGTGGAGGAGAAGACTGGAGTCGGAGGGAGTAGACAAGCTAGTGAAGGACCAGGCAGAGAACTACAGCACCAGCACATGTGAAGGTCGAGGTGGAGCATAATATTTTTTTTTATCCCTTCTGCTTATTTTTTATTCTCTAGGGTCTGGAGGGACCTCCGTACATAATAAATGACTTTTACCATCAATTCTATTTGCATCAAATAAATTTGACAAATTGAATTTCCTTTTACAAAACAAAGCAAATCTGGCGAAACTAATTTGTCCAATTTGGTCATCAATGGTCCACAGCTCTGATGCAGACCAAGGTGTATACATGGATAGAGACAGCCCCTACATATCAATTACAGTCCTCTCCACGCTCATTCTTTAACCCCTCAATGGTGCAGCTTCCTGAAACCTTCCAGAAAGGTCGATTTCTAGAATATTTCACCCAAATCTTAGATACTTGCCAAATCTTCTGGTAAAGTCTTAGAGGTTTCTCCTTTTTCCTGTGATGGCAAGTATGATGAAATGCAATGTGTGATACAGAGCGTGAAGCTGATGGGTAGAGTTGAGCAAATTTTTCAAAATTCAGTTCCGATTACAATCGGCGGTGAATATTGTTTTTGCTCTACTTGCCGAACGTCATTGGAGTCAGTGGGAGTAGAAATATGTTCGGAACCAATCATCAGACATAAATTTGGCACGAAGAGGGAAGCAATAAGGCACGAATATGGCAACTTCAGATTCGGCGACCGAATCCGAACATACTCGCTTAACTCTACTCATTGGACCCAATGCAAAACCTGTTACCAGGCCCCCAAGTTTCGTATGTCTGGGGTCTTCTGATATAGCAAAGGAAACTTTAGGGCCCCCATAGACTTCACATTCCATAAACTCTGCACCCCAAATATTTACTACCCTCTGTGATACTACAGCTGTGGAGACTCATATATGTGTATTTGAGGCTGTTTGTAAAGTTTTTGCTTTTCAGGAAACCGCTTACAAGGTCCTAGTTTTTAATTTAAGCGCTATCCATTCCCAGCGCGACACCGCGCACCAGACAAACATCCCCAGGCAGGTGAGATCCTGTACACAGATACATCAGAGACACTGTCTTTCAGCAGAACCAGATGACAGAATAAGAGTAAGAATAAGAGTGACACATCGTGCAGCCGGGGGACATGGAGCAGATCCGTCTCCTATCACTTTCCATGTCCTGTCTCTGACTGAAGAGGATGGTAATGATAAGAAACATAATGAAATAGTTCCAGTTATCTGGGGGGGTACAATTATAACAAAGTACTGTGCAATATATCAATCAGTGGAAGAGTGTCAGGGTGTCAGACCAGTTTTACATTTTGGCATCCGTAATACATCTACAATTTGACTTCTAGGGGTTCTCGTGAAGTGGACTAAGTCTGTTGTCCAAGGGAAAAATATAGCTTTATGTACTTGTCCTTTATGTAAATAACCAAGCCAAGAGCGAGTCACCTGTTGGCCAGTGATGGACAAATCTTCCAAAATTCCAGTACGACAGTCCGCTCAAGTTTTCCCAGGAAATTAGATTTGCATCATCAATGCTAATTGTAAGTATATTAATATATGTTCTACGATCCTGAAGGTTCAAGAGGAAAATACACTTACATTGTTGATCACCTGCCCTCATCTATACTTCCATCACTGATGGTCGGCACTGGGCCATCTTCACTGATAAGCATTTTTTATGTTTCCTGCACTGACTAGGCCATGGCGCCTTGACGTCACGACATCACTCCTCATGGAATAAATAAACTTACATATAAATTAAATGTTGATCATCTGCCCTCATCTATACTGCTGTCACTGGTGGTCGGCACTGGGCCATCTTCACTGATCAGCATTTTTGATGTTTCCTGCACTGACTGGGCCATGGCGACTTGACGTCACGACATCACTCCTCATGGAATAAATAAACTTACATATAAATTAAATGATGATCATCTGCCCTCATCTATACTGCTGTCACTGGTGGTCGGCACTGGGCCATCTTCACTGATCAGCATTTTTGATGTTTCCTGCACTGACTGGGCCATGGCGCCTTGACGTCACGACATCACTCCTCATGGAATAAATAAACTTACATATAAATTAAATGTTGATCATCTGCCCTCATCTATACTGCTGTCACTGGTGGTCGGCACTGGGCCATCTTCACTGATCAGCATTTTTGAAGTTTCCTGCACTGACTGGGCCATGGCGCCTTGACGTCACGACGTCACTCCACATGCGTCATGATGCGCATGGAATGCAACAAGTGACCTTATGACATCAAAGATGGGGGTGTAAGAAGATGAAAAAGATGGCCCAATGACTGCGCTGATGACGGGATTGAAGAAGATGACCAGGCTAAAGCAAGGCTAAGTAGTGGGACAAGTGAGGTCAGGTAAATATTATTTTTTTATTTTTTTTAACCCCTTTCCTGTTCCTTTGAATTCAGCAAAATGTTGGCCCCTGCATAACATCCCTTCTGAATCCAGTAAGGTATTAAATTATCACGTGATGAGAAAGTAACCCACAGAATAGATGATAACCTGTTGAATGTTTTGGGACACACCCGCCAATCCTGAACACTTTTAATAATACATTAGTGTTGGCGATGTAGCAGAGATGAGTTTGTCATTTGGCGCAGCCTCTAGAAATATCTGTGTTTTGTCTTTAATTTTCCATAAGACTGCAGGCAAAGCAACTGCATTAAAGGGGTGTTCCCATCTCTAAGATCCTACTACCATATGTAGTAGGTGTAATAATAATAGCATACCTCCAATTGGAACTGTATAGTTTTTCTGATTAGCTAAATCTCTTTCTACATGTGCCGGCATTGCAGGACCTTAGGCATATCTAGTTATATCCACTGATATGGTGACAGTTAGCTAGTTGCTAGTGGTTGTAACCATGGATACTAAGGTTCTACAATTCCTGCACATGAGGAAAGAGGCATGGTGAATCAGATGAACTATACTAGATTTCTAATTGTAGGTATTTCTAATTTTATTATTACTATACCTCTACATACTGGGATAGGATCTTGGAGATGGGAATACCCCTTTAAATAATAGAAAAAAAAAGATCAGAAGGCTCAGAAACATCAGATGATATATTCAGCTCTGCTACATATGCACAGAAATTTACGTCTTCCTATATATTTTCTTTTCAAGTCCTGGTTTGCTACGTGCTTTGCACAGAAGATGTGATTACTATGAAACTGAGTGATTGACAAGAGGAAAAAATCCTTATGGGACCAGGGACTGATGGAAATATGGTGCCGCTATATATGAATGATGGGTAGTAATAACCGTTGTAGTTAGAGCGCTGATCATTGCTGTGGGGCATTGAGAATCGTATATTATGTTCCCTTTTATATATTGTTCAGTGCATTGTGCCAAATCACAAACTCAGCTCTGCTGTATCTCAAAAATCTTCAATCCCATTGGTTTGCATGTAAAGCGTGAGAAAATAGGTGAATGCCAAAAGCCGCTTCAGCTCTGCTGCATCTGTGTCCCATTCTTTGCTTTATGTCTTTCAGTCCCTTTCTGTCCCTATCAATCCTGGGTATTTGGAATAAAGAGAACTGAGATGGAAATATTACACAGGGGACGACAGACAAATCTGTGCTGAGGCCGCTCAGCTGCTTCACACTAGGATTTACATAAGATCTTTTATCTTTGCCGCTTATCTCCGCTCTATTTCTTTAGCACCGAGACTTAGAAAAATAGCGTCATGTCTTACAGCTATATTAGGGGAACCCATAACCTAAAGTCGTCGGCTTTACAAGAGGAGCGGCGGATATCAGCCATACATATGTAAATGCTCTAGAGGATCCTAGTGCTGGAGATATGAGATAAAAGGCTCCATGGAGCCATGTGCAGTGCCCTTTAATGATGCAACCCCATCCCGACCCCTCAATGGTGTGGAGTACAGTATAGGGCCAAAATAATGCAACTATACAGTGCCCAACTATGTATCCGCACCATGTGGGAATAATACACCCATACAATGTCCATATAATGCAACTATACAGTGCCCAACTAATGTATCCATACCGAGTGGGAATATTACACCCAAACAATGTCCATATAATGCAACTATACAGTGCCCAACTAATGTATCCATACTGTGTGGAAATAATACACCCAAACAATGTCCATATAATGCAACTATACAGTGCCCAACTATGTATCCATACCGTGTGGAAATAATACACCCATACAATGTCCATATAATGCAACTATACAGTGCCCAACTAATGTATCCATACTGTGTGGAAATAATACACCCATACAATGTCCATATAATGCAACTATACAGTGCCCAACTAATGTATCCATACTGCATAGAAATAATACACCCATACAATGTCCATATAATGCAACTATACAGTGCCCAACTAATGCATCAATACCGTGTGGAAATAATACACCCATACAATGTCCATATAATGCAACTATACAGTGCCCAACTATGTATCCATACCGTGTGGAAATAATACACCCATACAATGTCCATATAATGCAACTATACAGTGCCCAACTAATGTATCCATACTGTGTGGAAATAATACACCCATACAATGTCCATATAATGCAACTATACAGTGCCCAACTAATGCATCCATACCGTGTGGAAATAATACACCCATACAATGTTCATATAATGCAACTATACAGTGCCCAACTAATGCATCAATACCGTGTGGAAATAATACACCCATACAATGTGCATATAATGCAACTATACAGTGCCCAACTAATGCATTAATACCGTGTGGGAATAATACACCCATACAATGTTCATATAATGCAACTATACAGTGCCCAACTAATGTATCCATACTGTGTGGAAATAATACACCCATACAATGTTCATATAATGCAACTATACAGTGCCCAACTAATGCATTAATACCGTGTGGGAATAATACACCCATACAATGTCCATATAATGCAACTATACAGTGCCCAACTAATGTATCCATACTGTGTGGAAATAATACACCCATACAATGTTCATATAATGCAACTATACAGTGCCCAACTAATGCATCAATACCGTGTGGAAATAATACACCCATACAATGTCCATATAATGCAACTATACAGTGCCCAACTAATGCATTAATACCGTGTGGGAATAATACACCCATACAATGTTCATATAATGCAACTATACAGTGCCCAACTAATATATCCATACCGTGTGGGAATATTACACCCATACAATGTCCATATAATGCAACTATACAGTGCCCAACTAATATATCCATACCGTGTGGGAATATTACACCCATACAATGTCCATATAATGCAACTATACAGTGCCCAACTAATGCATCAATACCGTGTGGGAAAAATACACCCATACAATGTCCATATAATGCAACTATACAGTGCCCAACTAATATATCCATACCGCGTGGGAATTTTACACCCATACAATGTCCATATAATGCAACTATACAGTGCCCAACTAATGTATCCATGCCGTGTGGAAATATTACACCCATACAATGTCCATGGAATGCAACTATACAGTGCCCAACTAATGTATCCATACCGTGTAGGAATGTTACACCCATACAATGTCCATATAATGCAACTATACAGTGCCCAACTAATATATCCATACCATGTGGAAACAATACACCCATACAATGTCCATATAATGCAACTATACAGTGCCCAACTAATGTATCCATACCGTGTGGAAATAATACACCCATACAATGTCCATATAATGCAACTATACAGTGCCCAACTAATGTATCCATACCGTGTGGAAATAATACACCCATACAATGTCCATATAATGCAACTATACAGTGCCCAACTAATATATCCCTACTGTGTGGGAATAATACACCCATACAATGTCCATATAATGCAACTATACAGTGCTCAATTAATATATCCATACCGTGTGGGAATAATACACCCATACAATGTCCATATAATGCTACTATACAGTGCTCAATTAATATATCCATACCGTGTGGGAATAATACACAAATACAATGTCCATATAATGCAACTATACAGTGCCCAACTAATATATCCCTACTGTGTGGGAATAATACACCCATACAATGTCCATATAATGCAACTATACAGTGCCCAACTAATGTATCCATACCGTGTGGGAATAATACACCCATACAATGTCCATATAATGCTACTATACAGTGCTCAATTAATATATCCATACCGTGTGGGAATAATACACCCATACAATGTCCATATAATGCTACTATACAGTGCTCAATTAATATATCCATACCGTGTGGGAATAATACACAAATACAATGTCCATATAATGCAACTATACAGTGCCCAACTAATATATCCCTACTGTGTGGGAATAATACACCCATACAATGTCCATATAATGCAACTATACAGTGCCCAACTAATATATCCATACCGTGTGGGAATAATACACCCATACAATGTCCATATAATGCTACTATACAGTGCTCAATTAATATATCCATACCGTGTGGGAATAATACACAAATACAATGTCCATATAATGCAACTATACAGTGCCCAAGTAATATATCCATACCGTGTGGGAATAATATATTTATACAAAGTCCAGATAATGCAACTATACAGTGCCCAACTAATGCATCCGTACCATGTGGAAATAATGCACCTATCCAATGTCCAAATGATGCAACTAAACAGTGCCAAAACAATACACTCCAAAATTGCTCAAAAAATGCAAGAGCAATCATAGGGTGCTGAAATAATGCACCCCAAAATGTCCAAATAGTGCAATTATATAGCACCAATATAATAGAACCATACAGTGCCTAATTAATACAACCATATACTACATTATAATGTCCAAATAATGCAACAATAGAGTCCCCAGATAATGCAAGCATACATCCATACAATACCAAAATAATACCATATTACAGTATCTAAATAATGCAACCCTATAGTGCCAATATGTTATAAGCATACACTGCCCAACTAATACCACCTTGTAGTGCCCAAATAATGCAACAATAGAGTCCCCAAATAATGTGAGCATACAAGCATACAGTTACAAAATAATACCACATTACAGTGCCTTAATAATGCAACCATATAGCGCGAATATGATAAGCATACACAGCCAAAAAAATACATAATGCCCCAAAAATGCAACAATAGTCCCCAAATAATGCAAGCATACATCCATACAGTACCAAAATAATACCATACTACAGTGTATAAATAATGCAATCCTATAGCGCCAATATGATATAAGCATACAGTGCCTGATTAATACAACCTTATAGTGCTGAAATAATGCAACCATACAGTGACAATATAGTATAACCTTACAGTGCCGACATAATATAACCACCCAGTGCCCAAATAATGAAACCTTTTAGTGCAAAAATAATGAAGCTATACAATGTGGAATCATTAATGTGACCAGCATTCAAGTAAAGCAAACATAGACGTAACCATATGGTGCCTGAATAACATGTTTGCCAACTTTTCCAGGTTTCACTGGGAGGCTCCTGGAAAATGCGGAAACCTCCTGGATCTAGTAAATTTGTAAGTGTTCTTGTGTCACGGTGTCATTGGAGGCGATGGGGTAAATAATCGGTATGGAGTGGGCAGAGAATGAGTGTGGAAGGACGGGCCCTTTAATGGTGGCGTGACCAGGACTGGGAATTTTCAGCAAAGTGCTGTCTATAACGTAAAACTTATTCTCTCCTGGATGAAAACTTCCAAAAGTTGGCATGCTGATAGAAACATGTCACCAAGTGTGGCCTCAGGGGTCCTCTGCTCCGGTGCTCAGGCCATGTATTCATAAAGCTGCAAATGTATTTCTTAATCAGTATCTAAATAAGAAAAATGTAGTCTTCTCCATATGTCAGAATGCACATGCTCTTTCTGTGCCTTCCAATGGCGAATGTGTCATTATTGTCTTCTTTTCGCCTTGGGTTTTCAGTGCGTGGGCAGCAAAAAGTAGTAGAAAATGCTGACTTTCTTTCTGCAATGAATACCACGACTCTCACCTATTTTTTTCCTGCCCACGAGGCTTCCGTACAGCCCTCATTCACCAAAACTATCGACATAAAACAATAACTAATACACAGAATTGGTGTGGAGGAGGAGGGGGATGCAGCTGCAGCATCTCTCCCTTTATGTATGGGACTATCTGCATGCTGTGAGATGGGAGAGGGTGAAGCAAGGGAAGACATCTCTATCATCATTCAGAAAACCTCCTTACTTCCCCAAAATTCACCTGAGAGTAAGAGTAAATATGATTCAGGGAATAAATGAGAAGAAGTGAGGTGCATTATCAGAGGGAATGTGAGCCGGCGCCCCGTAAGAGAGGGCAGAGGAGCAGCAAAGGAAGACATCTCTCTAAATGTTCAAAATCCTTATTACTTCCAGAAGAGATGATATAACAACTGCTGAGTATCACAGGCAGACAGCAAATAAAACACAAGGAGGGGAGAGGAGGGGGATGCAAGTGCAGTATGTCTCCCTCAATGTGTCTTTAAAACGACATGGTGTGACGGGGAGGAGGAGGCAGCGAGGGTAGACATCTTTATAAATGTTTGGAAAACTCATTTCACCAAAACACCCTATGAACTAATATATTATTAAGTATAACACGGTGACGACAGAATAGAAAGACCCAAGTGCAGGATGTTCTTCTCAGTGCATCTGTGAGACCGCATGCTGTCAGAGCGGTTAGGTGAGCAACAAGGGTAGACATCTCTGTAAATGTTCACAAACCTCCTCAAACTCCAAAATGTATACACTAAATATAAAGGAAGAATGAGGAGAGGGGAGGGGGATGCAGGTGCAGTATGTCTTCCTTAGTGTGTCTGTGAGACTGCAGGTAGAAGGAGGAGGAGGGGGATGCAGGTGCAGTATGTCTTCCTTAGTGTGTCTGTGAGACTGCAGGTAGAAGGAGGAGGAGGGGGAAGCAGGTGCAGTATGTCTTCCTTAGTGTGTCTGTGAGACTGCAGGTAGAAGGAGGAGGAGGGGGAAGCAGGTGCAGTATGTCTTCCTTAGTGTGCCTGTGTGACGGCAGATGGAAGGAGGAGGAGCGGGATGCAGGTGCAGTATGTCTTCCTTTGCATGAGAGACTGCAGGTAGAAGAAGGAGGAGGATGCAGGTGCAGTATGTCTTCCTTAGTGTGTCTGTGAGACTGCAGGGAGGAGGAGGGGGATGCAGGTGCAGTATGTCTTTCTTAATGTGTCTGTGAGACTGCAGGTAGAAGGAGGAGGAGGGGGAAGCAGGTGCAGTATATCTTCCCTAGTGTGTGTGTGAGACTGCAGGTAGAAGGAGGAGGAGGGGCATGCAGGTGCAGTATGTCTTCCTTTGCATGCCTGTGTGACTGCATGTAGAAGGAGGAGGAGGAGGATGCAGGTGCAGTATATCTTCCCTAGTGTGTCTGTGAGACTGCAGGGAGGAGGAGGGGGATGCAGGTGCAGTATGTCTTCCTTAGTGTGTCTGTGAGACTGCAGGGAGGAGGAGGAGGATGCAGGTGCAGTATGTCTTCCTTAGTGTGTCTGTGAGACTGCAGGGAGGAGGAGGGGGATGCAGGTGCAGTATGTCTTCCTTAGTGTGTCTGTGAGACTGCAGGTAGAAGGAGGAGGAGGGGGATGCAGGTGCAGTATATCTTCCCTAGTGTGTCTGTGAGACTGCAAGTAGAAGGAGGAGGAGGGGGATGCAGGTGCAGTATGTCTTCCTTAGTGTGTCTGTGAGACTGCAGGGAGGAGGAGGGGGATGCAGGTGCAGTATATCTTCCCTAGTGTGTCTGTGAGACTGCAAGTAGAAGGAGGAGGAGGGGGATGCAGGTGCAGTATGTCTTCCTTTGAATGTGCGATTGCATGCTGTGAGCAGGCAGAAGGTGCAGCAGATACAAACTTCACAGAATACAGGAGATAGACTCGAAACCTGCGAGTTACACACATCTTTGGTTCCACTTATTCACATCTACAACTGTCTGAGGAGGGTTGAGAATTTTATACCGATAAATCCGATCTACTTCCTGCAAAAATATTTGCTTTTCGAAAGCTATTTGGTGAATTGGAGTCTTCATAGACAGTCGGTTGGGGGGACCACCATCACACTCGCTAGTTGGCCCCATAAGCTCTTTCTAGGTAGATAAAGAGGAGGGAAAAGTACAATGCTCTGTCTTTAGACAAATCCTCCTCGATGTTATTAGCATGAAAAATGATTACTTTGGAAAACATGAGGTCTCCACCAGATGTTTTGTTAGTGGTGGGTAATAGGCCTTGTACAACCCCAAATGTTTTCCTGCTTTGCCTCATAGCTGCCTGATGGTCTGGAAAACGTTTAGTGGAAAACCCCAACACAGCTGTTACATATCTGCACCGAGAAACTGAACTTCCCAGCAAAAATCATAAATTGTCCACGTCTGGTAGAATTGCTTACACCTCCGCCTTAAATCTCAACAAGGACGTGATTAATTGCAGTGTTCACCATCGGATCAGAATCCTGCAACTTAACAAACCAACAATCTGTACATTGCTTCTCCATGAATGAACTTTACAGATTCCACTAAAAAGAACTTCACATGATGTGTTTCATAAAATCTGTTTTGCACGTAGACTGTATCTGTCCACCCATTCAATCATCCGTCTATCTACGGTATCTATCTACCGTATCTATCTACCGTATCTATCTATCTATCTACCGTATCTATCTATCTATCTATCTATCTATCTATCTATCTATCTATCTATCTATCTATCATTCTAGCTACTCCTACAACCCAGAGAAAGAATGATCCCTTTACAGTTTCACCCAGTCAAAGAACGACGTCACCTAAATATCGCCCTGTTGCATTTTCCTTAAAGAGGTTGTTGGCACCTAAAATATATTTTCTAGATCTCTATCCTTGCACCACTTTTTGTAATTTCCCATATTACACAATGCCCTACACTTTTCCCTGTTTATCTAAAGCTAATCACTGTATGTGTTTTGTTTGAGTGAAGTCTCAAATGTGATGTCACAAGAGGCTGAGGCTGCACTCGCTCCCCGTAGCGTCCATTGCCCTCCCTTGACCAGGACGTTACAGGTGGCGGTGCAGCAGATACTTACAACTTTCACCACCTCCTCTAAAGATGTCCTGGATCCTGCATGATGGATGCTGTGGGAGATGTGAGTGCAGCACTGGCTCTCTGTTTCTATCTCTCTAACTGAAAAAAGATGTCATCAGGGGATGGAGGTAAGAGCAGTGACATCAGCACTGCCCCACAGCTTCTATCACCATCCTCAAATGAATCGTCATCAGGGGCTGCGCTAGTGTCAATTTCTGCTTGCTTGTTCGCCCTCGATGATGTCTTCTTTCAAAGAAATAATGGCAGCAGTGGACATAGAAGCAGAGTGCCAGCGCTGCACTTACATCTCCAACAGAGTCCATCACCCAGGATCTAGGAAGTGTTCAGATGGAGGCGGTGATGCAAAGAACTAGTAACAGCAGTGCTGCCATCGGTGATGTCCTGTTCCCGTAGGGGTAATGGATGCTGCAGGGTGTAAGTATACTCCCAGCCTCCTGCGGTGTCACGTTTGAGACTCCTCTCAAACTAAACGTCACAGAAGGTGCAGTAAAAAATTTTTTTTAAAGATTAGCAGGATAGGAAAAAGTATAGAGTATTGTGCAATAAAACATAATACAACAGTGGTTACGGTGTAAGGATAGACATTTTAAATTATTCAGATATTTTTGGTGCACTTACAACCTCTTTTACAATTAAATAAGATGTTTTTTTTCCCTTCTCAGAATCTATAAGGGTCCAGGAGGTAGGGATAAAACTCTAAAGAGCCCCCAAAATCCTGTTCATAAAGGTCCAACATAATATTGCAGTTCTGAAAGTAATACTACATATGGTGCTAAATAATGTTTTGTCATTTTAGAATTCAGTGACTGAAGAGTCAGTCAGTCTGCTGGGTGAAGCAGAGTCAACTATGCTGCTGGTGAGTGATCAGCCAAAATGTAAGCTGTAGCTGAGAGAGACAGATATCGGGGTCTCTCTATGAATGGAGACTGCGCTAAGCAGTCTACTTGTAAGAGCTGCAGAGAACCGGGTGAAAGCTGAAGCTTGTTCAGTTTTAACGGTGACCGGGAGCTGCTGGGGTTCAGGATGAAAGGAATACTGCTACTGGTGGGTAGGCCTCTTCTGCATATGAAGTCTGCTCAGAGAGAATGGACTGTAATCTTGTCAGGTGAGCTGCACAGATATACACTCACTGGCCACTTTATTAGGTACACCATGCTAGTAAGGGGTTGGACCCCCTTTTGCCTTCAGAACAGCCTCAATTCTTCGTGGCAGAGATTCAACAAGGTGCTGGAAGCATTCCTCAGAGATTTTGGACCATATTGACATGATGGCATCACACAGTTGGCGCAGATTTGTCGGCTGCACATCCCTGATGCGAATCTCCCGTTCCACCACATCCCAAAGATGCTCTATTGGATTGAGATCTGGTGACTGAGGAGGCCATTTGAGTACAGTAAACTCATTGTCATGTTCAAGAAACCAATCTGAGATGATTCGAGCTTTATGACATGGCGCATTATCCTGCTGAAAGTAGCCATCAGATGTTGGGTACATTGTGGTCATAAAGGGATGGACATGGTCAGCAACAATACTCAGGTAGGCTGTGGCGTTGCAACGATGCTCAATTGGTACCAAGGGGCCCAAAGAGTGCCCAGAAAAAATTCCCCACACCATGACACCACCACCACCAGCCTGAACCGTTGATACAAGGCAGGATGGATCCATGCTTTCATGTTGTTTACGCCAAATTCTGACCCTACCATCCGAATGTCGCAGCAGAAATCGAGACTCATCAGACCAGGCAACGTTTTTCCAATCTTCTACTGTCCAATTTCGATGAGCTTGTGCAAATTGTAGCCTCAGTTTCCTGTTCTTAGCTGAGAGGAGTGGTACCCAGTGTGGTCTTCTGCTGCTGTAGCCCATCTGCCTCAAAGTTCGACGCACTGTGCGTTCAGAGATGCTCTTCTGCCTACCTTGGTTGTAACGGGTGGCAATTTGAGTCACTGTTGCCTTTCTATCAGCTCGAACCAGTCTGCCCATTCTCCTCTGACCTCTGGCATCAACATGGCATTTCCGGCCACAGAACTGCCGCTCACTGGATTTTTTTTCTTTTTCGGACCATTCTCTGTAAACCCTAGAGATGGTTGTGCGTGAAAATCCCAGTAGATCAGCAGTTTCTGAAATTCTCAGACCAGCCCTTCTGGCACCAACAATCATGCCACGTTCAAAGGCACTCAAATCACCTTTCTTCCCCATACTGATGCTCGGTTTGAACTGCAGGAGATTGTCTTGACCATGTCTACATGCCTAAATGCACTGAGTTGCCGCCATGTGATTGGCTGATTAGAAATTAAGTCTTAACACACAGTTGGACAGGTGTACCTAATAAAGTGGCCAGTGAGTGTATGTAATCATAATTAAATGCACAAGCCGTGTGTAGGGAACCGAAAGTATCAGTGGCTGCTACTTACAATAGTTGTTTTGTGTGACAAGCTGGGTTTAGCTCAGACGTGTAGGAGTAGCCAGAGTCTGTTCTGTTTAGTTAGCACCTGGACAAGGCTAAGGGTTTATGTTTCAGTTGGTTTTCTGTGGAAAACAATAAAAACTGCATGTGTTTGGACCAAAACTGCATCGCCTGTGTGGAAGTTCAAGGAAGTTCAAAATTCACTGCACACTCTTTGATTTAAAGTGCAAAAAGATATTTCATTCATGTCCATGATAAGTGAAAAGAAAAGGGAGCGAGTAAATAATGTTGCAAAAAACGCCTGTGTTAACACTACTTATGGTTGGTGAAGTGAGAAAAGTGTAGGCAATAATTACATTTATGGGATCAAATAGCTAAAAATGTGCATGTGCATATGTATTCACCCCTTTTACTATGAAGCGCATAAATATTATTGGTGCAAGCAATTCTCTTCATAGGTCCCAAGCTTAGCGACAGGACATCCACCTGTGTGCAATCAAGTGTCACATGTATGTCACTATACACACTTTACCTTTCCTGAAAGGCCACAGAGGCTGCAATACCCTTAACAAGAGGCACATCTAACCAAACACCAGGAAGACCAAGGAGATCTCCAAACACCACCATGAAGACCAAGGAGATCTCCAAATATCACCATGCAGACCAAGGAGATCTCCACACAACACCATGAAGACCAAGGAGATCTCCAAACAACACCATGAAGACCAAGGAGATCTCCAAACAACACCATGAAGATCAAGGAGATCTCTAAACACCACCATGAAGACCAAGGAGATCTCCAAATACCACCATGAAGACGACGGAGGTCTCCAAACATCACCATGAAGACCAAGTAGATCTCCAAACAAGTCAGGGACAAAGTTGTTGAAAAGTACAAGTCAGGGTTGGGTTTTCAAAAAATATCCCAATCTCTGATGATCCCCCAGAGAAGCATCAAATCCATTATCATCAAATGGAAAGAACATGGTACCACCAAAAACCCGCCAAGAGAGGGCCACCCACCAAAACTCTCAGCCCGGGAAAGGAAGGCATTAATCAAAGAGGAAGCACCGAGACCAAAGGTAACCCTGAAGGCGCTGCAGAGTTCCCAAGCAGAGACTGGTGTATCTGTCCGTACGACCACAATAAGCAGTACACTCCATAGAGGTGGACTTTATGGAAGAGTGGCCAAAAAAAGCCTTATATACAAAAATTGTGAGATTTGTTTTGAGTTTACCAAAAGACATGTGGGAGATGCTCCAAATATATGGAGGAAGGTGATGTAGTCAGATGAGACTAAAATTGAACTTTTTGGCCACCAAGGTAAATGCTGTGTCCAACACAATTCATCACACCAAGAACCGCATTCCCACAATGACACATGGTGGTGGCGGCAACATCATGCTGCAGGGATGTTTTTCGACAGCAGGTACAGGGAAAATGGTCCAAGTTGAGGGAAAGTTGGATGATTGTGAAATACAGTCGTATTTTTGAGCAAAACCTTTTTCAGTCTGTCGTTGATTTGAGACTGGGATGGAGGTTCGCTTTACAACTATATAATGAACTCAAAGCATACTGCTAAGGCAACACTCAAGTGGTTTAAGGGGAAACATGTAAATGTTTTGGAGTGGCCTAGACAAAGCCCAGACCTTAATCAAACTGAGAATCTGTGGTCAGACTTGAAGATTGCCGTCCACCAGATGAAACCATCTCGAGAAGTTTTGGTTCAAGGAATGGGCAAAAATTCCAGTGGCAAGATGTGGAAAGCTCCTAGGGACTTATCCAAAGTCACTTGCAGCTGTAATTTCAACAAAAGGAGGCTCTACAAAGTACTGACTTTAGGGGGTGAATAGTTATGTACACAGACGCTTTCAGTTATTTTGTCCTATTTGTTGATTGCTTCACAATAAAAAGAAAACCAAATGTTCACAGTTGTAGGCGCATTCATTACATGAACTGACGCAAACCCTAAAAATACCTGAAATTCTAGATTCTGAGGTACAAAACACGAAAAACTGCCAAGGAGTGTTAATACTTTTGCAAGCCACTGTATATATGTGTATCTATCTATCTTTGTATAATAGCAAAAAATAAAAAGCAGCACCAAAATAGTAGTGGTGTGAACTGTTTAATAGCCTAGTGGCGTGGCGACGTTTCGGATATGGCAATCTTTTCTCAAGCCATATCCGAAACCATAGCCACTAGGCTATTAAACAGTTCACACCACTACTATTTTGGTGCTGCTTTTTATTTTTTGCTATTATCTAAGCACATTGAGGTGTCTGGAGAAGCGTGCACTGCTCTAAGGTATTTTGTGCTGTTCCTATTTTTTTTACACATATATCTATATATACAGTACAGACCAAAAGTTTGGACACACCTTCTCATTCAAAGAGTTTTCTTTATTTTCATGACTGTGAAAATTGTAGATTCACTCTGAAGGCATCAAACCTATGAATTAACACATGTGGAATTATATAATTAACAAAAAAGTGTGAAAAAACTGAAAATATGTCTTATATTCTAGGTTCTTCAAAGTAGCCACCTTTTGCTTTGATTACTGCTTTGCACACTCTTGGCATTCTCTTGATGAGCTTCAAGAGGTAGTCACCGGAAATGGTTTCACAGGTGTGCCCTGTCAGGTTTAATAAGTGGGATTTCTTGCCTCATAAATGAGGTTGGGACCATCAGTTGTGTTGTGCAGAAGTCTGGTGGATACTCAGCTGATAGTCCTATTGAATAGACTGTTAGAATTTGTATTATGGCAAGAAAAAAGCAGCTAAGTAAAGAAAAATGAGTGGCCATCATTACTTTAAGAAATGAAGGTCAGTCAGTCCGAAAAATTGGGAAAACTTTGAAAGTGTCCCCAAGTGCAGTGGCAAAAACCATCAAGCGCTACAAAGAACCTGGCTCACATGAGGACCGCCCCAGGAAAGGAAGACCAAGAGTCACCTCTGCTGCGGAGGATAAGTTAATCCGAGTCACCAGACTCAGAAATCGCAGGTTAACAGCAGCTCAGATTAGAGACCAGGTCAATGCCACACTGAGTTCTAGCAGCAGACACATCTCTACAACAACTGTTAAGAGGAGACTTTGTGCAGCAGGCCTTCATGGTAAAATAGCTGCTAGGAAACCACTGCTAAGGACAGGCAACAAGCAGAAGAGACTTGTTTGGGCTAAAGAACACAAGGAATGGACATTAGACCAGTGGAAATCTGTGCTTTGGTCTGATGAGTCCAAATTTGAGATCTTTGGTTCCAGCCACCGTGTCTTTGTGTGACGCAGAAAAGGTGAACGGATGGACTCTACATGCCTGGTTCCCACCATGAAGCATGGAGGAGGAGGTGTGATGGTGTGGGGGTGCTTTGCTGGGGACACTGTTGGGGATTTATTCAAAACTGAAGGCATACTGAACCAGCATGGCTACCACAGCATCTTGCAGCGGCATGCTATTCCATCTGGTTTGCGTTTAGTTGGACCATCATTTATTTTTCTACAGGAGAATGACCCCAAACACACCTCCAGGCTGTGTAAGGGCTATTTGACCAAGAAGGAGAGTGATGGAGTGCTACGCCAGATGACATGGCCTCCACAGTCACCAGACCTGAACCCAATCGAGATGGTTTGGGGTGAGCTGGACCGCAAGTGAAGGCAAAAGGGCCAACAAGTGCTAAGCATCTCTGGGAACTCCTTCAAGACTGTAGGAAGACCATTTCTGGTGACTACCTCTTGAAGCTCATCAAGAGAATGCCAAGAGTGTGCAAAGCAGTAATCAAAGCAAAAGGTGGCTACTTTGAAGAACCTAGAGTATAAGACATACAGTATTTTCAGTTGTTTCACACTTTTTTGTTAATTATATAATTCTTGGAGAACAGGAGAAGTACCAGAAGACTGGAGAAGAGCAAATGTTGTTCCTATCTTCAAAAAGGGGAAGAAGGTGGACCCAGGCAACTATAGGCCGGTGAGTCTGACTTCTATACCAGGAAAGATCTTTGAACAAATTATTAAACAACATGTATGTCAGCACCTGGATAAGAATGAAGTGATTAAACAGAGTCAGCATGGGTTTGTAACTAATAAGTCATGTCAGACTAACTTAATTTCCTTCTATGACGGTATCACTGATTGGGTGGATCAAGGAAATGCTGTAGATATAGTATATCTTGACTTCAGCAAAGCATTTGACAAAGTCTCTCATACAATCCTTATTGAAAAAATGACTAAGTATGGAATGGACAAGACAACTGTTAGGTGGATTCATAACTGGCTTAGTGATCGGACCCAAAGAGTGGTCGTAAATGGCTGCACATCCAGCTGGAAGAATGTCTCAAGTGCGGTACCACAGGGCTCTGTCCTGGGCCCTGTATTGTTCAACATCTTTATCAATGATTTAGATGAAGGAATTGAGGGTAAACTGATTAAATTTGCTGATGACACAAAGCTAGGAGGGATAGCTAATACTAGAGAAGAGAGAGAGAGGATTCAAAAAGATTTAAATAAACTGGAGAAGTGGGCAGCAACTAACAGAATGGTTTTTAACAGGGAGAAATGCAAAGTACTACATCTGGGCAATAAAAATGAAAAAAGCATATATAGAATGGGAGGAATAGGGCTAAGTGACAGCACATGTGAAAAAGACTTGGGTATACTAATAGATCACAGACTGAATATGAGTCAACAGTGTGATGCAGCAGCAAAAAAGGCAAATGCAATTCTAGGATGTATTAACAGAAGCATACAGTCTAGATCACGTCAAGTCATTATTTCCCTCTACTCCTCTTTGGTCAGACCTCATCTGGAATATTGTGTCCAGTTTTGTTTGGGCACCACATTTTAAAAAAGACATCAACAAACTGGAGCAAGTTCAGAAAAGAGCGACCAGAATGGTGACCGGTCTGCAAACCCTGTCTTATGAGGAAAGGTTGCAGGATTTGGGAATGTTTAGTTTGCAAAAGAGAAGACTGAGAGGAGACTTAATAGCTGTCTACAAATATCTAAAGGGCTGTCACTTTGTAGAAGGATCAACTTTATTCTCATTTGCACAAGGAAAGACTAGAAGCAATGGGATGAAACTGAACAGATTAGATATTAGAAAAAATGTTTTGACAGTTAGAGTGATCAATGAGTGGAAAAGGCTGCCACGAGAAGTGGTGAGTTCTCCTTCAATGGAAGTCTTCAAACAGAGGCTGGACAGACATCTGACTGGGATGATTTAGCGAATCCTGCTTTGAGCAGGGGGTTGGACCAGATGGCCCAGGAGGTCCCTTCCAACTCTACAATTCTATGATTCACATCTGTTAATTCATAGTTTTGATGCCTTCAGAGTGAATGTACAATTTTCATAGTCATGAAAATAAAGAAAGCTCTTTGAATGAGAAGGTGTGTCCAAACTTTTGGTCTGTACTGTATATTATATATATATATCATATATACTAGTGTATAAGCCGAGTTTTTCAGCACATTTCTTTGTGCTGAAAATGCCCCCCCCGGCGTTTACATGAGCTATTGTCCTAGATGCCGGCGGGGGAGGGGGATCAGCGGGTCACAGGAGGCAGGAGCTGGTGGCTGTGGCTGTAACTGTGCCTGCTGCTAAAGAGAAATGAATATTCACTGCACTGGCAATAAATATTCATTTCTCTTATAGCGAGCGCACAGTTACAGCCGCAACCGCCAGCTTCCAGCAGCTGTAAGAAAAAATCCCTCCTACTTACCTTCCCTGTGCGCCCTCCCAGCATCTTGTTTTGGCTCCCAGCAGCTCCTGTGGCCAAGCAATCATGTTTCCTGCTGAGTACAGAGAGAGGTGAATATTCATTACCTTAATTACACTTGGCCGCAGGAGCAGCTGGAAGCCAGAATAAGATGCTGCGAGGGCACGCAGGGAAGGTGAGTAGGATTTTTTTAATGCTTTTCTTATGGGGGTTCATGCATACAAGGATAGGGATGAGGAACCATTCATACAAAAATAGGGATGAGGAGCCATGCATACCAGGACAGAGATAAGGAGCTATGCAGACAAGGACAGGGATGAGGAGCCATGTATAGAAGGATGCGGATGGAGGGACAATGCATACCCGGCTTATATTCAAGTCAATAAGTTTTCCCAGCTTTTTTGTGGCAAAATTAGGTGTCTCGGCTTATGCTCGGGTCAACTTACACACGAGTATATACGGTATTTATTTTATATATACTATATACACTCACTGGCCACTTTATTAGGTACACCATGCTAGTAAGGGGTTGGACCCCCTTTTGCCTTCAGAACTGCCTCAATTCTTCGTGGCAGAGATTCAACAAGGTGCTGGAAGCATTCCTCAGAGATTTTGGACCATATTGACATGATGGCATCACACAGTTGGCGCAGATTTGTCGGCTGCACATCCCTGATGCGAATCTCCCGTTCCACCACATCCCAAAGATGCTCTATTGGATTGAGATCTGGTGACTGAGGAGGCCATTTGAGTACAGTAAACTCATTGTCATGTTCAAGAAACCAATCTGAGATGATTCGAGCTTTATGACATGGCGCATTATCCTGCTGAAAGTAGCCATCAGATGTTGGGTACATTGTGGTCATAAAGGGATGGACATGGTCAGCAACAATACTCAGGTAGGCTGTGGCGTTGCAACGATGCTCAATTGGTACCAAGGGGCCCAAAGAGTGCCCAGAAAAAATTCCCCACACCATGACACCACCACCACCAGCCTGAACCGTTGATACAAGGCAGGATGGATCCATGCTTTCATGTTGTTTACGCCAAATTCTGACCCTACCATCCGAATGTCGCAGCAGAAATCGAGACTCCTCAGACCAGGCAACGTTTTTCCAATCTTCTACTGTCCAATTTCGATGAGCTTGTGCAAATTGTAGCCTCAGTTTCCTGTTCTTAGCTGAGAGGAGTGGTACCCAGTGTGGTCTTCTGCTGCTGTAGCCCATCTGCCTCAAAGTTTGACGCACTGTGCGTTCAGAGATGCTCTTCTGCCTACCTTGGTTGTAACGGGTGGCAATTTGAGTCACTGTTGCCTTTCTATCAGCTCGAACCAGTCTGCCCATTCTCCTCTGACCTCTGGCATCAACATGGCATTTCCGGCCACAGAACTGCCGCTCACTGGATTTTTTTTCTTTTTCGGACCATTCTCTGTAAACCCTAGAGATGGTTGTGCGTGAAAATCCCAGTAGATCAGCAGTTTCTGAAATTCTCAGACCAGCCCTTCTGGCACCAACAATCATGCCACGTTCAAAGGCACTCAAATCACCTTTCTTCCCCATACTGATGCTCGGTTTGAACTGCAGGAGATTGTCTTGACCATGTCTACATGCCTAAATGCACTGAGTTGCCGCCATGTGATTGGCTGATTAGAAATTAAGTCTTAACACACAGTTGGACAGGTGTACCTAATAAAGTGGCCAGTGAGTGTATATATATATATCTAATATATAAAGCTCAAAGTGTGAATGTATGTATGTGTGTATGTGTGTGTGTGTGTGTATGTGTGTGTGTATGTCCGGGATAGGCATCCGCACCGTCGCAGCTACAGCCACAAAATTTGGCACATTCACACGTCTGGACCCCGAAAGCGTCCTAGGCTATGTTGTGAGGTGAAATTTTAACCCCGCGTGTTCCAATTCACCAAACAATTTTGCCCCTGTCTACATAATGGGGAAAAAGTGTGTGTGTATCAAGCTCCGCCCCTCATTATGATGTCATAATGCCCCTATCTACATAATGGGGAAACTGTGTGTGTATCAAGCCCCGCCCCTCATTATGATGTCATAATGGTTGCCATGGCGACGCTGATGTCATCATTGGTTGCAAGCCCCGCTGCTCATTATGATGTCATAATGGTTGACTATGGGATGGAGGATGTGTGATGGGTGTATGGGCATGGGACTATGGGATGGCGGATATATATGACGGGTATATGGGCACGGGACTATGGGATGGCGGATATGTATGACGGGTATATGGGCACAGGACTATGGGATGGAGGATATGTATGATAGGTATATGGGCATGGGACTATGAGGTGAAGAATGTATGATGGGTATATGGGCATGGGACTATGAGAGAGGATGTGTGATGGGTATATGGGCACTGGACTATGGGATGGAGGATATGTATGATGGGTATATGGGCACGGGACTATGGGATGGCGAATATGTATGATTGGTATATGGGCATGGGACTATGGGATGGAGAATGTGTGATGGGTATATGGGCACTGGACTATGGGATGGAGGATATGTATGATGGGTATATGGGCACTGGACTATGGGATGGTGGATATGTATGACGGGTATATGGGCACGGGACTATGGGATGGTGGATATGTATGATGGGTATATGGGCACGGGACTATGGGATGGAGGATATGTATGATGGGTATATGGGCACGGGACTATGGTATGGAGGATATGTATGACTGGTATATGGGCACGGGACTATGGGATGGTGGATATGTATGATGGGTATATGGGCACGGGACTATGGGATGGAGGATGTGTGATGGGTGTATGGGCATGGGACTATGGGATGGCGGATATATATGACGGGTATATGGGCACGGGACTATGGGATGGCGGATATGTATGACGGGTATATGGGCACAGGACTATGGGATGGAGGATATGTATGATAGGTATATGGGCATGGGACTATGAGATGAAGAATGTATGATGGGTATATGGGCATGGGACTATGAGAGAGAGGATGTGTGATGGGTATATGGGCACTGGACTATGGGATGGAGGATATGTATGATGGGTATATGGGCACGGGACTATGGGATGGCGAATATGTATGATGGGTATATGGGCATGGGACTATGGGATGGAGAATGTGTGATGGGTATATGGGCACTGGACTATGGGATGGAGGATATGTATGATGGGTATATGGGCACTGGACTATGGGATGGTGGATATGTATGACGGGTATATGGGCACGGGACTATGGGATAGAGGATATGTATGATGGGTATATGGGCATGTAAATATGAGATGAAGGATGTGTGATGGGTATATGGGCACTCAACTATGGGATGGCGAATATGTATGATGGGTATATGGGCATGGGACTATGGGATGGAGGATGTGTGATGGTTATATGGGCACGGGCCTATGGGATGGAGGATATGTATGATGGTATATGGGCATGGGACTATGAGATGAAGGATGTGTGATGGGTATATGGGTTAGTTACTATGCCCAGGCAGCGCCGGGCTCTACAGCTAGTATATATATATATATATATATATATATATATATATATATATATATATATACATACATACATATTATAAACACAAAAGCTGTATATTTTATAAATCGTCCATTATGATCAAAAATATTCTAGCTTTAATGTTTTTTTTATACGGGATTGATGAAATCTTTTTTCATGTTTTGCTCTGGTTTGTGATCTTACATTATATGAACACCTGCCAATAATTATACACGACAAATTCAGTTCCTGTTTTTTTGCTTTTTAACTCTGCCATCTGCAGCAAAAATAAAAAGTGGCATATGGCTATTAATATACAGCACAGTCATAGCATCAGAGTTACTTACCTAAAACAGATTACACTAATATATTTCTATGCTAAAAAAAAAATTTTCTTGGAGAGAAATCTGTAAAAGCTTAATAACAGGAGACAATGCAATAAAACTGCTACGTTTCTTAATCCTCCTATTTTCCTGAGATAACGGTATATAAGGAGTTGTCTACTGCTACATTTTACATCACAGATTGGCCCATGGTGATCTTAAATAAAAATAACATAATTATTCAAAAGTCCTCACCATCTAAACAGAGCAAGAAGACACAGTGTTATCCGTCTCCTGCTCTTGCCGACTCCTTCTGCTCCTTTGTGCATCAGGTTACCATAATATCTGGGTACACACCTCTGTACTGGCTCAGGTAGTTACATTCTGCCTGAGTAACCCAGTAATTAGTGTGAAAGCCATTACTGTGGGATTCTGTTTCTACCATTCCTGCTACTGACATACTCAGCTCTGCTATGCTGCTGGGCTCTGCTACATCAATAAGTCACCTGACCACCACAACTGTGCCATGTTTCTTTGCTCTGCTACATTAGTAGTAAGTCTCCAGATAAACTCAACTCCACCACATCACTAGTGCCTTCTACATTGGAACAATGAGTCTCCAGTCTTATTCAACTCTGCTACATCATTGGTGCCACTTCTAGCTGCCTCTTTACCAGAGCACATTGCTCCTATAGTTTTGCCAGCAGCTCTGGCATAACCTCAACTTAAAACCACAGTTTCTTCTTCAGCATTCTGTGACAATGAGATAAAGACTCAGGAGGAGTCAAAAAGATTCAAAATGTCACCGTAAGCACTGAATACATGTATTATTACTTGTCTTGCCAATAAAATTCTACTTATTAACAAGAATACTTAATTGTTTTCTTAAAGTAACATCAGTATAGTGAATCTCCTGAAAAAAATAAACTTGCTACATCACTGGGCTCTGCTAATTTAGTACAATTAGTCTCTTAACATAATTTGCTCTGCTACATAGCTGGGCTTTGCTACATTAGTACAGTGAGTCTCTTAACCTACTTTGCTCTGCTACATCACTGGGCTCTGCTACATTAGTACAGTGAGTCTCTTAACCTACTTTGCTCTGCTACATCGCTGGTCTCTGCTAATTTAGTGCAGTGAGTCTCTTAACCTACTTTGCTCTGCTACATCACTGGGCTCTGCTACATTAGTACAGTCAGTCTCAACCTATTTTGCTCTGCTACATCGATGGTCTCTGCAAATTTAGTACAGTGAGTCTCTTAACCTACTTTGCTCTGCTACATCACTGGGCTCTGCTACATTAGTACAGTGAGTCTCATAACCTTCTTTGCTCTGCTACATCGCTGGTCTCTGCTAATTTAGTACAGTGAGTCTCTTAACCTACTTTGCTCTGCTACATCACTAGGCTCTGCTACATTAGTACAGTGAGTCTCTTAACCTACTTTGCTCTGCTACATCGCTGGTCTCTGCTACATTAGTACAGTGAGTCTCTTAACCTACTTTGCTCTGCTACATCACTGGGCTCTGCTACATTAGTACAGTGAGTCTCTTAACCTACTTTGCTCTGCTACATCACTGGTCTCTGCTAATTTAGCACAGTGAGTCTCTTAACCTACTTTGTGTTAGGACGGCGGAACGCACTAAATATAAAATAACAGGAGGTGCGTTCGCCACCCAGAGTCGACCATGCAGTAGGTGACAAGACCGCTGCTGAACAATGGTAGATGCACCTAATCAATGAGGTACTGCGCTCGGGTTAACGTCACCCGAACGCTAAGGACGGCTCTGTTCTGGCACAGAGTCGCAAGAGGCAATGTGATGCCGAGACGCGGCTCTGTTAATGTCACAGAGGCCTGCGTATGGTGTCGCAACAGCGACCAAGAGTAGCTGCGGTTAGTGCAGCGCAGCGGCAGGTAAAGCCGCAGACGTCGGCGCTGAGACACAGGCACCGACGGACGCTAGTGTAGGTGAGGATCACGTGGCGTGTAGCTTGCCACAGGCTGAGACTGACTATCCAACTCTCTGTCACCATTCGTAATATCCGAGGGAAGGGGTTTCATAATGCGTCAGTCACCAGTCCACACATCCGTCACCATACACACACAGCATAATATGCTACACCAGCGCATCGCCGAGCCGCCATGCGGGCTTTTTATAGCGATGCACTTCCGGGACCTTCCATTAGCTTGGGAAGGACCAATCAGATCCAACGTAGGACCTGAGCATGTGACCCCTGCTCTCCAGTGAGAGGTCAAGTTGCGGGCATGCCCAGTAGCACGGTATGAGGACTTAGCCTCAGGAGCAGTTCCGTGCAGAGCAGGTTGCGCTGCTATTGCTGCACCAGAGGTGGCAGCAACATCCAGGCTGTCAGAGCGAGTCTGAGCAGCAAGCCTGGCTCGCCGTGTTTGCTGAGCAACACCCGGAGCGGTTGAGGAAGAATGGGAGACCGCAGGATGTCTGGCTCTGGACTCCCGCTGTGCAGTGCCAGGAATCCGACGCCTAACACTTTGCTCTGCTACATCGCTGGTCTCTGCTAATTTAGTACAGTGAGTCTCTTAACCTACTTTGCTCTGCTACATCACTGGGCTTTGTTTCATCGAGTCTGAGGCTCTGACTATCACGTGTTCTACTACTCCAAACTGGTGGCTTAGAGAATCCACCTCAGCTTGTGAGACGTAACTGATGGTCTCCTACATCTCTCTTCTGGCTCAGATTGAATATCAAGACTGCAGTTGTCATGTGATATCCTCTCTGGAAGAGTAAGCCTGAAGATGCCTTGGAGACATTTCATCAGTGTGGAGGAAAGGCAAAAGTCTGGTAGGGGAGTAGTATCTTTTTTTTTTGAAGACCACCATGGGCCCATATATTAAATGGTCCATCACTGTACATGAAAGAATGAATGGGGCCATGTATTGTGAGATTTTGAGTGCAAACCTCTTTCCATCAGCAAAGGGCATTGAAGATGAAACATAGATGTGTCCTTCAGCATGATAATGATCCCAAGCACACCGCCAGGGCAATGAAGGCTTTGTAACAAGCATATGAAGGCCAACCTTGTGAAGACCACTGTCATTGCCAACAAAGGATATATAACAAAATATTGAGATGAACTTTTGTTAATGACCAAACACTTACTTTCCAACTCTCATAGTTGTGGTCTACCTATGATGTCAATTACCGGCCTCTCTCAGCTTTTTAAGTGGGAGAACTTGCACAATTGGTGGCTGGCTAAATACTTTTTTCCCTACTGTAGCTTTGGCGCACTCTTGGCATGGCCAAAAGTGTGATGCACCATTTCACCTTCTCATGTACAGGGTGGTATGATTGTTATAGGGGCTAAATCCCCTACAACACTGTATAGTCCATTTAAAATGCATTTTGGGGGGTGACAACCTCCCTTTAAATATAATGTTGTGGTAGATAACCAATTTCTTTTTAATGAAATTTAATAAGACGTTAGCTACTTCCACCTTTACCGACTTCAAGTTTCCTTGCTTGTTTTTCTTAAACACAGCTTTCTGAATGGGGCCATCAAAAAAAGGAATGGGACTAGGTCCAAATGGATGACCGAGTGACTGAAAAATAAGACCAGTGAGAATGAATAGATCTGACACTGGTGACAGTCAAATAGCGGCTAATGTCTTTTGAATTGAAGAGAATGAGGACATTTAAGGGTTTAACCGCATAAGTAAGTATTCGCATTTGTTTTGTGGGGCACAACATTGTATAGAGAGAGAGTTCTATACTTTACGGTATAAGAGTCACACTTTAATTAGCAAACACTTCGTTTATTACAATCTGCATCTGTCTTGGACATTTCTAACTATCTCCCACCTTCTGGGTAATAACCATAAAAGATGCTGAGGTTTTGTTTCTTCTACTGTCACCTAATTAACATTCTAATTAATTCTGGTGAAATAAAGGTTGCAGGAGGGTGGAGGTGTTACATCCAGGATTCTGCTGTTGGACATCATTCTAATATGACCTACATTTATTAAGAAGTATTCAAGTAGATTGAATCCATCTTGTAGAAGTAGACGTACATAGATAGATAGATAGATAATAGAAAGACCAGTTGGAAAGTATTCTTAGTGATAGATTGTAGATTTTGGTACGAATTTCCACCCAAAATCCAAGTCGAACGAATGTCAGTTTTTTGCCACTCGATTTGAGTGCAGCAAGCAAAATGCTGGGACGGAATTAAAAAACTACAAACTATTATAATCGACTCTCCTTGATCCTCCCGTTACCTTTCCCCTCACTCCTCATCAGTCTTATTTCTGATCTGGGTATTCAGGCTGGTTTCGCCACGGATTAGATCCCACAAAGTTATACGGAGGAGGAATTGCAGACATCAATGCTATCAATGCTGCGCATCGCGCCTCATGTGACCATGAGCGTAGGACTTAGTCAACAGCGGCGTCAGAAAAAAGATGACCCAAAAGCAGAAGAATGCGAAAAGAGACTGGGAAAAAGAAAGGGCAACAGGGTCCTATCCAATGATAAAGGGGTGTCAGTAAAAGGGGAGAATACACTCAGCTTGATAAGTTGCTGAATGGCAACACATAACAGGCATATAACAGCTGCTGCACAGATACCGGTCCAGAAGACGACCACAGACAAAAGGAGGATAAGAAGGCAGAAGAACAGTGAATCGGACAACTGGTTGGCTGCAGGAAAGTTAAGGAGAAGGCAGACACGTGATGAATAGAAAAATTTATTAAATTTGCACCCTAAGGTTTTAAATGTCACTCAAATATCCTCTAGGACTGGGTGAATTTGCTTGAATCAAATATTGGAAGACTCGCTCAGTTCTCATAGATGGATGGTCTCATTGGGCAGGATGGACTAGGTGCTGTATGACTTTTGAACTCCTAGATACAACCTTGTGTCCGAATGCCAAGACTCCTGGTGATTACTATAGGGGTGGATTAGAAACATTTGCCTGAACACTTTGAGCTTCTGGCTAACATCAGGGGAGGACATATCATTGGTGCAACCTGTGAAGCCACACAGGGGCCCAAGAGGCAAGAGGGCCATTACCACCTCTAGAGAAGTTAGAACTGTGCATTATGACTGCAAAGGGCTCATATATTTGTTCTTGCACAGGGGCCGCCTTCTGTCTGTGTCCACCAATTGCTACCATCCCATCAAGTGTGCATGAGTTAGTAGTACTTTGATAATTGTAGAGTCTGAACAAAGTTAACGTCTCCTCTCAAAGAAGATACTATCGGAAGAGAAGTTGCTCATTGCTTGGCCTGATAAGGATCCTCATTTTTGTAGCCTGATTGGAGAGCGGTTACAAACAGCGTCTCTCTCTCTCTGGTGGTTTTGTCCTGTCCTACATTAACACAGAGAACCCGATAATATTTATGGGCGCTGTATAATGCCTCATTTCTCTTGTGATGGCACAGCCAGAAAAGTGAATACTTACTCCCTGGTTTCTTACAAATCGCAGCTGAGGAGGACACATCAAGAGGATAGTTTGTGACCAGTATATTATCATGTAGACAAAAAACTCAGCACCATGGTAAAAGTTCTTGCTGCAAAAAAGTTAATTTTGTTTAGATCCGGTCCAACATTTCAACCGTCAATAGTATTTCTCAAGGACATCTACCGATGTCTAGACCATTATCGGTCGAAAATTTGGACAATTTCTACTTTTTGCCTTATCAAAATAAATGTAATTTTTTGCAGCAAGAACTTCCACCCTTTGTCTTTTTCTGTGCTAAGGTTTGTCTATGTGATAATAAACTGGTCACAACAAATTATCTTTCTCATGTGCCCCCCTCAATCACATATACTTTCTGAGCAGTAGTGCCGGTCTTTCCTTCTTATTCAAATTATTATCCTAGGATCCATCTCAAAAGTAAGGGTTGTCCAAGTAATAATTAGGCGATGATCACAAAGGTCAGCATGGAGTCTACTGCTAAGGAGCAACCGAGGAGCAACCGGCAGAATTCTACTTAGTATGTAGCCATTCTCACCAAGTCTGAGCCCACGCTTTAATCAGCTCTTGCAGGTTGTGATGTGCGTCGTGGGTAGACTTAGGGCTCCTTTTTTTTTTTAATCAAGGTTTCTGAAACTTGTAAGCTTGTGTCAGCAATTATCAGAAACTATTTTTATCCCTCCCCTTCCACCCTCGTTCTTTTTCATTTTTATTAACCTTTGCAGAAAACAATATAGCCATGAAATATGGCATGTAGGACGCTCGACTTAAATCGAGCCGGAACATGTGTACACTCAGACATGAAAGACAAAAACTTTAAATAGCTGACATCAAAGGCATCGGAGGAGCTACTAATGAGAAAGCGTTTATAATTCACAGCAAGACTCGCGGAGACTAAAATCCATTTATAGAGGACTGGACTGTAATTTAACCTATTTAGCAGCACTCTAGTGAACAAATGCATCTTTCATCCCAAGTGTCTAGGTAACGGGTCAGATCCTTCTTCCAACTCATAGAACATGATGTACGGATAATTTTTCAATATAAAAATGACATCGTTCTGCACCCACCACCCAACTGCAAAATCGCCTTTCCTTCAATCAGTCCACATCCCTCATCACCTGTTTCCAACCCCTCCAACCTGATTTCTTGCACCTATGTATGATTAGACTCCACCTCAAGAGGAAGTTCAATAAAGATGGAGCAAGAAAACTTTTCTTATATGGAGACTGTCAACCTCAAAATTGGAATTGATTTATTTAGACATTCCCATAGGGGCCTATCCTCTATAAAAAAAAATTATATTGATATTGTGGATTTTAGTAAATGTGTTTTATCGAAAAACATGTTTATTACATATGTAAATGAGTGGACTTCGGGGTACCCGTGGCATGGCCAGTGGCTTGGCTCATGGTTCTGCCCCTCAAATACCATTCTCCATCCTTCTCTTGTTGGTGATTGGAAGCACTCGCTTTAGAGAACTGCCTTCTCTAACTCCCCAATCAGATGATAGTAATTGAGAGAGCGGAATAATGAACCAAGCCACTGGCTATGCCATGGGTACCCAAAGCCCCCTCATTTACATATGTAATAAAACTGTTTTTCTATAAAACACATACATTAAAACCTAAGTACATTTTTTATTGTGCCCTATGGAAAAGGTCTATATAGATCAATTTCAGCTCTTTGAGGTGAACAGAATCCTTTAACTCCATAATAGATCTTAAAAACGACGCTCCAGTCTATGAAAACATATTATGAAATTATTGAGTGCAGAATTGGAACCAATTTAGCCGATCAGACACTCCGCTCTAGAATGTGGGAAACCGAGTGGTCAGATTTTGGCTTCCCTGCAGTGCCTCCACAGGAAAAATTAAGCATTGCACGTTGCCTGTACAACTCAGAACAAGACAGGTCCTCCAGAGCTCGAAAAGTTCATTGTGGCCACTGTGCAATCTGATCAAGAAGTGATCATCCCAAACCCAAGGGCATTTTGTATTAAATATGGATTTGATTATAGAATCCAGAAAATTGTTTCTTCCAGGCAAAACATTTTCCTTGTAATTATGATTCATCTTAGATATTTTTGATACTCCATACACATGAAGAATATTTAACATTTTATATTCCTACTTCTATCTTTACATTCAGTGATGGGTTGATGAAGTCTACTGAGTAACCGACAGGTCATCGGGGTGGTGAAGTGTGACAGGTGTTGCTTTTGGTACAAGTAAACTGAAAACACGGATTAATGTTTAATATTCAGCACTTCTGGACTAGCTGGAAATCCTCCCAGAGAAGGTTTTTTTGGACTTGGTTAAGGCTTTTCAGAAGGAAAAGAAATCATATTAAAGGAATGAACAGATGTTCTGTAGATATCAGTGAAGAAGGAACTCTTAGAGACGAGGTCTTGAAGTCAACGGACTGGAAGATCGGCAAAAGTAAATGTTGAAAATACAGTGAACGCCCAGATAAAGATTTATTAAAGAAAGAACGATGAAAAAGTAAGTTCCATTGGATTACAGAAAGCATCCGTCATTTAGAACCCGCAGAAAGAACGAGGGATAACCTCTGGCGATAAGTGGTGGGAAGCCATGATATTTGATGTGCCGATCAATGTATCGAGTTTAATAAAGCTTCTCTATTCTACAAGCGCAGCACGAGGAAGAATTGTAACACGGCGATATCAAAAGCCCGGCGTGAATACAAATCTCACTGTTTCCTTAGTCGATAAAAACAATTTAAAGGCTCCCACTGTCCTTTTGTCTTTATTGAAAAGCGACAGACTATCGATGACCCAGAGACAATGATCTAACTCATAAACCACCAGATAACGATTGCAGCCGACCGCCGGTAGAGATTAAACCTCTGATTACAAGGAGGAGCCTGGGGAGGAACATATTGACCCCTCTTTTGTAGATATGAATCCATGAGATTGGTGTTTCTGCACCCTTCTGGCTTTAAAAAGTTACTTAAGGTCGGGCAAATTCTAAAAGAATCTATCCAGGTAAATTATGACATGAGATGCTTTAATAAAGCTTATAATCAAGGAAATAATTTCTGTTCGCTGGAGCACCCACAGCCTCAAGAACTCTGGTAAACTCATCTAAAAAGCATCAAATGTTGACAATGTCTTGATGCCGATATTTGTAGGAACCTCAAGTCTTGGGTCTGGCAAGTGGTTGACCACTATGTTTCATGTTAGGGGTTATATCAGAGGTTCATTATGTGAATGTAATGGCTTCTTCCAGTTTAGCTTTATCACAGCGTCATTTTTTTGCCCTAATTTATTAGATTTGTTTGGGATTACGTACTTTTTTCTTGACTGTGTTTAAACAAGTGGCCATAACTGTGCATGTACAGAGCCCGTACATATCATTAGTCCTTCACCACTTCAAATACCACCAGATCTATTCAAAGCAGTGGCATCGTAACCAGTTAACAAGGTAAGGCCTCATTCACACTTTTTTTCGCATGAGTGCCATATGTTTTTTCTCACAAATAGCACATGTACCTGTGATATTCTATTGGTCTACGCACAAGATCAGTTTTTTTACTTGGACCAAGCGGTAAACGGAAAATGTCAGAAACATGACAAATTTTGAATAAAGCATCAGATCAATATCGATAATGTAAATTTATGGGTTCATGAAAAAATTGGACCGCATTTGGATGGCATCTGAGTGCTGGCTGATTTTCATGAATTGTCAGAAAAGGGAAGGTGGAGGAACTTTTTCTTTCTCCTCTCCGTGTACGAGAAAAACTGATGCCACTCGGGCTACACTCTTAACAAACTCTGAAAAAATTCTGAAGTCTGACTGAGCCCGAATGAGCCCTAACTGTGCAAAGCTGTGGCCCAGACAATGATTATAGGACAGGAAGGATTTATGCTGAAAGCTGTTTTCTTTTACAATTTGGGAGGGTCGTTCTACTAGTATGCCTGTACCAAATGCTATAAACGCTGCAACTTTTTACGAACAGGATCGCCTCGCTCGCAACCTGCTACCATGCTTTACTGCAGGTAAATACTGTGTAAATCCTGTCTCCAGCAGGGAGAAAATGAAGTTCTATTCTCCTTGCAGCTGCTTTCTTTCAGTCAATGGGACGGTACAGGGATCAGTTACAGTCACCACTCACTAAACATACTAAAAAAATATAAGCTCACCACTTTTGTTTTGCTCCCATTTTTCATGAGCTGAAGTCAAAGATCTCAGACTTTTCCTATAAACAAAAGAGCTCTTCTCCTAATCTGTGTTAGGGCCCCGTCACACATAGCGATCTCGGTAGTGAGATCACAGCTGAGTCACAAGTTTTGTGACGCAACAGCGCTCTCACCAGCAAGATCGCTGTGTGTGTGACACCTATCAGCGACCGGCCCCCCTGCCGGTATCGCTGATGGAAAGCCCTGGACATTTTTGGGGTCGCTGGTCTCCCGCTGGCCAGCACACATCGCTGAGTGTGACAGGCGGGAGACCAGCGACCAGCGCGCTGGAAACTAAGGTAAATGCAGGGTTTCTAAGCACCGGGCGGTGCTTTGAAACCCGATGTGTACCTTAGTTACCAGAGCGCTGATGCAGGGAGCTGGTAACAAAGGTACACATTGGGTTTCTCACTAACACAGATTAGGAGAAGAGCTCACTAACACAGATTAGGAGAAGAGCTCACTAACACAGATTAGGAGAAGAGCTCACTAACACAGATTAGGAGAAGAGCTCACTAACACAGATTAGGAGAAGAGCTCACTAACACAGATTAGGAGAAGAGCTCACTAACACAGATTAGGAGAAGAGCTCACTAACACAGATTAGGAGAAGAGCTCACTAACACAGATTAGGAGAAGAGCTCACTAACGCAGATTAGGAGAAGAGCTCACTAACGCAGATTAGGAGAAGAGCTCACTAACGCAGATTAGGAGAAGAGCTCACTAACACAGATTAGGAGAAGAGCTCACTAACACAGATTAGGAGAAGAGCTCACTAACACAGATTAGGAGAAGAGCTCACTAACACAGATTAGGAGTAGAGCTCACTAACACGGATTAGGAGAAGAGCTCACTAACACAGATTAGGAGAAGAGCTCACTAACACAGATTAGGAGAAGAGCTCACTAACACAGATTAGGAGAAGAGCTCACTAACACAGATTAGGAGAAGAGCTCACTAACACAGATTAGGAGAAGAGCTCACTAACACAGATTAGGAGAAGAGCTCACTAACACAGATTAGGAGAAGAGCTCACTAACACAGATTAGGAGAAGAGCTCACTAACGCAGATTAGGAGAAGAGCTCACTAACGCAGATTAGGAGAAGAGCTCACTAACGCAGATTAGGAGAAGAGCTCACTAACGCAGATTAGGAGAAGAGCTCACTAACGCAGATTAGGAGAAGAGCTCACTAACGCAGATTTGGAGAAGAGCTCACTAACACAGATTAGGAGAAGAGCTCACTAACACAGATTAGGAGAAGAGCTCACTAACACAGATTAGGAGAAGAGCTCACTAACACAGATTAGGAGAAGAGCTCACTAACACAGATTAGGAGTAGAGCTCACTAACACAGATTAGGAGAAGAGCTCACTAACACAGATTAGGAGAAGAGCTCACTAACACAGATTAGGAGAAGAGCTCACTAACACGGATTAGGAGAAGAGCTCACTAACACGGATTAGGAGAAGAGCTCACTAACACGGATTAGGAGAAGAGCTCACTAACACAGATTAGGAGAAGAGCTCACTAACACAGATTAGGAGAAGAGCTCACTAACGCAGATTAGGAGAAGAGCTCACTAACGCAGATTAGGAGAAGAGCTCACTAACGCAGATTAGGAGAAGAGCTCACTAACGCAGATTAGGAGAAGAGCTCACTAACGCAGATTAGGAGAAGAGCTCACTAACACAGATTAGGAGAAGAGCTCACTAACACAGATTAGGAGAAGAGCTCACTAACACAGATTAGGAGAAGAGCTCACTAACACAGATTAGGAGAAGAGCTCACTAACACAGATTAGGACACAAGGGACATCGGTATTGGCGTTGAGAATGGGCAATCGTATGACTGCAAGTATGCAATTTGCATACATGCAATCACGTGCCAACTAGACATGCTTGTCTTTTCTCAATTCCTTAGTCAAAATGTAGATGGAAGAATGTAAATCACATTTTTGTGGTCACATGACAGTCTTTCTCACCGGCAATATCGGTGAATCCTGACAGTGTGCAGACAACGTCAGGATTTAGGAGTCTGCAGTCACATAGAGAAACTGATGACTTTTATCAGTAGATGGGACCACCAATTTAATGCCAAATTTATCCAAATGTATAAAATAAGACATAAAAAAAATGAGAGACAACTGCACATCAGTGTAGGTAAGGACTAACACAATCATTGGCCAAATCAAGTAGAACAACTCCATCAGAACACAGAAACGTAGACTAAAATGTTATATTGTCTTGGAGACTGCACATGAGTCTTAATAGTAAAGATATCTATGGTTGGAAGAGAGGAAGAGGATGTCTAATACCAATGTGATTTTAGGAAAAAACACAAGAAACTTTTGTATGTCATTAGGAATCCTGAAGACTCAACCTAAAGACCAGGCATGGTGAAGGAAAGCCATAAAACACTGACAAAGCTGTACAGATGTGTGTGTGACAGCACACAGGCTTAATGGAGAGTAGAGTGTGAGGAAAGAGAACAATGTCATACTTGTCCTTTCAGGACAGTTGGAGGCTTTGAAGTATTTTCAATTCAAAAAGAATCGATTTGCGGGAAATAATTTTTCTTAGAAACATTCAGTGAAGGTGCCAAATTCAAATTTCAAAAGATTCAGTCATTACTAATTGGGATTATTTGAGCCCAACAAAAGCTAAATTTCAATCTTTTTCCGAATATTGCATTTTTAGGACATCCCATGAATGAGATTTAATAAGTTATTTGTGATTCATCCCTTAAGAAATGGCTCCAAAAGCTTCTCAATGTGGGGTCAACTTCTGCAGGACCTCAAGGGTTCATTAATGGGTCCAAGCCTGGAGCCATTGGGAGATTTCTTGAGCTCTAGTAGTTCAGCCCGACTCTGATCTTTAACATGTTTGTAGCTTTATTAAAGGTTTTTTTGGGCGACTATTTTATTTTTTTTATATTGGCCTAAGAGTTAGCAGACGGGTAGTTGCTAACTACCTGCTTCTTCTGCCCGGCGCCGGCTAAGAGTGATCACAGACTGGTCCCTCTGGCAATTCTGCTTCTTCACGTCAATAAAGAAGCTGCTCCTCTTCCAGGTTGTTCTGTCAATGGGGTGTGACTGCCGACAAAATGCTGATTGATATCTGGCTCCCCGCAGTTAGGCAGCAGGGAGCCAGCTGTCAATCAGCATAACATCGGCAGTCACGTGCCATCAGCAGAACATAGTAGAAGAGAAGAAGTTGCTGTCGATGTGACATCACTGGAAGATTCGCCTGCAGGAGCAGTCCGTGACTGCTCTATGCTGGCAGAGATTGACACTTTACAGATATCAACTACGTGCCTATATTTTCTTAAGCAAATAAGAAAAAAAATTAATAGTCCCAGAAAACCCCTTTAAAGTGTTTTTCTTACGTCAAAATGGGTCTCTGACCATGGACTCTGCCTGGAATTGGAGCTCATCTCCAGTCTCTCTTTTAAACCTTTTTTTTCATAGCAGACAGCCGCTTCCACCCAGAACTATGATGATTACCACCCGCAATGTTTTTTTTTTTTTTTTTTAAAAAGGTCATATAAGATCTGGGGACAGGAAGGTTTTGTATAAATTTCTTTATGGCTTACTAAACCCCTGCACACACAAAAAAAAGTGATTAAACACCCGTCTGTTGTTTTAAACCACATTTCCATTAAAAATCCTATTCAAAGAATGCCAGCTTAGAGAAATATCTAATCAAAATTAAAATCTCACAAAACCCTGTCTCTAAGCTTCTGCCGCTTAGATAGTAATAACAACAAGATTAACTATTAATTAAGAATCTCTCCATGAAGTTTGTTGCTCTGCGAAAGACAATGCAAAGTAAAGAAACTCTGCCGAAATCCTCATTAAGGAATATAGATATATATTTTTTTGTGTTTGCCTAATAAATTGATGCTATTTTTAATATAATTCTTTTACAGAAAGAGTTTAAAACAACAATCCCGGATTAATACCATCAACACATACAGTTCGTTAATTTGAGTTTACCGCATTAATAGAGATAAATCCGACTTGTAGAGTTTTTTTAAAAATTTATTTTTCACTTTCTTAAAGGGGTCAGGCCAGAAATAATAAAAAATGGTGTTTAGCCAAACCTTGTTAATTTCCATCTGATAAGAATTGCCATCAAACAAGATCACTTTTACTGTAGCTGATTCTGCAGTCTGCTGTGTACAGTGAAACATAGAGGATGTAGAAGCCAAACAGCTCCAAATTTTATTGAAAGCCTATTACAAAAAAGCTCTTCATCCAAAAAGATACACAATTAAGAAAAAAGCCACAAAGATGTTCTTATCCTTAAAATAGCTTTTTAAGGGAGTCTATCAGCTCCCAATTAGTATTTAAACCATGCCCAGCTCCTTGAAGGTTACGCAACCCTGAGAAAAGTCATTCCTTTCCTGTAAACTTTCGTCCAGTAAGAGTTATCCACTCACCGGTCAAACAAGATCATGGTTGCGACCTCGACCAGGCCGCGCTGGAGGGGTGCCCACCGACTCCAGCTCCTACTTAAGCTATATGTGTGCCTTTAGAAAAATGATAAAATCCATTAGGTCTTTTTTAACAAAATCATCCTTTTTTATATGCTAATTAAGTACCAGATACTCCTGCTGCCTGTTCTGTGCATGCGCTGGTACTCTCATGAATGGCACAAGATTTCAGTGGAGCCAAGGGCAGAGATAGCCTGACATGGGAAGGTGCATCGATCCTCTCTAAATAAAAAATGAAAAGTCTTTATTCTTCAACACTACTGACCACTATTAGGGATAAACTCAGGGGGCGCATATCATTGGTGCAACCAGGGGCCCAACAGGTCACATCCACCTCCAAAGCAGGTAACATTGTTCATTATGATGAGATATTGGGTCCATATATTGCTATTGCACAGGGGCCTCTTCTATCTGTGTCTACCAATGGATAAACCTGTCCATAAGCCCCAACAAGCTTAATGCTTGATCACGCGGGCATCTAGAGCAGAAAACTGTAAACCAGCATTTGGTATTAAAATGATCTAGTTCCATAGGTATGAATGGACACAATGGGGCCAGTTCATCAATCAGTTTATGGCAGGTTTTTTTTACCTAAAACTGCTTGAAATGTAGCAAAATGTTTGCGCAACTTTCAGGTCGACTTTTGGCATCGTTACGCCAGTCCTGGACAGGGACATCAACTTTTTTTCCTCAGAGCTTCGCTGGAAGAGGGCATGGTTGAGCGAGGCCTGCAAATTAAACCACAAAAGTGGTTTAAACTAAGACACAAACCTAATCTCTGACTGGAGTAATTTGGTGGCGCACAGCAGCCACAAGATGCGTTAAATTCATCGAAAAGCTTCTGACTTAGATGTATTTCTATGTAGCTGCATGTTCAGGTCCGAGTGCCGGCGGCAGTGCCAGGTTTTCATGCGAGAGACTCGCACGAGAATCGTGCGAGTCTCTCGCAAGTGAGCATGAGCCCTTAGGATGAAAGCCAAACCGGAATGTCAGATTGCTGACACATGTTTCGAGGTGTTGCCCCTCCTCAGTGCAAAGCATATAGCCAAATCAAATATCATGCTTTGCACTGAGGAGTGGCAACACGTCGGAAACACGTGTCTGCAAATTGAGATTCCGGTTTGGATTTTATCCTAAGTCATATTGAAAGGCTCGTTAAAGGGTTGATATTGACTTTTAGGATCGCTACTTCCAATAGGTGGCTCTTGAGTTCAAGTCCTCTTTCTCTCCGAAGAGGCAATTTGCATATTCAATGATTGACTCCCTAATTATCAAAATGATCCCATAGTAATCACTAAATTCAACTTGCGTCCAGGTGAGAACTAAAGGGGAATGGGGGATACTTTCTTGTTTGGGTGACCACCACTTGGTTACATGGAGTATCTGTACAGAAGTGGTCAATGAGTGATAATTTAAAGGGAATATCTATTTAAATGATAAATTCAGTCCCGCTTCATCAGTACTTTTTCTTATACTATGCATCAGAAAAAAAAAAAAAAGAAAGTCACTTATCTCGGCTGACTTTTTCATAATCGATTTTCCAAGTGATAACATTCTTTTAAAAACTACGTAAGTAGGAAAGTGATAAACTCGCTGACTGGTAGCTCGGAAAATTAGCCGCTTTGTTGTGTATTTTTTTTAATTGGGTCGGTAGTAGGTCATCCCTAAACCCCAAGGCAATCAAGGAGAACTATTTTCGCATAGCTAAATACAAAAGAGAAATATGAGTATTCAAACATGATCTAATTAATTTTCTAGAAAGAGCACAGTCTCTTTGGTCCTCAGCACTGGATTATCATAATTTTCTCCTTGAGATTTTAATAAATGAGAGCGCATTCACTATACTGTGTGTGTGTAAAGACAAGTGTGGGAGCCGCAGACCCGGATAAGAGCTCCGAGTAGGAGAAATTTAATTTAAGCTTTATAAAATAAACACAATCTTTATTTGTTTGAGCCTGAATGAAGCGGCTTAACGGACGCCGTGACGAGGAGAGAGGCCACGAAATGAAGCGATCGCTAAGCTTCCTTACCCAACAGATCGATTGTTCTACTGTTTTTAGAATTGATACAAATGACAAGGTTCTTCTCAAAATATTTCAAGTCTTAACATGGAATATCAGGATGATTAAAATAGTGAATTATGGAGCATTTCATTGACAGTTCCCTAATAAATAAACATATTAGGCGAAGTGTACCAGACAATTCACTTTTATTTAAAGGGGATTACAATATTGATGGACTATCCATGAAAATCTTACATATTCTCGCGGCTGCCAGAAATGAAGTGTAGGGAGCCATAACGCAACAGCTCCATGCGCTGTGTAGTGGCCATTCTCAGGTACTGCAGTATCCAAGAAGGCCAATACATACAGTAGTGTATGGAGCTGTGGTATTTTGCCTCTGCACATGATGTATAAAACTGTTGTAGGGACTGATATTGGTGATCAGTTGGGTGTCAGATTTTAGACAACTATCTGTTTGGGCTCATCTGGTGAGGTGGATTTACTAAGCCAAAGGTCAGGGTAAACACATGGCTCAAACAGTATAACACAGGACTTGATACAAGGCACATGGAGCAGAAAGGACTAGGACTGCAGTATAAGCTGGATGGCAGACAGATAGGCCGTAAGACAAAAATATTCTCAACGGTTAATGGTAGGTGATGGTCAGCGGTATATTCCCAATCACCTCACACTTACATCAGGTGAAGGGTTAATCAGTAGGCCTAAGACAGAAAGGAGATGCAGATAGAAGAAAAAACAGGAATTTGCTGAGATGATTAATAAATCCAAAACCCATGGTAACTGAACTGAAAGTTTAGTCAATATTCAGCCCAAGAGACATGTCAGAATGAGACTTACAAGGACTTGAGTGATGATGTCGCAAGAATACGCCAGGTCACTTGTGAAAGCTAACGGATAGCATAGCAAAGGGCAGAGACGATAGGCGAAGGGAGCTGGGTCCTTCCCTGGAGCCAAGACAGGTACATATCACTACCGTTTTCATATTGATAAGCTATCCAAAAGATTGACCATCAAAATCTTAGTCCGAGGCAACCACTTTATTCAGAATTACTTGTGAATACATACAGTCCATCATTACCAATCGACAAATTTCATTAAGACTCTACTCTATGACAATATAATCTCAACACAGTATCAGGACTTGATAGCAAAATTGCTGAAGGGCTGCAATACAAATGACAACTACTGGGTGCTCACATACATCCAATACATACTGTACATACAAACATATCATAAACCTCTCCCAACAGAGTATCACAAAGTCAAAGCTAGTCATCTCACACAACTCATCAAAAGGGAGAGGATGTTTTACATACTGTAGGTTCTATGGAAGGAAGAGGCCATAGGGAGCTTTGTGGAACACCGGACATGTGGGGGCTGCAATGGAGGGGACAGTTAATGGCTAGGTCTTTCCCATCTCTCTACGAATCAGCTAACTGGTAGTTGGCCAGCTGTCATTCTGCTGAATTCTCAAAAGAGGCCAATTGTAAAACATTCAGATTCAGTAGAATCCAAAATTTTATAAAATTAAAGACAAATTCAATCCGCCTCAAACAGATTCTCTCATCTTTAATGACGACCCTTACATTTCCATGAATTTAATTAAGGCTCCAAATCATCACAGTTTTGACAGGCATCCAATCACATCACAATCTCTAGGTGACCACATAGAGACACATATATCATAAATATCCCCTGTTAAGTAACACAAAAATGTATGTATATTAACACTCATCTAACTAAACATACATGCAAAGTTGCACATATAGACACAGAGAAACACAGACACATACAGCATAAATGACTCCCCATCAGAGCATCACAATATACAGTATATACTGTATATATTTTTTTTTTCAAAGACACTCATCCGGTTTCACTTATGTTGAAGTATGTGGAGTCAAAGACAGTGATAAGTAAGAATACATCTATAGTGGCACTGATATAAAAAAAATTCCAAAGGCCAAGATAAAAATGATTTTATTGCATGATCCTGAAGACCAAAAATCCTGAAAGTCTTAACTGCTTTTTCAATACGTCTTGTATTTTACTACATAAAGAGCTATCAACTGACATCCCTGAAAATAACAGCCGCTGTTACCATGGGTATTTGGACTCTACCATCTGCTGAGTATTAGCCTATGGCAGTCACCAAATGGTCCTAGATGGAGACTGAAACAGCTCAGAGATACTGATCACTTTCTAGTAATGCTCATATACCCGGAGAAATCCAGGAGAAGCCGAAGGGCGAACTATGGGTTTTATATTAAAAGTTGTCTCCTCTCATGGCTGAAAAAGTACTTAGATGAGTTTATTTGGCCCTTCTGTGCTCCTAAAATAAAGGGTGCAACTTCTAAGTTAGATATTCCCTATTAAGGAATTATATGTATAAGCAAAGCCAAAGAGTGGCTTTGTTTCCTGATCTGGAGGCACTGTCATGTCCATGCATTACACAATGACTCTGCTGATTTTTTTATTTCAGTGGAGACAGTGTAATTCCTCATCTCTCCTGTAGTGGCACTGCAGGGAACTTGAACACATTCTTCTCAGTGGGTGTCTTCTTCAGGATCAAACCTATACTTCCTATATTAGGAAGAAGGGGCCGTATCTCAAGAACGGAGAGTAGCAGAAACAAAAGAAAAACAACGCCGGATTCAGGAGAACAGCGGCATTTACACCGGATAGAAAAAAAATTACATGTGTAAGGAAAATGCAAAAACCCCTTTACGATAATTTCCTACAAAAAATATATCTAGTCATGAAAATCATTCACACATCTGAAGTAAAACAGCATTAGCACTCATTCCCGTAGGCTCAATATCAGTTGGTATTTCATCCTGAAACAGTTATCTTACAAAGGTTTTGTACATATGTGGCAATGTATGTTTAAATAAAAATATTTTGGCATGCACTGCATGTGCCGCTGAATGAATGAAAATCATGCCATGCCCCATCAGCTACTAAATAAGAGCCAATATTCCTCTAAAGAAGCAAATGATACGGTAACCATTATAATCAAAGTCTCCAGCCTGAAAAACTTTAAATTGTATACAGTAACCTAACATGCTAGAAAATGCCTGCAGTTCATATTACAGCCACTGGGTGGCCACATTTAGGCACGTGTAGCATAATCATGTCCCCGACAGAGTATATTTTCTTTTTTTTTTCAAAGCTGCTCATCTCACACCACTCATCTAGGGATATATTGAGGAAAGGTAAGGAAGGACAAAATTGGATATAAAAGTATGTGTATAACCCTTCAGATTCATTTATTTTTCCACTGAATTATTTCCAAGGTTTTGAACTTATCTGGTACCCGCACAGAACACTCTGTGGAGTTCTTTCAGTAATATGGCACCATATGGGACCAATTGCTCAGCACATGGCTTGCCAAAAGTGCGGCAACATCACAAAACAGTGGAAATTGCCATTGCTAAATATGGACCCGTAAAGTACAAACGCCAATTGTCGAGTACTCAGGGTAGATTTATGTGAGTCCTTGTATGCCAGATCTGCAGCAGGAGCTCTTCAAAGATAAATGACTTTAAATAGTGAAATATATTTATCATAGAATAAGTGGAAGTTTTCTAAAACAAACCCGTTGTTCTATAGTCATTGTAGAAGCGCAAAATACTGTGTCTCCTCCATAACCATACATGTAAGCTGAGAACTGATAGCTAATGTTGTAATGTGCTCGTGCGTGGTATTCTACATCCTACATGATTAAACCTCAGGACTATTCTGCATGGCAATAATATGTGACTATCCTGCTTGACTATACTTCATGACTATCCTATAACACTTTAATACATGGCTATTCTGCTTGACTATTATGTCACACAAGTCCCAAGAAACATGGCGTCTATGTTGCTGGATCAGCGCCTGCACCAAAAGTGATCACATGCTGTTTTTATTTTATAGGAGTGAATATAGTAATTGAGAAGGGGTTGCACAAATAATGTACAATCCCTTTAAGAAATTTTTTTTTTAAAGTTATAATTAATATTAAAATGAATGTCTTCTTTACTGGAAACTTAGTCTGCCACCGATGTGATCCTATGACACACTGACATATCGTAAAAGTTTAATACACCTACCACAGTGATTGCTATGAGTTCCATATATCAACTGCTTTCCCATATGGAAGCTACCTGGAGCTACCTGTAGGGGGAGCTCTGTGTATACAGATGTATACAGTCACCAATTGCTGTATAAATTCATCTGCACCTAGCACCATCTAGTGGCGGCTACAAGCAGACAACATTGTGTAGTTTATCAAGTGACAAAAGCAGATATATTGTGGAAGGAATCAACACAAAATGTTTTTTTTTCTTTCTGGGATCAATTTCTAAAGTAAAAGGCTGTTATAAAGTAGCAGGAATGAACAATTCCTTTATAATAAAAAATATATTAAAATTAAATAAAAAATGGGTGAGACAGATTGTTCACAAAATTACACCTGTAATTAGTCCAACACGAGTGCACCTACAGCCAGTATCTATACATATAGAGGAAGGTGGGGGGACATGTTCATCAGAACCTCCAGGTAAGCAATGATTTCACACATCATTAAACCTCTCACTCACAGAAGATTTATTGCTGTGCCGCATTGTCACTGTGCATTAGAGGGTTTTTTATTCACTCGTTATTAATTATGTGAAATATTAAGATGATATTGTCCATCGGTCCACACCAATGCATTGCAAATTAATATCGGCTCTTTTATCAACTTTAGACAAGTCTGCAGGCGTAATATTAAGCTCATTGTCGGTAAGTTTCAGGTAGTAATGGTCCGACTGATTATCCAATGCTACCAGCTCCAGAAGTAATAAAGCTTCATAATACAGCTCATGGGATGCACATCAACCGAATGCACGTCAACCCAATGCACGTCAACAGAATGCACATCAACTGAATGCATGTCATCTGAATGCTCATCAACCGAAAACCGAATGCTCGTCATCCGAATGCACGTCAACCGAATGCATATCAACCGAATGCACGTTAACCGAATGCTCGTCTTCCGAATGCACGTCAACGGAATGCTTGTCAACCGAATGCTCATCAACTGAATGCTTGTCAACCGGAAGCACATCAACTGAATGCTCGTCATCCGAATGCACGTCAACCGAATGCTCGTCATCCGAATGCACGTCAACCGAATGCTAGTCTTCCGAATGCACGTCAACCAAATGCTCATCAACCGAATGCCCGTTAACCGAATGCTCGTCATCCGAATGCTTGTCAGCCGAATGCACGTCAACCGAATGCCCGTCAACCGAATGCCCGTCAACCGAATGCCCGTCAACCGAATGCTCGTCAACCGAATGCTCGTCAACCGAATGCTCGTCATCCGAATCCACGTCAACTGAATGCATATCAACCGAATGCATGTCAACCGAATGCTCGTCAATCGAATGGTCGACATCTGAATGCACGTCAATCGAATGGTCGACATCTGAATGCACGTCAATCGAATGCTCGTCAACCGAATGCTCGTCATCCAAATGCACATCAACCGAAGCCGCCAGTCACTGGATCTGGTTGGAAGTATGGCGTCTTGTAGAAGTTAATGGCTGCTAATTAACATCGATAAGTGTCTCAAAAATAACAAACTATGGAGGTCAGCAAAAAAGGCCCTAAATATACAGATTAAGAAATCAATATTATAAGATGCTGGAAACTGAATGGTTATTATACACTTTGCCGAGTCTGAAAACAGAATTTGCTTAAAGTCTTCTTAGTGCTGAGAGTTATCCCTACAAGGCGCATGTTACATTGTACACATCTTACATGGCTATCCTGCATGACTATTCTGTATTATTGTACTACATGCCTATCCTGAATGGCTATACTTCATGACTATTCTACATGCTTTTATTACATGTGTATCCTGCGTGACTATCCTACATGGCAGTAATACATGGCTATCCTGCATGACTATACTTCATGGCTAATTTGTACGATATTAATACATGACTATCCTACATGATTATGCTGCATGGTTAACTACATAACCCAATAGATACAGGAGCTTTTCACAAAATTAGAATATAATCAAAAGTTAATTTATTTCAGTTCTTCAATAGAAAAAGTGAATCTCCTATATTCTATAGAGTCATTACACACAGAGTGATCTATTTCACGTGTTTATTTGTGTTAATGTTGATGATTATGGCTTACAGCCAATGACAACCCAAAAGTCATTATCTCAGTAAATTAAAATAATTAACAAAGAACACTTGCAAAGGCTTCCTAAGCGTTTATAAAGGTCCCTTTATACTGCTGACCTGACAGATGTCCAGAAGGCAGTCACTGACACACTCCACAAGGAGGAGGAGCCACAAAAGGTCATTGCTTAAGAAGCCGGCTGCTCACAGAGTGCTGTATCAAAGCATATTAATGGAAAGTTGAGTGGAAGGAAAAAGTGTGGTAGAAAAAGGTGCACAACCGCAGCCTGGAAAGGATTGTTAAGAAAAGGCTGTTCAAAAATTTGGGGGAGATTCACAAGGAGTGGACTGCTGCCGGAGTCATTGCTTCAAGAGCCACCACACACAAACGAATCCAGGGCATGGGCTACAAGTGTCGCATTCCATTTGTCAAGTCACTCATGAGCAATAGACAACGCCAGAAGCATCTTACCTGGGCCAAGGATAAAAAGAACTGGACCGATGTCAGTGGTCCAAGGCGTTATTTTCAGATGAAAGTAAATTTTGCATTTAATTTTGAAATCAAGGTCCCAGAGTCTGGAGGAAGACTGGAGAGGCCACAATCCAAGCTGCTGGAGGTCTAGTGTGAAGTCTCCACAATCAGTGATGGTTTGGGGAGCCATGTCATCTGCTGGTGTAGATCCACTGTGTTTTATCAAGACCAAAGTCAGCGCCGCCGTCTACTAGGACATTTTAAAGCTCTTCATGCTTCCCTCTCCCGACAAGCTTTTTGAATATAGAAATGTCATTCTCCAGCAGGACTTGGCACCTGTCCACACTGCCAAAAGTACCAATACCTGGTGTACAAACAACACTATCACTGTTCTTGATTGTTCTCATCAGGGGAAATGCTGAAGACTTGTATCGGAGTGAGGTGGAAAGAATATGTGACTGGTGTAAAGCCAATAATCTTGGACTCAACACTAAAAAAACTGCTGAGATGGTTGTGGATTTTAGGAAAGATCAACATGAGATACTTCCAATCTACATCCATGACGAAGTGGTTCTTAGGGTCACAGAGACCAAATTCCTTGGTGTTATCATCTCTCATGATCTTAAATGGGGGAAAAACGTGGATGCTGTTATAAGAAAAGCACAACAGAGGATGTTCTTCCTGCGTCAGCTGAAAAGATATGGTTTGTCTAAGAATCTGCTGATCTTATTCTTTAATGCTGTCATCAGATCTGTGATTTGTTCCTCACTGATAGTCTGGTATGGGGGAGCCACTGTGCATGACAAACTCCACTTACAAAGGACTTTCAGAACAGCAGAGAGAATTATAGGCTCCCCCCTGCCTAAAATCCAGGATCTTTATGATAAGAGTATTCGATCCCACGCATTGAAAATTTCATCCGATCCCTCTCACCCGGGACACTCCTCATTCCAACTACTCCCTTCAGGACGTCGCTTCAGAGTCCCCAAATGCAGTACCAACCGCCATATGAACAGCTTCTATCCACTCTCTGTTCAACAATTAAATCGTCATGTGTAGACTATATACTGTATCTGTCTTGTTAGATGTTACTTGTTGTATCTGTTGTTATATATTATGTTGCCTCTTTGCCACAAAGAATTCCTTGTATATATGTAATATGTACTTGGCGATAATAAATTTGATTGATTGATTGATTGATTGGCAGCAAACTCGCCTGACCTTAACCCCATAGAGAATCTATGGGGTATTGTCAAGAGGAAGATGAGAGACACCAGACCCAACTATGCATACAAGCTGAAGGCTGCTATCAAAGCAACTTGGGCTTCCATAACACCTCAGCAGTGCCACATGTTGATCGCCTCCATGCCACTCCGCATTCATAGAATCATAGAATCATAGAATCGTAGAGTTGGAAGGGACCTCCTGGGCCATCTGGTCCAACCCCCTGCTCAAAGCAGGATTCGCTAAATCATCCCAGTCAGATGTCTGTCCAGCCTCTGTTTGAAGACTTCCATTGAAGGAGAACTCACCACTTCTCGTGGCAGCCTGTTCCACTCATTGATCACTCTAACTGTCAAAAAGTTTTTTCTAATATCTAATCTGTGTCTCCTCCCATTCAGTTTCATCCCATTGCTTCTAGTCTTTCCTTGTGCAAATGAGAATAAAGTTGATCCTTCTACAATGTGACAGCCCTTTAGATATTTGTAGACAGCTATTAAGTCTCCTCTCAGTCTTCTCTTTTGCAAACTAAACATTCCCAAATCCTGCAACCTTTCCTCATAAGACAGGGTTTGCAGACCGGTCACCATTCTGGTCGCTCTTTTCTGAACTTGCTCCAGTTTGTTGATGTCTTTTTTAAAATGTGGTGCCCAAAACTGGACACAATATTCCAGATGAGGTCTGACCAAAGAGGAGTAGAGGGAAATAATGACTTCACGTGATCTAGACTGTATGCTTCTGTTAATACATCCTAGAATTGCATTTGCCTTTTTTGCTGCTGCATCACACTGTTGACTCATATTCAGTCTGTGATCTATTAGTATACCCAAGTCTTTTTCACATGTGCTGTCACTTAGCCCTATTCCTCCCATTCTATATATGCTTTTTCCATTTTTATTGCCCAGATGTAGTACTTTGCATTTCTCCCTGTTAAAAACCATTCTGTTAGTTGCTGCCCACTTCTCCAGTTTATTTAAATCTTTTTGAATCCTCTCTCTCTCTTCTCTAGTATTAGCTATCCCTCCTAGCTTTGTGTCATCAGCAAATTTAATCAGTTTACCCTCAATTCCTTCATCTAAATCATTGATAAAGATGTTGAACAATACAGGGCCCAGGACAGAGCCCTGTGGTACCCCACTTGAGACATTCTTCCAACTGGATGTGCAGCCATTTACGACCACTCTTTGGGTCCGATCACTAAGCCAGTTATGAATCCACCTAACAGTTGCCTTGTCCATTCCATACTTAATCATTTTTTCAATAAGGATTGTATGAGAGACTTTGTCAAATGCTTTGCTGAAGTCAAGATATACTATATCTACAGCATTTCCTTGATCCACCCAATCAGTGATACCGTCATAGAAGGAAATTAAGTTAGTCTGACATGACTTATTAGTTACAAACCCATGCTGACTCTGTTTAATCACTTCATTCTTATCCAGGTATTGACATACATGTTGTTTAATAATTTGTTCAAAGATCTTTCCTGGTATAGAAGTCAGACTCACCGGCCTATAGTTACCTGGGTCCACCTTCTTCCCCTTTTTGAAGATAGGAACAACATTTGCTCTTCTCCAGTCTTCTGGCACTTCTCCTGTTCTCCAAGAATTTTCAAAGATTATAGAGAGGGGTTCAAAAATTTCTTCTGCTATCTCCTTCAGTACTCTGGGGTGTAATTCATCTGGACCTGGAGACTTGAATTCATTTAGGCTAGCTAAGTGTTTCCTCACTATCTTTCTGTTTATAGATATCCTGGATTCTTCTATTCCCTTAATAGGACAGTGAATAACAGTTGATGTTACATTTCCTTTCTGAGAGAAAACAGATGCAAAATAGGAATTTAAAAGTTCAGCCTTCTCAACATCCTGTCTTACCATTTCATCATTTTCATCCTGTAAAAATCCTATAGCATCTTTGACTTTTCTTTTACTTTTGACATATCCCCAAAATCCTTTATTATTGCTTTTGACATCTCTTGCAAGCCTCAATTCATTTTCAGCTTTAGATAATCTGATTTGTGCCCTGCAGGTTCTGCAGACAGCATTATATTCTTCTTTAGATATGCCTCCCTCTTTCCATTTTATAAACATTTTTTTCTTCCTTTTTAGCATGTGCTTAAGTTCTGTGTTCATCCATCCTGGTTTCCTTAACTGCTTCCTATTCTTCCCTCTTTTCGGAATTGTTAACAACTGTGCTTTGAGAATTTCATTTTTCAAGATTTCCCATCCTTCCTGGACATTTTTGTCTTTAAGGATATCCAGCCATTGGATTCCTCCAATTCTCTTTCTGAATCCCTTAAAATCTGCCTTTCTGAAATCTAACCTTGACGTCTGAGTCTTCACAGGTCTTCCGCCTCTAGTTATCCAAAATTCTAAAATAGCATGGTCGCTACCTCCTAGGGTCCCAGCCACTTTTACCTCCTCAACCATTTCCTCCCTGTTTATAAGGATTAGATCCAAGGTAGCAGTTCCCCTTGTTTTCTCCCTTACCTTTTGGAAGATAAAGTTGTCAGCAAGAGAGGATAAGAATTTCCTTGACCTGTTAGTTTTGCCTGAGAGAGATTCCCAACAAATGTCTGGATAGTTGAAATCTCCCATGACAACTATGTCATATTTTTTGGAGAACTTGGCCATTTGATGCATAAAGAGTTCATCCATAGCTTCAGCTTGCACAGGCGGCCTGTAGTAAATGCCTACAATGGTGTCCTTTCCATTGTTCTGTCCTTGTATTCTTACCCAAACAGTTTCCACAGAACTCCCAGTCTCTGAAGCTTCAATCTCTGTGCAGATATACGCGTTTCTAACATACAATGCGACACCCCCTCCTCGTTTATCAAGTCTGTTTCTTGCAAATAAGTTGTATCCTTCTAGTCTTGTATTCCAATCATGTGTATTGTCCCACCAAGTTTCAGTGATTCCAATGACATCATATTTCTTTTCCTGTGTTAGTAGTTCCAATTCTCCTTGTTTGTTGCCCATGCTTTGTGCATTAGTATAGAAACATTTTAGTTTGTGATTGGTTTCTCTTTCTCCAATATTTTTATTAATTAGATTCTTTCGTCTTTGTTCTTCCTTTCCACTTCTAATAGCAGAGTTCTCAATAGCATTTGTCAGGTGTATGGCTTTTTCTGGTCTTTTGCTTCCCTTCCCATGTTGTTCTAGTTTAAAGCTCTCCTTACAAGTGTAGCAAGGCGACTTCCAAATACATGCTTACCAGTCTTCGTAAGGTGCACCCCATCTCTAGCAAGTAGTCCATCGTATAAGTAGTTCACTCCGTGATCCAGAAATCCAAATCGTTGCTGACGGCACCATCGACGTAGCCAGTTGTTCACCTGCAGAATCTTATTCCACCTCCTTGTTCCATGGCCATCCACTGGGAGGATGGAAGAGAAGACCACCTGCGCTCCCAGTTCTTTCACTTTCTTGCCTAAGTCTTCAAAGTCTCTGCAGATGGTTTCCAGGTCGTTTCTTGCGGTGTCATTTGTCCCCACATGTAGTAGGAGGAATGGGTAGTCATCTGTAGGTCTGAAGAGTCCTGATATCCTGTCAGACACATCTTTAATTTTTGCACCTGGAAGACAACACATTTCTCTTGAAGTAATATCCGGTCTGCAGATAGCGGCCTCAGTTCCTCTCAACAGGGAATCCCCCATGACCACCACTCTCCGTTTCTTCTTCACAACATTTTTCTTTCTCCATCCAGGAGGACTCTGAAGGCGTACAAGGTTGCTGCTTGTTGGTAAAGTCTTATCCTGATGTATTTCTTCATTGTTTTCCTGCGTGAGAGCCTGGTACTGGTTTCTGAGCAGTATGGGTGCTGACTGCCTCCTGATCCTCCTGCTTCTCTGGGTCACATGTCTCCATTCCTCTGTTTCTTCAGGTGCACTTCGAATTTCTTCTCTTTCTGTAACATGAAGAGATAATTCTGCTCTGTCCAAGAACTCTTCACCTTCCTTAATGATCTTCAACGTAGCTAACCTCTCTTCGAGATTTTGCAACTTTTCCTCCAACAGGGACACAAGCTTGCATTTGTGGCATGTGAAGTTTGGCTTTTCCACTGGTAAGTCTGTGAACATGTAGCAAGAAATGCAGCTCACCAAATGGCTCCTGGCCTCTTCCATCTTGAGATTTCTTAAAAACGATGAAAGATGAGCCCAAATTCGCGCGCCGATAGGTTTTTCCGATTTCCTCTTTTCAGCTGCAACGGCCAAAACCCAGTGATCGTTGAGCTCGCGGAGACTCTTCACTTATCCCAGAAGGCACTGGGAATATGCAAATGATCTCCTCAAGACTCGTCCCCTGGTTTTTGAAGACTTCCATTGAAGGAGAACTCACCACTTCTCGTGGCAGCTTGTTCCACTTATTGATCACTCTAACTGTCAAAAAGTTTTTTCTAATATCTAATCTGTGTCTCCTCCCATTCCATTTCAGTCCATTGCTTCTAGTCTTTCCTTGTGCAAATGAGAATAAAGATGATTGTTCTACAATGTGACAGCCCTTGAGATGTTTGTAGACAGCTATTAATTCTCCTCTCAGTCTTCTTCTTTGCAAACTAAACATTCCCAAATCCTGTAACCATTCCTCATAGGACATGGTTTACAGACCGGTCACCATTCTCGTCGCTCTTCTCTAAACTTGCTCCAGTTTGTTATTTATGGCTATAATTGATAATTATACTACAGAGCTATTATACAGGGCTTTACTACATGGCTATCTTTAAATTACATTATCAATCACTTCAAAATATATTTTTCTTTGAAGAAAAAGAAGAGTAAAACTTATTTGTTATAAAAGATGAAATATACAACTTTATTAGTCCATTAATTAGACATTTAAAATAAGAAAGGTATAGGAACAAGGAAAAGGGACATTGGGTCTCAAAATATTAGTTCCATGCTGCCTGGTATGAAGCCATGATCACAAAAAAGGTTACAAAAAGGTTATAAGAGCTCATATTGGCATAAACAGTGACTGTGGAAAGATTTGCAACAAAAACCAGATGTGTATTTCCTGAAGGAAGTACAGATAGTGCTTTGAAATGGTGCCCGGGCTGCCCCTTTAAGAGAGACTTGCCTGCTGCCCCTGCAAGACTTTCAACTCAGGATCTGTTTTAACTGTGGGTGCCTCTCAGTGGTCACTTTGGTCTGTGGGGCCCCTCAGGGTCTGGTTTGGTGGGTGGGGCCCTACAGGGTCTGATTTGGTGGGCGGGGCCCCTCAGGGTCTGATTTGGTGGGCGGGGCCCCTCAGGGTCCGATTTGGTGGGCGGGGCCCCTCGGGGTCTGATTTGGTGGGTGGGGCCCCTCGGGGTCTGATTTTGTGGCTGGGGCCCACAGGGTTCGATTTGGTGGGCAGGGCCCCTCAGGGTCTGATTTGGTGGGTGGGGCCCCTCAGGGTCTGATTTGGTGGGTGGGGCCCCTCAGGGTCTGATTTTGTGGCTGGGGCCCACAGGGTTCGATTTGGTGGGCAGGGCCCCTCAGGGTCTGATTTGGTGGGTGGGGCCCCTCAGGGTCTGATTTTGTGGCTGGGGCCCACAGGGTTCGATTTGGTGGGCAGGGCCCCTCAGGGTCTGATTTGGTGGGCGGGGCCCCTCAGGGTCCAATTTGGTGGGCGGGGCCCCTCTGGGTCCGATTTGGTGGGCGGAGCCCCTCAGGGTCCGATTTGGTGGGTGGAGCCCCTCAGGGTCCGATTTGGTGGGCGGAGCCCCTCAGGGTCCGATTTGGTGGGCGGAGCCCCTCAGGGTCCGAATTGATGGGCGGGGCCACTCTGGGTCTGATTTGGTGGAAGAGCCTCTCAGGGTTCGATTGGGTGGGATGTTTTAACATCAGAAAATATATCACTTGTACTACAAAGGGCGTTGTTTACCAAGCTTCATGTCCTTGTAATAAGGCTTATATTGGATGAACAACCCGAGAATTGAATGTACGCACACGGGAGCACTGCTTGGATATAGAGAAAGCCAAATCAGTAACAAATGAGTCAACACTTAAAACAATACCCCGACATTTTAAGCAATACCATGAGTGTAAAGCCCATTTATTGAAAATCAGGAGTATTGATATGATAGATTTGGGCTTCAGGGGTGGTGACTTGGGAAAAAGCTTAGCCAAATTGGAATGTAAATGGATACTCAGATTGGGAACTTTAAGTCCACAAGGACTTAATGAAAATGATGGTTTTGAGGCATTTTTGTAGGACCTCCTTTGTTAATTTCCTGACAAATTAAGGCATAAGGTGATATTTTATTTACTTTAATCATTTTATTCATTTTTATAGGACTTTATTAACATTTATTTTCTTTATTTGAAAGTTTAAATATAGTTGGAGTATCGTTGATTCATGATGACCGGATTTGCCTTGTCTATCGTGTTGGTTACAAGAAGGAAAGGCAAAGAAGGGAAGATTCTTTTTAAAAAAAGACTAAAAAAGACTGAAAATTGAAGTATTCTGGAAAAAGAGATGATGAGAATAAGCACTTTGTATATCTTAATAATATTTTATTGCTTTGTGTCTGTTGTGTTTATTTAGCATAATATTACTTAAGGTTCACATGATTTTAGTCACAGGGTTTAATATGTTAATAACTGCATCACAATGTCACATAAATAATATGATGTGGAATTTGTTATTTTTAATTTTGAAGAAAAACTCAGTATTGTATTTTATTGTAATTAATATTCTTCAGCGCTGTAACTTTCATCAAAAATAATACCCGTCACTATTGGCACTTTAGCACTTATCACTTTCGTATAGGATTATTAATAGTCTCTGTTATCAGATTTTTAAGGTTTGAGCAATGTTTGGGATCTCAGAATGAATTTTCCCTTTTGATATTTACTTTCTGTTGTTGTTCTCTGGACGCAGGGATTAAGTGCGCATGTGCTGATTCACACTCACTCCCGATACATGACGTGCGGCCAAAGAATGCTGGTATGCCCGCCCACTGATCACCTGACTGGTGAGGTGGGTTACCGTGGCCACGCGCCTGTGTCTTTTCATATGAGCACTGTGTAATCTGCGCCTGCGCCGCAAGATATCTCGGGCACCCGGCGAATAATTAAAGTAATTAAGTAATCGGCTCCGGCTGTTATTTAAACGGTTGTTCACCCTCTGCCCAGACACGCCCCCCGAAGAAGCTGGGCGAAACGTGCGCGTCGGGGTAGAGGGACTGGGCTCTCCTCCACTGTGATTTAGCTGCCAGGATCCAGGTAATGTGCCCATGATCATTATCTTTCTTAAGGAGCTTTTGTATGGTTCTCACATGGAAGCCACATACTGATTCTGAACGTGGCTGATACAATCCATTTGTACATGGACCCTAACATATAATATAATTGGCATAAATCAGTTTCTGATGGTGGAATAAAAATAGGTATTTGTTTCTTTATGATATTTGGGATATATCTTGCAGCAATATAAAATCCAATTTATTTATTGGTCTAATATAGACCACAATACGGTGAATGTCTTTTTTTTTGTTGCAAATCTTTCCACAGTCACTGTTTATGCCAATATGAGCTCTTATAACCTTTTTTTAACCTTTTTGTGATCACGGCTTCATACCAGGCAGTATGGAACTAATATTTTGAGACCCAATGTCCCTTTTTCTTGTTCCTATACCTTTCTTATTTTAAATGTCTAATTAATGGACTAATAAAGTTGTATATTTCATCTTTTATAAAAAAATAAGTCTTACGCTTTTTTTTCTTCAAAGAAAAATATATTGTGAAGTAATTGATAATGTAATTTAAAGTTGCTTAGAGTAGACATATGATTTTGTGATGGTTAAGGACCTTTTTGGTGTATCAATACATGGCTAACTTGCATGACTCTCCTAAATCACTATCGTACGTGAGTATCCTCCTAACATGACTATCCTTCGGAAGAATATAACTACTATAAATGGCTATACTATATAATTATTAGGCCTCTTTCACACTTCCGTTTTTGACCATCAGTCAAAATCCGCCAGTTTTTGAAAAAAACGGATCCGCAATTTTTTTTGGCGGATCCGTTTTTTTCCCCATTGACTTGCATTACCGGCGGATCTTGACGGATGGCCATCTGTTGGATCCGTTTTTTTGTGGATCCGCCAAAATGTTTGCGTCCGCCGGCATGCCTGGACGGACCCTGCAACATTTTTTTTTTGCTGTAGGATCCGCATTTTACAGTGCGCATGCCCGGAGGAAGGAAGTCAGCCGGAAATTTAACCCTGAAATCCTTTCTGGCGGTGGAAAAAAACTCTCTCTCTCCCCTTCCTTCCCGGCCAGCGGTTGCTTTAAAATTCTTCATTCGGCGGATCCGTAAAAAAACGGATCCGGTGGCATCCGTTCACATCAGTAAAGAACGGATCCACTTTTCCGCCTTTTTGGCGGATTTTAACTAACACAAATAACTGAAGTGTGAAAGAGGCCTTAGTGATTAGCGCAAGAGCTTGTTACTCGAGTTTGCCCAGGGTGCACGGATATGCACTGAGTGACATGTTCGAGACCCCGCACCCGCATGTTTCGTCGCTGTTAGACAGTCACAAAACATGCGGGGATTACCTGATATACATGACCAACTCCCGCATGTTTTGTGGCTGTCTAGCAGCTGTAAAACATGCGAGCGTGGGGACTCGAACATCTGATCAAGCACCCGCGATACTCACTGAATAGCCTAGCACTCAAGGCAAACTCGAGTAACGAGTACTTGCGCTCATCATTTATAATTATCTTGCATGACCAATTTATAGAAATGTGCTACCCTATTCTGACATAACACTTTTACAGGACTGTTACTAACCTACTTGACCTTCACACATTTACTATCCTGCACTGACAAATAACCATCCTTTTCCCAAGCAAAAATTCTGCATACCGTAATTATCCTACATGGTTTTACTGCATGGCTGTTCTACAAGACTAGCTCGCCTTATGCATGGTTATAGTTAACCAAAATTCATTCCAAACATAGGGGTACAAAGGTGCAGTGCTAACATTGGAAGATAAACTTAAAAACATAGTTTACTAGTTATATCTTAAAAACATGTCAGTGAAATACCAACAAAGACACAAAACAATGATATCAATAAATAGAAGGATACAATATTGCTCTAGAATCCAGACAAATGATAGAAAACCTTTATGACCTAAATATAGTCCTAAAAGTCTGAAACTGCCTAGCCATGGTGGTTGGCACCCTAATGTAGATCTATAATGATGCTCTTCGGCGGCTGTCCCTAGAATGCCCTCAAACAAGCCTTCTCACCTAACGCACAAACAGTGCCTTCATGTGATATATGGTGTAAGATAAAGAGGCTTATGATAATAAGGAACAAATCATCAAAGTGACAAAGCAAATTAAGGCGTAAAAATCAATATTTATCAACACTTGTCTCAAATAGCTCGACACATTTCCCCACCAGGGTTCTCAGGTGGCTGGTGTTAGATCATAATATCAAAGGTATGCCAGCAATGTATGCCAGAGTGAAGCGCTCAGCCAGAGTGGAGCGCTGAGCCAGAATGGAGTGCTCAGCTAGAGTGGAGCGCTGAGCCAGAGTGGAGTGCTCAGCTAGAGTGGAGCACTCAGCCAGAGTGGAGTGCTCAGCTACAGTTGAGCGCTCAGAGTGGAGCACTCAGCCAGAGTGGAGCGCTCAGTCAGAGTGGAGCGCACAGTCAGAGTGGAGCGCACAGTCAGAGTGGAGCACTGAGCCACAGTGGAGTGTTCAGCTAGAGTGGAGCGCTCAGTCAGAGTGGAGCGCACAGTCAGAGTGGAGCACTCAGCCAGAGTGGAGTGCAGAGCCAGAGTGGAGTGCAGAGCCAGAGTGGAGCGCACAGTCAGACTGGAGTGCTCAGCTAGAGTGGAGCACACAGCCAGAGTGGAGCACTCATCTAGAGCGGAGCGCTCAGTCAGAGTGGAGTGCTCAGCTAGAGTGGAGCACACAGCCAGAGTGGAGCGCTCAGTCAGAGTGGAGCGCACAGTCAGAGTGGATTGCTCAGCTAGAGTGGAGCACACGGCCAGAGTGGAGTGCTCAGTTAGAGTGGAGCACTCAGCCAGAGTGGAGCCCAGGCACTTAAGGAAATACGGAGGGATAGTATGTTGTAAACAGTGCCTGATTAGTGAAGAGTATGCGTTCACCCTGCAAAACACACCCTGACTAAGGTGAACCTCTTGAGCGCATGTCCGTATGCGATGTTGCTCAGGCCAAGATTGACAGTGCATTCCTGGTTGGAACGCTTAGAGGAAAGTCTTTGTGCCCTATGTGTGCATGTCTGGCCATGGTTGAAGAGATATCTAAAACAGTAGTGAGCTGAAAATAAGGAACTCATCAGAAATACATGTATCAATATTTGAGGGCTTTAAATAAATAGATAGGCCATCATGTAGAAAATAAATATTATTTAAGGAGTGTCATCCAATAATTATAATAATAGAAGTGCCTAAAATAGTTTATAGGGGGCATATCAATTATAATATACTATGCTATAGAGATTATTGTTGTTCTTCATATCCTGAATGTAGATGGTTCTTCATATCTTAAATGTTGATAGTTCTACATATCTTGATTGTTCATGGGTCTTTACAGTGGGTACGGAAAGTATTCAGACCCATTTAAATTTTTCACTCTTTGTTTCATTGCAGTCACTTGGTAAATCCAAAAAAAGTTCATTTTTTTCTCATTAATGTACACTCTGCACCCCATCTTTACTGAAAAAAAACAGAAATGTAAAAAATTTGTGCAAATTTATTGAAAAAGAAAAACTGAAATATCCCATGGTCATAAGTCTTCAGACCCTTTGCTCAGTATTGAGAAGAAGCACCTTTTGAGCTAGTACAGCCATGAGTCTTCTTGGGAATGAGTTTTTCACCCCTGGATTTGGGGATCCTCTGCCATTCTTCCTTGCAGATCCTCTCCAGTTCCGTCAGGTTGGATGGTGAACGTTAGTGGACAGCCATTTTCAGGTCTCTCCAGAGATGCTCAATTGGGTTTAGGTCAGGGCTGTGGCTGGGTCAGTCAAGAATGGTCACAGAGTTGTTCTGAAGTCACTCCTTTGTTATATTAGCTGTGTGCTTAGGGTCATTGTCTAATTGGAAGGTGAACCTTCCGCCAAGTCTGAGGTCCAGAGCACTCTGGAGGAGGTTTTCATCCAGGATATCTCTGTACTTGGTCGCATTCATATTTCCTTCAATTACAACCAGTCGTCCTGTCCCTGCAGCTGAAAAACACCCCCATAGCATGATGCTGCCACCACCATGTTTCACTGTTGGGATTGTATTTGGCAGGTGATGACCAGTGCCTGGTTTTCTCCACACATTCCGCTTATAATTATCACTAAAAAGTTCTATCTTCGTCTCATCAGACCAGAGAATCTTATTTCTCATAGTCTCGGAGTCCTTCATGTGTTTTTTAGCAAACTTTATGCAGGCTTTCATATGTCTTGCACAGAGGAGAGGCTTCCGTCGGGCCACTCTGCCATAAAGGCCCAACTGGTGGAGGGCTGCAGTGATAGTTGACTTTATGGAACTTTCTCCCATCTCCCTACTGCATCTGTGGAGCTCAGCCACAGTGATCTTGGGGTTCTTCTTTACCTCTTACCAAGGCTCTCCTCCCATGATTGCCCAGTTTGGCTGGACGGCCAGGTCTAGGAAGACTTCTGGTGGTCTCAAACTTCTTCCATTTAAGGATTATGGAGGCCACTGTGCTCTTAGGAACCTTGAGTACTACAGAAATTCTTTTGTAAACTTGGCCAGATCTGTGCCTTGCCACAATTCTGTCTCTGAGCTCCTCGGTCAGTTCCTTTTTACCTCATGATTCTCATTTGGTCTGACATGCACTGTGAGCTGTGAGGTCTTATATAGACAGGTGTGCGCCTTTACAGATCAAGTCCTATCATTGTAATTACACACAGCTGGACTCCAATGAAGGAGTAGAACCATCTCAAGGAGGATCACAAGGAAATAGATAGCTTGGAACTTATATATGAGTGTCTGAGCAAAGGGTCTTCATATCGTGAATGTTGATGGCTCTTCAATGAGGTCATTTTAACCCCTTGAAAAATGTCCCTAAAAAGTTCCACTAACAATTTGACATCCAGTTTGACAAATCCATTGTAAATAGGTCTTAGCCTTTATTTAGCTTTACAGAGTGATAATATAATATTATTAAACAATATCTAATGTGTGCTACCTTCTAAAATAACACATTTCCGATGTCCGACCTTTGTGCGGCCCCAGAATACAATGCAGCCCCACTTTCTCGCTTTCTAAAGGGATGAATTGAAGCAATGCGCCATAATGATCCCGTTGCCTCAGAATCTATTCATCCAAACAAAGGCAGTGAAAAGCTCTTGTCTCAATAGTGAGCGAGCCTCAGCATAGAATGTTCCGCAGCAGGGAGCATAGATCTGAAACTCCCAACCAAAACCTCTACAACCAATACTGAAGGTAAATCTTTACATTTATCTCAGTGGCAGCCCATCAGTCCGCAAAACTCCACGTCATAAGTAAATTGATAAAAGGCAGATAAATGCCCTGGTGTGAAGCTCCACAATAATGAGGAAATAAACATAATCACACTTACACTGACGTCCTTTACTTTGTATCTTTATACTTGGAGTTCAATAGTTTTATGTTTCTGTACATATCTATAAAAATATATCTGAAATGTTCACATAGATAGATACATAGATATCAGAAAGATATACTGTATAATAAATATAGGCACCACAAGTGGGTAATGAAGCAGTTGGTGCCAGTCCACAAGTTGTGATCCAACAACCACTATGAATAGAGAAAACAAAAAAAAATGTACCCTGCACTCCAGGGATTGATTAAGGTTGACCAAGACTGAAAAGAAACGTTGCATTTCTCTGATGAGAAAAGAAATTTTAAAATATTTTACATTGAATATTTCATTGAGTGCTATACTTAGATTTCTTTGCATAGGAAAAAGAAAGAAGGAAAGGATAGATGAAAGAAAGGATGAATGAGAAAAAAGAAAGAAAAATAGAAAGAGAAAAAAAGATAAGAAAGGAAGAAAGGAAATAACAAAGAGAAAAAGGAAGGAAAGAAAAAGGAAGGAAGGAAGAAAGAAAGAAAGAAAGGAAAAAGAGAAAGAAAAAGGAAGGAAGAAATAAAAAAAGAAAAAGGACAGAAAGAAAAGAAGAACAAATGAAAGAAAGAAAATGGGAGGAAGAAAAGAAAAAAGAAAGAAAAAGGAAGGAAGGAAGAAAGAAAAAAAGAGAGAAAGAAAGAAAGAGGAAGAAAGAAAGAAAAAGGAAGGAAGAAGAAAAAGAAAGAAAGAAAACGAAAGAAAGTAAGAAATATAGAAAAAAGGAAGGAAAGAAAAAGGAAGGAAGGAAAAAGAGAAAGAAATAAAAAGGAAGGAAGAAGTAAAAAAAGAAAAAGGATGGAAAGAAAAGAAAGAATGAAAGAAAGAAAATTGAAGGAAGAAAGAAGAAAAGAAAAAAGAAAGCAAAAGGAAGGAAGGAAAAAAGAAAAATGAGAAAGAAAGAAAAAGGAAAGAAAGAAAAAGGAAGGAAAGAAAGAAAGAAAGAGGAAGAAAGAAAGAAAAAGGAAGGAAGAAGAAAAAGAAAGAAAACGAAAGTAAGTAAAAAAGAAAAAAAAGAGAGAAAAAGGAAAGAAAGAAGAAATAAATAAGGCTGGAAGGAAAAAGAAAGAATGAAAACAGAAAGAAAGAGAAAAAAAAAAGAATAGACTAAAGAAAAATAGAGAAAGAGGAAAAGGAAAGAGATGAAAGAAAAAATTATTTTTCATTTAAAAAGTGAATGCTCCGGATTATTTTACAATAAAACATTCATACTTACAAAAATCACTCCAAGGAGACCAATTTCGAGTTATGATTACAAATCCTACTTTGAAAAAAAAGAAATATGTAATAAAAGATTTCAAAATCAATATCTGCAAAATTGAATCACAGCCCAAATGTCAGGAGTCAGGACCAAGTGATCGGCTTGGTGCCCTTCAGCTTGTATTGTTGCTGTTAGTGGCTTGGCTGGTGTGGTGCATTGGATGGATTGAATGGTTTGGCAGGAGTGGACAGAACATTCTTTTTGTGCGTCCTAATGCCAGAGATTGAGTGAAACACTGGACTTTGTATATTTGTAGCCTGAGAGCAGGATTGTGCTCAGTAACCTACAGACAGTGTTAGCTTGGCACCATTATACTGATTACACTGATACCTGGTGATGAAATCCATCTTGTGGTTGTTGTTTAATCTCTATTTGTAGTTTTCAGTTAATTATATGCTTGTGCTCCGGGGCGGCCTGTGGGTGGGGATGTGGGCGGGGTTTATGGGAGGTTGTGGGGGTCTTCATGTGGTGCTCTGCTTACATATTCATCTGTATGGCTTCTGACAGTTTACTTATCCCTCAATGACCTGCCCACTAGTTAGCATAATCAATATCTCTATATATATATAATCGTCTAATCGTGTCTGTCTGTCTGTAACCAAAATCCCGTGGTGCTGATTGGTCGCGACAGGCGCAGCTGTTTGTAACAGCAAGGTGCACCTGCTGCTGATTGGTCGCAGCCGCCAGGCTGCGACCAATCAGCGACAGGCGCAGTTGGGCGCAGCACTCAATCGGGTGCAGGGCTTAAGCTGTAAAAAAGAGAATTAAAATTAAAAAAAGGTTATACTCACCTTCCGACAGCCTCCGATCTCCTTTCCACACGCCCGGCCTCGTGGTCCCAGTAATGCCTTGCTCCTTAGACCGGAGATGACGTCACTCTAGCGAGAGCGCGACGTCATCAGCAGTCTGAGCCGCAATGCATTACTGGGAACGCGAGGTCGGGCGTGTGGAAAGGAGATCGGAGGCCGTCGGAAGGTGAGTATAACCTTTTTTTATTTTTTAATATTTTTTTTTTACATGCTATGTTGGTCGCGGCCTACCAATCAGCGACATGGGCGGCTGCACTGCGCCTGTCGATGATTGGTCTCAGCCTACCGGCTGCAAACAACATAGCATATAAAATTAATACAAAATAGATGGCCATAGGTACCATAAAAAAAATAGATACTCACCTTCGGACAGTCCCCGGACTATTTCCTTTCTCTCACCACACGACCAGGCCGTGACCAATCAGCAACAGGTGCAGTCCTCATTTAGAAGGATACACACCACCGCTACCGTCGGGAGATCAGCGGCGCTAGCCGTGGGTCATCTCCAGGTGCACGGGTGTCAGGAGCGACGCAGCCTGGAGATGACTGGTGCTAGCCGGTACCCAGGGTCCGGAGGAGAAGAGATTCCTTCAGACCCTGGGTATCATAAACGTATAAAAATAGAATTAAAATAAAATATAGTGATCTACTCACCTTCCGGCGGCCCCCGGACTCTTTCTCTCCTCTCCACGCTCCCGGCATCGCAGTCCTAGTAATGCTTTGCGCAAAAGACCGCTGATGACATCGCGCTCTCGCGAGAGTGACGTCATCTCCGGTCCTACGCGCTAAGCATTACTGGGAACGGGAGATGCCGGGAGCGTGGAGAGGAGAGAAACAGTCCGGCGGACGTCGGAAGGTGAGAAGAAGAATATTTTTTTCATTATTTTTGACATCCTATCTTTTACTATTGAGGCCGCATAGGCAGCATCAATAGTAAAAAGTTGATCACAATTGTCACACTATGCTTGACAACTGTGACGAATCTGTCAATCACATTCCAAGCGATGCTTCAAATCGCTTGGAATGCGCTTGAATTCAGCATGAAAATGCATGCGGATTGGCCAGATTCTAGATTACCCGATGCATTAGAATTGGGCAACCAGCTACTTATACATATTTTTAAAAATCACCTTCTGCAGGCAGGCGATTTTATAGCTGCTACTGCGTAGGTAATGGCGGTGTCATCTTGCTAGAGAAAAAAAATTGCCTCCTCCAAAATGGCGCTGCCAGCATCTGTGCAGTAGCATCTATCGGATTGCCGATAGATGCTGCTGCGCAGGCGTGGTCGGTGCAGTCTTAGCAGAGACAACTTTTTTCTCTATCAAGATGGCGCTACCGGCACCTACGCAGTAGCAGCTATCGTATTGCCAATAGCAGCTACTGCGTAGACGCGGCTGGTGACATCTTCAGACTGATTTTTTTTTTATGACAATGTATATCATTAAAAAAAATAATGAAATACACATTATAGATGTGATCATGCTGCAGCGCAGGCACAACTGCCAGATCCAGCCGGTAGAAGGTGATTTTTAAATATATATACCCACAGCCCACCCCAGAGCACAAGCATTTCATTAGACTCAAAATTGAAAATAAGGATTAAACACCAACCACAAGACGGATTTCATCACCAGGTATCAGTGTAATCAGTATAACGGCGCCGACCTGACACTGTCTGTAGGTTACTGGGCACAATCCCGCTGACAGGCTCCCTTTAAGTTTCTAATGAGCTCTGAAGTACATGGAGACATGCTGAATGTAACTCATGATTTTGGACTGACATATTTAGCTCCATTTGTCCTAATCATTGATTTATAGGTATTCGCTGTTACTTTTACCGGGTTTGGTAAAAGGGATTGACTATGACCTATCGTTAGGATGCATATGGGGATGTCCAACACCATTATGGATCAGCTTGTGTGAAGGTCCTTTAGTGGCTCAAAGTAAATGTTGTCTGATACTTGGCTCCTCAACGATCAACTGGTTGCTCCTTGCTTCCTCTACTAGCAAGAACATGTATGTGACCAAATCAGCCAATGAGTGGTTGCAGCGGTGACTAATGGGTCATTATTTCGACCACCAATTGGCTGTAGTTGTCACGAGTCTATACGACCAGAACAAAATATATAAAGTCACTGATCAGCTTTAGGGGCCACATGCCCATTCCCTTCAAAAGGAAAGGTAGGGAGACCAGTAAGGAACTAGTGCAGAGCTATGGAGGATGGGTAGGTTAGTTACTTTTTTTCTATTTGCTGGGTCCCATTTTACTTTAAAAATGAAGTAGACAACCCCTTTGAAAAGGACCTATCACCAGGTTAAAAGTGGCTGTTTTGCTCCTATGTTATTCCTGCAGCTCTGCTGAGTTTTCCATCATTTATTTATATTCCAGAGATATGGACCTTTTTATTTAGGGATATTTTTATGGCCTTTATCAAGGGGGCAGTGCTCATAAGTATTCAAAGCATCCTAAGGACACGCCCCTGAGGATCTGTGAGTCACACCCTCTTGTTAAAGCCATAAAAAATAGCACTATATGAAAAGGGAAATAATAACTCTTAAATCGATGAGCAAATAAAAAAAAAGAATTATGAATTATTGAGAGGAACAACAGAAATAAAATACGAGCAAAAGCAGGCCACTTTTGACCTTGTGACAGATCCTCTTTAAATAAAAAGACAATTATTTGGGTTTATGAAAAAAAATAACAAAGATTATTAATAATAATGAGAAAAAATTTTTACCACATAATTCTATGTATTTTCCTCAAGCTTGACGGGAAGTGTGAAATTGATGGGAAGCAGAGGATGAATCAAGGGTATTTGAATATCTTCGCCTCCTTTAAAACACTCAACATCTCATTTGTGTTTGAAAACAAATGACAACCCATTCCAGAGTTTAAATTCAAGTATCTCAAATCAGGAATAATCAGATATGACTATTTTTCATGTACTCGCAGCAGCTGTCACCGCTCGTAATTCCGTAGGCTAAAGAATTATTGCCTGATTTTAGAACGGGAAATATTTTTACACAGTTTTGTCTGAAATAATATGAAGCTATTTTTTTTGCCTTTTTATTATTGAATTTTTTTTATGTAGTATTTTGTCAAACGTTGCAGATTAAGCATGAAATACAGCAGTGAATTACACCGGATTCCAACGCGATGTACTCACATTAAAGAATTTCAAAAGAGAAATCTGGGCATTGAGATAAGTGTGTAAATAATGATGCAGTCTGAGTGCCGCTTTGTGCTCTCATGAATATTTCAGAATTCTATCCATTTTTTGCGACAGTGTTAGGAATATTTTTTTTTTTCTAAATTTGTCCTGTCGTGCAGTTTTGAAAAATGTAAGCCGCAACGCAGAGTGAATAGCCAAATACAGAGCGGAAAGTCATAAAAATAACAGGAAAATTTCTGGTAAAATTAGCTACAGCCTATAACAAATTCCAGACTGCCTCTTAAATGGCATTATTAGGCTGTGTTCATGTAACGTTTTCCGTTTTTAATGGAACCATGACAGGTATTCCTCATCCGATTTTAGTTAGTTCCACACCAGGCCATTTTTCCCCAAAAATGACTGCAAATTTTCAGGTTTTTTCATACAAGCTATTTAAGAGCTGTAAAAAATGTTTTTTTTCTAATATTGAAATATTTTTTGCATCATTATTTCATGATCATTTTTTTTTAATCAGACAATATTAGGGGTAAAAGTAAAGGAAATACATGTCTGTTTTTTTTTTTATATATCCATATATTTTTTATGACCACAAATTGTATTCCCTTATCATTAACAATTTCATATATCAGACATATGGTTTTTGTTGTTTTTGTTTTCAAAGGCAATGGACCTAGTAAAAAACATATTTTTTTTATTAATCATTTCATACACTCTGTACCCATAAGGTCATTAAAAATCTTTTTGAAGGGTGTTTCAAAGTTTAAATTTTTTTTTATAGCCGATTTCCTCTGTAACTTGGGCTGGCACATTAGCCCCAGTCACAGGGAAATCCATGATCCTGTCTGCATACCAGAGCTAATTAGATCTCCTAGAACTCAGCAGAATCCAAACTTGGCAAGGGTTACGCAAAAGACCATTAGTAAGAGCCTGCCATTTTTCAGAAAGGATGACAACTTTTCTGCTTTAGAGAAGTCCAAGTGGTCAAAATATCGTTGCCTGAAGATACAGATATGTTTACCTTTACCTCGCCTTACATTTTCTAGATACGAATGCGATATCTTACTTTGACATGCTAGCACAACCATCTACAATTTACACTACAACTTTTGAGTGGCCACAGATTCATAAAACATAAATATATCCCAATAGTGTCACAAAATTATATATTTTTTTTAAAAGTCGATCATCTTGCCAAACTTGTCTTGAGATAAGGTGAGGAGGACATGTCTTTGAAGTAGGGTTTTCACTTGACTAGAAACATTTTTCTTGGTTTTTATTGAAGGTCATAACATTAGGCCATTGATGATTCAGCCATAAGACCTGGGAAGTTAAACTTCATCTGAATCCAAGTTTGAATTTCATATTAGATTGTTATAAATGATGTCAGAATTTTACTCTGAGGCAAAAGCTGCTGAGCCTAGAAGTTTGGTTCATAGACATTGTAAACACGTTATCAAGAAAAAAATGATGAGTAGCAGATTGAGTCCAGGCAGATATGAATAATGGATCATTTTGATGGACAGAAGCTTGAAGAGTCAGAAGAAGTGACAAAATATATATTTTTTCAAAACCAAGTCTCTAGTCAACTGGTACAACTATAGGAAATCATCAGTGAAACCACTGGCACAAAAAGCTAGGTTTACATTTTTAACTTATTGAAAGCTGTCCATTGCAGGTTAGTGCTACCGTAAGTGTTGGCAGCTAATGAAACAGAAGCATAAATTAAGAAGGTACCATACTGTGCTCATACTGTGCCTAAACACTTGGAGTTACTTTAGTCCTCTCGTTAGTACCAATGCCTTTAGGCAATGGGATTCTGGCATTGAATTTCACCAGGCACAACACTTGAATGGAGTTTAAATGTTCTCCATCTTTGGTTGGATTTCTGCCAACACACATAAATATACTGAAACGTTTACTGTTGTGAGTTCATTTTCCCCTTCGTCACTGAGGTCTGGTGAACTCCCTATTCTGGTAAAGGAAGGTAATGAGCCTGATTATCAGGCACCTGAGCCTAATTATGATGACTGGCTGAGTGTAGTCACGGACTGGATATAAGGCTGCCGACGCCCTTCTGCCCTGCGGGTGATTTCTCTGTGGACTTCTAGGAAACCAGTCTGATTCCTGCTCCTCTAATGCTAAGTTTTCTGCTTTGCCCTTTGGCATTAGTGTTTTGTTTTTGTTTGCCCTGCTTTTCCGGATTCTGCCATTCCCTGCTGGGGTGAGCTGAATCTCCTTTTGCCGGTTGCTCTGTCTTCAGAATATTCCTGAGTACTGACATAGCCTTTTTGAAGCCTAGCGTCTTCAGGGCCTTTTTCACTGTCAGTTTGTTGGCTCTTATTTTCATAGGGTTTTTCACGGATTGCAGACAGCAGCCTTCCTGTCCTTTCCTATCTAGTTAGCTTGGGCCCCGTCTTTGCTCAGTCTATCTTTCTGTCTGTGTTGTGTTCTTTCTTCTTGCTTCACCGTCATTATATGTGGGGGGCTGCCTTTTGCTTTGGGGTCTGCTCTGGGGCAGTTTAGATTTCCCTTTCTGTCTTTAGGCTATTTAGTCCTCCGGCTGTGATCAAGGGGCCTAGGGCATCGTAGGAGCCCCCCACGGCTACTGCTAGTTGTGTTGATAGGTTCAGGGGTCTGCAATCCGATAGCTGCCAACCTCTCTGGTTTTCTGGACTTAGCTAGCATTTCTATTTTTGCCTCCTACGGTGACTCAATCATAACAGTTTACTCAACTTCTGTTTTCTAGTACTGCAAGAATTCCTGCTCATAAATCTTAAGAAACCTGAGAACCGAAATACAGGCAAAACTGATGCACAGTCCATAGCCATTTTGTGACGGTTAAGGGTCGACCATGGCATGGGACTACCAAAATCTAAAGCACAGAAATATTAAGGCAAAATTAGAAAAGTGCCAAAGTATGATGAGATTTAGACTTCTCACTACATTTTACAGATGTGTCCACCCTTACCGTTCTGTACATTTCACTAAAGGGTTTTTTTTTTTACCAAAAAAGCAAGTTATTCCCTGTATATCAAATTAGGAATAACTTGGTGATTGTTGGGGAGCCTGTCCACTGGGACCCCAACAATCCAAAGATCAGGACAAGATCATTATTCTCAGTTGCACATGGAAACACAAGAAGCAATGGAACGAAACTGAAAGGGAGAAGATACAGATTAGATATTAGAAAAAACTTTTTGACAGTGAGGGTGATTAATGAGTGGAACAGGCGGCCATGAGAGCTGGTGAGTTCTACTTCAATGGAAGTCTTCAATCAGAGGCTGGACAAACATCTGTCTGAGATGGTTTAGTGACTCCTGAATTGAGCAGGGGATTGGACACGGTGACCCTGGAGGTCCCTTCCAACTCTAACATTCTTGGATTCTATGACACTTTGGGAATGGAGCTCTGCAGTCCCATCTTGAATGGAGCGAAGATGCACATGCTTGACCCCAGCTCCATTAATTGACTATGGGACAGCTGGAGCATGTGCACCCCTGTCCTATTAAGGAAGGGATTGGAGAGCCTCGATCTCGGATTACTGAAGGTCTCAGCAGTCTGGCCTCTAATATTCAGCAAGTTATCACGTATCTCACAGAGTGGGGATAGTTTAGTTTTTTTGGGTGCAATAGTGATTAAAAGACTCTCATTTCTCATTCTACAAATTCAATACATTATTGTGACATGCGAGCAAGACACTCAACAAGCTGTAACCATCATCACAATTACTGGGTGGTCTCTAGAGAGGAACGAATCAACTAGAGGTAAATCGAAGTCAAATCTATATATATCTATCTGTCACCCCATTTTTTGAGTATCAGCTGCCGGCACCGCCATCAGGGACTTATCTATAGCATTCTGTAATGCTGTAGATAAGCCACCGATGTAACCTGAAAGATAAGAAAAATGAGTTATATTATATTCACCCAGGGGCAGTCCGGGTCCGGTTTTGGTCCGATGGGTGTCGCGGTCCAGTCTGGTGCCTCCCATCTTCTATTGGTGATGTCCTCTTGTTTGCTTCCCATCGCGGCTCCGGCTCTGGCGCACTGCTCTGCCCTGTTGAGGGCAGAGCAGAGTACAGCAGTGCGCAGGCGCTGGGAGAGGTCCGGCGCCTGCACACTGCAGTATTCTGCTCTGCCCTCAACAGGGCAGAGCAGTGCACCGGCGCTGGAGCTGCAAAGGGAAGCAAAGAAGAGGATGTCAACGTTGGAAGATGTGAGGTGCCGGACGGCGACATCCATCGGACCCGGTCTGCCCCTGGGTGATTATAATATAACTCGTTTTTCTTATCTTTCAGGTTACATCAGGGGCTTATCTACAGCATTACAGAATGCTGTAGATAATCCCCTGATGGCGGTGCTGGCAGCTGATACTCGAAAAATGGGGTGACAGATTCCCTTTAAGTAAGGAAGAATATTTATTAGTAGTATCACATCACTGAGGAACTGGCCCATCAGTATCTCAGAAGATCCTACATTAGACCCATGCTTGGACTCACTTTCCGACAATTATTCCTAGGGCTTTTTTTTAAGAGACAAAGTCACAAATAACCTACAATAACACCAACACTCATTAAGGGTTGGACATTAAATGATAGGGTAGCTGCCAACAATAACTGGCACTAGAGAGACAGCTCTCTTTCTTCTGGAAAAGAGATAATTTGCATACTTTTTATCCCATGAGCCATGAAGCTTTGCATTTAGACTACAATATGTAGCCCGACCTCCTTAACAAGAACCAGAGGAACGATGAAGGTTATGATGTAACTATAGGTAAATGTGCAGATTTTCTGTATACATGGAGGCTTCCTTATAAAAAAAAAATGTTCAAATATAGTGATGTTGTTTTATTGCTTTTTTTCTGGTCTGTATCATGGTAAATAAATTCTGTATCAAAATTGTTAAAGCTGCCATCCTCTGGGGCTAAAAGAGTCGTTGACAACAGAAAATATTTCTTGACCCAGATATGACTCAAAATCTGTAAATGTGAACTTGTTGTCAATCACTGGGAGAAGAAGGCTGCGTAACCACAGGACTAAATCTAGACAATTTTTTATTCACCTTAGATCCCATTTCCGATGATTTCATGAAATATCTTTATGTGAATCCGGACTTAGTTTTCTTTTACAAAGCTTCAATTTTTCTGCGTTTTTGCACACAGCTATAAAGTTACATGATAAAAAAACAGAACTCCTGCAGTCACCACTAGAGGAAGCTTACTGTATACATATTTAATAGTGAGTACAAAGGGAGCAGAATAAATCTGCATGAAAGAAGGTGCCCCTAGTGCATGGAATTAATTATTTCAACCTTTGGTATTTTTCTATAGACATTTACATTTATCTTTATGTTTCTATACATTTAGGAATGTTTCTATGGCTGTGAATGTTACTAAAGGTACGCATATGTTTCTATCAATGTGTGTCTCCGTAAGTTTGTGTGTTTATGTATATATTTCTATAGGTGTGTGCATGTTTCTACACTTCCTATTTCTGTATTAACTTTATGTATGATTGCATAGGTATGTATTAGAGATGATTCAAGTTGAATTTTATTAAAATCGCAGGTCACGGAAAATTGCATCAATGTGCGACTCGATTCAGATGAATAAAAAAAATATAGCTTGCTGACTTTTTACAAATTGCCGCAGATTGCATTGGTCTCAGGCCTGACTGGGCAAGCTTTCCTATAATGACTTGCAGCTATAACATCACATGGTATGGCACAACCAATCAGGAGGGAATATAATAGCCTGTATAAAAGCCGTGGCAGGGAATTCAGCAGCCATTTTAAGGTGATTTAGGATAGTGAGAAGATGTCAGAGCTCACAACTCAGCAACAGTGAGGTGAAAGCCCTAACACTTGCGTTAGTAATGTGTTGTATAACTGCAGCAGTGAAGATGATAATAGTAGTCTGAAAAGTTGCAGAGATTCAATTAATAGAATCAGAGATAGGAGAAGTGAAAGCAGCAGTGCCAGTCTCAGTGTGATTAATCAGTGATATGGTGTAGGTGGCATCTGTCCTGCTGACTTTGAATTACTTTTAATTCTTAATGCACTAGAAAGCAACAGCATGCTACCTTAATGGTGTTTAAAGAAAAATAAATTTGAAATCAGGGTCAGTCAGAGGCAGTATGATTACTTGTTACAAGGGAAGAAATAATTGTTTTTTAAAAATGCTAAACAGTCTGAAAATCCATATATGACGGCAATTTTATATATCATAAAGTGTTGCAAACAATACTTTTTTGTTCATCTGTTTTACTAATGAAATTTTACATTCATACCTGCCACATCAATACAGTGCTTTGCTGCTGGTGCTGGATTTTTGGAAGTTTACCTACTTATCATTTTTAGAGAGGGGGCTGAATTTAGAAAAAACAGTAAAAATTATTTTATTTTTAACTGTACTTGTCTGATTTAGCACAACTATTTTACTAGTTCAATTTGACCACCGAACACATCACACCTATATTGTGGCCTTTTGACTCCCTTGACTTTCTGTACCTACCTAACATTAAATTTTACATCCCTTTTGGCAATAGTTGAATAATTGTAGTTAAAAATATTGTCAAAAATTAATTATAATCTAAATGTATGGTAATAGAAAGGTCGCAATGGCAATGGATGTGGAAGTTTTAAAGACATAAGACTCCATACCATAGCCAAGAATATGGGAGCTACGAGCAACATCAGAAGCACCATCAGCACCGGCAGCAGCGGTCTGGGCAGTAGTATTACCAAATGCAGGTCCTAATCATTCCTATTTACCTCCTATAAGCATATTAATCAGTAAGAAGTGGATGACAGTAGGGTAGAATCATAGAATCATAGAATCGTAGAGTTGGAAGGGACCTCCTGGGCCATCTGGTCCAACCCCCTGCTCAAAGCAGGATTCGCTAAATCATCCCAGTCAGATGTCTGTCCAGCCTCTGTTTGAAGACTTCCATTGAAGGAGAACTCACCACTTCTCATGGCAGCCTGTTCCACTCATTGATCACTCTAACTGTCAAAAAGTTTTTTCTAATATCTAATCTGTGTCTCTTCCCATTCAGTTTCATCCCATTGCTTCTAGTCTTTCCTTGTGCAAATGAGAATAAAGTTGATCCTTCTACAATGTGACAGCCCTTTAGATATTTGTAGACAGCTATTAAGTCTCCTCTCAGTCTTCTCTTTTGCAAACTAAACATTCCCAAATCCTGCAACCTTTCCTCATAAGACAGGGTTTGCAGACCGGTCACCATTCTGGTCGCTCTTTTCTGAACTTGCTCCAGTTTGTTGATGTCTTTTTTAAAATGTGGTGCCCAAAACTGGACACAATATTCCAGATGAGGTCTGACCAAAGAGGAGTAGAGGGAAATAATGACTTCACGTGATCTAGACTGTATGCTTCTGTTAATACATCCTAGAATTGCATTTGCCTTTTTTGCTGCTGCATCACACTGTTGACTCATATTCAGTCTGTGATCTATTAGTATACCCAAGTCTTTTTCACATGTGCTGTCACTTAGCCCTATTCCTCCCATTCTATATATGCTTTTTTCATTTTTATTGCCCAGATGTAGTACTTTGCATTTCTCCCTGTTAAAAACCATTCTGTTAGTTGCTGCCCACTTCTCCAGTTTATTTAAATCTTTTTGAATCCTCTCTCTCTCTTCTCTAGTATTAGCTATCCCTCCTAGCTTTGTGTCATCAGCAAATTTAATCAGTTTACCCTCAATTCCTTCATCTAAATCGTTGATAAAGATGTTGAACAATACAGGGCCCAGGACAGAGCCCTGTGGTACCCCACTTGAGACATTCTTCCAACTGGATGTACAGCCATTTACGACCACTCTTTGGGTCCGATCACTAAGCCAGTTATGAATCCACCTAACAGTTGCCTTGTCCATTCCATACTTAGTCATTTTTTCAATAAGGATTGTATGAGAGACTTTGTCAAATGCTTTGCTGAAGTCAAGATATACTATATCTACAGCATTTCCTTGATCCACCCAATCAGTGATACCGTCATAGAAGGAAATTAAGTTAGTCTGACATGACTTATTAGTTAGAAACCCATGCTGACTCTGTTTAATCACTTCATTCTTATCCAGGTATTGACATACATGTTGTTTAATAATTTGTTCAAAGATCTTTCCTGGTATAGAAGTCAGACTCACCGGCCTATAGTTGCCTGGGTCCACCTTCTTCCCCTTTTTGAAGATAGGAACAACATTTGCTCTTCTCCAGTCTTCTGGCACTTCTCCTGTTCTCCAAGAATTTTCAAAGATTATGGAGAGGGGTTCAAAAATTTCTTCTGCTATCTCCTTCAGTACTCTGGGGTGTAATTCATCTGGACCTGGAGACTTGAATTCATAGGGTACATAGGCATAGTCTCAGGCACAGCAGGATGATGTTACCTCTGACAGTGACACCATCAGTTTGAGTCAGCATTTTGCAAAGGACAGTCTGTCAGATCACAAATCACAAATGACTAATAGGGATGATTTTTGCACTATTAAAAACTACTAGATAACCTTTTTTATGGTATGGTCACTTCAACATTAATAAGGCAGTGTTTGCATTACAGAGCTTGAAAGGTTACAGTCCTTTGAGACATGAGACAGTTATACACATATTTTCAGGTTAATTGGAGTTCTTGTGATTTGCATCAAATGGTTTGATCATCTCTAGTGTGTGCATGTTTCTAGAGATTTCTATCGATGTATGTTTCTATATTTATGCAGGTTTCTGCTCATCTATGTCTTTAACGTTGCCATTGTATGTGTGATTTGGCTTTAAAGTATTTTGCCTCTTTATAGAGCCTTGCTTCATATGGCGGAGGCTGGCTGTATTGGTATTTTTAGCTTGGTTTTCTCTGCTCTTTGTACGATGAATGCCGCAGCTTTTGCAGGATCACCACATTTGTTACATGCTGATTCCTTGTCACTTTCTAGGGGATAATAGCCTTCTGCCTCGCTCCTCCTGTACGGCGCTCACAGACTGCTCCTAATGTGCTTTTTAATGGTTTCACTTAGAAATTGCTCGTCTTAAATGGCCGTTTCTATTTGTTTTTCTATCAAGTGGTTACACTTCATTGCAAATAAGTTTTAATCCATTTGTAGGTTTAATTCACAAATTAAAAAATGACAAAGGTTTAATAGTTCTTTAACAATTTGATTACAAACCTCCTGCGGAGCTCATTCCACTGAGATCTGCCGGCGATAAAATAGGACTTCACTTTACTCAGGAGTTTTGGCAAAACTTTTTTTTTTACAGTCCTTAGGTAATGATGGTGAACTGAATAAACAGAAGATTCCCTTGAAGTTCCTTGGCCCCAGAGCAACATTTATATCAGGGTTCCCACGTATACTGGTGGGTTCAAGTTCAGGTTCAGGCCTTTGAGATCCCATAGGGGTCAATGAGACGGATGTCACTGCATCCATAATGACATAACATACATACATGGCCATGAGCAAACTTAGAATTGTGCAACCTAAACAGCTGCACAGGGACCCAAGAGGTCAAGGGCCCACTACCACCTAAAAGCAGGTGGAATTGTTCAATATGATGAGCTGTTGGACTGCAAAGGGCCCATATGCTGTCCTGGCACAAGGGTCCCTTTCTGCTGTTTCTGCCCATGTGCATGGCCATCCCATTCTTACTAACTCTGTTGTTAGCAATCCAAGGGACATGTAAGTCCCGACGCCAGTCCTGTCTGACAATCCCCTAATGCCAACCTGCAGATCCACCATACCAAAGGGGGCCACCTATTAAAGGTTAGAGTTTAACCTGGTGTAAATGGCGCTGTTCTCTCTAATCCAGCACTATTTTTCTTTTATTTCTGCGCCTCTCCATTCCTGAGCTACGGCCCTCTCTTCTAAGTAAAACAATCTACTCTTGTTTGCCAATGGGGTGTGATCGTCAGGGATAAGCCCACAGAGCAAAGATGAGGATCACACCCTTTTGGATAAAAAGGGTACATCAATATATAAAAATGAGGAGGCCATATCTCAGGAATGGAGAGGAGCAGGAACAAAAGAAAAATAACAACGGATTCATGAGAACAGCGGCACTAACAGAGGTAAAAAAAAAAAACACATATCTATGGTCTTCTTTATGCCCATATTTTTTTTTTTACATATGGCACAACATCATTGTTCATTAAAGGGGTTTTCCAGGAATACTATGAGTCAAAAAACTAACAGGCAGGCAGGTAGTTGCTGACTAGTTAACAACTACCTACTTGTTCTCTCCGGTACGACTCTGGGCCATCCAATTCAGCTGCTGCAACATCAACAGAGCAACTTTTCTTCTTCCAGGCTGCTCTGTTGATGGGGTGTAGCTGCCTACATACACTCAGGGCCATTTTTAGGGGGGGACGGGGGTGCGATCGCCCGGGGCGCCACCCAAGCCAGGGGGCACCTGCAGGGCTGCACCTATCATTAGCCAAGTTGAGCTATTTGCCTCAGGCGGCAGTGCTTCCTGAAGACAGGGGGTGGCAGAGCGGCCCCCCTGTCAGATAACGATGTGCCTACTTTCCCTGTAACCCCTGCTGTGTCACATGTCTGACTCCGGCAAGGAAGTTTTTCTGTGGGCGGAGTTTGTGTTCTGTCCCGTTGTCTCTATGGAGTCTGCTCTGTGCCTGTATTGTCTATGGAATCTGCTCTGCATTCCCGCCTTTCATCTTCCCCTCATCAGGATCTGGGTGAGTCCAGATATGGAGCATCTGTTACTGTATACACAGTCCCGGCCCCAGTGATGTGTATATACCCCAGTGTCTGTATATACCCCAGTGTCTGCCCTAGTGATGTGTATATACCTCAATGTCTGCCCCAGTGTCTGTATATACCTCAGTGTCTGCCCCAGTGTCTGTATATACCCCAGTGTCTGCCCCAGTGATGTGTATATACCCCAGTGTCTGCCCCAGTGATGTATATACCCCAGTGTCTGCCCCAGTGATGTATATGGGTCGCCCCTTCCCAGGGCTGTGGGGGTACTTGGTACCGGGCCGGTGTCAGGGGGAAAGTATCACGGCAACTGTGACCCGGTCCGTGGCCCTGGGCGCCCAATGTCAATGGTGGTGTGTGGTTAGTGGAATTGAATAGTTCGTGACACCACCTGTGGTGTTCGGCAAGGGAGATTTTAAGCCGACGCTGCAGACAGATCCGCTGGGACAGATGGTGGGATGCAGCAATGGTGGTATAGCCCTCCACAGGCAGGGCTGTTGTCCCAGGGCAGAATAGATGTGGGGACACCTTGATGGTGTAGTGTCCGGCGCAGGGAATGTAGCAGTGCTGGAGGACGCAAAAAGGAATGAAGGACACCAGGGCTTGCAGTTTCAACGCTTTACTCACAGTTCTTGGTAACCACTGGTGCCCGCTTCCATGTCGTGTCCTCCGGGGCAGAGACTCAATCAACCTCCCGGGCAAGTTAGGCTTCTCCTCTCCAATACTCCGCCATCATGTACCTGGCCTGAACGACTCCTGTATTGCGCCTTTTAGTGTGAAGAGCTCCAGTACCGTGGTTACTCTGAAGTTCCTCCTGTCAGATGTTCCTAATAACTCTAATTGTATGACAGACAGCTGTAGCCTGATCAGGGACCTCCTGGATCCCGACTCTCTATCCGTGTTGCTGTTGTGTCCCAAGTCTTAGATGGGAGTAGTGCATTTACAGCCGACTACTCCACCGGTGTCTGCTGCAGAACATAAGTGTCCATACAACCTCGGGGACTGGGCCCCGGCCTTGCGCTGAGAACCTATAGGCAGGTTTCCTCTTCCAAGCCACAACACCTCTCTGTTCTCCTACTCCTTCGTTCCGCGCTGTTCCTTCTCTCTCTTATGGAAGCTTAGGTTGCAGTTCTACGTCTCTCTCCTTCTGTTCCTTTCCTAGGGTGCTTGTTCCACTAAGACCAGTCCTCAGCCTCGCCTGACTGACTGTCTTCCTCCGCCTTGAGCTCCCCTCAGGCTGACCTCCTGTCAGCCTGCTCTCTACCTCTCCTCCAGACTGATCTGCTCTAGACTGAACTCTAATTCTAAACCTTCCCACTCTTTTATGTATCCTAACTCCACCCACCTCCCAGCACATCTCGTGTTACGAAGCAAGGACCCACAAAAGGTGCTCTGCCACCCTCTAAGCATGGAGCTGCAATCTGGTCCATTGCTGAACTATCCTGTGTGTGGGTGCAGGTGTTGGAGTGTGGAAAGGAGTTCCCAACTTGCCTAGTTGGTGGGGCACTACACCTTAGGAGAAGGTGCAGTACCTCTGTGGCGACCGAGCATCAGGGGCGCCACATATACACCCCAGTGTCTGCCCCAGTGATGTGTATATACCACAGTGTCTGTATATACCCCAGTGTCTGCCCCATTGATGTGTATATACCCCAGTGTCTGCCCCAGTGATGTATATACCCCAGTGTCTGCCCCAGTGATGTGTATATACCTCAGTGTCTACCCCAGTGTCTGTATATACCTCAGTGTCTGCCCCAGTGTCTGTATATACCCCAGTGTCTGTATATACCCCAGTGTCTGCCCCAGTGATGTGTATATACCCCAGTGTCTGCCCCAGTGATTTTGGGAGGCTTCGCTGATGCATAGGTATGTATTAGAGATGATTCAAGTTGAATTTTATTAAAATCGCAGGTCACAGAAAATTGCATCAATGTGCGACTCGATTCAGATGTGTGCGACTCGATTCAGATGAATTAAAAAAATATAGATTGCTGACTTTTTACAAATTGCCGAAGATTGCATTGATCTCAGGCTTGACTGGGCAAGCTTTCCTATAATGACTAACAGCTATAACATCACATGGTATAGCACAACCAATCAGGAGGGAATATAATAGCCTGTATAAAAGCCGTGGCAGGGAATTCAGCAGCCATTTTAAGGTGATTTAGGATAGTGAGATGTCAGAGCTCACAGCTCAGCAACAGTGAGGTGAAAGCCCTAACACTTGCGCTAGTAATGTGTTGCATAACTGCAGCAGTGAAGATGATAATAGTAGTCTGAAAAGTTGCAGAGATTCAATTAATAGAATTAGAGATAGGAGAAGTGAAAGCAGCAGTGCCAGTTTCAGTGTGATTAATCAGTGATATGGTGTAGGTGGCATCTGTCCTGCTGACTTTGAATTACTTTTAATTCTTATACAAACTGTAGTGAGACAAGTGGAGAAACTCCTCATGCCTAGGAGTGGACGTAAAGCGAAAAAAGAAATGCTGGTAATTAGTGTGCCAGCATATAGTAAGTACTGACCAGTTGTTTTGAATATAAGTACACTATTCTAGGTTCCCACATGTGACTTAAAGCAACTAATAATGCTATGTCATAAATGGAGTGTGACAGTTACCCATGTTGCAGTAAAGCTGGAAGTCTCCACACTGCCCCGACGCACGTTTTGCTGTTGCTTTCTCAAGGGGAGGTGCTTATTACTAAAACTCTTAGTATGGTTGTATAGGTCCTTGGACAACAATAAAATTGATACCTGTATTGTATTAATCCGATTTGCCAAAGCTGAAAAATCAAACTTTGAAGTTTTGTGCCATTTAGTCTGGAAGTGCACTTGAATGTATAGACATGCCCCTAATGCTCTTCCTGGTAATTTGAAAGTGATTTCAAAGATTAATTTCTCAGCACTGGAACATCGGATTACTACAATACCGGTAACACTTTAATTGCTGTACTAGGACCTATACAGACGAACGACTTGTTTCTGGGGTAAATTCGTCCTTTAAAATAGCAATATTTCATCTGTGCTAACAGACTGCAAGACATTTGAGAAATATTTGACCTAATTATTGTAATTTACTAATTATTTCATATCAACAACTTTAATTAAGATACACGATAGGAGAAGTTGCATCTTTCCCAAAGCTCAGAATTAAATTTTGCTCTATCATTAGGCAGTTTTCATATTTATGTGTCACCAAAACATCCTTATCTTTCCAATTCCTCCTCGCCGCTCTTTGTTTTCATGTTCTTTAGCTTTGTCTCTCCCTCATCTGCATACTTTTTGTGATTCTCCATCTGTTAGTTAATTTCCTGACATTCAGCACAAGGATTACTTCTGTATTATAAACCTGTTCTGTAAGATGATATTGTGATCTGATTACTGACTGTAATCAATGTGATTGCTGGTGGATGAGAAATGAGAGGAGAGACCATTAAAGGCCAAAGTCAGGTCTGTTTATAGCAGTCACAGACTGCAAATGGGGTGAAAATGATGGCCCTTTCATCATGGCTATATATTATAGGACGGAGTGGGACATTTACATATACAGAATGTATGAAATCATAATACAAGTCTATTACTAAATATATAAAAGACTTTATTAAGCCAATTAAGTATTTGCACATACTTTTATGTGCCAATGGTGGTTTGCGAACAGCAGTAATATATAGTGATGATCCGGCTATAAATCTCTTATCCCTGCCGCTTTACACCTTAAGTGCCTTTACCACCAGTAATCCAGCATCTAAGGAATTAGCTAACATTGTGATATGGCTTGACGGTTTTCAACCCCTTCATGACCTATGATGTATAAATACATCAAAGGTCTTTTCCCTCCCTTTGATGCAGGCTCCAGCGCTGAGCCTGCATATTTCCTGGCAGATGTGCCATGTGCCCCTAACAGCCCACGGGTGGAATTGCAATCCACCAACAGCTGTTAACATGTTAAATGCCACTGTCAATCACTGACAGTGGCTTTTAACTGGAGCGTGTCGGAAGCACGCCATAAGACCCGCCACTTGGCACCCGTGTCACATGATTGCGGGGGGCATCGATGGGTTGGTATCACTGCCAGGATTCTGCAGAAGATCTGTGTTCCTCTTATTGCAGATTTCCTATGAAGACGATGGCCTGACACTGGAATTCATAGGAGATGATGATTTTGCTAAATGCAATCGGATGATCGCAGCTTCAAGTCTCCTAAGGGAACTAGTGAAGCAAGGAAAAAGTAGAAAAAAAAAATTATAAAAAATATTTTAAAAAAATATAAAAGTTCAAATAACCTGCCTTTTGCCCCATTAAATTAACTGTAAAAACGGTAAGCTGAGTGCAGTCCATGGACTGGCAGAATGGAGAAGATGGAGACATTTTTTCTCCATCTTCTCCTTCTCCTTATCCGAGAGAATCAGATCACCTTATGCTCATACCCAGATAAGAGTTTGATCAGAGTGTGAATTCCATAATTGACCCAATTCTCTCCGATGATAGAATATATTGTGGCCTGCACGTCCCCTTAGGATCAGTCATCAATATCAGATTGATGGAGGTCTGACATCAGCATCCCCGCCGATCAGCTGACTACAGCTCCTCCAGCCCTGGCTGAGCAGTGTATAGCTCTGTCCTCCATTCTCCGATACTGTAGCTCAGTAGGAGCTGAACTGCAGTACACAACAATGGCCACTACACTACCGTTCAAAAGTTTAGGGTCACTTAGAACTGTCCCTATTTTTGAAAGAAAAGCACAGTTTTTTTCCAATGAAGCTAACATTAAATGATTCAGAAATACACTCTATACATTGTTAATGTGGTAAATGATTATTCTAGCTGCAAACGTCTGGTTTGTAATGCAATATGTTCATAGGTGTATAGAGGCCCATTTCCAACAACCATCACTCCAGTGTTCTTATGGTACTTTGTGTTTGCTAACTGTGTAAGAAGGCTAATGGATGGTTAGAATACCCATAAAAACCCTTGTGCAAGTATGTTAGCACAGCTGAAAACAGTTTGGCTGATTAGAGAAGATAGCTAGAAGATAGAGAAAACCTGACCTTTCTTTGAGCTAGTTGTGAATCCGGAGCATTACATTTGTTGGTTCCATTAAACTCTCAAAATGGCCAGAAAAAAATGAACTTTCGTGTGAAACTCGACAGTCTATTCTTGTTCTTAGAAATGAAGGCTATTCCATGAGAGAAATTGCCTAGAAACTGAAGATTTCCTACAATGGTGTGTACTACTCCCTTTAGAGGAGAGCAACAAAAAAGGCTCTAAGGAAAAAGAAAGGTCCAGCTTTTGAGAAAGAACAAGTTATTGTTCGAAACACGTAATCTACTACTTGCTACTCATGTGAACATACCAATTTTTGCTCTGTCTTGGACTTGTTTTTAACAATAAATTGGACTTGAATTTGCAAAGCTGGACCTTTCTTTTTCTTTTTCCTTGGTTATTGCATGAAGACTGCACGTGGTCCGGGCTATCCACTACACATGCCTTCAGGTGAGCTGGCTTTTTTCTTCTTTTAAAAAAGGCTCTAACCAGAATAGAAAGAGAAGTGGGAGGCCCCGCTGCACAACTGAGCAACAAAACAAGTACATTAGAGTCTGTAGTTTGAGAAATCAACGCCTCACAGGTCCTCAATTGGCAGCTTCATTAAATAGTACAGGCAAAACGCCAGTGTCAATGTCTACAGAGAAGAGGCAACTCCGGGATACTGGCCTTCAGGGCAAAGTGGCAAAGAAAAAGCCATATCCGAGACTGGCTAATAAAAGGAAAAGATTAATATGGGCAAAAGAACACAGACATTGGACAGAGGAAGATTGGAAAAAAATGTTATGGACAGACGAATCCAAGTTTGAGGTGTTTGGTCACACAGAAGAACATTTGTGAGATGCAGAACAACTGAAAAGATGCTGGAAGAGTGCCTGACGCCATCTGTCAAGCATGGTGGAGGTAATGTGATGGTCTGGGGTTGCTTTGGTGCTGGTAAAGTGGGAGATTTGTACAAGGTAAAAGGGATTTTGAATAAGGAAGGCTATCACTCCATTTTGTGTCGCCATGCCAAACCCTGTGGACAGCGTTTGATTGGAGCCAATTTCATCCTACAACAGGACAATGACCCAAAGCACACCCCCAAATTATGCAAGAACTATTTAGGGAAGAAGCAGGCAGCTGGTATTCTATCTGTAATGGAGTGGCCAGCGCAGTCACCAGATCTCAACCCCATTGAGCTGTTGTGGGAGCAGCTTGACCGTATGGTGCGCAAAAAGTGCCCATCAAGCCAAACCAACTGGTGGGAGGGGCTTCTGGAAGCATGGGGTGAAATTCCTCCATATTACCTCAGAAAATTAACTGCTAGAATGCCAAAGGTCTGCAATGCTGGAATTGCTGCGAAGGGAGCATTCTATGATGAGAGCAAAGTTTGACGGAGAAAATTATTATTTCAAATAAAAATCTTTTTTTCGAACCTTGTCAATGTCTGGACTAGATTTTAAATTAATTTGGCAACTCATTAGATTAATAAAAGTATGAGTTTTCATGGAAAATACAAAATTGTCTGGGTGACCCCAAGCTTTTGAACGGTAGTGTACATTTGGCCACCATCTTTGCTGAAAACTGCTGATTTCTGAAGGTGCCATGTGTCAGACCCCATTGATGTCATATGGATGACCCAACCTAATGAAATGCCATCAAAATCGTCAGCCAGTTAAATCCTATTATGGACTCCAATTACTAACGATGGAAACCATACTAGAAAAATCCATTGATGGCTGCAATGTAAATCACAACCACTGGATGAACATATGTAAAATAATCATCTCCAGAGTGTTGCTAAATCATGTTTTTTTTTGTTTTTTTGTAAAGCTATATTTCTTGCAATACATTTATTCCATAGAAAAGTTAATAAGGCACACATTTTAATAATAAATAATCAAAAAAAATAAAGTAGACATCCAGGAAAAAAAATAAATATTAAGTAAAATTAAATAAAGTCGACCTAAAAAAAAAAAATGTTTTTTTTTTAATGTTTTTTATGTATAAAAAATATGAGATAAAATATAAATAAACTTTTCTACATTTGACAAATATTCTAGATGGTGCATGGCTAAACAAGCTTTTTTAATGCATTTCTCTGTAAAAATTAAAATGTATTTTTAATGTATCATAAAATAAAGGCGAAAAATCACATTCTGAAAAAAAGAGTTATAGAAAAAAAGAAATAAAAAAGATTGGTCTTTTGGATTACGAAGACATAGATTAAATTATTCTTTTTTTCAGACTCTAAGACCCAAACTGCATACTTCCCAATTGTTCTGATTTTTTTTTTCCACAAGACAGTCAAGCAAATTGGAACACAATTCTGTCTGGGCTTAAAAATATTGGACATTTTTTTTCTGGGTATTCTTATATTTCTTGGGTGGGACTTAAACGTCCCAAATGTTGTCATGTATAATATCTATTATGTGAGTTTGTGAGAAAACTCATTATTGATATTATTAACTTTCTGCTAAACTCTACTCTCTGTCATGCTCCAGGGTTCGAACCCTTGAGCCTGTGTTTTGTGGTCGGCGTCTCTGTCTGCTCTATCACCTTTCGGGTGCGGCTTTATATTATGTCACCCTGCTGGCATTTACTGCTGTTGATGGTTTGTTGCGGATGTTCAGGCCATTCTGCTGTACCTTAAAGCCAGTTAGTGAAATTACTGAAAGACTTTATCTCCTTGCTGTTTCTGTTTTTTACTTTGTACATACGTTTTGTTTCTTTTTAGGTAGTAGGCAGCATATCATCCAACAGTGCATACTTTATACTTTATTTTGTATTTTGTGGCTTAATTTACTTAGTCTGGGATCTTTTCTTTTTCTGCACACTTTCCCTGCCCTCTGGTTCTTTAGGAGGCATGTGAAGCACTCGACGGCCTTTCAAGCAGTTTAGGTCCAAGTTTCCATCTTCTAGTCTGTGATCAGGGCTATCTCTGCTTATGCAGGAACCTCTAAGGACTGCTGGTCAGGATCTCTAGTCTTTACACGAACCAGCAGGGTCAGTAACAATATTTACTTTCTAATCTTAGCTTAACAAAGTTACTTCATTGTTTAATCATTTTTGTAGACTCTGCAAAATGGGCTTGTTAATTTGTTACCTTTAAAGTATATTTACAAAGAAAACATTCAAAATGCTTGAACATTTTTCCCAAAAACAGTGCATTCCTGGTCTAAGGTCTATAATTGGAATTGCAGTTTTGTCCAGGTAATTTACTTTTAGTCAGTGCAAGATGGAAATACAGTATGTACAATACTATTTGCATATATAGTCTGGTCATGCAGGGCTTTTAAAATATAAATCCATCAACATTTTTATATCTTTTATCTGTTGTTGCATTCCTGAGCAGTTAGCACTTTAATGCATAAGCAAATGAAATAGTGTGCTCTGGACTTGACTGCTTCTCCCTAAGATTATTTCCTACCAATCACCAGCCTTTTCAGCTTGAGAAATAGGTCACTGATTTCCTTGCCTGGCACATCAAATGAGCTGAATAGGATACTCCTAAGTGGACAAAATAACCTATGAAGCCAAGGCTTGGGAAGTGCTCTGTCATGCAAGAAGCACTTAACACCAAATTTGCATATGAATTTAAATGCTAATCACTCAGGAATGCAGCAACAGGTAGAAGATATGAAGGTGTTGATGGCTTTACAATTCAAAACCTTCATGCCTATATTTGCATATGTGTTCAGGAGACACATTAATGATAGATTCCCTTTAAAGGTAGTTTGTCACCCCCAAAATTCATTTTAAATGGGTTATTCAGTTTTTTAAGTACTAGCACTGTATCTGTTACTGATGCAGTACCTGAGAAAACAACTTTTAATTCACATGCTAATGAGGCTTCAGTGCACCCCATGTGTGGCCAAGTGTTTGGGGTAAGCGAACACTGTCTGAATGCTGCCATCGTGTGTGACACCGCTTGCTGCACTAATACACCTGGAAGTGCGTCATAATGGCATCAGAAGAAAGGAGATGGGAGAACACGCTAGATGTGCGCGAGTAGCAGCACACATGCTGGCCAGAATTAAGACTGTCATCCATTAGAGGGGGGAAAGGCCCCAATATGCAAATGAGAAGGCACAACTGTGCGCCAAAATCTTGGTAATGCCAAGGGTGCACCGTTGCCTCCTCATTTACATACGATTTACAAGTCATATTCTTAGGTACTGTGCCAGTAACATGTGCAATGCTAGTATGGTTGTTATGAGGGCTAAGTTCCTTACAACACTGTGTAGCTCATTTGAAATGCATTTTGGGGGGGTGACAGGCTCGCCTTTAATGTTTCATTGAACCAAAGTGAGGGTAATAAAAGATTAGGTACAGTGGTGATTTTTTTTAGACAGAGGTTTTACAGACAAAATTATTCCAAGGTCACTACATCTACTCTTTTAGAAAGTTACAAAAAGTCGAATATTTAAAAAATTGTCTACCACTAGAGGGAGCTCCAGCTCTTACTGCATACTGTTCAGCAGACATTGAACTAAATAATACATCGGTATGCAGTAAGCTCATAAACGCCCTCTTGTGGAAAGAAATGACTATGCAAGGGATTTGGAGATCTCTTATAGAAAAAAAATGTTTTTGGACAAAAATAAGCTAAGGCTAGCTTCATACTAGCGTTTGCGGGCGCACCGCAGGGCCACCGCTAAGCTCCGCCCCTTGCCGCGCCCCCTCTGGTCATCTCCTTCTCCGATCGTATGACTGTGCATGCGATCAGCGTACTCTATACTTAGCGTCGGGTTCGCTGATCGTGCGCTGATACACTTTTGCCCGTGCATCCGCCCTTTTTGCGCTGCGCCGAAGTGCGCCGAACGCACTGTGTTGCATTTTTGTGCGCAGCGCAAAAATGGTAGCTGCGCGGGCAAAAGTGTATCAGAGCACGATCAGCGCACCCAACGCTAAGTATAGAGTACGCTGATCGCATGCACAGTCATACGATCGGAGGAGGAGATGACCGGAGGGGGCGCAGCTGGGGCGGAGCTTAGCGGCGGCCCTGTGCTGCGCCCACAAACGCTAGTGTGAAACTAGCCTAAGTCACGAAATATTCCGTACAGAACTCTGTACCTATTTAGATTAAATAAGAGCAGAAATTTTCTTTAATGGTATATTTGCACACAACAGATTTGGAGATTTTTCTGCGACTGACATTACATCGAGACTTCACTTACGGGGATGTACGATGCTGCTTGTATTACTGATCCATCCCGCTTGCTTTCTCTATCCATGGAACACTGACCCTGTCTCCAATGAAAAACCCTTTCTTTTACTGTTATTATCCATTAGACTGATCTATACATGGACCAGTTCAGTGGGTATACGGCTAATTTGACAACAGGTGCTCGATATGTGACTATACAGATTGCCCCCTCTGCAATGATGATGGGATTAGTACAAGCAAATGCCGAATCCCCATTTAGATAGAGAGAATTGACTTTTTTCAGTCTCCTTTTATTTCAGTTACCGAAGAAAAAACGCGCATTGGACTGTAAATAAATGGGCGAACCAGCATTGATTGACTGGAGGTGAACAATTCTCTAGCAATTTAGTTCAAAGACATTCAATTCTTTAATTTTATGGCTGATTATCATTTCCTTATGCTTCAAATTGCAAATAAAAAAAAATATTTTACAGGCTATAATGATTTCCTGCAATGCACATTTACCTAATTTTCCATGAATAATGAAGAATTTTCAGGAAACAAGAATTTTAAAAAGTACATTTTAGACACAAAATTTTACAATCATTTTTTTATATACTTTCATACATTTTTTAAAGGTTTTTATTACCATTTTTTATCTGGAAAGTAAAGATTATTGCCTGCTGGCTGCTCATGGGTGGGATTACAACTAGGGTTGGGATCAAAGTCAGGGGAGGAGTCTGCATAAAATATTCTTTGCTACTGCTCTCCTACTTTGCAAGGTATAGGACCTGGATTTTAAGTATAAACGTAGTGCTGGAGTTTCTTTTTTAAGGGAAGGAAAGTTATCTCAGAAATTGACCACATGGAATAATTTAAAAGGGTATAGCTAGATTTTATTTTTCATATAATCAAAGATAACAACTATAATCATTAAAAAAAAAATCAATAAATACCACAATTAAAATGATACTTTTTTGATGTATCAAGACAATAACCCAAACACTGTCCAAAAAAACTGCTACACAGTTCCAAAATAAAAATGCCCTAATAATACCACCAAGTGCTGTCATTAACATTGGCACTTCTATCCTCAGTTTGTAGGTTTCCAGATTAAAAACCTACCTATCTCTAAGGATGATAGGAGAGGCTCTATGTAGTGGAGTGAATTTTTTCCCCATTTTAATTATTTTTCACCAATTGTTGTGGTCAATACTTAGCTCATAAGCACCGCCCCCGCGGAGCTTATGGAAGAATTTTCTTATTTTTTCTTGCGTTTGGTACATTCTTTTATTTATTGGACTTCCAAAGCTATTACCTTATGATGCAAGAATGCAGTATCCCCTGACATGGAATGCTGTGCACCCTTTTAGGGTTTGTAAACATAGCATGTACTCCCTTGGGGATGGCATACCATAAGTATAGAATTTAGGGTCAAGTCTATGTTGCAATAGCATGAAAGTTCAAAATGTAAACCCGTACGTTATTACATCGATCAGCCAATGCTACATACCCTAAGAACATCCTCGTACAATATCAGTTTTCCAACAAATACAAAATTACACATTTTTTTTTTTACACCTCTATTGTGCATTACGACAAATCTTTCCCATCAATATTGTAGTATAAATACTCGCTTCACGGAGAAAACAAATGAGAATTCGTACATTAGGAAACTTTTTTAAAAACCTTGAAACTTAATAACTGCCTGTCCTCCCCTTGAAGGGCTAGATACAGACTTGTGAGGAAGGAAGGGATAAATGTGTAGCGGAGCTTGAACAAAAAGTCAATTATCTGATGCCACCATTTTATAGAAGGACACAAAATGGTAATTATGTGTGTTTCCAGCTCAGGGAATTACTCGGATAACTCAGGCTAAGGATGATTAAAGGAAAGGAGGCTGAAAAGGCGCAGAGCATGTACTGTATGTCTTATATGCACAGAAATACAGTATATATACTGTATATATACGGAAAGACAAAAAATACATTTAAGAAATGAGAGAGTGCTAAGAAAAATGCGGAGAAGAGAAGGCATAAATACCGCCCATAATATGTGAGATTTATCACAACGAGTACAAAGGAAAAAAGATCAGATCACATCACTTCCGCAAAAATGACAGCTGATCTAATTGCTTCCTATATGTAACTCTTCCCCTTTATTTTTGCATCACTTTTCCTGTATCCTCCCTGACTTTTCCTGTTTGCTCAATATATTCTTCGAAACATTGTATGAGATGACCAGGTTTATAAAAAACATTTTTTTTTTTCTCTAAACAATATAGGGAGATGTTTATACTATATGTGTTTATTAGGGATGAGTGAACATGCTGGGATAAGGTGTTATCTGAGCATGCTCTGAGCGTGCTCAAGAACTATGTTCGAGTCCCCGCAGCTGTATGTCTCATGGCTTTTCGACAGCCGCAACACATGCAGGGATTGTCATTAACATCTTAGTACTGGACATCTTTAAGTCATTCATGCCGATGCAATTGGCTCTTTTTATATCCTCCTGATTTATTGAGCTCTTTTTGAGCACATTATTGCATTGTTTTGAGTATCCTGTATTATATGAGAATTTGGTGACGTTTGCATCCATTTCCATGTCAACAAGTTCTGACGTACTGTACAGTCTTACTTTAAAAGTAGAGATGAGCGGATCAGGCAAAATTCAAATTTGTCAGTGGGAGAAGGTGAGATCGGCAACAGGACTAGTGCGCTAGTATTGGTATACCTTGCTGATCCGCCCCATGGAAATCAAGAGAAGAAAGGAACGTGGGTGCTACCACAGAATGCAGTGCAGCAAAATGTCCAAGAAAAAAAGAAGACAGAAGAATGGGCGGCACTCACCATTCCTGACGCAATCCTTTATTCACAGCGGTTAAAACATAGCGTCAGGAGAAATGTGCAGAGTCAACAATGAGACTACGGCCGTGACGCGCTTCGTATGCTTCTACGGGTTCAAGGACCTTCAACCCGTAGAAGCGCACACAGGACGAAACGGCCGTAGTCCGATTGTTATCTCAGCACATCTCAGATTGTTTTAACCGCTATGAATAAAGAATTGCATCCGTTCTTCTTTCTTGGACAAAATTCAAATTTTCCAGTTCACGCAAAAAATCAATCATAACCAAGTTATTCTCCATTCTCCACCGCTCGCTTCTCTAGCCCCTCTGCTACTCATTGCCATCTGTCCCGTCCTCGCTGCATGTTCTGATCACCGCCGCTCATGCATGAATCCCGGGCTTCGCTCAATAATCTTGGACTTCCAGCTCTGATGAGGACCAGGAGGATTCAGCGCAAGCGCACTATAGGTAGCGACATCATGACATGTGCAATAACATATACAGAATCCGCTGGGCCTTGTCAGTCCCAGCATAGCGTGAGAATACTAAGGATTTCAGCCCGAGGGTTCAGAAAATTCAACGAGGACCGGACGGGTGAGGATGTTCCTCAATTCTCTCACACTGGGCCCAGACTTCTTGCTTTCATGATGCTTAGGAAGTCCTGCGCAAGTGCGTGGGAGATCACAGTGTTATGACACCACGATGTGAGCTATGACCTTACGTGCATATGTACAGATCACTGGGCCCTAATGCTATGATGGAGATCCAGGAAATTCCAAGGGATCAGAAAACTACGTCAAGGACCGGACAGGTTATGGTGAATAGTGGTGGAGTCGGAGAAGAAAGCGATAAGTTGTGTTTTAAGGGAATCTGTCACCTATTTTTTTGACTATAAGCTGCAGCCACTGCCATCAGGGGCTTAGCTGCAGCATTCTGTAATGCTGTAGATAAGCCCCCGATGTAACCTGAAAGAGAAGAAAAACGAGTTATATTATACTCACCCCGGGGCGGTCCGGGTCAGGTCCTGGTCCGATGGGTGTCGCGATCCGGTCCGGTGCCTCCCACTTTCTAATGAGGACGTCCTCTTCTTTGCTTTCCATTGCGGCTCCGGCGCAGGCACACTACTCTGCCCTGTTGAGGGCAGAGCAGAATACTGTAGTGCGCAGGTGCCGGGAAAGGTCAGAGAGGTCCGGCACCTGTGCACTGCAGTATTCTGCTCTGCCCTCAACAGGGCAGAGTAGTGCGCCTGCGCTGGAGCCGCGACGGGAAGCAAAGAAGAGGATGTCATCGCTAGAAGATAGGTGGCGCCGGACCAGACCGCGACACCCATCGGACCCAGAACGGACCCAGACCTCCCCTGGGTGAGTATAATCTAACTCGTTTTTCTTCTCTTTCAGGTTACATCGAGGGCTTATCTACAGCATTACAGAATGCATTACAGAATGCTGTAGATAAGGCCCTGATGGTGGTGGCCGCATCTTATAGTCGAAAAAATAGGTGACAGATTCCCTTTAAGGTTTTTTTAAATTTTTTTCATCTTTTAATAGCCTTTTATGGTTCATAAAAATAGCAGCCAGCAGCCACCATTTTGCTAAATTGTCAAGGAAGCAAATAACATAAAATCTGCATTTTGGAAACTTCGGAATTTTGTAAAATTCTATTCCAATCGAATTTATTCGTTCATCTGTAGTTAAAAGCAACATCTTGAGATGCTTCCAATAAAACACAACACCATATAACCTGCAAAAAGTTCCTGCTACGAACAGAAAAAGCGACGTCTCCTAGCAATTTCTCACTCCGGTAGCGCTGTCTTATTTCTCTGCAGACATGTTTCCGAATGGATTCCCCACCGAAAAAACACCAGTCGTATGAATAAGCGGAGGGTCTCGATATGGCTTGTAATCTGCGAAATAACTGTCCCGTTTTTGCATTACAATGTCATTTTTATATGGAATGTTTTCGTATATTATGAGCAAATAGAAAATGGAGTTTAACAATGAACGCCCGAGTGAGCTATGATTATATCTATCCTAGCTACATTAGGCAAGCTTTCAAGTGAGCAGCGGTGGAATACTATAATTGCTACATGTCAAGGATGACTGAATGGTTCCTTCGAAGGGGAAGTAAAGTGCCACAAACTCCTTAAAGAAAGCTATATTTAGTCGAAGCCACTGCTTCCTGCAAAGGTGACAAAGAATTCTTAAAAATATGACTATGGTCAGTAGGGAGTCAACGATCATTACCAAACAAACGGATGTTTTATGAAAATAAATAACTAAAGATTTTTCCTAAAAATCTCAGATTTTGTCTGAAAATATGGATGCAAGAACGACTTCTGTGATTTAGATCAATAGCCACGGTCATTGAGTAGCCTATATTAAAGGGATACAGCAATGTAAATCGTATTACTTTCCGTCTATTATTCTCCTGGTTGTTAACGATTCCCTTATGCAATTTTGCAGAAATTTTTTTGTGCCGAAGAAGGAATTTCTGATCTTTTGTGAAGGGAAAGTTTTAAAACCCTTTTTGCTCATTTTTTCACATCCAATTTGCTCTTTTACAGCCTATCTAAAGAATATATTATAAATGTCGACCCTTGGTATTATTATATAGTGAAATGAAAGTTAAAAACACTGAAGAAAATCACTCAAACGGACACAATTTGAAGTTGAAATAATCTACAGAGGGTACAATCCTGGTAATCTATTTTTTTTAACTAAAAGGAAAAGCACAATGGATCATAATGGGGTAAATTAACCCCTTAAAAGTAAGGTATCTTCAGAAAATGACCTATTATTCGAATCAGCTTTTTTTGTTTGTTATGAATATGTTTAAAAACTTTTAGATTTTTTTCCATATCTCTATTAGTATAAAATAAGTATAAAAAATAAAGTAATAAGTAATCTTGCAGTTTTCACACTTACCACTTCTTTCACACTTACACGGTTTCACACTTTCACCCTTCACAGTAGAGATTTGTACTTCCTGTCCTTTTAGGGACAGTTTTCAACAGTTTCCATATCATCCGAGGTAGGATTGAAATGAAAGATTACGCCTCTTATACACAGTTGATAACGCAGGATCCACCAATCACAAAAGGAGATGTCACAGCTCCCTATACTCCCACTTCCTTCACAGTGACCTCTGCACACGCTCATTAGATGCTTCAATACAAAAGATAGGGTCTGAATTTGTTGTGTCTAATGTATGTGTGCTATTTACCATTGAGAGCAGAATAAAACACTGCAGTTTGAAGGCACCGGGAAAGGTCAGCGAGTCCCAACGCATGCGCACTGCAGTATTTTACTATGCACACTCAGGGCAGAGAAGTACGCCTGCGCAGGAGCGCAATGCCGGGGAGACTGTGTGGATGATGTAGGGACGCATCAATCATGCAAAGCAAGAAGAAGGACAGCATCACAAGAAGATGAGGGGCACCGGACCAAGACCAGCGACACCCATCTGACCGGACAGCCCCGCATGCAAGTATAGAAAAAGCTCTTTTTCTTTTCTTTCAGGTCAGGTTGGGGGCAGATGCACAGCATTATAGACTGCTGTATATCAGGCCTGAAAGGTGGTGGCCACATCTCATATCGGCCTAACCTGGTGACAGTTGTAAAAATAAAATCCAATACTTGTAAGGAAAAAAAAAGTTGCCATATTCCAAGACCCGTAGCATCTCCATATTTCATGATCTGGGGCTGGATGAAGGTTTTGGCGCTCCGAGCTGACGTTTTTATTAATATCATGTTGGGGTACATGCAATGTTTGATCGCCCTTTATTGCATTTTATTGCTGTGGCTGTTAGATACGCATGGTGACATCAGCTGTCATGTGCAGGGAAAGATGCGGGCTCAACACCAGAGCCTGGATCAAAAGTATGACATGCAAATACGTCATCAGTCGTGAAGGGTTTAAGAGAAATGCGGGTTTTTTGTCAACATGTTTATTTAAGTCAGCTGTTTTCTTTAGGAGAACTACAGAAAGGTATTTTTTTCTGATACTTTTCTGTGTTCTCCTGAAGAACATGTCAGATCTGGCTTAAAAATGCATTAAGAATAAACCGCATATCTTTTAAACATCAAATGATCCTGGACATGTTTATCTTCTGACAGCGCAGCACTACCCGCCTTCCAGATGATTATTTGGTACGAATGTTGGAGCCTCCAACCGGTGGATCAGCAGCAAATGGATAGATTACTGATAGAGATGAGCGAACTAAGCTTGAAAGTTTGGGGTTTGTGCCAGAAGTCTGTTGCAATGTTCGGAGTTCTGGGGGAAAGAGAGGAAAGACAGAGAATTTTTCAACTCAAAAAATCAGGTCCCAATTGTTTTCAATGGGATTCGAGTTCTAGTTCAAGTTCTGGTACACTTCTGGTACTCAAACTGAACTTTGAAATAAAGATTGGGTGGGGTACCAGAACGCAAACTTCCACTAGTCAGCTCATCCCTAATTACTAAACCTTTAGGCTGTGTGCCCACGATGCGATTTTTAAGTGTTTTTGCCACGATTTTCGGCGCGAAAACGTTTAAAAATCATGTACAAAACGCCCCCCATGCATTCCTATGGCATTCCGCACATGCTGTACTAACGCTGCGCTTTTTTCCACGGCGGAATCGCATCGCGGAAAAAATCGCAGCATGGTCATTCTTTTGTGCGGAATCGCAAAGAATTGCCGCGATTCCGCACCCATAGGAATGTATGAGAATCGCTTACTTCCCACATGTGGCTATGCCCACCATGCCAGAAGTTAAGCGTCTCATGTGCGGTTGGTACCCACGGTGTGGAGGAGAGGAGACTGTCCTCCAGGCCCTGGGTACCATACCCCTGTAAAAAAAAGAATAAAAAATAAAAAATCGGGGTATATTTACCTTCCGACGTCCCGCGCTGCATTCCCGGCCTAAGCGTTCCCAGTAATGCCTTGCGGCAAGGTCCTGTGATGACGTAGTCTCGCGAGATTGCTAAAGTAACGCGAGACCAACGTCATCACAGGTCTCGCAAGGCATTACTGGGAACGCTGAGGCCCGGGATGGCAGCGCGGGACGCCGGAAGGTAAATATACCCCGATTTTTTATTTTTTTATCATTTTTAACATTCTATCTTTTACTATTGATGCCGCATAGGCCGCCTCAATAGTAAAAAGCTGCTCACACTTGTCAAACACTATGTTTGATGAGTGACCAACCTGTCAATCACTTTCCAAGCGATGCTTCAAATCGCTTGGAAAGTGCTTGAGAAAATCGCGGCAAAATCGAGAACAGAATCGCGGTAAAATCGCGGTGAAATCGCGCAGAAAAAAACGCGCGATTTCTTGGAAGTAGTCCGGTTTTTAGTGTGCGTTTTAAAACGCTACGTGGGCCCATAGCCTTATAAGAATTATACTTTCCACAATGCAACCAGGTCAGCAATTACCGCATCTAATTAACGCTTGTTTGCAGATAGCGACCTATGTGTGCTTTATGTCAATTCCTACTTTTTAGGGATGAGTGAACCTGAACAGCAGAGTTCGGAGTGTCTGATGCTGAAATCCAAGCACAGACTTCTCCCAGTAGTCCGTGAGAAGTCCAGGTTACTGTTCGGAGTTCAGATGCTTAATAAAGCTTGTTGAAAGGCTGAAGTACAGCCAATCAACGAGCTTTTAGGCTGTGGGCATGTCATTTATTGGCATAGCTGTGATTGCCCAGTGCCCCATGACCTGGCCTGTAGATCTGTCAAATCACAGCTGGCGCTGCCATTGTGCTCTGATTACATGGGGACCGGACGTCACTCAAGTGAGAGACAGTGTAAATGAAATAAATAATTTTAAAAAAACTACTTAGGGTCCCCCGTAACCAGTCAAGGCAAAGCAGACAGCTGTGAGGTGGTCTTATTATCTTGGGAAGGTGCTAATATCCATGAACCTTCCCAGACTATTAGCATCTTTTGCTGGTTATTAAAAAGGGGGTGACCCAAAAAAATAATGTGGGATCCCCCTATTTTTAATAATCAGCTAGTGTAAAGTAGACAGCTGTGGGCTGATATTAATAGACTGGGAAGGTCCGCGATATTTGCTCTTTCAAAGCCTACTAAGACCAGCCCTCAGCCCCCTCATAAATGGCATTAGATGCTCCAATTGAGGTGCTTAGCCTCGACTCTGGTGCAATGGCAATCTGGGTAATAGTTTAGGTGGTTTATGTCAGTCGTGTAATGATAGCTAGCATCAAGCCCAAGGGAACAAGGCTCCATAGGTCACTGCTGGTCATTTCTCACTGGTGATGGTGTTACTGATGTCATTACATGACATGACTGTGAGTAACATATGATGCATCATTCTCAGAATGACACTCAATAAGTTGCTGGAGAGAATTGCTGGATGTCCTGGGAACCACAATGGAATATGTCAGACCTGCTGGGATTATTTTTTAATAACTGGATAAACCAGGGAATGTGTTGGGACTCGAGTCTTTATTCACTTAAACTTTTTACCTGTGTGCGTGTCTTTTTATTTTTAAATACAGGGTTAGTAATGGGGGTGTCTGATAGACACCTCTCTATTACTAACCCCTGGGCTTGATGCCACACCAGGGCAATAGGGAAGAGCCGAGGCCAAGTGTTCGAATTGGTGCATCTAATAATGGGTGCAGCATTATTGGGGAAGCTATTAGGCTGAAAAGTCACCAATATCCATGGACCTTCCAAGCCTATTAATATTAACCCCCAAGTGTCTGCTTTGCCTTAGCTGATTATAAAAATAAGATCGACCCCTTGTCATTTTTTGGGGGTCCCCAATTTTTAATAACCAGCAAAGGAAAAACAGACAGTTGGGGCCTGATGCTAATAGGCTGGGAAGGTACATGGATATTGACCCCTTCCCAGCATAATAAAATAAGAAAAGCTCACAGCTTTGTCTGCTTTCCCTTGGCTGGCTATTAAAAATAGGGGGGAACACACATCTTTTTTTAATCTATTTATTCATTACAAAGTACAGTCAACGGCACACTGAAGGCACTGCTCCACTCCTCTACTTGGACCTCTACCTCCTGGTTCAAGATTATTATTTTTTATATTTTTTATTCTATTTTATTTTAAGTAATTTCTCTACCCATATTTGTTTGCAGGGCAATTGTCCGGCTCTTACCCCAATTTTGCTTCCTTTTGCAGCCCCTTAGCCCATACTATGACCATTTTATAGCACCCAAGTTCAGGTACCCATTTACTTATATGGGGTTCTGAGTCAAGTTTTCATACCCGAATCAAATTTTGGTCTAACGTTTGGCCGAATCTGAACTTCCATGAAGCTGCTCATCCATACTTATTTCCATCAAGATTTCTAATTTGTATATTAAAAAAAAACCTTGACTTTTTTTTGCAAAATACATTTAACACAAATACCTGATTAAAAAAATAGGTCATTTTCTTATGACAATCCATATGTCACTGACACAAGCAATTTTAATTTTGGCGCTTTTGTTTTTCCCTTCTCTTCTTCCAAAAGCCAAAACTTTTTATTTTTTTCACTGACACAGGCAGAATGAGTTTTAGTTTTCAATGGCACAATTATGATAAAATTATACCAAAAGAAAAGGGAAAAAATTCGAAGTGAAGTGAAGTGGTATAATAAGCGAACTTATGACATCATCATTTAGGTTTTGTTTTTACATTCTCGATTGTGCAGTTATATAGTTTTTTTATTATTATTTTTGTGGCTGTACATTTTTTTTTAACTTAAATAAAAATAAATTGGTTTCTTCTTTATTTTGAGACTCGTAATTCTTGTATTTTTCTGTTGTTGAAGCTGTGTGATTTTTTTTGTGTGGGATGAGCTGAAGAACTCTTTATTGATATACTTTTGGAGTACATGCAATATTCTTATCACTCTTTTACCTTATGAGTTACATATTTTAATTTTTTAATCAGTAAAATGTTGCATTCTGATTAATCTGAATTTTTCATGAAATTCTGGATAAATTTGATACAGTCCTAGGAGGCCTCAGAGTGTTACACGCATCTTTTTAGAGTAATTGGAGGCTTTGCAGTACTTGCCAAAATTGGAAAATTATTTACTGGGAGTCAAATATTTTGGAAACATTATGTGAAAAAGGTAAATTTGAGTTTGAAAAGATCAGTTTTTCTCAATTAATGTTAATTTCCAGTCTTAGGCCAAATTCACACATCCGTGTTTCATAGTCCAAGTATACACAGAACATCTTCTGTCCTGAACTCAACAGCTTCATATTCATATATGGGAATTCTGTGTATCACAGTCTGTACTTAGACTGAGGTTGTGAGTTCCAATAATCACCTAGGCAGGTTAGTGATGCAGCTATTTTTTTTCCTTACGTCTATGGTCTTACAGCAACTCTGGGTAGATGGCCACAATGAAAATGCCCTCAACCCACAAGTTCCCAACCCAGGGCTAGTAGTTCCACTGCCCCGTACCAGGCAATACGAGCTGTTTCCCAACTTTTGCTTGGCCCACAGCTTTTGTGCCTCCCCTCACTATAATCTGCAATCACATCCTATGCTCCTCCAGATGTTTTATACGACAACCATAGCACGTGTATCCAGCTCCAGGTGACAATAACAGTTCTTAGGATAGTTTCTAAAATCCAAATGCCAGATATCACGACCATAGCACGTGTCTCCAGCTCGAGGTGACAATAGAAGTTCTTAAGATAGTTTCTAAAATCCAGACGATAGATACCATGGCTGTAGCACGGGTCTTCAGCTCCAGCTGGGAACTGACCTCCAATCTCCATAGTCCATCCATACACGGGCACGAGGACCTAGCCTCAGCAACAGATCCTCACCCCCCGACATCACCGCGCCAACTCCCTCAGTAAACATGTGGCTTACTGTTCTACCTTTCCTGGGATCAGTCCTCTGGTTGGTCTGAGATATAGCACCCCAACAGTTTAAACATTTGCTACAGGTAGCTCAAAAGATGAAGAATGTTTCAGAAGCCCAGTCTCCAGCCTGTCTGCAGGGCTGTGTATTATGGATGCCACCTTCAGAGAGGAACAAAGACCCTCATGCCCCCACCAGATGCAGAATATAAATGCTAATGTAGGCCTTGTGTATACATGAGATCCAGCCCACACGTTTTCCTCTTCTTACTATCACTGAATGGAAACTGACAACCAAGCAAATCTCTATTAAAACACAACAATAAGATCCACATAACCATTGCTCCGTGCTGGAAAATGTCTGCATCAATTAGAGCCGTGGACTCCTCTCTACGACAATTGGCCCAATAGTCTTTAGTCCGTGGACAGCTTCTCACAGATGTGTGAATCTAGTCTTAATCTAGAATACTTAATTCCTTTAAGTATACATTTTAAAATGTGTAAAAAATCAAACCCAGCTCACTGTGAGTTGATTACTTTATTGTTATAGTCACATATGTGTCATGGCTTCTGTTCACAAAAGACTCAATATAACCATATCTCATCTGACCACATTGACCCTTAATGGAGTCTGTCAAGGTTCTGCCATGTTTTTGAAGGCAACAATAGTTCTGTATATCATATAGAATTATCTGACATGCTGATCAAGGCTCGGAACGTAGTTTCCCATATAAGCTGCCGCCCTCACACACAAAATATATAGTACTACAGTAGTAACACAATAGATCTTTTAAAACTTTCAAGATTCCCTATTTCCCCGCTTGAAATATTCTTCTTAGTTCTTGCCACATTCCTCATCTGTCATCAGCAAAATGCTCGGCTTTAATTTTCTTACAAATTGTTTAAATGGGAATATAAAGGTTATTTTATAATACTATTCAAATACTATTCCTGATGAAGGATTCCGAAACGCGCGTCGGGGAGCGCGTGATAGGGACGTGGTGACCCTTAAAGGTATAGGATCCATTTATGCTAATCCTCTTAAAATATAATTGGCTGCATTTTAAAAAAAGGAGGCACTGATTGCTTTATATAATGTGCATGGTTTCAATTGCACATGCACTTTGCACTTCATTTTGTATATGTGATTTTCCTGAGTCACTTGTTTGAAAAAAATCTTGTGGATATACACATTTGATTTTTTTAAAGGCACATGTGTTTCTTTTTTCTTCCATTTTTTTGAATATGATATAATATCACTATGTGATAATTTGGCACATCGCACATTGCACTTTTTATGATTGTGATTTATTTTTTGTTATGGTATTATAACTATTTTTATGCATTTGCACTTTTTTATAATCCTTTTGAAAAATGGTCACTTTATAATATATGAGGTATGCATATTTGATATGTAATTGGGTCCAATTTATTTTACAATTTTGTTAAATCGTTCCTATACGTGCACTTTTTTTGTTTTTAATTGGTTTTTATACAACCACTTGTACAATATAAATTAAATAAAAATAATATTTAATAAGTACACCCGGTCTGGTTTTCTATGGTTAATAGGTCTCTTGATTGGTTGGCTGGTGTAATCTATTTTAACTAGTGTGTAATCACTAATTTCACTGAACATTGGTGGTATATTTTATTATTATTATTATTATTATTATTATTAATGATTGATCAGTGCATCATATTATTTTGATATATACTATATCCAGTGTCGGTGTGTTTCTTTCCTTCTAAATAGAGGAGCAAGAATGAAATGTTTAGAGAGATTGCCAGTTGTGCTTAAACTGCTTTTACTATCGCCGTGAAGTTCGATGTTATGTTCCAAAATATGCGCTTTATGTTTTCATAGTATTCTATAAACCCAGACCATTATAAACTGCAAAAGCAGTGAAGAGCTGTCAATCAAGGAAAGTGGGCAGAGATTCAGTGCCAGGTGGTAGGAGTAATACTGAGGGGCTGTCAATCAAGGAAAGTGGGCAGAGATTCAGTATCAGGTGGTAGGAGTAATACCGAGGGGCTGTCAATCAGGGAAAGAGGGCAGAGATTCAGTACCAGGTGGTAGGAGTAATACTGAGGGGCTGTCAATCAGGGAAAGTGGGCAGAGATTCAGTACCAGGTGGTAGCAGTAATACTGAGGGGCTGTCAATCAGGGAAAGTGGGCAGAGATTCAGTACCAGGTGGTAGCAGTAATACTGAGGGGCTGTCAATCAGGGAAAGTGGGCAGAGATTCAGCACCAGGTGGTAGGAGTAATACTGAGGGGCTGTCAATCAGGGAAAGTGGGCAGAGATTCAGCACCAGGTGGTAGGAGTAATACTGAGGGGCTGTCAATCAGGGAAAATGGGCAGAGATTCAGTACCAGGTGGTAGGAGTAATACTGAGGGGCTGTCAATCAGGGAAAGTGGGTAGAGATTCAGTACCAGGTGGTAGCAGTAATACTGAGGGGCTGTCAATCAGGGAAAGTGGGCAGAGATTCAGTACCAGGTGGTAGCAGTAATACTGAGGGGCTGTCAATCAGGGAAAGTGGGTAGAGATTCAGTACCAGGTGGTAGCAGTAATACTGAGGGGCTGTCAATCAGGGAAAGTGGGCAGAGATTCAGTACCAGGTGGTAGCAGTAATACTGAGGGGCTGTCAATCAGGGAAAGTGGGTAGAGATTCAGTACCAGGTGGTAGCAGTAATACTGAGGGGCTGTCAATCAGGGAAAGTGGGCAGAGATTCAGTACCCGGTGGTAGCAGTAATACTGAGGGGCTGTCAATCAGGGAAAGTGGGCAGAGATTCAGTACCCGGTGGTAGCAATAATACTGAGGGGCTGTCAATCAGGGAAAGTGGGCAGAGATTCAGTACCCGGTGGTAGCAGTAATACTGAGGGGCTGTCAATCAGGGAAAGTGGACAGAGATTCACAGAAGAGTAGTAGGAAATTGAGCAGATGTCAATAAGGCTAAATGGGCAGGGATTCAGTGGAAGTAGGTAGGAATGAAACTGAAGAGCTGCCAATTATGGTTCAGAAATTCAACATCAACACTGAGGAGCTGTCAGTCAGGCTAGATGGGCAGAGATTCAGGAAAGCAGTGAGGATAGACACTGGACAGCTGTCAATCAGGCTAGAAGGATGGAGATTCAATAGAAGTTGGTAAGTGTGACACTGAGTAGCTGTCAATCAGGGTGAATGGGCAGAGAATCAGCAGAAGGGTAGTAGGGCAGTGAAGGGTTGTCAATCAAGCAAACAAATAGGTGTGGGTCTCCAATGGGCAATGAAGTGTATGAAGGGGAAAAGAAGCATGAAGCCCATGTGTCCTAGTTGCTAAAAGTCATCATCAAATTAGGAGGCCCAGAATAAACTTTTCTCTGGGACCACATCTCTTCTATATATGTCTTTTTAACCTACCTCTCTAGGAACTCTATTGGAGTCTGTCACCCCCAAAACTCAAATGAAACCACTAATATAAACGGAATTTAGAACTTACAAAAATCCATAATCGTGGTCAAGATTTCACTACTTTAGTTTTAGATAAAAACAGTTTATGAGGCTTTTTCCCATCCTAACATAGGTGATACATTTCTGATAAATGGGGGCCTCAAGGATAGGTGATAAAAGTCTCAATATTGGGGGGTTCCAAAGATAAGTGATAAATTTCTGATCATTGTGAGCCCCATGGATAGGTGATAAACGTCTTAATATTGGGGGGTTCCAAAGATAAGTGATAAATGTCTGATAATGGGGGATCCCAAGGATAGATGATAAATGTCTGATCATTGGGGGCTTAATGAATAGGTGATAAATGTTTTAATATTGGGGGGTCCCAAAGATAGATAATAAATATATGATCATTTGGTGCTAGGTTGGAAATGTCCAATCCATTGGAGTCCATAAGGACACGTGATAAATGTGTAATTATTGGGGGCCCCAAACATATGTGATAAATATCTAATTATGGATGGCCCCAAGGATTGGCCAGAACTGTTTGCTCGGTGGACTTGCAGATTGGGTATGTTTTGTTTTTTTTTGTTTTATATTATGTTGGACCCATTATTAAAATAAAAAAGTGTCAGCCAAACCTTTTAACTGAATTTGGCCTCGATGTGATGCATCAGACGACCGTTAAAATGCAGGAGCAGCCATTCATAGCTTCAATGATTGAAAAAAAAGGGATTAAAATGAAATTATTTAGTCCAGACACGGAAGTGAGCGGATTCCTATGATCATATACATGTGGACTTTGAGAGACTTTGTACTTTGTTTTGATTGCTGAAATCCTAAATGTTATTTTGGATGCGAGCTATTACCAATTCTTTTGTATTTATCCTTCAAAGAGCGCTCTGTAATTTCAATATCAATCACACATTTATCTGTCATTTGCTTTGACGGATCCAGTAGTTTCACTGTTATCAAACACGAGATAAGTAAGATATGGAAATGTGGAAAAATTGACAGTCTTTTGTACATGAAACCTTAAGTGCCCCTCGTGGGCCAGTCATACATGGAGCAAGGTGCGGACAAAAGCAACATAATGCTGTGATCAAACAAACAGCTGCACAAACACTCGGCAGAGCTGCCAAGTCACATGAATGAGGAGCTGGGAATGAATTATTCATTCATTATGATGAAACTGAATATTAAAAATTCTTAATCATTTCCCAAAGGGGTTGTCCCCTACTGGATATAAAACCTATAGAAAACATATGAAAAAAAAAGTCAAACTTAGATTGTGATATGTTTGAAAAAAATAAAAGCAAAGAACTCAATAAATACACCAAAAGTGTGAAAAATAAAGCCCCCATCCTCCCAAAAAAGTTCATGTACTATCTCCCTATTGAATTTCAGCTAACATATATATCAGCTAATATTGCAAAAAAAAAAACACACAGGAACAGTCTCATCATTTACAAGGATTTTTTGGTCAATTTTCTTTTTTTTTGCCTTTGTATTTTGAGCCAATGTCTTCAAAATGTCGCACGCGGTTCATGATTTTTGGGTAAAATCACAATTACTCTTTTTTTTTTTCTTTTCAATCGGTTTGTGACTTTTTGGCGGCACCAGCTAAAATGTTACATTTGTGCAAAAATTTCATACGTAAATAAAATTGCTAAAAGTCGCGCTTGATGAATCAGCTGGAAACTCCAAACCCTGCCCACTATTGCGAACGTAAAAATTACAGGGGTATACATATGAAAAAAAAAACAAATTAAAAGGAGAAAGTGTTGCAAAAAAAATCTGGCAAAAATACCGAAAAATAGACAAAGAAAGGGAAAATTTATTAATAAATGGGAAGGTAGGTACACTCACATCACACATCACTCTCCAGTGTTTTTAGTATCAAATACACATTACCATTGCTATCTGCACAGAATTTTCCACTGCGGAAATATAAAAAAAAATGATAGTTGATTTATTAAAGCAAAATTTGGGCACAAACCTATTGGGAAGGTGGAGGACGAGGAAAAAGAAATCTTTAATTATGAAAAAAAATCTTTATTTGATGTATAGTGCTGGGCAAACATTTTGAGACTGAGGCAAACTTTAGTTTTCACAAAGTTTTTGCTTCAGTGTGCATTATTTCTAGATTGTTATGGACATTGTTACTTGTAAAATTGTCCCTTAATGATTTATATATTAGATTACCGCAAACTTCAAAGAGGCAGGTTCAACTGCTGTAAAGAAGGCTTCAATACACCAAAAGTAGTCCAGAAAGTGCCAGAATAATTTCTTAATAACAACTGCCTGCTGCAATTTCTGAGCAAGCTCTGCGCTGGTGTTGGACGAATTTAGCTACTGAATTTGTCGAACACCAGCGCAGAGCTTGCTCCGAAATTGCAGCAGCCAGTTGTCAGTCCATTTGCACACACAATGAGGCTTTTAAAGACTGGCTGGTGTCAAGAAGTTCAGCAAATTTGCCACTTCTCTCCAAGAAAAGCATCAAGGACAGACTGACATTCTGTAGACAGTAAAGGAATTAGACAGGAGTAAAGTAATTTATTCTGATGAAGCCCCTTCCGGTTGTTTGGATCATACATAAGAATTATTGTCTGGAAAGGAAAAGATGAGTCCTGTGTCATGCCAACAGTAAAGCATAACGAAACCATTCGTTTGTGGGATTGCGTTTCATCCATAGAGGGAGAAGACTTACAATTTTGCCTAAGAACATGGCCATGAATAAAGATTGGGATCTAAACATCCTGCAAGAGCAACTTCTTCCAGTGACCCAGAAGTAACTTGGTGTTGAACATTTCCAGCACGATGGAACCACAAGGCAAAAGTGATAACTAAGTGGCTCGATGAGAAAAACATTGAGACTTTGTGTCCATATCCAGGAAACTCCCCAGATCCCAATCCCATTGAGAACCTGTAGTGAATCTTCAAAAAGTAGGTGGACAAATAAGCTCACAGAAATAACTCCAATAACTGATTAGACAAGTATGTGCGGTCATCAGTTAGAATTGGGCCCAGAGCTGTTACCTAGCTGACGGGGCAAAGGGCAGAATAAATATAAAGGGTCCACAGTGTAAATATTGAGTGGTTGCATAAATTTGATGTATTTGTCAATAAAAGTTGAACTCCTTAGGCCTGTTTCTCACATAAGTTTTCTTCGTCAGTTAAAATGGCGGACAACGGATCCGTTCCTGTACTGACCACAACGCTTGACACCGGACCGTTGTTTTAATGGATCCGTCTAAGGAAGAATTTTAAAGGAACCGCTGGAGAGAGAGAGAGAATTTTATTCAGACGCCAGAACTGAGTTTAGGGTTAAATTTCCGACACAGGCATTTCTCCCGGGCATGCGCAATGGAAAATGCGGATCCGGCCAGGGAAAAAAATGTTTCATTGTCCGTCCTGTCCGCTCAGCGGACGGCAAAATCTTGGCGGATCCATAAAAAAACGGATCGAACGGATGACCAAGAAAAATGGCGGATCCTTTTTTTGCAAAACGGCGGATATTGACTGATGGGGAAAAACGGATGTGTGAAACAGGCCTTAGTGACAGAGCCAATTTGGTACTTAGTGACCAAGCCAATTTTTACAACTCTGACCACTGTCACTTTATGAGGTTATAACTCTAGAACACTTCAACGTATTGAACGCAAAATTGGCTTGAATCAATGGTGGCGCCATGTCACATTTGGACCCCCTGATGTATCTAAACAGTGGAACCCCCAATTCTAACTGGAACCCTAACCCCAACACACCTCTAACCCTAATCCCAACCCTAACCAAAACCCTAACCACATCCCAAACCCTAATCCCAACCCTAACTGTAATCCCAACCACAACCCTAACCCTAGCCCAACCCTAACTTTAGCACAACCCTAGCCCCAACCCTAAACCTAACTTTAGCCCAACTCTCTTTATTGTATTATTTTTACCTAACTAAGGGGGTGATAAAGGGGGCCATATACACAACCAGAGGGAAGTCCAGTCACCTGCAAAATGGACTATGATATTAAAAACCTTTATCCTTTATTGTAATTCCATAAAAACATCAATTGGATGAATGTCTGGTGAGCTGAAACACTTTTTTCTCTGTTTTTTGGTGATAAAGGGGGGTTTGATTTTCTATTTTTTTATTTTGATCACTGTGATAGGGTCCATCACAGTGATCAAAATGAACTAATAGGAAAAATCTATTGTTGTTGGGTGCCGGCTGGTAGATCTCGGCAGGCACACTGCGCATGAATCCACCATTATCTCCTGGAAGAAGACTTCACAGGGGGATGCAGGGTCAGCAGAGGTACCAGGTGGGGATTGGGGGACCCTATTTCTCTCTCCTCTGATGTGCGATCACATCATATGAGAGAGAAATTAAATGGGAAATCTGAATTTATATCGTTAATAATGGCGATCACAAAACCAGGGTCGGTAAGTTATATAAATTTATTTGCATTTTGTAGTGAAAAATAAGTATTTGATTCCCTACCAACCATTAAGAGTTCTGGTTCCCACAGACCAGTTGGACGCTCCTAATCAACTTGTTACCCGCATTAAAGACAGCTGTCTTATATATGTAGGAAGATGGACCAGACCGGGGGTACCTCTCTTGCGCCAGTCCCGGGACTGTAGGGGCTGTCACCTTTGCTGCCAGGGGGAAAGCTTTCTGACCTGGACAGACCTCTGAACTCGACAGCAGGGGGCGTGTCAGTGATAAAAGGGGCTGTGCGCGGGAAAGCAACAGTCTTGGTGGGATGACAGAGGAAAGCAGCAGGGGAAAGGTTATGCTCCCTCCTTAGATACCCACGCTGTAGATACCGAGACATGAGCACACTGACTGAGCAGCAAGCTGCTGCGTGCCCACTGGCTCGTGTGACTGAGAAGCCGACTTTTACCATTCCGGTGATTGTTGCGAGTGTGCCGCCTAAGACTGACCTGGTGACTCACACGGGGCTGGGTAATTCCTCCCCCGCCACCACCTCCAAACCAAGTCAGGTTCCGGTGGTGATTCAGACTGTGCCGCATTCCACACGATGAGCCGTGAACATAGGACCTCGTTTGGGACAGCTAGGATACGCCGCCTTCATCGGGAACCAGATCCTCAACTTCTTCAGGACCCTGCCAGAGACTTCATGCGCCACTCCTGTGGGCGCCATCATGGGATTTCAAGCCTCCACAGCGAGAAAGCCAGTGGACTGATAAGTTTACTTGTTTCATCAACAGTTGTTCTTTCTTTATCTCACGCCCCATACTCCCTGCTTAACCCATTATCGCCCTGCGTGGAGCATCCCCTGTAATTAACCAGTTAACTCTTGTTCTGCCTCCTGTCTGTTACTGCATCCTGCCACCTGCTCACACATAGTCACCATTATAAAAGACTCCTGTCCACAGACTCAATTAATCAGTAAAAACCAACCCGAATCATGTTCTCTGGGGTCTCGGCTACCTCCGATAGCCGAGACCCCGGAGAAATAACCCCTCTGTATCAGTAGATGACACTGGATCCACCATTCACAATAGGTGATATCACAGCTCACCTCCTCCTCCTCCTGTGCAATTACTGATAACACCTCTATATACAGTAGATAACACAGGATCCACCATTCACAATAGATGATGTCACAGCTCACCTCCTCCTCCTGTACAATGTCTGATAACACCTGTATATACAGTAGATAACACTGGATCAACCATTCACAATAGGTGATGTCACAGCTCACCTCCTCCTCCTGTACAATGACTGATAACACCTGTATATACAGTAGATAACACTGGATCCAACGTTCACAATAGGTGATGTCACAGCTCACCTCCTCCTCCTGTACAATGACTGATAACATCTGTATATACAGTAGATAACACTGGATCCACCATTCACAAAACGTGATGTCACAGCTCACCTCCTCTTCCTCCTGTACAATGACTGATAACACCTCTATATACAGTAGACAACACTGGATCCACCATTCACAATAGGTGATGTCACAGCTCACCTCCTCCTCCTGTACAATGACTGATAACACCTCTATATACAGTAGATAACACAAGATCCACCATTCACAATAGTTGATGTCACAGCTCTCTGCACCGCGCACACACACTTTTAGCTTCATCTAGTGGAAACGTTAGACATTTCAGCTTGTGGGTTCTACTGCAGATACAGTCAGATTTTTCTGAGCCTAAAAGAATTAAAAATAAAACCTCCTGCCTGACCCATGGATCAGATATATACAATATATAGAGTAGAACCGAGCACATCAGCCGCAGTACGGGACATAATGAGGAAAGTGATGACTAGACTTGTTTTTTTAAATGTGAAACATGAATATCCATTGAACAGCAAAATTGCTGAATGTTCCCATAGAACATGATGTATCGAAACCTTCCGAGAAGAATAATCTCATTAAATTCTCATTTTAGTGCAATGAAACAACTAAAGCAAAGCATTATCTATGGGTTATGTCCATCACTGGAGCAACGTCCCTAATAATACCACAAGGAAACCGATCGAATATCTGTCTATTATAAACCAGGCGGAGCAGCACGGAATGTGGGAATTTTCCTTTTTGTTTCATGCTACGGGTTATAAAATATATAGTTTTACCAACAGTGCTATTCATGTTCCCGAGTATTGTTCTGACTTTAGAAATTTGGCAGGAGACTTCAACTTTGTGAGACGTATACAAATGAAGTCGGCAGAAACGTTCTTTTCTTGCCGTAAATCAATCTTTTTCTGTGGTTCTGTAAGATCGAGTAGAAATTGTTTTCCAAGACTTGACCCTGACTTACACCTACTTAGGGGGGTCCAACATATACCCTATATAGAGGAAACAGGTGGGGGTGTCCCTACAGAGCGCCAAGCACCCCGCTGCGCATCCAGTGGTGAGGAGAAGACAAAACCTTCCGAAGTTGACCATAGATCCATCACTTGCCGCTAGGGTCTATGATATAATTCAATAATAACTAGAGACGAGCGAATCTTTTGCGATTCCAATTTGCCAGTATCGCAGATTTTTTTTTCCCAAAAAATTCTATTCTGAAGTCTTGTATTACTGTATCCAACCTGAATCAATCTGTTTAACGCAAGCATACTGTATATGGCCATGGGTAACTATTCTTTATGACTGTGATGTCATACACTATCTTTACAATATCAGCATTATACAGCTTATTCTCATTTTATTTATTACTAAGCTGAGAGATGCGACGTCCTCTCACTATCCTGATTCACAACACAAGGGTCGCTGCCTTCCTTGCCTCGGCTTTCATATAGGCTATGATAATTCATTCTGATTAGCTGTGCTGTACCAAGTGATGTGATAGCTGGAATACGATATAGGGAAGCTCGCAAGGTCGCACCTTAGGACATGTGAGCCTTTTTTGGCTGATGCAATCTCCTGCAATGTATAAACACGTTGTTGCTAGTGATGGGCGAGTATACTCGTTGCTCGGGTTTTCCCGAGCATGCTCGGGTGATCTCTGAGTATTTTGGCGTGTTCGTAGATTTAGTTTTCATCATCTCAGCTGCATGATTTGCGACTTGTAAACAGGCATTCCACACATGTATTCAGGCTGTGCAGCAGTCCCAAATCATGCAGCTGAGGCGACGAAAACTACATCTCCGAGCACGCCAAAATACTCTGAGGACACCAGAGCATGCTCGAGAAAACCCGAGCAACGAGTATACTCGCTCATCACTAGTTGCTGATATAGGAGATTTGTGAAAGTCAAATGGACAAGTGTTTGAATTCATCGCGTTCTCATAGAATTGATTCACTTATTTCTAGAAATAACCTCTTAGATCTTCTTGGTATCTTCAGTGTGCACAACAATAACTTCAAGGATCTCCTCTAGGCATCATTGGTTGTGCAAACAGTGCAAGCGTCATTTATGTAGGTCAAGAGTGTTCAGAGATCTGCTGACTACCTCACATTGCATAAAGCAGAGTTTTGCATTTTCCTTCTTGTTGCCGATTTGCCATTTGATAAATAATTCAATATTCCAGCAATACAAACACGGATTTACATGAGCAGGAAACGCCATTAGTATCTCTGTAGGCGCGAAGCTGAATACAACTGTGAGTGAGTAATACAAGGGCTCTCGGCAGCGGAATACAGGGAATTCCCTCCTCTGTTCTCCCTCCAAGACATATGAACAGGGATGATCTTTTCGATTAACCTCCAGGATGCAGACATTTAAATGAGCGTTCCTATTGTATATGCTTTAGGCATGCGTCATAATGCTTTGATCAGTGGGATCCAAATTCCTAAGACTCCCCCCTATCCATCCTGAAATGAGAGAGCAAAGTTCGTCGTTAAGAAGGGAAAAATTACCATTCTAAGGATTATAGTGACACAGTACAAATAAAAAAGGCAAATATCCATCAAGGGCAACTGGGGGGGGATCATCAATCATGGATCGATCGATTAAGGATCTTTTATCTCTCAATTATGCCTCCAACTCAACCAACCCATCCTCACCTAGTGCATAGTAGTCTAGCTGGGTCTTTGGGGACCCCTCCCCATCCAGCTCTGCCTTTCTTCTTCCTCTGTAGGTCCCTAGGCAGCGAAATGTAGAGAATAATAGTATCATAGGAAAAAGAGGAAAAACACTTCACTGATGAAGGGCATTGAGTGTCGCAACACAAAAACTGCAACATCAAAAAGGAAAAGCTGGGAATATGGAAATCACAGGATGGACAGATCGGTTTCTGATCACAAAGGGTGAAACAAAATTTTCAAATTGAGTGGATTTATTCATTCTGGAGTATGAACGTTACGTGCAGAAATCCCGTCACGTACAGGCTTAGCAGCTATCAATGAGGTTATTATGGGGCTCACAATCTAAATTCCCTATCAGTATGTCTTTGGAATATGAGAAGGAACTGGAGGAAACCCACGGGAACACGGGAAGAATATACAAACTCCTTACATATGTTGTCCTTGGTGGGATTTGAACCCAGGACTCCAGCGCTGCAGTGCTAACCACTGATCCACCATGCTGCCCTTATTAATGGTAGGCTGATGAAGGTTCTGCTGCTGAATGCTCTTGGGCAAGTCATAACGATCCCCTGCTGGCAGCTCCTGTGTAATCACCGACCAATGACGTGTGATCGATGGGAGACAAGTCCGGAGACGCTGCAGCCATGGGTGCATGTTAAGGCTTTCAGGCAGCATTGTGACCTGGTGTTGTCTTGTGAAAAAATAGCTCCTCGACTGAGCGGTATACAACGCATAGGATATACATTACATAGCATAGACTGCTGTTTATACATCACACAGGAAGACCCTGAAACCGCTGTATACACCAAAGGCTACACAGAGATTCTGCTGTATATACATCCCATAGGGTATGCTGAGGTTCCCATATACATCATCAGTTTGTGGACAGCCTCCGCGCTGCCAACAGGATTTAAGACATATGTCCCAGTGTGGTAAAATAAGATGATGGTTTATTTTGACGCGTTTCGAAGTATAAAGTTACTTCTTCTTCAGGAAAAACCACATACATATATCAGACAGAAAATCAGTTACCAAATAAAACAATTCCCGCTCCTGCAAACACTAAACACCACATTGTATGGTGAAGTCTTTCCGATGAAATAGTCATAATCTAAATTGCATTGTGCTGACTGCCTTGTCACAACATCACTTAGGCACTAGAATATTTATGCCGCTCTCGTGTTTTTCTATTCATAGATCACAGAAATGTCTCCATTACACAGTGACACAATGATTCAGCCAGTCTACGGATTGCACACGTGGAATGAAAGGTTGGTAATTGTGGCGTCTGCCTGCGGTCTGGACTGCAGCCAGACAGCACCCCGAGAAACACTGATACCCTTTACCCCTATACAGGGATCTGGATTTATAGCAGAGCCCAGGAGGCGCTGTCTGAATAGGAGCAATGACCAGAGCAGGACGGTCGCCAGAAAGGTGTTCCAATACAGGACACAGAGGCAATGATATCCGAGACTAAACCAGTCAGGCAGAAATGGTATAAAAACAGTAGACAGTAGCAGAGTCAGATTCCAGGCCGAAGCCAGAGTCATAAACCAGGAGGGCAGCAGAGGTACAGAATCGTTAGGCAAAAGCAGAGTCAGAATCCAGGCCGAAGCCAGAGTCATAAACCAGGAGGGCAGCAGAGGTACAAAGTCGTTAGGCAGAAACAGAGTCAGAAGTCCAGGCAAAAGTCAGAGTCAGTCAAACAGCAATTCACACAGTAACACACAGGGGAACCAAGAATATATCCGGCGGCCTGCAAGAGCAGTCCCAAGGTATTTGAGGGATCAGGTCATCCCTTATAGGCCCGTGGCCTGATGATGTTATCCGGACCGCCCCCAGGACCAGGCTGGATGGTAATGCACCAGCCCCTTCATGACTGACCGAGGAGCGAAGCCTGCGTCCAGCGGACGCCTGCGCAGGAGCCTCATGGCTATCGCCGCCATCACTCGGGGTTGAAGCACAACGCCTCCCAGAGACCAAGGCCGAGACTGCAGGCCACGGGTCAGATGGTGATAGGACAGTCCGGGGCCTCCTAGTGGTCGAGGCTGGGACAGCAGGCCCTGAGTCTGACGGTGATGTGATAGTCCGGCGCCTCCTACTGGCTGAGGCCGGGACAGCAGGCCCTGAGTCAGGCGGTGCCGTGACAGTACCCCCCCCCTCCAAGAGGGGCCTCCGGACCCTCAAAACCCGGTTTGTCAGGGTGGAGGAGGTGAAACTTCCTAATCAACCGCTTTGCACGAATGTCACTAGCGGGGACCCAGGACCTCTCCTCTGGGCCGTAGCCCTTCCAATGCACCAAATATTGTACCGAGTTTCTCACTAGATGGGAATCAAATATGCCCTGGACCTCGTACTCCAAGGCGCCCTTGACCAAAACTGGAGGAGGAGGGGACCGGACGGGACGAATTGGGGAGCGGTATACCTTGAGGAGGGACTTATGAAAAACGTTAGGAATTTTAAAAGACTGCGGGAGCTTTAACCGAAACGCTACCGGGTTAATTACCTCTAATATTTCATATGGGCCGATGAACCCGGGACCCAGTTTGGCCGACGGTACCTTAAGTTTGATGTTTCTTGTAGAGAGCCAAACCTTGTCACCAACTCCCAGGTGCGGCCCCTGGGATCGTCGTCTATTAGCTGCCGAAGTCTGTCTAATCTGAGCCCCTTTGAAATTAGTGTTTACTTCGGACCAAATAGTCTTTAGACAATGTATATTTTGCTCAACCCCTGGGATTTCCGACATCTTGGCCGAAAATGATCCAAAGCGCGGATGTAGTCCAAGGTTACAGAAGAAGGGGGTGGTCTTGATGGAGTCTTGGTATCTATTATTGAGAGCGAACTCTGCCAATGGCGAATGTTCCACCCAATCTGACTGATGTGCTGAGACATAGCAGCGGAGGTATTGCTCCAGCGTTTGGTTGGCACGCTCAGTTTGACCGTTCGTCTCGGGATGGTATGCCGAGGAAAAGGACAACTCAACACCAATACGTCTACAGAACGCCCTCCAGAACTTCGAGACGAACTGGGTACCCCTGTCGGATACGATATTTGCCGGAACGCCGTGCAAACGTACAACGTGAAGAACAAACAACTTACTTAAGGTTTCAGAGTTGGGTAAGCCGGACAGGGGAGCAAAGTGAGACTGTTTACTGAACCTGTCCACCACCACCCAAATACAAGTTTTCCCCTCGGAGGGTGGCAGGTCTGTAATGAAGTCCATGGAGATGTGGGTCCATGGACTTTCAGGGGTGGGCAAGGGCTGAAGCCAGCCGGCAGGACGGTTATGGGGGGACTTGGCGCGGGCACTGACTTCACACGCTGAGACGTACTCCTTACAGTCCTTGGCCACCGTTGGCCACCAAAAGTTCCTGGTTACCAGCCTAGTGGTATTATTGAGACCAGGGTGGCCTGCCAGGACAGAGTCGTGAGATTCTTTTAACACTCGTAAGCGAAAGGTAGCTGGAACGAATAATTTTTTTGGGGGCGTAGTGTCAGGAGCTTGTTCTGATGACCTACTGATCTCCTCCAGAAGGTCCAGAGATACTGCCGACACGACAATGCCATTAGCCAATATGGGGGCTGGTTCATAGTCCTCGGTGTGTGTGTGACAAAAGCTGCGGGAGAGGGCATCTGCCCTCACATTTTTGGTTCCGGGGCGAAAGGTGATTAAAAAAATCGAACCTGGAGAAAAACAAGGCCCACCTGGCCTGCCTAGGGTTTAGTCTTTTAGCCGTCTCTAGGTAGGTTAGGTTTTTGGGATCGGTAATAACAGTAACTTTGTGTTTGGCGCCTTCGAGGAAGTGGCGCCATTCCTCGAAGGCCCACTTGATGGCCAATAATTCTCGGTTGCCAATGTCATAGTTTCTCTCTGTGGCAGAGAATTTGCGGGAGAAAAAGGCACATGGGCGAAGCTGAGTGAGGGCTGCAGTGCCTTGTGAGAGCACTGCTCCCACTCCGACTTCGGAGGCATCTACTTCCACAATAAACGGGTGGTCCAAGTTAGGTTGAATCAACACCGGGTTGGCCACGAAGCACTCTTTTAGTGTGGAAAAAGCCCTGGTTGCCTCAGGATTCCAATTAGTCACATCCGCCACTTTCCGGGTAAGGTCCGTGAGTGGCTTGGCAATCTCTGAGAATCCCCTGATGAACTTGCGATAATAATTCGCAAATCCTAAAAATCGCTGTAGTGCTTTCAGCGATTTGGGTTGTACCCAATCCTTAATGGGTTGAATCTTGGCGGGATCCATGCGGAACCCCTTGCCTGAGACCATGTATCCTAAGAACTGCACCTCTTCGGCAAAAAAAACACATTTCTCAAATTTCGCGAACAAAGAGTTTTCGCGCAGTCGCTGCAGTACTGAACGGACGTGTTGAGCATGCGTCACAGGGTCAGCAGAATAAATCAAAATGTCGTCCAGATATACGACGACATACACCCCACAAATATCTCTGAAAATATAATTGACGAAGTGCTGAAATACTGCAGGAGCGTTACTGAGTCCGAAGGGCATTACCAGGTACTCAAAATGGCCAAGGGGTGTATTAAAGGCCGTTTTCCATTCGTCCCCATCTCTTATGAGGACCAGGTTATATGCCCCCCGGAGGTCAAGCTTAGTAAACCAGCGAGCTCCCAGTAACTGATTAAACAGATCAGGAATGAGTGGCAGCGGGTATTGATTTTTTACGGTTATGGCGTTCAGCTCACGGTAGTCAATGCATGGTCTAAGTCCACCATCTTTTTTCTCTACAAAGAAAAACCCAGCTCCTACAGGTGAGGTGGAAGGTCTAATGAAGCCTTTTCGAAGGCTATCTGCTATGTATTCCTTCATGGCTACACGCTCAGGACCAGAGAGGTTGAATATTCTCCCCTTAGGGAGACGGGCACCAGGGACCAATTCAATAGGACAATCGTATTCTCTGTGAGGAGGTAGTTTCTCCGACTCCACTATAGAGAAAACATCTTCATAATCCCTAAACGCATAGGGAATAGAAGGTGTTTTAATTTTAATCTGGTTTACTGAAAAAGACATACAGTTACTCTGACACCGTGGACTCCAGCGCACAACGTCACCTATGCGCCAGTCAATAACCGGATTATGTTGGTGCAACCATGGCATGCCTAACACAACTGGATCAGATAAATTGTATATAACAAAAAATGACATTTGCTCGTTATGTAATGTCCCCACTGACATAGAAATGTCAGCAGTAACGAATTCCACGCCTCCTTGGAATATAGATGTACCATTAATCGCAGTAGTCTGAATAGGCGCTTTAAGCCTTGACAGGGGTACACCAAGGCGCTTAGCAAATAAAAAATCCATAAGGTTGCCAGCAGCACCACAATCCACATAAGCCTTCACACACAGACGTTTCTTAGCAAAAGAAAGGGAAACTGGTAACAACAGTTTGGCCGCATTTGCGGGCAATACCTGACCCCCAGAGCTGTCCAGGGGGTGATGATCCAGGAATGTGGATTCCCAACAGCCAGCATTTTCCTTGAAGCTTCCAGGCTGCAGCATGGTTGAGCCTGAGAGCGACCTTCCAGGCTGTGCAATGTAACAGGTGTTTGGGCCAAGAATCAGCTCAGTCAGGAGGAAGGAAAAAAAAGTGAGGAAAAACTGCTTTTATATGTGTTAAGTATAGACACAAAAAGCAGTTTTATTTTTGCGGCCGGATATAAGGTGGCATCTGCCTGCGGTCTGGACTGCAGCCAGACAGCACCCCGAGAAACACTGATACCCTTTACCCCTATACAGGGATCTGGATTTATAGCAGAGCCCAGGAGGCGCTGTCTGAATAGGAGCAATGACCAGAGCAGGACGGTCGCCAGAAAGGTGTTCCAATACAGGACACAGAGGCAATGATATCCGAGACTAAACCAGTCAGGCAGAAATGGTATAAAAACAGTAGACAGTAGCAGAGTCAGATTCCAGGCCGAAGCCAGAGTCATAAACCAGGAGGGCAGCAGAGGTACAGAATCGTTAGGCAAAAGCAGAGTCAGAATCCAGGCCAAAGTAAGAGTCATAAACCAGGAGGGCAGCAGAGGTACAAAGTCGTTAGGCAGAAGCAGAGTCAGAAGTCCAGGCAAAAGTCAGAGTCAGTCAAACAGCAATTCACACAGTAACACACAGGGGAACCAAGAATATATCCAGCGGCCTGCAAGAGCAGTCCCAAGGTATTTGAGGGATCAGGTCATCCCTTACAGGCCCGTGGCCTGATGATGTCATCCGGACCGCCCCCAGGACCAGGCTGGATGGTAATGCACCAGCCCCTTCATGACTGACCGAGGAGCGAAGCCTGCGTCCAGCGGACGCCTGCGCAGGAGCCTCATGGCTATCACCGCCATCACTAGGGGTTGAAGCACAACGCCTCCCAGAGACCAAGGCCGAGACTGCAGGCCACGGGTCAGACGGTGATAGGACAGTCCGGGGCCTCCTAGTGGTCGAGGCTGGGAGAGCAGGCCCTGAGTCTGACGGTGATGTGATAGTCCGGCGCCTCCTACTGGCTGAGGCCGGGACAGCAGGCCCTGAGTCAGGCGGTGCCGTGACAGTAATCTTCTAATATAAGAGCGTTGGATACAATCAATTGCTTTTTAATTTCCTTCCTTTATGGGTGTATTGTGTTAAAAAGGACAACATAATACAAAACATTTCCAACCACCACAACAACAACCACCCCAAGTCCCAAATTATGTGCAATGATATCAGGTATCACATTTGTAAGAACATTTACCATAGTTTATATCATGATCATGACTGCATGGTGGACAACCTTCCTAAAGAGAATATGGTCAGGCTGTTCTTATAGACGATAGATATCGTTATTCTCCTCTCTCCTTGTGCCTCCCGCTTTCCTCTACCACCTCTGCCAATCTTCTAATCAGCAACTTCTGTCTACCTATCTCTGGGCCTTTGGCACTGCCGCTCCTCACTAGGCACCCCGACGTCAGGCGGATTGCAACATATCTCATTGACATTAATCGGTGCATCTTTTCCAAGTAACGACATGGGACTTAGTGGAAAACGGTAGCACCGGAAGCCCCGCAGAATAGAAGAGAGAAGACAAAGGAGTCAATCAGTGGTCCGACGGTGGTGGGAGTGGTATGGAATTGTCTGAGTGGCATCCTGCGTCTTTGCTGTCACAAAAGGGTTAAATATGTACTATTTTGTATGTGTTTTGTGAGCAGTGGGAGTTACGCTTTCTCTGCTAGAGACCACAACACACACACAATTTACCTCACTCCCTTACTTGTCTGAAGCTTAGAGCTTTGCAGACATACCCTAACTGGGAGGAGGAGGAGTCGGGAGTTGTTGTTTGAGTGAAGAAGAAGAAGGGAAGATGGAGAACGCTCCTGAAAGCCATGATGACATGTGCTCCCTCAGGAGTAAAGAATCAGGGAGTCAGCCCCTAGGCCATCCATGCTTTCAGAGCAGGGTGGTAAGCTGAGAGACTGTGTGAGTTTATACAACCAACAGCAGAGTGTTTTCCCCGGGATTACAGCAGCAAACTAGGATCAGTGAGAATTATGCAAGAAGGAATGTGAGCTTCACACAGGACCCAAGCTGCAAGTTGCCAGAAGAGGAAAACACAGTGAGTAGAGGCTATACTAGAAGTTCCAGACTCTGAGAAGCCTTGGTTCCTGAAGGGATTAGAATAGCAGGAAGTTACACTGAGTCACAGCAGAAAGAAGGATAACTCCCATTCTCCAGAGCAGACTGTAACCTGGTGAGAGTTGTAATATCTCCTCTGAACTGCACCTGAACTACAGTAAATGATAAAGTGACTTTCCTTGTCTCCTGCCTTCTTACTCCATGCCTTCTCCTTCCATCACAATCTCTGGGAGTCAGCCCTGTTTGGAGAGGGTTAAACATCTGCACTGCCATCACCATCTACTCCCCAAGGGATCATCTGCAGTGCCGGCTATACTACAGTCAAACACTCCAACTGGCGTCACGAATCACTACATAAACTTTATTCCCATTCAATTCTACCCCTTTTACATGACCGCCTGGGGGCCACGGACCGGGTCACTGCCACTGTGACACATCCCTTTAAGACGACCGGCCCGGTACCAAGTATCCCACAGCCCCTGGGGCACGCCATTCTTGTTCATTTTTTGTTAATCGAATTTCTGTACCAGGCTGTTTTTTATTGAATCTACCATATTGGAATTTTGGCATACTAGCACTTCTCTGTTTATGAGACAACAGTTACCCTAAAGACGATGGATAGTCCTCCAGGGGTTAAGCATGAGATGCATTGTTTGCTTTGCACCATATTAATACATGTATCATCCTTCTTCTCCGTAGCCACCTAGATAAGCCGAAGTGTCTCCGTTCTGCAGGTTGTGTAAGTCGTTACCACGAAAGGTATTAATAAGTGACAGTGACATCTTCGCCATGTCTGGCCTTCCTCTAAATTCTGCTTGAACTTGACATAATCATGTTAAGTGTTGTCAGTTTGCTGAGCTTCTGTGGATTAAGGAAGAATCATTTCTCGGCAGAGCAGACATGTGCTTCTGTGCCGCTCATCATTACAGCCGGTTACTGCAGAAGACTTCAGTTCTTAAATTGGATGTAACACTGAACTGTATTCACTGCTTGGTGCCGTAATGTGTTTGTCATCGCTAAATCAATGTGACAAAATCAAAAGCAAAAAGATTTGTAGATTTTTATTTTGCAGCCGAAAAGGACCGGCTTACGTTGCCGGCGAGTCTCAAGCAACTGAAGAGTGTCAGAAAAAGTTTGCTACAAATCTGCACTGCGCTAAAACCCAAAATTCATCAGAACGGCCTCAGAATAAAATCGTCTTCCTATCCAAAACATCAAATCAGAGCTCAGCTTTTATCTCACCAGAGCAATGTAAGGAGGACTAAAGACCGTCGTCTCTGTGGAGGACAACATCAGCGATCGATGGATGCACAGACCTGCAAGTGTTCTGCTATGCAATTTGCGGACCTTCCTGTTTTAGCAAATGGCAGGACATTGTTATGATCCATGCTGGATCAGGACTGATAAAAAGCACAGGTAACCTTTTTTTTCTTAAGCTGTGCTTAAGTTTGTTTTTTTGCCCCCAGTGGCCATTAGGATTATTGCACTGTGGTGTCTTTTGTTCTAAGTTTGCCCCCGGTGGTAGTGAGCGTCATTGTACTCTGGTTTCTTTAGTTAAGTGCACATGATTATAATGCAGGTGTGATTGCCTGGCTCTGCTATAAAAGGGTCACAGGTGTTGCAATCAGTGTTGGTGACAGTGTTCATTTCAACCATCCTTGGTGGAGGAAGGAGCTGGAGAACGTTCCTTGCAGCACTGTCTTAGTCCTGGTGTGGAAGGAGTCATAGGGGATTTCCTTGTAGCTCTGACAGAGCTTGGTGGCAGCGATTCAGGAGGAGAGCTGCATTCTGGTGGTGGACTCTGTTGCCAGGAGCAAGTGCAACAGAGTAAAGCTAAGTGGTGTTTTCCTGTTTGTGTTTTTCCTTAGTGTGTATTAGTACAGCGGTGGGGCCAGTGCCTGCGCCACCCAGCTCCCTAGCAAGGGATACGTGTAGGGTGTGCTAGGGTGACAGGTTCCTGATCGGCGCCCGGTGCGGAACCGGCATAGGGAACGTTAGAAGCGTTAGGGACACTGACTCGGGGGAGTGCAGGAGGTCTCCACATCCCCTTTCCCTATCGCAGGGCCCACCGTTGTAACTGTTTCCCTTTTCCCCGTGTCTTGCTGTTTTAGTTACCGGCCTGCGGGTCACGTCATACAGGACGGGTCATCGTGACAGACATATGGTTTGGGGTGGAAGTGACACAGAATGCACTTCCAATACCCAAAAAAAGACAAACGGACTCAAATACACATTGTTATTGCAAACGTCCAGGAGAGGATTATGAGAAGGAAGAGGAAATTGACTTATAAATGATCCTAGCAGTCAGACATCAGCAGAATAACATGTCGCTATGTGCTAAGTGTCAGCAGTGCCAGGGTTAAAAAAGAGTGATATAAGTATTTGGCTACTGGATATATAGAAAAAAAAAATGGAGCAGCACAAGCAAAAGTGCAAGTATAGGTGTCAGCCCACAGGTTGTAACCTACCAACCTGTGGAACATAAAAAAGAATTCAGTAGCAAATTGTATGAAAATTATGATGTCTATATTGCTCCATGTGGAGAGGTGGTAATGTTTCAGCTCAAAAGCAAGTGGCTTGACAAAGGTTTACTTGCTCTTGCACCGAAACTCTGCAACATGTTCACATGGGCCAATAAAGACACCATTTATTTTTGCATGAAAGTTGCCATTGAGTGTTGCACGACTACTGATACACCCTTATTACAAATGTTGTATCCTTAAATGCTAACTTTATTTTCAAGTATCTTTTCAGAATAAGCTGTTATGTGTATGTACACCAGCAATAACAACGTCTGGCCATTATATGACTTTTTTCCTACCTTGTGCACCAGTTTTCCTCACTGTGGGTTCTATATCTAATTGTCTGTTGTCTCTTAGCTGGTGGGTGGAGACTATCTGTTATGACATCTCCCACACGCAGGACAGCATACAGAGAAGGGCTAAGCTCTTTAATCCTTAATTATCACACAGACAAAAGCAGCAGCAGTATGGAGGACATTATTCAGTACAGCAGGACTGAGTAGTGTAGAGGTGAATCCGTCTCTTAAGGCCCTTTTACATTTAGCGATGCACCAGCGATCCAACCAGCGATCCGACCCGGTCAGGATCGCTGGTGCATCGCTAAATGATCGCTAGTGAGCTTTCATACAGAAAGATCTCACAGCGATGCAGCAGCGACGCAGCGCACGATACTTACCATTCACACACAGCGATCCTGCGCCTTCCGGCCCGCCTCCACGCGTCGCTGGACGTCACAGCAGGAAGTCTCAGCAGGAAGCGCCCGACGAGAAATGGAGCCGGACATTCTCGCGCGATCAGCGATGAGCAGCGGGGGAGCCGGTCGTTGGTAAGTATCACACATAGCGATATCGCTAGCAATATCGCTATAACGTCACAAAACCAGTGACGTTTTAGCGATATTGCTAGCGATATTGCTTAGTGTAAAACCCCCTTTAGGCAGGGTAAAAGATTTGTTGGAAATCTGTCTGTATGTTTCCCTGTCTTCTCACTCTGCTACTCATTCCTCCTCCCCCTACCTCTCCTCGAAGAATATAATTGGAGATGTAACCTCACGCCTCAGTGAACTAGCAGGCCATCTTGTCTTGGATGAAGCGGATTTTAGCTGTTTTCTCTATATTGTTTAGTAAATATCAAGATATATAACTCCTTCTTGTGTCACCATCAAGCTCTGTATCTATGCTTTTATGTAACCACCAAGTGCTGTAACTACATTATTGCCTAAACACCAAGCTCTGTACCTATAGTATGCTGTTGCATAACATTATGCTCTGCAACTACACTATTGTGTAACCACCAAGCTCTTTAACTACATTGCTTAGTAACCACCAAGCTCTGTGTCTACATTTGTTATGTATGGATAGCAGGAAAACCCAGTCACAGGGAGTGCAAAGGACAAGGAGGAGGAGAGCAGTTGAAAGATTTCTTCTTTTATTAAATTCCATTACTTGTTTCGACGGATAACCTCCATCTTCATCAGTGACATGCCACCTGATGAAGACAGAGGTTATCCGTTATCCTTGTCCTTTGCGCTCCCCTGTGACCGGGTTTTCCTGCTATCCATGTTCTCATCCCTCCTTGAGGCACCCGGCAGGAGCAGCATCGGAACCAATTTCCTGTCAGCCTGGCACTCCAATAATCTGTCTCACCCGGACTTCTCTACATTTGTTATGTAATCACCAAGCTCTGTGTCTATGTTGTTATGTAAACACCAAGCACTTTAACTACAATGTTTAGTAACCATCAAGCTCTCTGTGTACATTTGTATTTAATCACCAAGCTCTGTGCCTTTTGTTATGTAACCACCAAGCTTTTAAACTACATTGTTTAGTAACCACCAAGCTCTGTAACTACAGTGTTTAGTAACCACCAAGCTCTGTAACTGCAGTGTTTAGTAACCACCAAGCTCTGTAACTACATTGTTTAGTAACCACCAAGCTCTGTAATGACATTGCTTATTTGTTTATTAATCACCAAGCTCTGTAACTACAGTGTTTAGTAACCACCAAGCTCTGTAACTACAGTGTTTAGTAACCACCAAGCTCTGTAACTACATTGTTTAGTAACCACCAAGCTCTGTAACTAAATTGTTTAGTAACCACCAAGCTCTGTAACTAAATTGTTTAGTAACCACCAAGCTCTGTAACTACAGTGTTTAGTAACCACCAAGCTCTGTAACTACAGTGTTTAGTAACCACCAAGCTCTGTAACTACAATGTTTAGTAACCACCAAGCTCTGTAACTACATTGTTTAGTAACCACCAAGCTCTGTAACTACATTGTTTAGTAACCCCTAAGCTCTGTAACTAAATTGTTTAGTAACCACCAAGCTCTGTAACTACAGTGTTTAGTAACCACCAAGCTCTGTAACTACAGTGTTTAGTAACCACCAAGCTCTGTAACTACAATGTTTAGTAACCACCAAGCTCTGTAACTACATTGTTTAGTAACCACCAAGCTCTGTAACTACATTGTTTAGTAACCACCAAGCTCTGTAACTACAGTGTTTAGTAACCACCAAGCTCTGTAACTACAGTGTTTAGTAACCACCAAGCTCTGTACCTACATTGTTTAGTAACCACCAAGCTCTGTAACTACATTGTTTAGTAACCACCAAGCTCTGTAACTACAGTGTTTAGTAACCACCAAGCTCTGTAACTACAGTATTTAGTAACCACCAAGCTCTGTAACTACAATGTTTAGTAACCACCAAGCTCTGTAACTACATTGTTTAGTAACCACCAAGCTCTGTAACTACAGTGTTTAGTAACCACCAAGCTCTGTAACTACAGTATTTAGTAACCACCAAGCTCTGTAACTACAATGTTTAGTAACCACCAAGCTCTGTAACTACATTGTTTAGTAACCACCAAGCTCTGTAACTACATTGTTTAGTAACCACCAAGCTCTGTAACTACAGTGTTTAGTAACCACCAAGCTCTGTAACTACAGTGTTTAGTAACCACCAAGCTCTGTACCTACATTGTTTAGTAACCACCAAGCTCTGTAACTACATTGTTTAGTAACCACCAAGCTCTGTAACTACAGTGTTTAGTAACCACCAAGCTCTGTAACTACAGTATTTAGTAACCACCAAGCTCTGTAACTACAATGTTTAGTAACCACCAAGCTCTGTAACTACATTGTTTAGTAACCACCAAGCTCTGTAACTACATTGTTTAGTGACCACCAAGCTCTGTAACTACAGTGTTTAGTAACCACCAAGCTCTGTAACTGCAGTGTTTAGTAACCACCAAGCTTTGTATCTACATTTGTATGGAATCATCAAGCTTTGTGTCTATGTTGTTATGTAACCACCAAGCGCTATAACTAAATTGATGTCTGAACACTAAAAGCGAAGACTTGAACTGAAACTGGGAACCTAAACTGTTGTTAAAGAGCCAGTGTTATTATATAAATAGTAATTATTAGATTTGAGTGATACCAGCCGATACTTGAAAATATCGGATCGGAATGGATCGGCCGATCTTAAAAAAAAGTATCGGTATCGCCGATTCCGATACCGGAAGTCCCATTCAAGTCTATGGGACTTCCGGTATCGGAATAAGAAAAACCCTATTTTTGCCTTGTACAGCCTCTCTGGGGTCTGTACGGGCCTTTCGGGGGGCTGTGCCGGCCTGCCAGGGGGTCTGTGCAGGCTCCGGTGGTCTGTGCCGGCCTGCCGGGGGGGCTGTGCCGGCCTGCCGGTGGTCTGTGCAGGCTCCGGTGGTCTGTGCCGACCTGCCGGTGGTCTGTGCAGGCTTCGGGGGTCTGTGCAGGCATCGTCCGATGGGACTACAAGTCCCATCGGGCGATGCCTGCTACCATGACAGTGATTGACACATTAGCCAATGATGGGACAGTAGTAGTCCCATCATCCGGCTAATGTGTTGAATGTAAAAAAAAAAAAAAAAAATTACATGCTACATACATGCTACATACATACAACATGCATACTACATATATACTACATGTAACATACATGCTACATACATGCTACATACTACATGCATGCTACATACATGCTACATACTACATACATGCTACATACATACTACATATATACTACATTCATACAGTATACATACTACATATATACTACATGCATGCAACATACATACTACATATGTACTACATGCATGCAACATACATACAACATATACAGTATACTACATGCATGCAACATGCATACTACATATATACTACATGTAACATACATACTACATATATACTACATGCAACATGCATACTACATACATGCTACATACTACATGCATGCTACATACATACTACATACATGCTACATACATACTACATATATACTACATGCATGCAACATACATACTACATATATACTACATGCATGCAACATACATACTACATATATACTACATGCATGCAACATACATACAACATATATACTACATGCATGCAACATACATACTACATATATACTACATGTAACATACATACTACATACATGCTACATACTACATACATGCTACATACATACTACCTACATAATACATATATACTACATGCATGCAACATACATACAACATATATACTACATGCATGCAACATGCATACTACATATATACTATATATACTACATGTAACATACATACTACATATATACTACATGCTACATACATGCAACATACACACTACATGCTACATACATGCAACATACATACTACATACATGCTACATACATACACACTACATGCTACATACATGCAACATACACACTACATGCTACATACATGCAACATACATACTACATACATGCTACATACATACACACTACATGCTACATACATGCAACATACATACTACATACATGCTACATACATGCAACATACATACTACATACATACTACATACCACATGCATGCAACATGCATACTACATATATACTGCATATATACTACATGCATGCAACATACATATATACTACATACAATACATACATATAGACATACAGTACATATAACATAGAGTACATACTCACCGTCACTTGTCACTTTGATCCCCGAAGCCATTGTCACCTGAGGGATAAATATCAAAATAAAAAAACACCAATATACTTACCCCGATCCGCAGAAGTCCACGAGGGTCCCACGTCCATCTTGCGTGGAGAACAGCAGCATCAGCTGATGCTACCGTTCTCTACCAGCTCCAGGAATACAATGATGGAAGGTAGGTATCCTTCCGCACTGTATTCCTCCACCACTTTAAAAAAAAAAAGTCCCTAGTCTCACTTTATGCCATTGCTGCGTGGGAAATTCCCACACAGCAATGGCATAAAGTGAGACTAGGGACTTTTTTTTTTTTTTTAAAGTGGTGGAGGAATACAGTGCGGAAGGATACCTACCTTCCGTCATTGTATTCCTGGAGCTGGTAGAGAACGGTAGCATCAGCTGATGCTGCTGTTCTCCACGCAAGATGGACGTGGGACCCTCGTGGACTTCTGCGGATCGGGGTAAGTATATTGGTGTTTTTTTATTTTGATATTTATCCCTCAGGTGACAATGGCTTCGGGGATCAAAGTGACAAGTGACGGTAAGTATGTACTCTATGTTATATGTACTGTATGTCTATATGTATGTATTGTATGTAGTATATATGTATGTTGCATGCATGTAGTATATATGCAGTATACACTCACTGGCCACTTTATTAGGTACACCATGCTAGTAACGGGTTGGACCCCCTTTTGCCTTCAGAACTGCCTCAATTCTTCGTGGCAGAGATTCAACAAGGTGCTGGAAGCATTCCTCAGAGATTTTGGACCATATTGACATGATGGCATCACACAGTTGGCGCAGATTTGTCGGCTGCACATCCCTGATGCGAATCTCCCGTTCCACCACATCCCAAAGATGCTCTATTGGATTGAGATCTGGTGACTGAGGAGGCCATTTGAGTACAGTGAACTCATTGTCATGTTCAAGAAACCAATCTGAGATGATTCGAGCTTTATGACATGGCGCATTATCCTGCTGAAAGTAGCCATCAGATGCCTGTTCTTAGCTGAGAGGAGTGGTACCCAGTGTGGTCTTCTGCTGCTGTAGCCCATCTGCCTCAAAGTTCGACGCACTGTGCGTTCAGAGATGCTCTTCTGCCTACCTTGGTTGTAACGGGTGGCAATTTGAGTCACTGTTGCCTTTCTATCAGCTCGAACCAGTATGCCCATTCTCCTCTGACCTCTGGCATCAACAAGGCATTTCCGGCCACAGAACTGCCGCTCACTGGATTTTTTTTCTTTTTCGGACCATTCTCTGTAAACCCTAGAGATGGTTGTGCGTGAAAATCCCAGTAGATCAGCAGTTTCTGAAATACTCAGACCAGCCCTTCTGGCACCAACAATCATGCCACGTTCAAAGGCACTCAAATCACCTTTCTTCCCCATACTGATGCTCGGTTTGAACTGCAGGAGATTGTCTTGACCATGTCTACATGCCTAAATGCACTGAGTTGCCGCCATGTGATTGGCTGATTAGAAATTAAGTCTTAACACACAGTTGGACAGGTGTACCTAATAAAGTGGCCAGTGAGTGTATATGTAGTATGCATGTTGCATGCATGTGGTATGTATGTAGTATGTATGTAGCATGTATGTAGTATGTATGTTGCATGTATGTAGCATGTAGTGTGTATGTATGTAGCATGTATGTAGTATGTATGTAGCATGTAGTGTGTATGTTGCATGTATGTAGCATGTAGTATATATAATATATATGTAGTATGCATGTTGAATGCATGTAGTATATATGTATTATGTATGTAGTATGTATGTAGCATGTACAGTGGGGAAAAAAAGTATTTAGTCAGTCAGCAATAGTGCAAGTTCCACCACTTAAAAAGATGAGAGGCGTCTGTAATTTACATCATAGGTAGACCTCAACTATGGGAGACAAACTGAGAAAAAAAAATCCAGAAAATCACATTGTCTGTTTTTTTTTCATTTTATTTGCATATTATGGTGGAAAATAAGTATTTGGTCAGAAACAAGCAATCAAGATTTCTGGCTCTCACAGACCTGTAACTTCTTCTTTAAGAGTCTCCTCTTTCCTCCACTCATTACCTGTAGTAATGGCACCTGTTTAAACTTGTTATCAGTATAAAAAGACACCTGTGCACACCCTCAAACAGTCTGACTCCAAACTCCACTATGGTGAAGACCAAAGAGCTGTCAAAGGACACCAGAAAACAAAATTGTAGCCCTGCACCAGGCTGGGAAGACTGAATCTGCAATAGCCAACCAACTTGGAGTGAAGAACTCAACTGTGGGAGCAATAATTAGAAAATGGGAGACATACAAGACCACTGATAATCTCCCTCGATCTGGTGCTCCACGCAAAATCCCACCCCGTGGGGTCAGAATGATCACAAGAACGGTGAGCAAAAATCCCAGAACCACGTGGGGGGACCTAGTGAATGAACTGCAGAGAGCTGGGACCAATGTAACAAGGCCTACCATAAGTAACACTCTACGCCACCATGGACTCGGATCCTGCAGTGCCAGACGTGTCCCACTGCTTAAGCCTGTACATGTCTGGGCCCGTCTGAAGTTTGCTAGAGAGCATTTGGATGATCCAGAGGAGTTTTGGGAGAATGTCCTATGGTCTGATGAAACCAAACTGGAACTGTTTGGTAGAAACACAACTTGTCGTGTTTGGAGGAAAAAGAATACTGAGTTGCATCCATCAAACACCATACCTACTGTAAAGCATGGTGGTGGAAACATCATGCTTTGGGGCTGTTTCTCTGCAAAGGGGCCAGGACGACTGATCCGGGTACATGAAAGAATGTATGGGGCCATGTATCGTGAGATTTTGAGTGCAAACCTCCTTCCATCAGCAAGGGCATTGAAGATGAAACGTGGCTGGGTCTTTCAACATGACAATGATCCAAAGCACACCGCCAGGGCAGCGAAGGAGTGGCTTCGTAAGAAGCATTTCAAGGTCCTGGAGTGGCCTAGCCAGTCTCCAAATCTCAACCCTATAGAAAACCTTTGGAGGGAGTTGAAAGTCCGTGTTGCCAAGCAAAAAGCCAAAAACATCACTGCTCTAGAGGAGATCTGCATGGAGGAATGGGCCAACATACCAACAACAGTGTGTGGCAACCTTGTGAAGACTTACAGAAAACGTTTGACCTCTGTCATTGCCAACAAAGGATATATCACAAAGTATTGAGATGAAATTTTGTTTCTGACCAAATACTTATTTTCCACCATAATATGCAAATAAAATGAAAAAAAAAACAGACAATGTGATTTTCTGGATTTTTTTTTCTCAGTTTGTCTCCCATAGTTGAGGTCTACCTATGATGTAAATTACAGACGCCTCTCATCTTTTTAAGTGGTGGAACTTGCACTATTGCTGACTGACTAAATACTTTTTTTCCCCACTGTATGTAGTATGTAGCATATATGTAGTATGCATGTTGCATGTAGTATATATGTAGTATGCATGTTGCATGCATGTAGTATATATGTAGTATGTATGTTGCATGCATGTAGTATATATGTAGTATTTATGTAGCATGTATGTAGTATGTAGCATGTATGTAGTATGCATGTTGCATGTAGTATATATGTAGTATGTATGTTACATGTAGTATATATGTAGTATGCATGTTGCATGCATGTAGTATATATGTTGTATGTATGTTGCATGCATGTAGTATATATGTAGTATGTATGTTGCATGCATGTAGTATATATGTAGTATGTATGCTGTATGAATGTAGTATATATGTAGTATGTATGTAGCATGTATGTAGTATGTAGCATGTATGTAGCATGCATGTAGTATGTAGCATGTATGTAGTATGTATGTTACATGTAGTATATATGTAGTATGCATGTTGTATGTATGTAGTATGTAGCATGTAATTTTTTTTTTTTTTTTTACATTCAACACATTAGCCGGATGATGGGACTACTACTGTCCCATCATTGGCTAATGTGTCAATCACTGTCATGGTAGCAGGCATCGCCCGATGGGACTTGTAGTCCCATCGGACGATGCCTACACAGACCCCCGGAGCCTGCACAGACCACCGGCAGGCCGGCACAGCCCCCCAGCAGGCCGGCACAGACCACCGGAGCCTGCACAGACCACCGGCAGGCCGGCACAGCCCCCCGGCAGGCCGGCACAGACCACCGGAACCTGCACAGACCACCGGCAGGCCGGTACAGTCCCCCGGACAGTCGGCACAGCCCCCCCGAAGGCCCGAACTGACGGCGCATCATGATGCGCACAGACAGCGCATCATGATGACGTCATTTCGGCAGCCAATCAGAGCCACTTTTGTGGCTCATTGCATTTTGGACTTCCGATTCCGGTATCCGATACGAAAAAAGTATCGGTACTCGGTATCGGAATTCCGATACGGCAAATATCGGCCGATACCCGATTCTTGCGGTATCGGAAAGCTCAACACTAGTAATTATAGTCGTGGTTTATGTTTTTTTGTGTTTTTTTTAAGAATTTCATCAAGGCCAACAAACTAAAATTCCAGATCTAAGCCCCTAACCTAAACCATTGTCATTAAATAATCCAAAAACTCTGAGGCACCAGAGAATGTATATATAGGGATAAAACATAACTTTTGTTCCATCCTTAAAATCAGCCATTTCATCATTTGGATTTGTGGCTCTATCTCATTTTTGTATTTTCGACATGTGATTTTAAGGATGGAATAAAATCTACTATATACATTCTCCTGTGTCTCGAAATTTTTGGATTCTTTACTACTTTGTTATTTGTGGGGGGTCACACCGAGTTTGCATGGAATTACCACTGGTGCATGAGAATTGATCACTAAACCATTGTCATTGACTGCTATTTATTTCTCAGTATTTTTTATGGACTGTTCTGTGACTTTGGAAACATTTTTAAAAGGGGTTTTCTATGAAAAATCTATTTGCCTAAACCATTAGCAAATTGTTATATACTGTAACTTACTAAAATAGTCCATTTTGCACAGGTGCCCCAATCTTCTAGCCATCTTGATATACAACTAATGTTGCTATATTTTTCCCCTTACATATAAGATTACTTCGACCACATACTATTGGCCACTTTAAACATATAGATCACTTCCACCAGGTAAATCAACTTTTAACACATATCAAAATACTAAGAAACACAATCCATAAATTGTATCTGGGGTGCAAATTATTTCTTCATCCAACCACTACTTTGGACAAAAACTCACCAAAAACTACTATTCTGGAAAATATAAACAATCAAACCAACCAGTCAATCAATCAATCAATCAATCAAAGTAACCAGTCTTCAGAGAAATGTGATCTTTAGGTCAGAGCCGTAGGTCCGGTCTATTGGCACCACCGGCTAGAAATTACAGAAATTGTTTTCTTTTCATCCAACTACTATTTTGGCCCAAAAAAACTCACCATGAACAACAATCCTGGACAATATAGACAATCAAACCAATCAATCAAAGCAACCAGTCTTCAGAGAAATGTCATCTTTCGGTCAGAGCCGTAGGTCTGGTCTATTGGCATTACCACTTAGAAACTACATATTTTTATCTCCTTGGATCTCGAAGCAGTTTTATTACGAGAAGAATAGAGAACAGGTTGAAGAAAAACTGTTTCTCCTTCTTCAAAAGCAAAGTCACGAGCCACACCTTCCGCTCCGTAACCAATCCATTATTACCGCGCCTTCAAATCTTCAGAGCTGTCGGGCTGATCCGGAGCCATATGTACAGTAAAATGAGCGTCTCTCGTTCACGCCGCACATAATAGGGCAGCAGCTGTGTATTCGTCTTACAATTCATCTTCTCGAGTCAACCCCTCAACCCTGTCACTCAAACCTGCAGTTATGTCTCCGCACGTCGGACCGACCCTCCCATTTTTTTTTTTCTTTTTCGCTACACCAGGTTTAAATGAACTATAACTTTCTTGCCGCTTGTCATCAAGTGCCCTATAATTTGTAACAGATTCTACCTTTTCAGAAAAAAGACTTGGTAAAAAAAGACTAAATTCAGTGTCCTCCTCTCACGCCTTCCTCAGATGGAAAGACGACAGCTCAAATCCAATTTAGCCGGGCGCATATAGAAAATTGGATGTGATCTCGGCCACCTCACCTGTCTTATTTCTGAAACAATAAGCAATTGTGCATCTGTATATCTTTCTGACACTTCTGTTCAAAGCAACTTTTTTTTTACCCCTCTAAATAAACCTGAATCCGAAACGAATCGAGAAATTGATAGCTTTGCCATCCTTTGTGTGAAATGATTGGCTTGTAATGAACTAATCTATCTTTCTTTTATGCTCATTCGTTGACTTGAATAAATACAGTATATAACAGGCTGCACTTGGTAATTTTATGTCTCATTGTAGTGATTGTTGGTGAAGAAAGGTAACGTGCCATCAATAGAATTGGTGGATTCTAGCTTAACAATTTATGTCCTTCCGTCTTGTTCATAGAGCTAATTCAACATGGCCTTGCTTTATGTTAATGCACAACCACCCTGTGGCAGAAAAATGGAAAGTAGAGTCAGGATGGTATAAATGTGCTACCAATGGCTTAAATTAGTTAAAAAAAAGTAATAAGCAAAAGTCACATTAATGTTTCCCTGCTTCTTCTGTTTCAATTCTACCTTGCTTCTCCGCCGGCCTCTACATCCTGGTCCTGTCTTGATGCACAGGAAATTCTGCTCAGCCAATCATTTACTGGGGCGTGTTCCCATTGAGACCGGTGATTGGTTGTGTGAGCATTTCCTAACATTTCCTGTATATCGAAGTAAAGAACGGTGGGAGTATTTGGAAAAGGAGCAACTAAGGATCAGATAGGCAAGTATTGCTTCTCCTATTCTTTTAAGCCATTCAGAGCTATAGGGAAAAAAGAATGTTATGTGTTAGACAACCCATAACATAAACTGAACTCATTATATTTCCTCAATTTCACGTATCTTCCCTACCCGATCTATCTATTATGGTAAATGGCATCACGGTCCCACCCGCACCTGAAATCTGCTGCCTCGGAGTAACTCTCGACTCTGCCCTGTCCTTCAAACCACAGGTCCAATCTCTTGCCACCTCCTGTCGCCTCCAACTCAAAAATATTTCCAGAATCCGTCCCTTCCTCAGTCCTCAATCTACTAAAACTCTGGTACATGCCCTCATCATCTCCTGCCTTGACTACTGCAACACTCTCCTCTGTGGCCTCCCTGCTAACTCTCTTGCACAATTCCAGTCTGTCCAAAATTCCTCTGCCCGACTAATCAACCTCTCTCCTCGCTACTCCTCTGTCTCCCTCCTCTGCAAATCCCTCGATTGGCTCCCCAATTCCCCAACGAATCCAGTTTAAACTACTAACACTGACCTACAAAGCCATCCACAACCTTTCCCCTCCCTATATCTCTGAACTAATCTCCCAATATCTTCCCTCACATAATCTTTGATCCTCCCAAGACCTCCTACTCTCCTCCACACTTATTCGTTCCTCACACAACCGCCTTCAAGATTTCTCCCGAATATCCCCTATCCTTTGGAATGCCATGCCTCAACACGTCCGATTATCCACCACCCTCGGATCCTTCAAACGGAACCTGAAAACCCATCTTTTCAGGAAAGCCTACAGCCTGCAATGACCATTCTGCTGCCTCACCACCGCCAGAGCTGCCGCCTCATCACCACCAGAGCTGCTGCACCCCCGACCTTCTGTCTCTTCCCCACTATCCCGTAGAATGTAAGTCCGCAAGGACAGGGTCCTCTCCCCTCTGTACCAGTCTGTCACTGTAAATTTGTTTACTGTTACGAATATCTATAACTTTGTATGTAACCCCCATTCTTATGTACAGCACCAGGGAAAAAAAGGCGCTATATAAATAAAAAATAATAATAACCCCATTAAATACATTGGATGATATTCACTTAAGATCAACTTTCACACCTTTGTCTTAAATAATACCCATTGGATTGAAATGCTCAAAAAATTATACATTTGGTTCATTTTTGGCAGCCAGTGTGCCTCAGACCAAAATCACACCACCTACAAACTGACGTAGATTTCCGCTAATCTCTCTCATTAATTATTATTTTAAGTTCTGCCCCTGTGATAGGCCATCTCCAGTTTTTAGAATAGAGGTGATGGCACTAAAAAATGAGAAAAAAAAAATAGTCACACATATTTGCACAATCATGGTTCGGACAAAAGATTTGCAACTTTTGAACCAGAACTTTTGTCACCGGGCCCTTAAATCACGTACTTGCCAACATCTGCTAATATTTTATTTCGGGCTCTAAGACGCTGTTGCCAAAGTATCAGAATGAAAATGTATTCTGAACTGTAAATGGGACAGGAAACCACAAACTGAATATTGGATAAAATGAGCAAGACCTTGCCAGAGAGCTGGAAGTGTATGGACCATGGAGCCAGATCATGGGGCTACTATGGGAAGACTTTAGAGGAGAAAATTCCAGGTTGGTCTTATCCCAAATTTATTGGTGGGTAAGAAGCTGCAAATGAGTGCTGTTTTTAGAAAGTATACTTTATCCAAATTTCCAGGAGCCTTACACAGTGCCACTTTTATTTAAAGGCTGTTGGTGGTACTGCACTTCAGTCTCATGAAACAATTGGAATGAAGATATGACACAGTATCAAAAGCTCCAAGAGTAAGGCTACTTTTACACTTACCGCATTTTTTGAGGTTCATTATTGCGGCCCTTTTTTTGCGGACCGTTACGCCGCATTTTTTGTGGTCTGCCGCAATAACGGACGGCAAAAAAATGTGCAGATTGCCGTTTTTTTCCCCAATACTATGGAAATAGTATTGGAAAAAAAAAACGTCATTCCGCAAAACCGGAAGTGATGGCGTCCCGCAAAAACAAACTTCCGTTTGTTTTAGCGGCCCCATTGATTTACAATGGGGGCCGTGTCCGTAAGCCGTATAATAGATCGAGCAAGCTCGATCTTTTATCACGGCTGCCAAAACGGCCCTCACAGCCGCACGGCACATGGCACACTGTGGAATTTTTGTGGGCCGATGTTACGGCCCCATAGAAATCTTTTGGGGCTGCAAAATCGGCCCGCAAAAACACGGTAAGTGTAAAAGCAGCCTAAAAGTGTCATTACAAACTATGTCCTATTCACAGAAAAAATGAATAATCATTGGGGATCCAACTGCTGAAACTCCCACTCCCAAGAACAGGTCTCCTAAAGCCTCCTGTATTTGCAGTGGTAGTGAACATGTGTGACCCCCAATACTATAATGAATATAGTTTTTGCACATGTTCACTACACTCCAGACAAGCAAGGATCGTTAAGAAGGGGGTAAACAATGATAAGCGAATATACTCGGATAAGGTGTTATCTGCGCATGCGCGAATGCTAACTGAGTGACTTTGACATCCTCGATAAATATGTTCAAGTCCCCGTGGCTACATGTCTAACAAACAAACAGGAAATCCCTGTAGGTGTTGCAGCTGTTGAAAAGTCTCGAACAAATGTTTTGAGCACACCAAAGACACTCGGTTAGCAAGCGAGTATGCTCCAAATAACACCTTATCCCAGCACATTCGCTCATCACTAGTGGTAAACTCAACAATTACACCCCCAGAAATTAAAAATGCATTGACTATTTTGTAAATAGATAACATCTGTTGCTTATAGGACAATCCCTTTTAATAATATTCAATAATAATGATATAATAATCATGATAATATTTCTCCACGCACAAAACAATATTTTGTTACAAAATCATTGTAAGATTTACCTGCACTACCATGCGTGGCCTCATGGTGTGCTGTTTTATTCAGTCATGTGTTGTCTAGTCCAGCGCCGCCTAATGGGAAAAATTCTTAGTGCAATACATTTTCTAACACTTGTGATTAATTTTGTAATAATGTAGGAAATAATATTCCAATTTTATTACCATGAAGAAGAAGTCTTAAAGATTACAATAGCCAAATCCTCATGCTATTCTGAAAATGAATGAGAGAGAGTAGTGGGGCTGTTGTATGTCACCTGTATATGTGAAAGAAGGAGACCTACCCTAGTCACTATACACGACTCTGACTGCTAAGACTACGGGAGTGGTACAGGTACGAGTCACTACGGTCTGTAAAATCCAAGAAAGAAGTTGAGTTCAAACTTCAAAGACTTTACACTGGATGAGTCAGACATCGGAGATAGAAAAGCTCTGAGAAAATAGCTTATTGGACTCTGAAAAAGGCGATCTCTATTTCTTACTTGCTCCTGCTCTTGCTATTCAGTTTTAAGGTTAAAAATTAATTTTACAATATTTTAAATTAAAATATACATTTTATTTAAAGAAAAAAAAAACAAAGTTCATTTTTTCTTAAAGTGGAATGTCCCGTGTGTTGAATTCTAGTTTAATTCATCCTCCTTTGTCATACAGAAGAAAAAATACTTTGTTGTTATTTTGTTTTACTTTGTGGTTATTTATTTTTTATTTTCAAAAATTTCCCTTGGAGCAGCCATACTGGAGACAAAATCATCTTTTCTGTTTGTTTCTGCAAACACGGAACAGCAAGAAGTGCGCTAATAGTAATAAAGTTACTTAAATGGCCAAATAAAGCTCCAGGAAAAGATTAAATGCAGCTCTTCAAAGAAGGGGGAGCAACATATAAAGCGTCACCTGTAAGTACAGCATTATCTAGCCTGACAGAGCTTATATCTGTTATTGAATAATAATGAGATGACTTAGTTCATTCTGTCCCAGTCTAAACATCAAAGCTAAAAACATGATTTCTAGTAAGCAGGAAATGTCAGACTAAATGAGATTACTAAAAGTTACATAGAAAATGAAAAAAAAAGCAACAAAAATGATTCCTAACTTTTTAAACTGTATTATTTCTTAGTAATCCACCATATATTAAGATGATTTTTTTCCAATATTATTATAAAATTAATAAACACATTTGACAACTTGTTGATGACAAACCTGATAAATGTTGATTTCCATAAAAAACCTTTGTTATTCCACAATTGAGTTCGAGGAGCAGTAATGGAGTTTCTCCCTGTGTTTACGCTTGCAAAAGGGTTTAATAATAATCTTTATATAGCGCTAACATATTACGCACATTATCATCGCTGTCCCCGATGGGGCTCACAATCTAAATTCCCTATCAGTAGGTCTTCGGAATGTGGGAGGAAACCGCAGAACCTGGAGGAAACCCACACAAACACGGGGAGAACATACAAACTCCTTGCAGATGTTGTCCTTGGTGGGATTCAGAACCCAGGACTCCAGCGCTGCAAGGCTGCAGCGTTAACCACTGAGCCACCGTGCAATGTTTTGTTCAAATCTCTATAATGGCCTAAACTATTATGTCCTGCTCCGAACAAACAAAAAACTCCATAGTCTTCTCCTCCATGACTTCATGGACCATTATCACGTGACCACTTCCCTGGCTGCATCCTATTCTGCACAGATGTTGGATGTATTTGGCCCATGCCTAGAGTCTGCACAGAGTAGGATGGACTTTAGGAGGTGGTCACCAATGTGGTTACTGCCATCTCAATTAGTGTTGAGCGAACGTGCTCGGATAAAGTGTTATCCGAGCATGCTCGGGTGCTAGCTAACAGAGTGTCTGCAGCGTACTCGAATACTATGTTCGATAGCAAACAAACAAGTAATCCCTGCATGCGTTGTCGCTGTCGAACAGTTGCGAGACATGCAGCTGCGGGAACTCGAACATACTATTCGAGCTCGCCAAGGGCACTCGGCTAGCACCCAAGCATGCCTGGATAAAACCTTATCCGAGCACGTTCACTAAACACTAGCCTTGATTATGATAGCAGTCATGGCGCCATCCAATGTCTACACCACTGACCACTGATCCATGTGCAGAAGAAGACTTAAAGAGGTTGCCCCATTTCAGAAAAAATCTGTCTCTAAGCAGCAGTTTGTCTTATAAAAAACAACCTGTTCTTTACTCACTTACTCCAGGTCCAGCGCTGAGTGTCTGCCGCTGCTCCTGATGTCTGTTATTATGTACAGTGATGGCATCACGTTGCTAGTTTTACAGCCAATAAGTGAGTGCAGCACCTCTGGCCGGTAGGTGCCAGCACTCTCGATAAAAATCACACATCGAGAGCAGTGGTAAAGAATTATTGCTAGACCAGGGGAGGGTGAGAAAGGCATGACTGGGGGAGATGGTTTATTTTTCAAAATGGAAAATTCAATGTAACATGCAGTGCTGGGGTAAGCAATGGGAGTATTTATGACTGCTCAAAGAAGCAATCCCATCAAAGTTTTTATCCTCTTAATATATTGCTCATTTTTTCTTTCTACTCAGATCATTCTTCTCTTTTCCAATAGGTCTATGACATCATGTGATTAATAAGTGATGAGCTGAATCTAAGCTCTATGCAGAAACAAGAGGTCAATTTTCCCTGAATGAGTCATAAGTCACTGCAAAAGTCTATGTCAGGAGGAGAAGGGAGCAGCTGGGTCAGGAGGTGAAGTGGGGAATGAGAGACGCAGGGACAAAAGACTTCTTGTTTCTACATAGAGCAGAGAAAAGAGAAGAATTAATTGGGCAGAAAGGCAAAATGAGCAATTGTAAGTAGACAGTGCTGTTTAATATGGTGACTGCAATATAGTAAGAGGATAAAAATTTTGAAGAAAGGAGGAAGAGGAGGGCGAGGAGGGGGAAGAGGAGGAGGACCGCTTCTTTAAATCACTACAGAACAGTTTAGGATAACCCCTTTAAGATCTGCAGTCATTTATAGCTGAGACATTGAAAGATGGAAGCCTTGACTTCTCTCTGAATGATATGTACATGATCCACCAGTAGGACGCTGATGAAAATTTCCATCTTCTACCAGTAAATGAGATGTTATCATCTATAGATTCATAAAATGTATGGCGACTGGCGAGATGATCTCACAATCTTAAACCTGTCTCTTTAATTATCTGAAGCCTTAAAAACCTATAAAAGCTAAGTATCTGTTGTAAATGTTTCCTAATGATTTCATTAAGCCGATTACATGTTTAATTGTATGAATAATGTGTTATTGACCAGCGATGAGGGCGGTGACAAAACTCGTGAAAGGAGAGAGGAAGATTCTGCGGATCGTTCCTGGCAATGAAGTTAACGTAAAAACAGAAAATCACAATCCATAGAAGAAATGGAATTCTTATAGTCATGGGCTCCATGGCCAAACTTATATAGAACCCCTTCACACTATGGCCATAGACATTCTGCAACTTAATCCTCCTTGCATTCAGTTCCTAGTAATGAGCAATCATTATCTGACTCTAAGATCTGAAGGTCCTTTAACCTCTCGCCTACTGTATCCTCACCCATCCCTTGCAGATTGTGAGCCCTCCCCGACAGGGTCCTCGCTCCTCCTGGACCAGTCGTGACTTGTATTAATTAAGATTACTGTACTTGTATGTATTACGTATACCGCTCCCCACATGTAAAGCGCCATGGAATGAATGGCGCTATAACAATAAATAATAATAATAACTGTTTTAGAGCGCCCATAAGTCCCAACCAAGTTTCTAGACAAGCATGACCAACATCTTTCAGAAACAGCACCACTTTTGTTTTTAGGTTGGGTCTGGTACTGTAGCTCAAAGCAAAATAGAGCTGAGCTGTAATAACACATATTTCTTGTAGACTAGAGATGTTTTGAACCCAAACTTTTAAGTTTGGGGTTCGTATCAGACAGATGGTGACCGGTGTTAAATGCCAAACACAGAAGACTCCTGTCCCATTGCAAAGCTTGGAATTCTGAGGGAAGTCCGAGGAGAGAGAGTTTTCCAGGTCCCAATTGTTTCCAATGGAGTTCGGGTTCTTGTTCAAGTTCAGGTACAGTTCTGGTACCCAAATTGAACTTTGGAATAAAGTTTGGGTCAGGTACCAGAACCCGAACTTCCATGGGTGTGCTCAGTCCTACTATAGACATGAATGGCCCTGTTTCTTGAAGTCTGTAGCCCAGTTTTTCTATTATTCGAGTAGTCCTTTTAAAACATTCGTGACCCAGTTTTTTTTTGCTTTGTATCAAACCAAATAATGACCCAGTAGCCCCCTCCGAGCTAAAGTCAAGAGCCTCTACAAACAGAAGATCTTGCCTTGACATGGACAGTCTATAAAAAATAGCTGGCATGTACAGATGTGTCCACTAAGACCTTACTGTTTGTAGATCGGGGACTTTAATCGTCATTATTTTTTAAAATGAACATATTTGATCACAGCAGTGAAATACAAACTTATTTATGCCGTACATTAAACACCAAAAAGATTTTAATAATGAAAGGCCAGAAATGTTGTCTTTTCATCTCCACAATTCCTCAAATAAATGCAATAAAAAGTGATCAAAACATTTTATGAAATCCAAGATAGCATTAATAAAAACTACAGATAAGTGCGCAAAGAACAAGCCTTTACAGCTTTATAAAACAGAATTAAAACAAACCTTATGGGTAGAGATAAGTGATGAGTGAGTATACTCATTGCTTCGAGTATTTCGGCGTGCTTGGAGATTTAGTTTCTTTCGCCGTAGCTGCATGTGAGGAATGCCTGTTTGTTAGGGAATCTCCACATGTATTCAGGCTATTAGTCGTAAATCATGCAGCTGAGACAACGAAAATTAAATCTCCAAGCACACCAAAATACTCGGAGGCCACCCGAACATGCTTGGAAAAACCCCAGCAATGAGTATACTCGCTCATCACTAGTAGAGATAAGCGATCCCGAATATAAAAGTTCAAGGTTCCTACCGGACAATTAGCGTCTGGCGCTAAACGACGAGCACAGACTTCTCCCTGAAGTCCGTTGGAAAGTTGGAAAGTTTGGATTTCCTGGGAAAGTTCATTTCAGAGAGAGAGAGAGAATTTCTTTCCAGATGCAAAGCTCAGGTCTTTATTGTTTTCAATGGGGGTCGGGTACTGGTTCTAGTTTGGGTACAGTTCTGGTACCTGAACCAAATTTTGGACTAAAGTTCAGTTTGGGTACAAGAACCCAAACTTCCACAGGTCCTCTCATCCCTACTTATGGGTCTTCAAAACTGGCAAAATAAGAAATGTTTTGGTTTAAAAGTTTACTTTTCCTATAATTGCGCTGACCTGGAGAATCATATTGCCTGGTCATTTTTGGTGTACAATAAATACTGTAAACACCCGTCAAAGAAAGAAAGAGCGAAAAACAAAACAATTGACAGGTTAAATTGGTTACTGAATGGCAGCAGCTACCCCGACTATAACATCATAGCCCCTTCAATACATTTGGGGTATATTTTTTTTTTATATTAACCAAGTGCAAATTTAGCCAGAAAAATAAATCAGGAAATTATGATAATATTTTGCAAGCAGAAGAAAATTTGCTCCCCCACCATATTCCCTTATTTGAAAAGCAAAACTGTACTTCTAATGAGGACATTAAACTGCATCTAAAATGTCTATCCCAGGAGTCTCCTCTGATACCTTCCACATTTTACTAAGTATCATGTCACTGATTACAATCATCTTAAAGTGACTGCCGTCGTCTATAGCAGGTGCACATAACCAGGGCACGGAAGATATAATCGCTCTACCAGGAATTCGGAAGCTTCTGCATTTCACAACTCTTCCCGAGGTTGCAGCAAAACATACTGTTGGCATCACACCATTAAAGAGCCCATCTGTATGAGTTATAAAACTCAGACCTCATCAGAATAGTCCCCGTTGAACAGAATGGTTAGCAAGCTGATGACCAGAGCACGTACTAACGCGTTTCGAGGCCGTCTTGTTAGACACAGTAGATCCCGTGTACGATGTGAATAATTTATATATACGTATCTTGATAAAGTCTTAAGGGTCCTATTTCACATTTTACCAGATGAGGACATTTTGGTGCAAGTTGACTAAATCTTAAATTGTGGGGTACTTTGCCACTACCTCAAATCTGGAAAGCTGGCATCGACACAACCCCGTTTTCAACTGTCTTTATTGCGCTCGACCTATAAGCAGTGTCATCAGGCTCGGACTGGCCCACAGGAGAACAGGAAAAGTCTCTGGTGGGCCCCCTTGCAGGAATGAGCCACCACCCACTTTTATGAGCTGTAGCCTGCAAACTATACTTGATTCACCATATACAGGCAAAGGTAACATTCATTTAACAATCAGCTCAGTTTATTGCTATGAAATTTTGTGAATGAGGATAAATTCATATTTGCATGTAACTGAAAAGAGGGGCCTTGGAGTTGATGTTACTGGTGGGTCCTTGGCACCCCACCTAGTCCAGTGCTGAGTGTCAATGTTGGACTGGGGTGCTTAGGGTAAAGCCTTTTTTAATATATTCTTTTTCACCAGATGCTGGCAAACCTTCCTTTTTTTGTTCATCCACAATATTAGTAAGGCCATGTTCACATGGTTAGTATTGGGTCGGTATTTTACATCAGTATTTGCAAGCCTAAACCAGGAGTGGAACAATCAGAGGAAAAGTATCATAGAAACACGTCACCACTTCTGTATTATCCCCCACTCCTACTTTTGGCTTACAAATACTGATGTAAAATACTGACCAAATACTGAACATGTGAACGTGGCTTAATAGTAATAAGTAAGTCAAGTTTGGAAATTCTGGTTGGAAAATTGGGAAAGAAGCTGTGTTTGTGCACTCTGGCAAATTCACCTTAATTTGCTAAATAAGCTAAATTACTAACCGGTGTAGAGGTCCAAAGAGTATGTTCTCTGTAATGTAAGATATGATTTTGCAGAACTTTCTAGAATCTCCCATTGCTACACACTGAGGAAACCAGCCTGTCATGTGGCTGCAACCCCCCTCTTCCCTCACAACACACACACCAGCGTCTTCCTGCTTGCAGCTCAGTGAAATCTGAGATCACAATGAGGATTCTCTCTCTCCCCCCTCCTTGCACAGCCAGGACAGGAAGTCCTTTGTTCTCTAGACATGTGCTGGGATCAATATGAGTAGTATTAAAACAAGTAATATTGCAAAAATCATACACCACAGAGATATAATAATCACATTTCTGTGATCTGAGTGGACTCGGCTTCACTATGAAGGCTCTTGCGAAGTTCTCGGACCTCCAGAAACTGAGATATGGATTGCCCCCAAATGGAGTGTCCTATCTAGTGCATATTTGATGTTGTCTTGTTAGGTTCGATAAACCACAAACAATGACACTCTTTGTGAGTTTACACGAGCTTTCCCCGTTCAGTTATAGTTATTAAAAGTTTTTAGTAAAATTTCAACTTAGAGAGTAGGGGGGTGGAACCTCCCCAGCTGGCCCCTTTTGCTGATGTCACACAGCCAAGACCATAAGGGATGCGAGGGGACAATGAGCTCAGTTGGAGCTGCAGAGTCCATGCTGACAAGAACCCCAGATGAGTGGAGATGTGTGGCTCCACCTTCTTTCCACACATGGTCTGCCTAATACCACCTAAGCACATGTAAGTGTTACTTTCTGTTCTTTCATCCATGTTGTTTTCATATATTTGCATTGTACATATTTAATGTCTCAATTTATGGCAACTTTTACCTATGTAATCACTGCCCACATTTTGGGAATAAATGATAAAATCTGTTAGTTTGTCTCCATGCTCTAAGAAATGAACTATGCGCCTTTTTTAGATAATCGCTACTAATTTGGGGGTTTGCCATGGACCCTCTTAATTAACTCTTTGATTAAGTAAAGCGTGGCTGGTGGCAGCGTGGTGTGTGCGGTTGGTTAGGCTGGTTGGCAGTTCGGAAGGGTCTTATATTGCTGGATGAGTGGCTGAAGGCCAAAGCATTGATAATTCCCTTACTGCAGTAGTCTAATTGCCCGGGCACAACAAGCAGACCATCCGACAACTAATTATCCTAGGTGCAGTTCCCTGACTGACCCTGAGGGTAAGGGGGGAGCCAGAGAGCTGCGAGTTCCAAAGTGGAACTGAGAAAGTGGGATATACATAAATCCCCGCAGTTCTTGGAAGGTTGTTAGCAGTGGTGGGGCATCCAAAATAACCCCCTGCGGTAAATTGTTAGAGCGAGATTAACTTGCTGTATATTTTTGTCATATGGTACCAGTGGCGGGATAACTAAGATAAGCCCCCACTGTGCCTGTGATAGCCATGTGCTGGCAGTGTGTCGCATCCCTCCGTCTGCTGACATACCCGTGTCAGTGGTGGGATTGTGACATATTGGTGGCACAGGGCGTGCTTTGCGCTGGTTTCATCACATTCTCTAAAGGTCCTTTCTCCTTTTTTATTTTTTAGATGTATTTTTCTGGCTTGTAAAAAGATTCCAACTTTTGTGTTTTTCAATCAGTCAGACTTCTTTTTTTTAATGCCTATTTATTTTTCTAAATGAAAACATATAGGAAACACATGTAAACAGGCAATGTCCGCAGTGTGCCAAGCTGAAAATGAAAAAGGTAACAGGAACACAAAAAAAACAAAGCAAGTGGGTAAAATGTCACAAAGAATTCTGCACAGATTAAAGTGTGATTACAGATTACATATCGTGAAGGAATGACCTCATTTGTGTCACAGCCAATGTGAATACCGACCAATGATAAATATTTTACCTTTACGAAAGGTTCAAGCTGATAGGTTACAATTGAAAACATCGGATTCGCATATTGCTAGATTGATTGCATCTTTTGTGGTTTTAATATTTGATAATGACAGAGATTTGGTTTCAACAGTGAAAATAATCTAGTATTGGTTGAAATCTAACAAAATCCCCTGATGACGCCGCTAACACGGTGAAACATGTTGGGTGAATGCTGGTGCTAAAATTTATTGTCCTATTCTGCCAGATATGTATTAGCATCCCGGGTGCTAAACACCTCAATAGTATAAAATAGCAGGCACACTGCATGAATCAATCACAGATTAGGGACTCTTCAAAAAAACACAGTTTTTGAACTCCTCAAAAAACTCTGTGAGCATGCACCCTAAAGTATGTGCACACAATGTCTTTAAAGAGTGTATCCGGTACTTTACACAAAATAAAAAATATATGTAAGCACTAACAGGCAGGTAATTGCAACTTACCTGCCTGTTCCGCACGGCGCCGTTCTTCCCCTGCACAGAGCGGTCACAAACTGCTCCTGCCAGGGATTCAGCTGCCTCTGCTGACACAGTGGGGCGGGACTTCTGAGGTCATTCTGATTGACAGCCAGCTCCCTCAGTTAGGAAGCAGAGATTCGGCTGTCAATCAGAATGACATAGGAAGTTCCACACCATTGACAGAGTGGACCGAAAAAAGAAGCCTCTGCTCTGTAGACATGACGTAAGCAGAGGCATCTGAATTCCTGACAGGAGCGGTCACAGGCCGAGGAAGAATGGCACTGGACACAACAGGCAGGTAAGCTGCAATTACCTGCCTGTTAGTGCTTAGATACATTTTTTGCTTTAGTGCAAAGTCCCAGATATCCACTTTAAGATACTGCTGCACCTACCAAGGTTTACCTTGGCAAAATCACTTCAGGAAAGAGCAGGCAAAATTTTTCATGAAACAGGTTCACAAGACTGGCTATGTAGACAGCAAAGTTGTTATATATATAGTTATATATATATTTATCAGAAACAAACATTTTCGGGCCAATATACCATGACGGCACCAAAAATCATGAAGAGATCCAGTATGAGAATAAAATATAAAATTTTATTGAAAAAACATTAAAAATACTATAAAATTACAAAAATGCCCAGCAGGAGGCATTCAAAACATTCATGCCATTGGTTATTATAGTCACACAGACAAATGTGAATCCTTGCACGTAAGTAATTATGAATAATTTTCAACAAGAGTATAATCTCTATAAATGTAGAGAATATTCACACCGCAGTATTAAAAAATATATTGAATATAAATCAGGTCCAATATATGTAACTTAATTAAATAACCTCAGTGTCAAAAAAACTAAATATATCGTGGCTGAAAAAAAATACAAAAATACAGTGTAGTACTAGAAACCCACATTAAATTGCACCTGAAAGGTTGTGGCCCAATCTGATATATGCTGCAGGTTAAAATAAATGGCCTCAATATCAGCAAGATTGAATAATATCACAGCTGAAAAAGTGCTAGAGGATTGCTGCATAAAGCCTCAAAGGTTCAACATTAAGATTCAAAAAATACTGTGTGGAAATAATCTGTGACAATACTGCAGGCAACTCACTCTGAATGTAATAGAAACCCACATCAAATTGCACCTGAATAATGGTAACCCAGTCTGATATATTCTGCAGATAATGATAAATAACCTCAATGCCAGCACGATTGAATAATATCACGGCTGAGAAAGTACTAGAGGATTGCTGCATAAATCCACAAAGGTTCAACATAAAGGGAAAAAAGGGTAATACCTATGAAAACGCTGATGCCAGGTCTCTGGTAAATGTGAATGACGCGACCTCCTACACCCCAACATCTGTTTCACACTAGCTTCTTCCGGGGTCGTCATGGTATATTGGCCCGAAAATGTTTGTTTCTGATATTTTTAAGTGCCAGAATATATGTGGTCTTTGGACTAATTTCAAGTATATATATATTTATATATACTGTATATATAGTTGTGCGTAAAAGTGTTTCCCCCTTTCTGATTTCCTATTCTCTTGCATGTTTGTCACACTCAAATGTGTCAGATCACCAAACAAATTTAAATATTAATCAAATATAACACAACTAAACACAAAATGCAGTTTATAAATGAAGGTCTCTATTATTAAATGAAAAAGAAATCCAAATCTACAGGGCCCTGTGTGAAAACGCAATTGCCCCTCCCCTTAAAACATAAATGAACTTTCATTTATCACATCTTCAGTCAGCTGAGCTCAAATCCCATGCTGTACACATGCCTGATTACTGCCATACCTGTTCTCAATCAAGAAATCACTTAAATAGGACCTGCCTGACAAAGTGAAACAGAAGAAAAAATCTTCAAAAGTTAGACATCATGCCGCAATCCAAAGAAATTCTGGAACAAATAAGAAACAAATTGATATCTATCAGTCTGGAAAAGGTTATAAAGTTATTTCTCAAGCTTTGGGATGTCAGCGAACCACAGTGACAGCCATTATCTACACATGGCAAAAACATGGAACAGAGGTGAACTTTTCCAGGAGTGGTCGACCAACCAAAATTACCTCAAGAGTAGAGTTGAGCGACTTTGGTCGGATCGGGTTTCATGAAATAAAATTTGTTTCAGATGAAACTGGTCCGACTAGGGCAAAAAAAAGTCGGAGTTTCGTCCAAAACCCGACCCCAATGCAAGTCAATGGGGAATAAAAGTTGGCAGTGAGTGGATGAATGTCATCCGCTCAATGCCGACTTTTATTTCCCATTGACTTGCATTGGGGTCGGGTTTCGGATGAAACTCCGACTATTTTTGCCCTAGTCGGACCAGTGTCATCTGAAAGAAATTTTGTTTCATGAAACCCGATCCGACCAAAGTCGCTCAACTCTACTCAAGAGCGCTGTAACAACTCATCCAAGCGATCATAAAAGACCCAATAACAATAGTCAAAGACCTGCAGGCCTCACTTGTCTCAGTTAAGGTCAGAGTTCTTGAACAGAAGAAAGTGACTGGGGAAAAATTCCATGCATGGCAGAGTTCCAAGATAAAACCCACTGCTGAGCAATAAGAACATAAAGGATTGTTTCTTTTTTGCCAGAAAACATCTTGATGATCCCCAAGACTTTTGGGAGAATACTCTATGAACTGACGAGACAAAAGTTTAACTTTTTGGAAGGTGTAAGGCCCATTACATCTGGCATAGAAGTAACACAGCATTTCAGTAAAAGGACATCATACCAACAGTAAAATATGGTGGTGGTACTGTGATGATCTAGGCAGGCTTGTTTTGCTGCTTCAGGACCTGGAAGACTTGCTGTGGTAAATGGAACCTTGAATTCTGCTGTCTACCAAAAAATGCTTGCTGAAGGAGATTGTCTAGCCCTCTGTTAGTGACCGCAAGATGAGATGCACATGAGTTATGCCACAGGACAATGATCCAAAACGCACCAGCAAGTCCACCTTTGAATGCCTTAAGAAAAACAAAATTAAGACTTTGGAGTGGCCTAGTCAAAATCCTGACCTTAATCCAATTGATATGCTGTGGCATTATCTTAATAAGACAGCTCATGCTCGTAAACCCTCTATTGTGGCTAATTTACAACAATTCTGCAAAGATGAGCGGCCAAAATTCCTCCAGAGCATTGTAAAAGACTCATTGCCAGTTATCACAAATGCTTGACTGTAGTTGTTGCTGTTAAGGGCAGCCCAAGCCCAGTTATTGGGTTTAGTCATTGGAAACATTTTAGTGTGACAATCATGCAAAAGAATAGAAAATCAGGATGGGGGCAAGGACTTTTTCACACAACTACAGCTTATTAGGACGGTTAAAGCCGCATGGACGACACTGAAGCTGAGAATCACTTGGAAAACAAATATAATTCTGGAAAATTAAAGCTGAAATATTTACTCTATTGATTAGCCTTCCAAACAATAACATATGTATTTATCCCAGCAGCACAGATGCTCCATATCTGCGGAGTTCATCCAAACCTAATTAGCCCATGTGTGGCATGTAAATAAAACATAACACAATCTGGAAAGAGATAGAATTCTCTGAGACGGCTGTTCACCGCACTGAGATGCTTCTATGCAACTTATCACTCAGTAATTGTATCAAACTCAGATAAAGATGTCTATTTCTTAAAAGGGTAATATCAAAATGTCCATAACAATATTACTAAAATAATGATGACTATTAAAATGAATATAACACTGTCGATAGGATGCAATATCATAACAGATTTATTTTTATACATAGGGGCAGTGTTATAGTAGTTATATTCTTGTCCATAGGGGCAGTATTATAGTAGTTATATTCTTGTACATAGGGGGCAGTATTATAGTAGTTATATTCTTGTACATAGGGAGCAGTATTATAGTAGTTATGTTCTTGTACATAGGAGCAGTATTATAGTAGTTATATTCTTGTACATAGGGGCAGTATTATAGTAGTTATATTCTTGTACATAGGGAGCAGTATTATAGTAGTTATATTCTTGTACATAGGGAGCGGTATTATAGTAGTTATATTCTTGTACATAGGAGCAGTATTATAGCAGTTATATTCTTGTACATAGGGGGCAGTATTATAGTAGTTATATTCTTGTACACAGGGGCCAGTACTATAGTAGTTATATTCTTGTACATAGGGGCAGTGTTATAGTAGTTATATTCTTGTACATAGGGAGCAGTATTATAGTAGTTATATTCTTGTACATAGGGAGCAGTATTATAGTAGTTATATTCTTGTACATAGGAGCAGTATTATAGTAGTTATATTCTTGTACATAGGGGGCAGTATTATAGTAGTTATATTCTTGTACATGGGGCAGTGTTATAGTAGTTATATTCTTGTACATAGGGAGCAGTATTATAGTATTTATATTCTTGTACATAGGGAGCAGTATTATAGTAGTTATATTCTTGTACATAGGGAGCAGTATTATAGTAGTTATATTCTTGTACATAGGGGGCAGTATTATAGTAGTTATATTCTTGTACATAGGAGCAGTATTATAGTAGTTATATTCTTGTACATAGGGAGCAGTATTATAGTAGTTATATTCTTGTACATAGGGACAGTATTATAGTAGTTATATTCTTGTACATAGGAGCAGTATTATAGTAGTTATATTCTTGTACATAGGGAGCAGTATTATAGTAGTTATATTCTTGTACATAGGAGCAGTATTATAGTAGTTATATTCTTGTACATAGGGAGCAGTATTATAGTAGTTATATTCTTGTACATAGGAGCAGTATTATAGTAGCTATATTCTTGTACATAGGGAGCAGTATTATAGTAGTTATATTCTTGTACATAGGGGCAGTGTTATAGTAGTTATATTCTTGTACATAGGGAGCAGTATTATAGTATTTATATTCTTGTACATAGGGAGCAGTATTATAGTAGTTATATTCTTGTACATAGGAGCAGTATTATAGTAGTTATATTCTTGTACATAGGGAGCAGTATTATAGTAGTTATATTCTTGTACATAGGGACAGTATTATAGTAGTTATATTCTTGTACATAGGGAGCAGTATTATAGTAGTTATATTCTTGTACATAGGGAGCAGTATTATAGTAGTTATATTCTTGTACATAGGAGCAGTATTATAGTAGTTATATACTTGTACATAGGGGGCAGTATTATAGTAGTTATATTCTTGTATATAGGAGCTGTATTATATTAGTTATATTCTTGTACATAGGGAGCAGTATTATAGTAGTTATATTCTTGTACATAGGGACAGTATTATAGTAGTTATATTCTTGTACATAGGGGCAGTGTTATAGTAGTTATATTCCTGTACATAGTTGGCAGTATTATAGTAGTTATATTCTTGTACATAGGGGCAGTATTATAGCAGTTATATTCTTGTACATAGGAGCAGTATTATAGTAGTTATATTCTTGTACATAGGGAGCAGTATTATAGTAGTTATATTCTTGTACATAGGGACAGTATTATAGTAGTTATATTCTTGTACATAGGGGTAGTGTTATAGTAGTTATATTCCTGTACATAGGGGGCAGTATTATAGTAGTTATATTCTTGTACATAGGGGCAGTATTATAGCAGCTATATTCTTGTACATAGGAGCAGTATTATAGTAGTCATATTCTTGTACATAGGGGGCAGTATTATAGTAGTTATATTTTTGTACATAGAGGCAGTATTATAGTAGTTATATTCTTGTACATAGGGGCAGTATTATAGTAGTTATATTCTTGTACATAGGAGCAGTATTATAGTAGTTATATTCCTGTACATAGGGGGCAGTATTATAGTAGTTATATTCTTGTACATAGGAGCAGTATTATAGTAGTTATATTCTTGTACATAGGAGCAGTATTATAGTAGTTATATTCTTGTACATAGGGGGCAGTATTATAGTAGTTATATTTTTGTACATAGAAGCAGTATTATAGTAGTTATATTCTTGTACATAGGGGCAGTATTATAGTAGTTACATTCTTGTACATAGGAGCAGTATTATAGTACTTATATTCTTGTACATAGGGGCAGTATTATAGTAGCTATATTCTTTACATAGGAGCAGTATTATAGTAGTTATATTCTTGTACATAGGAGCAGTATTATAGTAGTTATATTCTTGTACATAGAGGCAGTATTATAGTAGTTATATTCTTGTACATAGAGGGCAGTATTATAGTAGATATATTCTTGTACATAGGAGCAGTATTATAGTAGTCACAGTTGTGGCCAAAAGTATTGACACCCCTGCAATTCTGTCAGATAATACTCAGTTTCTTCCTGAAATGAAACACAAATCTTTGGCATTATTATCTTCATTTAATTTGTCTTAAATGAAAAAACGCAAAAAGAATCGTCCTAAAGCCAAATTGGATATAATTCCACACCAAACATAAAAAAGAGGGTGGACAAAAGTATTGGCACTATTCGAAAAATCATGTGATGCTTCTCTAATTTGTGTAATTAACAGCACCTGTAATTACCTGTGGCACCTAACAGGTCTTGGCAATAACTAAATCACACTTGCAGCCAGTTGACATGGATTAAAGTTGACTCAACCTCTGTCCTGTGTCCTTGTGTGTACCACATTGAGCATGGAGAAAAGAAAGAAGACCAAAGAACTGCCTGAGGACTTGAGAAACCAAATTGTGAGGAAGCATGAGCAATCTCAAGGCTACAAGTCCATCTCCAAAGACCTGAATGTTCCTGTGTCTACCGTGCGCAGTGTCATCAAGAAGTGTAAAGCCCATGGCACTGTGGCTAACCTCCCTAGATGTGGACGGAAAAGGAAAATTAACAAGAGATTTCAATGCAAGATTGTGCGGATGTTGGATAAAGAACCTCCACTAACATCCAAACAAGTTCAAGCTGCCTTGTAGTCCAAGGGTACAGCAGTGTCAACCCATACTATCCGTCGGCGTCTGAATGAAAAGTGACTGTATGGTAGGAGACCCAGGAAGACCCCACTTCTTACCCCGAGACATAAAAAAGCCAGGCTGGAGTTTGCCAAAACTTACCTGAAAAAGCCTAAAACGTTTTGGAAGAATGTTCTCTGGTCAGATGAGACAAAAGTAGAGCTTTTTGGGCACAAGCATCAACATAGAGTTTACAGGAGAAAAAAAGAGGCATTCAAAGAAAAGAACACGGTCCCTACAGTCAAACATGGCGGAGGTTCCCTGATGTTTTGGGGTTGCTTTGCTGCCTCTGGCTGGTTGACCGTGTGCATGGCTTTATGAAGTCTGAAGACTACCAATAAATTTTGCAGCATAATGTAGGGCCCAGTGTGAGAAAGCTGGGTCTCCCTCAGAGGTCATGGGTCTTCCAGCAGGACAATGACCCAAAACACACTTCAAAAAGCACTAGAAAATGGTTTGAGAGAAAGCACTGGAGACTTCTAAGGTGGCCAGCAATGAGTAGAGACCTGAATCCCATAGAACACCTGTGGAGAGATCTAAAAATGGCAGTTTGGAGAAGGCACCCTTCAAATATCAGGGACCTGGAGCAGTTTGCCAAAGAAGAATGGTCTAAAATTCCAGCAGAGCATTGTAAGAAACTCATTGATGGTTACCGGAAGCGGTTGGTCGCAGTTATTTTGGCTAAAGGTTGTGCAACCAAGTATTAGGCTGAGGGTGCCAATACTTTTGTCTGGCCCATTTTTGGAGTTTTGGGTGAAATGATCAATGTTTTGCTTTTTGCTTCATTCTCTTTTGTGTTTTTTCATTTAAGACAAATTAAATGAAGATAATAATACCAAAGAATTTGTGTTTGCAATCATTTTCAGGAAGAAACTGAGTATTATCTGACAGAACTGCAGGGGTGTCAATACTTTTGGACACAACTGTATATTCTTGTACATAGGAGCAGTATTATAGTAGATATATTCTTGTACATAGGGGGCAGTATTATAGTAGTTATATTCTTGTACGTAGGGGCAGTATTATAGTAGTTATATTCTTTACCTAGGGGCAGTATTATAGTAGTTATATTCTTGTACATAGGGGTAGTATTATAGTAGTTATATTCTTGTACATAGGAGCAGTATTATAGTAGTTATATTCTTGTACATAGGAGCAGTATTATAGTAGTTATATTCTTGTACATAGGGGGCAGTATTATAGTAGTTATATTTTTGTACATAGAGGCAGTATTATAGTAGTTATATTCTTGTACATAGGGGCAGTATTATAGTAGTTATATTCTTGTACATAGGAGCAGTATTATAGTACTTATATTCTTGTACATAGGGGCAGTATTATAGTAGCTATATTCTTGTACATAGGAGCAGTATTATAGTAGTTATATTCTTGTACATAGGGGCAGTATTATAGTAGTTATGTTCTTGTACATAGAGGCAGTATTATAGTAGTTATATTCTTGTACATAGGGGCAGTATTATAGTAGTTATATTCTTGTACATAGGAGCAGTATTATAGTAGTTATATTCTTGTACATAGGGGTAGTATTATAGTAGTTATATTCTTGTACATAGGGGCAGTATTAGAGTAGTTATATTCTTGTACATAGGAGCAGTATTATAGTAGTTATATTCTTGTATATATGGGGCAGTATTATAGTACTTATATTCTTGTACATAGGAGCAGTATTATAGTAGTTATATTTTTGTACATAGAGGCAGTATTATAGTACTTATATTCTTGTACATAGGAGCAGTATGCTAGTAGTTATATTCGTGGACATAGGGGCAGTATTCTAGTAGTTATATTCTTGTACATAGGGGCAGTATTATAGTAGTTATATTCTTGTACACAGGGGCAGTATTATAGTAGTTATATTCTTGTACATAGGAGCAGTATTATAGTAGTTATATTCTTGTTTAATGAGGATAGTATTATACTAGTCATATCCTCAAGGAACACAAGATAAATTATTCTTATAATATAAAAATTTTAAATTTTAGCCACCCCCTTAATACTGATGTCCAATGCAAAATAAAATAATGTTTTTTTGAAAAAAAATTATGCTTTCACAATTTTTGTACTGTCTACGGTACAACTGATGTGAATATTAATTGTGCCTTTTATTGTTCTCTCAGTTCTGCATGATATTCATGGTAACGTGTGATGCATAAATCATCTTTTCTGCAGGGATTTGCCTCCATTGAATTACAGACAGCTCTCGTTTCCTCCGTACTGTAAGTCCCGTGTATGGGGGGTTATCTTAGAGGACTATCTCTAGCAGCCTATTCTGCAGCCGTGCAATAAGCGCCACTGACAGATGATCCCACAGCAGATGTAACGGAAAAGTTAGTCAGTACAGAGCAATAAATAGGAGAGACTTCATTAAGCAGTGACAGGAGCTTGTCAAGATGGCCACGAGGGATATAAATTAAGAGCGGAGTCACAATAGGGTGATACGATACTGCATTCCTGTGGGGGAAATGTCTCCCGTAACAAGTAAAATACTGTACTTCCAATAATCAACTCAACAGCAAGATACAATAAAAGGGCTTGATTGTGAACAGTGGGATGTAAATCCCTGGGGAATTTTCATTATAAGATTCTGTGTAACGATCCATTTACTTTAAAAGGTTTGTCTCATTCTCAGAATAAGGGATAACTTGCTGATCGATGAGGGTCTTACCATTGTGACCCCTCAACAATCCTGAGAACTGGGCTCTGAAGTGTTCCATTTAGATGGAGCGATGGCTGCGCATGTGTATCACTATTCATTGTCCATGGAACTGTCTGAGATACAGTCCCATAGACAGTGAATGGACCAATGATGGACATGTGCTTTGACTGATAATGCTGAGGGGGGTGCTCTGGCAGGTATGTTTAAAGGGGTCTTTGTATTTCATGAAATGAAGGTTTTTCATTAGAGTATGCCGTTGCTCTATGGAGGGAATCAACCTCTATGAAACACACGATCCTTAGAATGAGGCATAGCAGTGTGTCCTCACTATTTTCCTCCAGTACAGAAGCTCTTGGTCATACGGCTCCACATAGACCTACAGATTCCCTCAATACGTTGATGCGTACCCTAAGTTCTCAAAATTAGTGTAGGGACTGGAGATCAATCCTTCACTGGTCATAAAGTGATAGGAATATGTCATGAATTAATGAGATGGGAAACCCCCTTTAAGAAACTGTGTGGTTTCCTTTTTTAGAGGGCAGCGCCATGGATGGCACTGTTATTAGGGATGAGACTTAAAGAAGTTGTCCACTACTTGGACAACTTCTTGTCATACCCCTCGCTTGGCCGTGATGGTACCTCCCTTGTCGGTGCCGTTCCTGCGGTGTTGGCACTCGCTCTTGCCAGGGCTCCTGTGCTGATTTTATGGCACATGATGCCGAATCAGCGCTGATGTCACTGTCCCCGCCTCCTGTCGAATTGAGCATGAAGAGGACGTCAGAGAGCAGCTGCAGACCGGATTTCCTCTTCATTTTTTATTTTTCTGAAGGCGGCAACAGTGACGCCAGTGCTGATTTGGCACCAGCATCACGTGTCACAAACAACCGCATGGGAGCCCCGGGGAGACCAAGTGCCGACACCACGGGAACGGCGCCGGTATGAGAATATAGGCTTTATTATTTTATGGGGACCAAACAGTTTGATCAAGAAAGAGTTGTCTTATTAGTGGACAACTCCGTTAATGTCTCAAAGTAAGTTAGTAAATGGAGAGAGAGAAACATAACAGACTTAGAAAAGCATAAAAGAATCAGGACCAGAAAATCTGAAAATATTAGCCAATATTAAAATACCATAGTGACATATTGTAGTTTCCTAGCATTTGTACCTTATGTTAAAGGGATTGTCGTTAGAAAACACAGATTGAAATATCCCATTAGGAAATTCAAGTCATTTTTTTCTTAGGCAAAACCATGGAAATGATCTCTCTCTTTGGAGGACCAGACATGTAATTCCACATTGCAATTCCTTATTTCTCCTACGGTAGTGCAGCAGGGAAATGTAACTGTTTCTCGATTCAGACATAGAGCACAGCTGTAACTGCGTGACATCCTATGATCGGCTTATTTTTAGAGAACCTTTATAAAATCACGTGATTGTCGGGAAAGATGTATATCTTTGTACCGTGTTAGCCAGTAGATAGAAAAATATTCAGGATTGAGAGTCCTCAGTGGTTGATACCTTGAGACCTGAGTAGTCTGGAAAGCTTGCAATGTGTTACCATCTTTTCAGTTAGCCATTAAAAGGTATCAACTACTGAGGACTCTCAATCGTGATTGTCGAAAACTTCAGTTGTTATTGTGGAAACACAATGGAATCAATGGTGCTCCAAAAATAAATACTATTAGTAACTAGATGTGTATTTCCTGAAGGAAGTACAGAGAGTGGTTTGAAATGGTGCCCAGGCTCCCCTTTAAGAGAAACTTGCCTGCTGCCCCTGCAAGACTTTCAACTCAGGATCAGTTTTAAGTGTGGGTGCCTCTCAGGGGCCACTTTGGCCTCAGGGTCTGATTTGGTGGTGGGGCCACTCAGGATCCAATTCGGTGGCCTGGGCTCCTCAGGGTTTGAATTGGTGGCTGGGATCCCTCAGGGTCCAATTTTGTGGGTGTGTCCCCTCAGGGTCCGATTTTGTGGGTGGGGCCCCTCAGGGTCCTATTTTGTGGGTGGGGCCCCTCAGGGTCCTATTTTGTGGGTGGGGCCCCTCAGGGTCCGATTTTGTGGGTGGGGCCCCTCAGGTCTGATTTTGTGGTTGGGGACACTCTGGGTCCAATTTTGTGGGTGTGTCCCCTCAGGGTCCGATTTTGTGGGTGGGGCCACTCAGGATCCTATTTTGTGGGTGGGGCCCCTCAGGGTCCTATTTTGTGGCCGGGGCCCCTCAGGGTCCGATTTTGTGGCCAGGGCCCCTCAGGGTCCGATTTTGTGGTTGGGGACCCTTTGGGTCCAATTTGGTGGGCGGGGCCCCTCTGGGTCCAATTTGGTGGGCGGGGCCCCTCAGGGTCCGATTTTGTGGGCAGGGCCTCTCTGGGTCCAATTTGGTGGGTGGGGCCACTCTGGGTAAGGTTTGGAGGCTGGGGTCGGTCAGTCTCCGATTTGGAGGCCGAGGTCGAAGAGCATCTGATTTGGAGGCCGGGGTCGATGAGCCTCCGATTTGGAGGCCGGGGTCGTTGAGCCTCAGATTTGGAGGCCGGGGTCGTTGAGCCTCCGATTTGGAGGCCGGGGTCGTTGAGCCTCCGATTTGGAGGCCGGGGTCGTTGAGCCTCCGATTTGGAGGCCGGGGTCGATGAGCCTCCGATTTGGAGGCGGGGTGGTTCAGCCCCCGATTTGGAGGCCGGGGTCGCTCAGCCTCCGATTTAGACCCCAGGGTCGATCAGCCTCCGATTTGGAGGCCGGGGTTGCTCAGCCTCCTATTTGGAGGCTGGGGTGGCTCAACCTCAGATTTGGAGGCCGGGGTGGCTCAACCTCCGATTTGGAGGCCGGGGTGACTCAGCCTCCAATTTGGAGGTCGGGGTGGCTCAGCCTCCGATTTGGAGGTCGGGGTGGCTCAGCCTCCGATTTGGAGGTCGGGGTGGCTCAGCCTCCGATTTGGAGGCCGGGGTGGCTCAGCCTCCGATTTGGAGGCCGGGGTGGCTCAGCCTCCGATTTGGACCCTAGGGTCGATCAGCCTCCGATTTGGAGGCCGGGGTTGCTCAGCCTCCTATTTGGAGGCTGGGGTGGCTCAACCTCAGATTTGGAGGCCGGGGTGGCTCAACCTCAGATTTGGAGGCCGGGGTGACTCAGCCTCCAATTTAGAGGCCGGGGTCGATCAGCCTCCGATTTAGAGGATGGTTTGGCTCAGCCTCCGATTTGGAGGCCGGGGTGGCTCAGCCTCCGATTTGGAGGCCGGGGTCGATCAGCCTCCGATTTGGAGGCCGGGGTCGCTCAGACTCCGATTTGGAGGTCGGGGTGGCTCAGCCTCCGATTTGGAGGCCGGGTGGCTCAGCCTCCCATTTGGAGCCTGGGGTCACTCAGCTTTCAATTTGGCGTGCCGGCCCTTTAAGACTCATTTTGGTGCGCTGGCCCTTTAACAATCACTTTGTCGCGTCGGCCCTTTAAGAGCTAGTTTGGCTCACTGGGCATCTAAATCAACTTAGGCGAACATTCTCTCTCAGGGGCATGTGTCATGTGATGAAGCTAGATTTGCATTTGTGCTGTGGGTTTCGCTTTAAGAGCTGATATTATGTGGCAAAATCTGTGTCCTTGGGGCGTCATGTGACATTCGTAGGCGTTGGCATAGTAACTGGGTGTGCCTGCGCATATCAATGAGCTTAAGTGCCATTTCAATCGCCTCAGGGCACGTTTTGCCATTTCCCATTGAAAAGCATTGGAGACAATGCATTCCAATGACGGGAAAAAAAAATTTTAAACGCAAATTGCGCAAAAACTACAAATCCGATCGACACGAAAAATACTTAGCACACCTCTCGTGGACGCTGGCTTCGAAACGACGCCTCAACGGCGTCTGTGCGTGTAGCGGTTCGGGCCGCATTAATTGCGGAAATCAACTGGAAAATAAGAAGAAGAAGAAGAAGAATAAGTTAGCAGCGTTCGGATTACAATATAGTGTTTTTTCAAACCACTATAATAATAATAGTATTGTCCTGTAATATGCCCAGCAGAAAAGAGGGTTTTCAAAGATGAAAGATGGAATTGAAATGCATAGCTTGACTCTCGGAATTCTAATGAAGATAGACACAAAGGAAATTTATGGATAAAAGGGATTCTCCAATACCAAACACTGATGATCTATCCTAACAATAGGCCATTAATATCAGATAGGTGATTTATAAGTATCTACAATCACGCAGATCAACAAATTAAAGTGCCCACATTGCCAAGCACCATGTCCCCTTCATTGTTATTTTGCACAGTTCTCTGTACGTGTAGTAGAGGCTGCAGTACCATGCCCAGCCACTATGAAAAGTGTGGAGCAGTGCCTGATAAACAAAGGACAAGGTAGAGCTCCATTGTCATAGGTGTCAGAAATTGGATCCCATTAGTCTTATAATAATACCCTATCCTTAGGATAGACAATCATATTTTTAATTGTTAACAACTCCTCAAACTATTTCTTGGACTTTTGCTGATCTTTGATCTGTATCTATGGATTTGCACCCATGCTTTGCTATATAACTCTCCACTACTTTTGAAATATTTTTTTGTTCTTTTCATGACTCATTATACCCTTTTTTGTTATTCCCTGCTCACTATAAAATATGGAGAACACAGTTCCAACCTTTTCATTTGGTAATAATTTTTAGAGTCATTTCATGGGGCAGGGGCAGGGCATATAGGATCCTCAGGGGCGTGTCTTTAGGCTGCTGTTAATTATCTGCCTGGGAGCACCGTCCCCTTTGCAAGACCATACAAAATTGTACTTAAAAACGCCCATGTCTCTGAATCCGTAAGGTGAATTTACAAAAATAAAAATCGACTTTTTCACTGGTGACTTTTCCTTCTCTTTTTTTTTGTGGCGATGAAGCTACCTGTGTCTTTTTTTTTTATACTTTCCACTATAGTAGAGACTGGCTTCCTACCAGAAGCCGTCCAAAGAATGAGCCTGCTACTTCTTCTAACCACTTCACAGTTTCTGAACCCTGAAGCAGTCAAAAGAAGTTGTAAAGGACAAAACATGTACACAGCAATCTCCTTTACTTTTTGCAACACTCTATCAGGAGGGTTCCATTCGGAATCCGGCTGAAAAACTCGTTGTGTGCACATATCCTAAAACTGCTCAATATATGCAACCAAAAGAAAAAGGATCAGGGATTGTTCCTGCTTGGGATTTCTTTTTGAAAAATTCATCAGAATTTTCTTCTTCCTGTGTGAATCTACCCTTAGATACTGGTACTTGTAGTTACCTCTGAAAAAGAGATATCGTGGGCTGCCAACGCGCAACTCTACATTTTTTTCATGTTCTTTTTCTTTTTTTGTGAATAACTGAGATTTCTTTCACCTCTTCTCCATACAATGAAGCAATAATGAGGTGAAATGTACAAGCCGGTAATATGTCAAAAATGCAATTTTTCCGCACACAAACTTTTTTTTTAATGAATAGAGTGAAAAAATGTCAAGTTTTAATGTGTCAAATTGTAAATTTTTCTCAGGCAAACACAGCCGAGATTAATGAAAGTCCCTATCAAAACAGTTCTTCGAAAATGCACAGAGATATTCACGAAGAATCTGAGGGCACCGAGATGAATGCGACCTAAGATGGTAATTTACACCAGACGCCATTGTTTACCGCCTCCTCACATTAGTAGACCTTCTTCATCCCATTCCCGTAATAGACAACATGACATTTTGTTTTTACGCACTGCTAAAGTTTACTTATTTTCTGAGCATTTCTAGATAGATGCCAGAAAGATAAAGAAGAAGGAACGTATAGAAGGTCTTAGAAAGTTTTCCTCATTTGCATACATTTGCATGCCGAAATGAGTCTATTTGCTAAACAAAGTTGTTTTACCTTAAGCCCTGCTGGCTCAATTATGATATAATTACCCTACGAAAAAGGCTGGAGGTCGGCGGCTGCCACATGTAACCAATTTGTAGGGAAAAGTAGATTAGTCATTCCTGGTTTAAATTTAAGAAACTTTAAATATTTGCAATGGTTACAATTTTTGTTTTGGCGTCATGCAGGTGTTTGTTTATCCAACCTGGCACAAAAATTAATGACCAATGGGATATCCATTTTGATGTTTGCATATCAAGTTTCAGTAGATCCTAGAAGTCTATGATTCTCCTCAGAAAAAGTACAGAATTATATACACAGAGGGTTAAAATTTCAGGTCAATTTTTAGATTAAGCAGTCCTGTGTGTGTACATGAGGAATAAGATGATATCTGGCCATTACAAGACTTACATATTACATTTTTCACCAGATTTCTTCTCAGCAGGCTCAATCTCTAATTTTCAGTTGCCTCTAAGCCAGTGGGTAGAGACTAAGTGCTGTGATGCTTCCCATACACAGTACATACAGTCTTGAGGGATTCCTGCTCTCTTGCCTCTATACAGAGCAAGTTCACAAGGAGCAGAAGGATTGGGGACATTATACGACAGCACTGAGCATTGCAGCTGTGAATCCAGCACTGGAGTGGGGGAAAAAACACTAAAATGCAGCAGAACAAAGGAAATTATGCACAGTACTTGCAGAGTAGCTGTAAATCCAGCTCCATCTCTTTTTTTGCCAATGTATATTAAAGCAATTTTTGAGAGTGAATGTTGAGATGAACAGGCAGGAAGAAAGAAGTGTCTTATAAATGAAAAAAAGTATATTTCTCTGATAAAACATACTACAAATTTTCAAATATTTACTGGTAATGTTTATTTATGCAATATTTGTTTAAATGACAAAAAAAAATGTAAGTATCCCCTTCCCCTAAATGGCCACTATTTACTATAATTGTTGCATTGAAATGTTTTATTTCAGTTTTTTTCAGGCTCATGAGAAAAGAATATTCGAGTCTGAACAATAACAGATCCGAACAATGAATTTCCCCTTTCCCTTTTAATCCACGAGGTCATTTTCTGTAAGTCAAGGCTGAGGTGCAAGTATAACAGGGACATTTATATCGCCCTGCATGTTCATAAACAGAATGAATTACCTACCCATGTTAATATTCCCCGGCCACTCAAATCTAGAATGTTTAACACAGAATATAACATTATGAACATGATTGCATGGACTTCGGAGAGCAGGCTTTTAATGGAACCATTTTGGACTAACATAAAAACAATTAAGGATTCTATCTAACCTTGAAAGTGAGCAAATTGAACTTTCCGTCGAGCAATAAAATAAGCGGCTTTCTCGAGAAGCGATTTAAATCAAGAATCAAGTTTAGCACTTTAGTACATTTAATTTAAGATTCCACTTTAATTCTTTAACACATTTTATGAAATAATACATATATGATGAATTCGAAATGAGATTTTTCACCGCCTCGTTTTGTTGTTGTGGCAATTTCTAATTTCCCTTTTTCACTAAATTTTGTGTTGCGTCCACGTTCCTAAATATTGCATTTTCAAACGAATAATTTATTTGCTGCATTAATAAATGAACATTTTTATAACAATATTGGAAAATATAAATAAATAACCAATGAAATGAGTGATTAGAATTTTAAAGCAAACCTGTCATCAGGATTTTGTTAAGTAAACTACAGGCATTGTCAAGTCGGCGCCATTACACTGATTCACATGATAGCTGGGTTGAAGAAATCCGTCTTGTGGTTGTTGTTGATTCTTTGTTTTGCAGTTTTCAGTTAATGGTATGCTCGTGCTTCGGGACGGCCTGTGGGTGTGGGGGGAAGGTCTTTATTTGGAGCTCTGGCCTCATCTTAATCCTTGTGGGCTTAAATGAGTAGTACCTATCGCTTGCCAAATTTTCTTTTGCTCCACCAAAATGGCACTGCGATGGCGCATGCACAATAATCTTAATCTACGGTAACCCCGTTAGACGGGGTGCGGCCTTGCTCAATACAGGCACTCACTAGTTGGGCTCTGGCCAGAAGTATATATAGAGTGCATACATACCCACCGTTCTCAGCTCTGAAGCCAACGAATCCTCGCAGCGCACCTGCCTGACACCCACACTTATCCTAACTCTGTGGGCAGAAAATTAACTTTATTCCCCAGGCAGCAATCGGGTTTCAGTCATGGGGAAAGAGCTGACACAGATCGAGTCACCAAGTATACAGAGCGGCCTTTGTAACGGCGCCCCCGGTACTGATTGACACTGGCTCTGCATTGGGGCTGTCAGTGCTGAGTGCTCCCCACCTACTAGGATGTTATATCACAGAATATGGGCTGATCAGCTTCCTATGGTTTTTTTCATCTGCGTGCGTTGATGTTACTCCTTCTCGCTAACGTTGGTCTCTGCTCCTCCTCCCTGCTTCTTTAGCACTCTTGTAGGTCATTTCAGAGCTCCCCCCAGCTTCTCCTGTACGCACTCCATGTTCCTTCTCAGATTGTATGTGTTATGTCTAGTGGCTTGAAAGGGACAGTCTCTCCTTAAACATGCAAGCATGCAGTGAGAGACTTGTTGCTAAGGAGAACGGACGGGAAGAAGCCATTGTAGTCCGGACTTTCCAATTAGTCACCCTTCGGGCTTGCTCCACTTCAGCTTTTAAAATGTGTTTTCATCGAAGCAACACAGAGTTTCAAAGTTAAATATACATGGCTGAGATCATGCAACTGTGGTGCCCCTGAGTGTTCAGTCGCCACAGAGGTACTGCACCTCAGCTAGAGGTGTGGTACTCTGCTCTCAGGTAAGGAGGGGGCACTACCCAGAACCCACACACTTGCATGTAACACTGTACCTCTCAGGGACTGGGAGGAGCTAGGTAGAGGGTGTGGGTGAAAAAAGTAGTAGGGGAGGAGTCAGAGAGTTGTCATGGAAACAGGAGTCAGTTGGAGGGAGTTAGACAGTTGGTGCTGGGGACTGAAGAACCTTAGACTAGCATAGTGTGAGAGAAAAGAGGAGGGAAGGAAGGGGTCCTAGGGGCACGGGAAGTGAGCAATCCACCTGTGGTGCCCAAATCCACATCAACGGCAGTTGGGTGAAGGGACCAGGTCACATTAGGGGACCGGCCCCAGACTAGTGGAGAAACTGAGGACTCAGCTAGCTAACCGGAGGCTGCAGTATCTGTATGTGCTGCAGCCACATCCACACACAATCGCTGAAAAGGCAGCCGTATAGGATCAAGGGGACCTAGAGTACTTCATCCGACAGGATCCGGGGCTGCTGGCTCGGGACACTGTGCGTGAAGGTACAGGGCAGGAGGGGAGGGAGTCAGCGCAGTGAGACGGCCAGGGAAGGAACATCTGAAGGGGGTTCTGACACGGAGTACCCCAAATTACTTGAGAGCTTGCTGGACCACCAATCCGGAGGACATAGGACCCCGACTGGAGAACTGTGAGTAAAAGTGTGGAAGCTGCGCTCCGCTGTGTCAACGGATTTATTTACTGCGTCACCTGCCTTGCACCACAACCACCATCATCATCATTTACAACTATAACTGCCCTTAGGTCTAACTCTGCCCGTGGAGAGCTGTAACAACTCTGCTGCATCACCAACAGCCACAGTGGTTTATTTTGCAGCGTCGGCTATCACCTTCATTGCCGAACACCACGGGTGGCGTTACGAATATGTTTCCCCATAAACTACTACCCCCATCTTTAATTTACATTGCATGCCCAGGGTCACGGACTGGGTCACTGCTGCCTTGACATATTCCCCGAAGGACTGACTGGCCCGGTACCGAGTAACCCCGGCCCTAGGGGGCGTTGCACAACCGGTGCTTGGCACATGCTGCCTGTGGTTTATCAGAATGTATCGACTGGCATATGGGAACAGTAAGATGCATATGTGAATTTAAATTTTTTGTTTCCCGGAGTACACCTTTAACTTTCCTCTCGCTGATTTGACTTTTTTTCTCTTTACCTCCATGTCATAAATGGACATCCTTTTGCCAAACAATCTATTGATTAATAACTGGACGGCCTCACACCATCTCCACCACATGACCTGTAGTGCTGTATGCACAATTTTTCTTCTCCAACATTTTGACCTCAATCTTTACCCACATCATTATAACAGCCGTAGTAAACACCCATATCTTTAATCCTTTAACCTAATTTAACTGAAATATGATTTTTTTTTTTTTTAAAAATAGACAAATTGAAAGCAACTTAAAAGTGAAAAATTACATATTTTAAACATCAAACAATAAATAATCTACAAAAAAGATCTTAATAAAAAAGCACGCAATCTTTCTTATCGTCATCTGCTTATCTATCAATCTTTCAGGTCTAAGGGTACTGTCACACTTAGCGATGCACCAGCGATCCCAACAACGATATGGATCGCTGGTGCATCGCTAAGTGGTCGCTAGTGAGCTGCCACACAGGCAGATCTCACCAGCGACATAGCAGGGGTCGGGGGTCGCTACTTACCTGTCAGATGAGGCGATGAAGACGTCCTTCCACCCGCATCCACACTCATCGCTCGTCTCTCCACAGGAAGCCCAGCAGGAAGCTGACGACGAGAAACGGTCCAGGACGTTCTCGCGCGATCAGCGATAACCAGCGGGGGAGCGGTCGGAGGTAAGTATCACACATAGTAATATCGCTGCTGCGTCACAAAACCAGTGATGTTATAGCGATATCGCTTAGTGTGACAGGCCCTTAAAACAACCAAAACTGAGAACTATATATTGAATTCTTAATATGTCTTTGATAAGACCATTAATTACCTTCATGGTCGCAAACCTCTGTAAGGAAACTGGATAAAGAAACTCTCCCAACAAGTCTGTAATAACAAACCAGAAGAGCAAAACCGAACCACAACTCCTGATCAAAAGTCAACTCTCAGAAACGTAAGACATCAGAATGAAGTAAATGCTGTGTTCCGCACAAAATCTCTTTAAGCCTTTTCGCTTTGTCGCTGATTTAGTGATACTTTAGAAAGTAATAATAACTTTATAGCTTCAAAGTACAGTAGTTATTTTCAGTTTTTTAGGCAGATGTATCCTTATATTGGGGATGATACATTTTTTTGTAGTTAATATACAGAATTTTTTTTCTATGTGTTAAACTATTTGGACACTAAGCAAAACTAAACAATTAAAATAATTGAAACAAGTTATTTGTTAATTAGGTTGACTTTTAAAAAGATCCTAGTAAGCACTGCAAATTGCTAGGGTTCCAAAGCTGTTGTTCTCACTTTTGTACATCCTAGATTTAGGAATTTGTATTTTGTAGTAAGAAATAGACCAAATTTAGACACTACGTCAGAGATTTCCCAGTAATAAAAAAACGAAACAACTTTATTATAAGAATTGATCATTTTTAATACATACATTTTAATGCTGCTCCAACAAATGCCTCAATCACATATACAATGAGATTCAATGGCTAGCACACGATAGGTACGGGGGTATGGTGCTAGTGAAGGAGGCTCATGAGTCCCACATAAATGTCTATTAGAATTACTGCACACATACACTTAAGGAGTGGTCACTCCTCCTTGCTACAACTGAGTGTTGACACACTCCACCGTCTCGCCACCACCCCAAATAGAGCGACCTCTCTGACCCTGGCTAACCTAAAGGCATAAGTGACCATTACCTAATTCAGGACAGCCCTTAGTTCAGAACTACTACGGCGACTTATGTGATCAAGGTCTTGAATGACCGAAACGTCATTCTGTCGCAATCACTATAAGAGCACTTGCTTTCAATAAATTTCACTAATAAGCAAATACTCCTTAAGTGTATGTATGCAGTGATTCTAATAGACAATCACATATACAACATACACATGTCAGTGTTGTTATGATACAACCAACGCAAAACTGCCAAATGCACAAGAATATAACTACTATAATACTGCTCCCTATGTACAAGAGTATAACTACTATAACACTGCACCTATGTGCAAGAATATAACCACTATAATACTGCCCCTATGTACAAGAATATAACTACTATAATACTGCCCCCATGTACAAGAGTATAACTACTATAACACTGCACCTATGTGCAAGAATATAACTACTATAATACTGCCTCCTATGTACAAGAATATAACTGCTATAATACTGCCCCTATGTACAAGAATATAACTACTATAATACTGCCCCTATGTAGAAGAATATAACTACTATAATACTGCCTCCTATGTACAAGAATATAACTACTATAATACTGCCCCCTATGTACAAGAATATAACTACTATAATACTGCCTCCAAGTACAAGAATATAACTACTATAATACTGCCTCCTATGTACAAGAATATAACTACTATAATACTGCCCCCTATGTACAAGAATATAACTACTATAATACTGCCTCCTATGTACAAGAATATAACTGCTATAATTCTGCCCCTATGTACAAGAATATAACTACTATAATACTGCCCCTATATACAAGAATATAACTACTATAATACTGCTCCTATGTACAAGAATATAACTACTATAATACTGCCCCTATGTACAAGAATATAAGTACTATAATACTGCCCCCTATGTACAAGAATATAACTACTATAATACTGCCTCCTATGTACAAGAATATAACTGCTATAATTCTGCCCCTATGTACAAGAATATAACTACTATAATACTGCCCCTATATACAAGAATATAACTACTATAATACTGCTCCTATGTACAAGAATATAACTACTATAATACTGCCCCTATGTACAAGAATATAACTACTATAATACTGCCCCTATGTACAAGAATATAACTACTATAATACTGCCCTTATATACAAAAATATAACTACTATAATACTGCCCTCTATGTACAAGAATATAATTACTATAATACTGCCCTCTATGTACAAAAATATAGCTACAATAATACTGCCCCCTATGTACAAGAATATAACTACTATAATACTGCCCCTATGTACAAGAATATAACTACTATAATACTGCCCCTATGTACAAGAATATAGCTACTATAATACTGCCCCCCATGTACAAGAATATAACTACTATAATACTGCCCCTATGTACATGAATATAACTACTATAATACTGCCCTTATGTGCAAGAATATAACTACTATAATACTGTCTCCTATGTACAAGAATATAACTACTATAATACTGTCTACTATGTACAAGAATATAACTACTATAATACTGCCCCCTAGGTACAAGAATATAACTACTATAATACTGCCTCCTAGCTGTGAGGTTGTGTGTTTGTAGCTCTCCTGATGTCTGGAGCAAGCCCAGGGGGAGGCCACCCTGGGCGGGGTAACTCCCCAAGCAAGGCCCAGGCTTCCAGGCCTACACTGGGAAGTAACGCTCAAGCTGTGTCTAAGGTGGATGCAAGTCCCAAAGTTGTTTCTGAGGGAAAGAAAGCTCAGAATGGAAGTAGCAGCAGCAGCAGCAAGAATGATGAAGCTGTGAAAGTACGTAAAGTAACGGAACAAGGAAAAGCCATGGCTGTGGGTAAGAAAGTTCCAGTTAAGCAGTCGGCCAGCCAAGGCAAGCAGAGTGAAGTGCAGCTAGGAGAAATCCAAAAGAAATCTACTGGTGAGAAGCTGAATGGAGGAAAGCAGCCTGCAGCTCAGGAGGTGCCATCACCGGCTTCAGGTGTGCAGCTGACTCCCAGCAGACAGAGGAGAACCTCACTGGAGAGGCAGACGCTCCAGGAGAACCGGCAGCAGAAGCATGTGGTGGCCAGCATGGCGAGCTCTGGGCGCACAAGGTCGCAGTCAGGTGGCAGCAGTAAAAGTGCTGTGGAGCCTGGAGCCACAAAACCAGCGGTAGTGAAAGTTAAGGAGACGTCTGGTTTCAAGCATCCAGGGACATTGCTGAAAGCAGGATCCCAGGAGGAGACGCCATGTGCACCTGAGCTTCAGGTCGCAGAGGAGATCCCAGGACTGGTCAAGAGGCTCGGTGAGTTACAGCAGCACAAAGACTTGCTGCAGAAACAAATAGACATGGGCTATAAGGTAAAGGCTGCTAATCCTGGTGGGGATCACACCTTTTGTGATCAGACTCTGAACATGCTTGGTATACAGCTGGCAAAAGTGGTGAGGGACATGGACTGTGTCCTAGAGAAGATGGGGCCCCTGGCAGAGACTTATAGGAACTAGGAACTGTTTATGTCACACAAGCAGGACTCTGCGGGTTCCAGCTCAGACATTGTCCCAGGTGGGCCCCAGAAGCCGGTGCGGCCAGTGCTGCAGCCTGCAAGTTTCTGCTTCCAAAAGGGTCAAATACTGCAGCCACAGCAGCCTGCGGCAGATCCCAAGCAGCAGCATGTTATGCAGATTCCAGCAGGTGTACCACAAGTCTCAGAATGCCAAGCACAGCAGCCTGCAGCAGATTCCAAGCAGCAGCATGGACTGCACTTTCCAGCAGAGGGACTACAAGTCTCAGAATGCCAAGCACAACAGTTGGGCAGTGGACATGTGCTGGTCATTACTGATGGTGCCCAGCAGGGCTCTGATGCTGGGGATAACCGTGCTGTATCTGGGGGGTCGGGGGCTTGGGGGAGCACAGTATCTTTGGTGGACGCTGCACAGTCTGATAATGACATTGATGCTGATGATAACAATGTGCATAATAATGTCTGTGATTTCCCCTCTTTAATTTCAAGCACACAAGGTGTGGCTGCCCCTCCTGCTGCAGACCTTCACCCCGTCAGTCAACCCAATGTGACCCCGCACGGTCCCCCGAGTAATGCCTGGAGTCATGGTGCTCCATCCTTTACCTCTGGTACCAATTATACAGGCCAGGCGTTTAAACGGAGAAACGTCGTGCGTTTCCGGCACAGGGGTGCCAAGGAGGACCTGCCAGACAGGAGTTTTGTCGTCAGGGAGCTCTTGTGCCACCAGATGGGGTTTGTGCCAGTCAGCATCCTGGCAGTGATTAATCTTCCAGACAGGCAGGGCTATGATGTCAGCTTTAAGCTCATGTCTGACCTGGACAGATTCTGGTCTAGTTTCCCCAAGTTTAGAGACACGGAGGGCTGGAGTAAGTTCAGCTTTATTCCTATCTCTAAGCCAGATACTGTTACTCTTAGTGTCATCTTCTGGAATGAGTCTGTTCCCCCGCAGGACATTGTGGTGTGGCTCCGGAAGCATTGTGACCTGGTCTCTGACCTCACAAAAAGCAGAGACAGTGATGGTATCTGGACGGGAGGGTGGCAGGTTTTGGTGAAACTGCGCCAATGCAATAACATCACTGCCCATTTACCCAACTCCTTCTTTATTGGGAGGGAGAGGGGTGTGTGTTTCTATCCTGGGCAGCCTCGTAAGTGCTTTAAATGTGGCAAGGCAGGTCACCTGGCAAATACCTGTACTGTGGTGAAGTGCAGCCTGTGTGGGGAGGTCGGCCATCTAGCTGCAGACTGCCAGAACATCAGGCGCAACCTCTGTGGGAGGATCAGTCATCCTCACAGGGACTGTCCAGACGCCTGGCACAATATCTGTAAGGACTTTCCTGACGAGGACTTGGTGGCAGGGGCAGAGATTCTGGAGGAGGCAGCTTTACTGTCAGGGGAAATACTGACCAGACCAGAGGTCCACCAGGGGTCTACTCAGCTAACTCCAGAGCAGCAGGGTTCAGAGAGAGAACAGGGGAGTATGGAGGTTGTACCTCAGGGGCAGCGGTCACAGGAAGGCATTACTTCAGTGCTACCATCTGTGTCTGAAGAGTATAGCAATAATCAGAAAAGGAAGAAAAAGGACAAGGCCTCCCGTAAACCTGAGGGGTATGACACTGGCCAAGGAGCCGGGAAGAAATTCCAGAGCTCTGCAGGTGTAATGGTCGTATCTAACAGGTTTGATGTTCTGTCTGAGTCTGACGGTGATTTTGAAGATGACTTTAAAAGAATTGGCGCAGAGTGTGATAGGGACGTAGAGGACTGTCCTCCGCCAAAGCGGAAGCCCTTACCTGAGGGCATTCAGGTAGAGTCTGAGATGGAGACCGGTGGTGAACAGAATAACTCCGACTTGGATCTGTGACGCTGTGAACCAGATAATGTCCAAACTCAGATAGGGAAAATCATTAGGAGAAATTAGGAAATGTTAAGATAGTGAAGGATGAGTCACTGGGTAGGAATATGATGAGCTCTGTTTGTTTGTAAAGTGTTTTTTTTTTTTCTCCCCACAAACTAGGAGTATGGACTCTAAGTTAATTTGATATCTATAATCTGGATATGTAATGAATGTATGTACAATCCAAGTGAATTTAGTTTTGTATTATTGGAGGAATGTTGTTAAATTTATTTGTATTTGTTTGGTTTTTACAATAAAAATTGCCCCCTATGTACAAGAATATAACTACTATAATACTGCCCCCTATGTACAAGAATATAACTACTATAATACTGCCCCCTATGTACAAGAATATAACTACTATAATACTGCCCCTATGTACAAGAATATAACTACTATAATACTGGCCCTATGTACAAGAATATAACTACTATAATACTGCTCCTATGTACAAGAATATAACTACTATAATACTGCTTCTATGTACAAGAATATGACTACTATAATACTGCTCCTATGTACAAGAATATAACTACTATAATACTGTCCCCTATATACAAGAATATAACTACTATAATACTGCCCCTATGTACAAGAATATAACTACTATAATACTGTCCCCTATGTACAAGAATATAGCTACTATAATACTGCCCCTATGTACAAGAATATAACTACTATAATACTGTCCCCTATGTACAAGAATATAACTACTATAATACTGCTCCTATGTACAAGAATATAACTACTATAATGCTGCCCCCTATGTACAAGAATATAGCTACTATAATACTGCCCCTATGTACAAGAATATAACTACTATAATACTGTCCCCTATGTACAAGAATATAGCTACTATAATACTGCCCCTATGTACAAGAATATAACTACTATAATACTGCCCCCTATGTACAAGAATATAACTACTATAATACTGCCCCTGTGTACAAGAATATAACTACTATAATACTGCCCCTATGTACAAGAATATAACTACTATAATACTGCCTTTATGCACAAGAATATAACTACTATAATACTGCCCCTATGTACAAGAATATAACTACTAAAATAATGGAAAAGAAGCAACAAAGATCAGCTCACCTCCTCTCCAGTCCCACCATGCAGATCACGCAGTGCTGCAAGTAGTATGAAGGTGAAGCATAAGTCCAGCGTGGGTGATATTCAAAAAAATAACTTTTATTCCATTTTCATTAAAAGCACATAAGTCCAAAATCCATCTTTATATCCAGAGACACAAAAACGGGTAACTTAACAATGACAGTCACAGGCTTAAAAGTGTATTTAAAATCATACGCGTTTCAATGCTTAAGGCGGCACGACCGTTGAAACGCATATGATTTTAAATGGACTTTTAGCCTGTGACTGTCATTGTTAAGTTACCCGTTTTTGTGTTTCTGGATATAAAGATGGATTTTGGACTTATGTGCTTTTAATGAAAATGGAATAAAAGTTATTTTTTATGAATATCACCCATGCTGGACTTCTGCTTCACCTTCATACTATAATACTGCCCATATGTACAAGAATATAACTACTATAATACTGCCCCTATGTACAAGAATATAGCTACTATAATACTGCCCATGTGTACAAGAATATAACTACTATAATACTGCTCCTATATACAAGAATATAACTACTATAATACTGCCCCTTTGTACAAGAATATAACTACTATAATGCTGCTCATATATACAAGAATATAACTACTATAATACTGCCCCTATGTATAAGAATATAACTACTATAATACTGCCCCTATGTACAAGAATATAACTACTATAATACTGCACCTATGTACAAGATTATAACTACTATAATACTGCTCCTATGTACAAGAATATAACTACTATAATACTGCCCCTGTGTATAAGAATATAACTACTATAATACTGTCCCCTATGTACAAGAATATAACTACTATAATACTGCCCCTATGTACAAGAATATAACTACTATAATACTGCTCCTATGTACAAGAATATAACTACTATAATACTGCTCCTATGTACAAGAATATAACTACTAGAATACTGTCCCCTATGTACAAGAATATAACTACTATAATACTGCCCCTATGTATAAGAATATAACTACTATAATACTGCCCCTATGTACAAGAATATAACTACTATAATACTGCCCCTATGTACAAGAATATAACTACTATAATACTGCTCCTATGTATAAGAATATAACTACTATAATACTGCTCCTATGTATAAGAATATAACTACTATATTACTGCTCCCTATGTACAAGAATATAACTACTATAATACTGCTCCTATGTACAAGAATATAACTACTATAATACTGCCCCTATGTACAAGAATATAACTACTATAATACTGCCCCCTATGTACAAGAATATAACTACTATAATACTGCCCCCTATGTACAAGAATATAACTACTATAATACTGCCCCTATGTACAAGAATATAACTACTATAATACTGCCCCTATGTACAAGAATATAACTACTATAATACTGTTCCTATGTACAGGAATATAACTACTATATTACTGCCTCCTATGTACAAGAATATAACTACTATAATACTGCTCCTATGTATAAGAATATAACTACTATAATACTGCTCCCTATGTACAAGAATATAACTACTATAATACTGCTTCTATGTTCAAGAATATAACTACCATAATACTGTCCCTATGTATAAGAATATAACTACTATAATACTGCTCCCTATATACAAGAATATAACTACTATAATACTGCTCCTATGTACAAGAATATAACTACTATAATACTGCTCCTATGTTCAAGAATATAACTACTATAATACTGCCCCCTATGTACAAGAATATCACTACTATAATACTGTCCCTATGTATAAGAATATAACTACTATAATACTGCCCCTATGTACAAGAATATAACTACTATAATACTGCCCCTATGTACAAGAATATAACTACTGTAAGGCCGGGGTCACACTTGCAATTGTGATGCAAGAAGCTAGCGCGAGTCTCTCGCATCAGTACCCGGCACTGTCTATTGCACTCGGACCGGAGTGTTCAGCCGCACAGATACATGCAGCCGCACGCTCCGGTCCGGAGTGCCAGCGACAGTGACGGGTATTGATGCGAGAGACTCGAGCAAGTTCCTCGCATCACACTCACAATTGTGACCCTGGCCTAATACTATCCCTTATTTAAACTCCTATAATACCACCTGTTTTGCTATGTTACAATTCTACCTTTTTTACTATAATAAAACCTCCAATGCTTCCTTGTTCGGACAATTTTGTTCTACTCTGTGAGATAAGCCGATATGAAGCCATTTGCTAAAGACAAGTATTTTCCTCTTTTTTCTGTGATATAATTCTGAAGGCTGCAGCCGATCAGGAGTTGCTGCTGACTTTAATATTCACATGACAATGATTTCTTTGAGACCAGTGAGTGACAGAGGGCTGAAAATGGGGGAGTGTTGTACAGATATTGCTTTGACTAGTGGTGGACAGCCCCTTTCCGAGAGTAGTCTACACTCTGCGGCTTTCACACTGTTGAGAAACTACAAGCTTTGCCTTCACTGCAGAAAATAAGCCTTTATACTGCATTTCTCCCAAAAGGTAGAAGGTAGAAAATACACTCACTGGCCACTTTATTAGGTACACCTGTCCAACTGTGTGTTAAGACTTAATTTCTAATCAGCCAATCACATGGCGGCAACTCAGTGCATTTAGGCATGTAGACATGGTCAAGACAATCTCCTGCAGTTCAAACCGAGCATCAGTATGGGGAAGAAAGGTGATTTGAGTGCCTTTGAACGTGGCATGATTGTTGGTGCCAGAAGGGCTGGTCTGAGTATTTCAGAAACTGCTGATCTACTGGGATTTTCACGCACAACCATCTCTAGGGTTTACAGAGAATGGTCCGAAAAAGAAAAAAAATCCAGTGAGCGGCAGTTCTGTGGCCGGAAATGCCTTGTTGATGCCAGAGGTCAGAGGAGAATGGGCATACTGGTTCGAGCTGATAGAAAGGCAACAGTGACTCAAATTGCCACCCGTTACAACCAAGGTAGGCAGAAGAGCATCTCTGAACGCACAGTGCGTCGAACTTTGAGGCAGATGGGCTACAGCAGCAGAAGACCACACTGGGTACCACTCCTCTCAGCTAAGAACAGGCATCTGATGGCTACTTTCAGCAGGATAATGCGCCATGTCATAAAGCTCGAACCATCTCAGATTGGTTTCTTGAACATGACAATGAGTTCACTGTACTCAAATGGCCTCCTCAGTCACCAGATCTCAATCCAATAGAGCATCTTTGGGATGTGGTGGAACGGGAGATTCGCATCAGGGATGTGCAGCCGACAAATCTGCGCCAACTGTGTGATGCCATCATGTCAATATGGTCCAAAATCTCTGAGGAATGCTTCCAGCACCTTGTTGAATCTCTGCCACGAAGAATTGAGGCAGTTCTGAAGGCAAAAGGGGGTCCAACCCGTTACTAGCATGGTGTACCTAATAAAGTGGCCAGTGAGTGTATATCCATGTGATTGCTGAAACCAATAATTGGTCTTAATCGGTGATTCCTGAGATAATGCTATTGTCCGATGCCAAGGCGATGATCGCACTGGATAACTTCCTTGGCTCTTAAAGTTTTCTTCTCGTCAATCAATTTTTTTTTTGCAAATGTATCCAAAGTCAAACTAATGGCCAAACCAGTAGTTCAGCCGGCCAGGCCATCAATCATCTGTCAGTAGTGTTTAACCTGTGGCTGTCCAGCTATACAGAAGCTCCAAGCATTTTGACATCACAACCATAGGCTGAGCGTTGGGTGAGCAACCCTGAATAAAACTATTTCAGGTCATGCCTTGGTATTTACGAGCAGCCATTGTCCCGCATAGACAAACAAGTACATTGTTAGTACTAAATTTTGGCATAATTCTCATTGTTCGCTATGGACAAATTTAGGAAGACCTTGTCTGAACCAATCAACCTACTAAACTCATATACACCTATTGGGTTAAAAAAAAAAAGCTAAATTTCAATATCTAAATGCAAGCGCAATAAGCTAGACTAGATATTCAATACTTCATCCCTCTGAGATTAAAATCAAATTTTCATTTTCCGGTTCATAATTCCTCTAATTTTATTCTGTTTTCGGATACATCAATTTTTGCCGTTGCACCATGTAATTTTCTTGATTGGATATTCCCTGTGCCATCTTTGTGTCTTGGGGGTCATCAAAAATTATGAAACCACTCAACGGAATATGTATATTAATTCACCTTCATCTTGTAGGGTCATGGACAACCCAACGTGCCGAAGAGAATTGGAAATGTCTCTTTGTAGAAGTTACAGATTAAGTCATTAAACTGCACCAATCAGAGCCAGCCAGTACCTGCCCCATGTCAGGGAGGGGCTAAACAGTAAGAGTCTCAAAAATATCCAAAAGTAGCTATATACTTTCAACAGCTGTCAGACGAACTGTCACTTGTTCGACAGTCATCCTCCTCAACCACCCCCACCCCATACGCATGCGCCCGAGGTTGACTGCATTCTCAATCAGAAAAGGTGCCATGCCTATCTTGAGAGTAAAGGAGATTGGCAATTTGCACCATATTGAAGTACTAAAGTAATAAAGTTTTAAATAATATATATAAAAAACAAAGTAATAAAAACATAAAAGTTTGAATCACCCCTTTTTTTTCCCAAACAGGGAAAAATAATAATAATTTTTGTATCACCGTGTCTTTAAAAGTCAAATTTATAAAGATACAAAATGTATTATCTTATACAGTAAACAATGTGAATTAAAAAAAAAAATCAAAGCGCCAGAATAGACATATTTGGTGACTACAAATTGCAATAAATAGCGAAAATGGTACCAATAAATATTAGGTACATATTACAAACAAAAAAGGAACCCCCATACAGCTCCACCAGCGGAATAAGAAAAAAGAAAAAATATCAGTGGTTTAGAAAATGGTGACACAAATGTTTTTTTATAAAGTTCAGATTTTTTTTAGCCACTAAAATTAGAAAAAAAAAAAAAACTTACAAGCTTGGAATTGTAAGCATTAGTACTGACCTGAAAATTCATGTAATCCTGTCACCAGGTCAATTTTATCGAACAAGTAATGAAACAAAATCCAAAAACAGTGGCAAAACTACTTTCTTTTTGGCCATTTCACCCCATTTTGATATTTTTTCTTGTTTTTCAGTAGATTATAGGGTAAAGTTAAAGGGGAAAGGGTTTAATGGTAGGAAGTAATAATAGATCTCTTCAGACAGTCCATACTACTTCTTTTGGTGATAGCATCTAATCATTTGACTTTTAATTTGGATCAGGTGATTGCTGCAGTAGTTTTCATATTGGGTTCTCGTAATTGGCCTTTGACAGTCAGTAACCTACAAAAGTCTTGTAAAATCTCTTTGAAGGATGTTTCCCAGTTGGTAGTTCAGAATATTGGAATACTGGACAGCCCTACCCCTTACGTCCTACTAGGGCACACAAATGTAAAGATGGCAGGATCCCTGATTGTGAGAGCGGCTCCGGCATAGCAGAACCGGTGTGTCCATGCATCAATAAATGGATGACCAATAATTTGAATATCTGACATGAAATGTTACTGTGATTGGAGAAGGAAAATCATCACTAAACAAACTCACATACCTCCACGTGAGCATCGGATTCGGCTTGCGGACAGATTGGTTCTTATGCCGAAGACTCACAGGTGCATGTGAACACCCGGGCAGATGAGCTCATTCGAATGTGCAGGATAGAAGATGAAGGGTGGCGCTCCGTGGTTGCTGATCGGTGAAAAAAACTTCTTTATTAGTTGCATAAAAAAGACATGGAAGTGGGTGAGCGCAGATGAAACGGCAGACTATGCCCGTTTCGCATACACACTACGCTTCAACGGGACACTCCACCTTCTAGATACCTAGGTACCTAAACCTGTTGAAGCGTAGTGTGTACGCAAATCGGTCATAGTCCGCACGGTCATCTGCGCTCCCCCGCCTCCATGTCTTTTTTATTTAACTAGTAAAGAAGGGTTTTTTTCACCAACCAGAGTCCACAGAGTGCCACCCGTCATCTTCTATCCTGAACATTGACATGAAATGTTACATTTCCTCCAGTTGAGTGACTTTCCGCAGCTCCAACAACGACCCCCAACTGAAGGTAAGAGTAGCCAGACCCATGACGATCCGATGATCTTCATGAGACAAGCCCGCTACAAAATTTTTCGTGTTTCAAAAAAATAATTTTGAATCTCGTTTTTCTTTACATGAATCCCGTCTCTAAGTTCGTGGTACAGAGTAACCTCGGGGCAGAAGGAGAACAATCTTTTCTTTCTTTCTTTCTACTACACAAATCCTGATCTCCAAATTAAAAGCAACAGAAAGGAAATCTGAATAAGTTCTGTTCCAGTTAATTTCATCCTCCTGATTTGCAGCCCTGTTCTTCCTATTAGCTTAATTAATTCAATGTGTCACATTCACAATTTGCATTCAATGCATTTTTTTTTTTCTAATTGGAAACAAATGTTTACCAGAATATCTCTTTGCTGGAAGCGAATAGCAACGTGCAATGACTTGTGTGAGACTAAACTATACATTGTAAACGGAAAAACAAAAATCCAGCGCTGTCAGGAAGGCTCTAAAACAGAAAGATGGATGTCTGTGATAACAAGACAACATGGCTGCATAAAGAAGACATAAAAAATCCCATAAGGGAAAAAAAACCATAGATAAGAACGATAGGGCAAATAAATAACAGCAAACTATGAACACCTATTTGTTGTACGCCAGTCTTGTTCCGGAGTCCGTTGGGTGAAATGGAATACATTTCTTTTACAATTTATACCATTTATATACATATATTTTTTTTTTTTTGGTTATAGCAAAATATGTAGGGAGTCTGTTAGACGACGGTTGGACACTCTTCCTTCTACCAAGTTCCACCAACTTTTCAAAAAGTTATCAAAACGCTAAAAATTTAAAAATATATGCACAACCACTTATTGCACAAACAAAACTGCAATTTTTCTATGCCAGTTCTCTGGAGAAAACTGTTTGATGATTTCCCCTTTAAGGCTATGTGCCCACGTAGCGTTTACAACCGGACTCCTTCCCAGAAAACGCGCGTTTTTTTCCGCGCGATTTCACCGCGATTTTGCTGCGATTTTCACGTGCGATATTCAATCACTTTCCAAGCGATTTGAAGCATTGATTGGAAAGTGATTGACAGGTTGGTCACACTCGCCATAGTGTTTGACAAGTGTGACGAGATTTTTACTATTGAGGCGGCCTATGCGGCCTTAATAGTAAAAGATAGAATGTTAAAAATGATAAAAAAATAAAAAAATCGGGGTATATTTACCTTCCGGCATCCCGCGCAGTCTCAGCGGCGCTCCCGTTCCCAGAGATGCCTTGCGAAACCTGTGATGACGTTGGTCTCGCGTTGCTATAGCGATCTCGCGAGACTGCTAGAGTCACGCGAGACTACGTCATTACAGGGCCTTGCCGCAAGGCATTACTGGGAACGCTGAGGCCGGGAAGGCAGCGCGGGACACCGGAAGGTAAATATACCCCGATATTTTATTTTTTATTCTTTTTTTTACAGGGGTATGGTACCCAGGGCCTGGAGGACAGTCTCCTCTCCTCCACACCGTGGGTACCAACAGCACATGAGATGCTTAACTTCCCGCATGGTGGGCATAGCCACATACGGGAAGTCAGCGATTCTCATGCATTCCTATGGGTGCGGAATCGCGGCAATTCTTTGCGATTCCGCACAAAAGAATGAGCATGCTGCGATTTTTTCCGCGATGCGATTCCGCCGCAGAAAAAAGCGCAGCATTAGCACAGCATGTGCGGAATGCCATAGGAATGCATGGGGGGCGTTCTGTACATGATTTTTAAACGTTTTTGCCACGTTTTCACCCGAAAATCACGGCAAAAACGCTTAAAAATCGCATCGTGGGCACACAGCCTTAAAACAGACAGGGTAAAGATGCACCAGACTTATCAAACAGCCCAACCAGAAAAGTTGATACATTTTAAGACCTGAATACATATATATATATACAGTATATAAATATAGTCTTGAATATATTCGCTTTCCTCTAATATATACTAGTAATTTTTAAACCGTGCAGATGGTATCAGAATTAGACAATGCTTCTAAATATTAAAGAGTGGATTTGAATTCTACTCAAATTTTACAAAAAAATGTGCATTAGCCAATTTGCAGAATTTTTGCTACTTGCGTCCATGCAGAATCAACAAAATAGTAGCCACTGGCTGTCATTTTTCTGAGCCATCTGAAAGTTGAAAAAATAAAAAACATCCCTGTATACACCCAAGCACTCACCTCTTCAGCCCCTCTGCTTCTCACCATCACACATCTGTTCTCGAATGCCTCTTCTGATCTCCACCATGAACACTGAAAACACTGGGCCTCTCACATTGAGCCGAAACTTTCGGCTATGATGAAGCTCACAGTGCATGTCGTGATGTCATGATGTTGCGACCTTCCACGCCCTTGCGTAGAACTCTCTTTCTCTTTGAAGTTCTGGCTCAGTGGATTTCAGCACAAGCGACGGAGATCAGAAGATGGAAAGAGGACTCGGTGGAGGACGGTGATGAGCAGAGAGGCGGGAGAGGTGATTTTAACTATTTTTCATATTTTTTTAAATATTACATTTATTATGCTCTGGGGACTGGAGCAATTGCAATTCATAATAAGAGATATTAAATTTATGATGAATACGATAATTTCTCTGCAAATCAAATTTCCCAAGAAAAACTGCCCGAGCGGGCAAATTCAAAATTTGCCTGATCCGCTCATCACTAGTAGATATGCCTCAGTGTGTGCCAAATGCAAAAATAACTAAAAATCTAGGACTAAATACAGAAAATATGTTATCATGAATCATAATGGTCTTTAGAAAAAATGAAAAACTCGTGATAATGACAATCATTCTTTTAAAGATGGGAGGAAAGCAAAAGGTTAATGTTCAGTAAGCAATAATTAGTTAAAAATAAAAATATAAATACAATCTAAATACAATATAGATTGAACGCATGTAAATAATAATAATAGATAACATACCTAAAAATAATTACGTTCCTCTCCCCTGATGAAGCCTGCTTGACCGGCAATACACGTGGGGAATCAACACTGACTTTCCTTTATACTGACTTTGATCCCACACTATGAGTTTGATATATTTAAAGGCAAAGTTATACTTTACCCCTGCAGAGTATATCGCATTATATTCCTATATTACTGACCATTAACTGGGTGCTTTATTATTACTATTTTCATTGTTTCAATATCGGTGTTTTTGTATTTTTATTGCCTTACACTTTAGTAGCTTTTTTAATGCATTTATATTGGCGGATTCTATACTTATTATATCGCCTTGCACCTTGCTAGTTCTTATTATATCTTCATATATTACTGCACTTTATTAGATTTTTGCACAGTTGGGGCATATTTACGCTTATAATCTATGTCTTTATATAAATTGCTATATATACTTATGTTTTGCAGTGTTTATATCACTTTACATTTTGTTGGTCCTTCCAAGTCTGGCATTTACATCTTATTATATTAACTGTATATATGGATATAATTGTATGCCTGGATGTCAGGGATTTTTTTTTTCATTTTTATTGTTTTTATGGACTTTTGATCCTAACACACAGATTTTTATGTAGGTTTGCATATCATTTATGTATTGCTTTCATTTCCATTTTTTTCTCTTTAAAAACAATTAAAACGCAAAAGTTATAGCTTAGGTAAATACTAGGTCTAATACACCATTATATGTACAAAAGGAGTCCAGGACATGAGGTGAAGCAAACTTTGAGTTATTCTTCAGTCTCTTTTTTATTTCTTTGTAAATAATTTTTTTGGGGAAAATTAAAATGAAATTAGAATAAAAAATAAAGGATAACAATTTTGGAAAAATACATCTATCAAAAAATGGAGAGTAAATGCAAAGATCAAGTTAATATATGAGTTCATTTTCTATATAGAATACTGCAACAATACCAGATATAAAATAAACCTCCAGAAAAAAGTGAACAATGGTGTCCAAAAATGTTATTTTATTTTATTAGAAAAATAAAAATGATATAGAGGTATAAAGGTGCCTCAATAGAGATGCCCCCAGAAGAAGCCAAGCGAAACGCGCGTCGAGGTGGAGAGACGCGGTGCTGGTCTTCTTGCACCTGCAGCTAAATATACCATTAAAGGTAACATTACATTATAAGTATTTTATTTAAGGCTGTTAAGCTACTTCACCATGCAGTATATGGATTATCAAGGAGGCCACTAATTTTAATGCTATATTTATACAATTGTTGATATATTCTGTTTCTTGTACATTTTCTTTGTTTCACCTGCTATCCACGTTCCCGCTGTTGAGGCACCCTTTATACCTTTGTATCTTTTTTTCTAATAAAGTAATATCCATTTTTGGACACCATTGTTCACTTTTTTCAGATGGTCTATTCTATATCTAATTTCTTTCTATATATCTTTCTATATATTTTGAATGACAGTGAAGGATTTCTGCTTAAAAATACGTTGGCTAAATAAGAAATTATCATATTTTTCAGACTATAAGACGCACCGGACTATAAGGCGCACCCAGGTTGTAGAGGTGGAAAATAGGGAAAAAATATTTGAAGCAAAAATGTGGTAAAATATTCAATAGCATAAATAACATACTATTATATGTGGTGTTCTTATATATAATAGTATGTTATTATGTTGGAAGCTACAGGTAGAAGATGGTGCTGCGGGACCAGTGTGGTGTCTGAAAAGTACTATATGAAGACGCTGGAGGGTGAGTATAAGAATGGGGGGCACAGGGCTTATATTAAAAGCACCAGCACTGAAAAATAACACTGGAGTGCTGCTTTAAGATCTCCTTGGATAACTATAACTCCCAGCATGCCCTGCAGATCCTATGGCATGCTGAGAGTTATAGTTCACCACAGGAGTGGCAGAGTGCTTTTTTATGTGTTGTAATTACTAAACTTTTAATTAATTCTTACTTGTACAGGCTGTGCTCACATCAGTGCAGGTCTTGCAGCCAGCCAGCCACGCTAGAAAACTGAAAGTATCTCTCTCTACAGCTTACAGGACCTGTGGTGAGCATCACATGACCGCACAGAGCCCTCCCTCTTATTACCTCACCACAGGTCCTGTAAGATGAAGCTGCATTGTTTCTAGTGTGGTGTCTGCAGGACCTATAGTGACATAATGAAGAGGGAGGGCTCTGTGCCGTTATGTGATGCTCCAGCCTGCACTCTTCATTACCTCACCACAGGTCCTATAATGACGGGAACATTCAGCATCAGCACAGCCCGCACTGTGCTGTCAGGTATGTGACTGCGGTGATCTCTCCTGTGGCACCCTGCTCCTGCCACCTCCTTCTCCACCAGACACACGATCTCCCCAGCCGCTGCAGGAATCCGGTGCTGGGGAAACCATGTGGGTCTGTTGTTTAAGTCAAGGAATATTCATTTGCTCCTCCCCGTCCACTGCTCGGCGCTGACAGGTGGGCGGGGAAGCGGCTAATGAATATTCATTTACTTTAAGCATCGGGACCACGTGGTCACCCCAGCACCGGATTCCTGCAGTAGTGACATTTTCCTGCCTTCTTGAAAGTGTGATCCCACTCCGCCTGCTGCCCCCTGCCCACATGTTCCATTTGGACCATAAGACGCACCCCACACTTTCCTCTAAAATTTGGAGGAAAAAAGTGCATCTTATGGTCCGAAAAATATGGCATCTAAAAAAATATTTTTAGACAATTAATTATATGCAACAAAATAAAAACTAAATATACAAATGTACTCAAAAAATAATCAATTAAATAAAAAGTAAATAAAATTCAAAGTAAATAATACAAAGAAAAAACAATAGAAAACTTAGAAAAATATATAATGTACTCAAAAAATAAGCAAATAAATAAAATTCAAAGTAAATAATAATAAAAAGATAAAGAACAAATAATATTTGTAGAAAAAGTACCCATTGTATGTAAAATTAGAAATAATATACAATGTACTAAAAATATTTAAAAAATTGGCAAATAAATAAAAAGTAAATAGAATCCAAAGTAAATAATAATACAATAACAAAGGATGATATTTGAAGAAAAATGCATAATGATGTATAAAATTAGAAAAAATATAAAGTTTACTAAAAAAATATAAAATAAAATAAGCAAATAAATTAAAAGTAAGTAAATAAAAATAACTAATGATGATATTTGTAGAAAAAAATGCACCACTATTTGTAAAGTTAAAAAAATAAATTGTGTTCTGGATAATGGTAGAGTTAAAGACCGGAGGTAAAGCAAAGGTCATTAATGCCCAAGTAATAAATCAGGCTCAATAACTATATATTTTGTTGAACATGTAGACTTTAGGCTTTTTGTAAAGAACTCAGTAATGAAGATCAATACTGCTCTGGAGGAAAGTGGCATAAATAATTCCTGAACGTATACACGGTGGGATCTTTACAGTGCGTTGTATACAGTAATTGCATTTTATAGATGGCCGTGGAAAGCTTCAGTCTTCATTGATTTTGATCATAAACTAAAAGGCTACAAGAGGAAAAGAATGGCGCTTTTTTATGAAGAAGTCAGTCAGCTGGAGCTGAACATATAATGAAAATGTGGCCTGCTGCATGTGATCAATTCATATTTCTCCGAAAATGAATGAAGAATTGGAGCGCTTTCATTACGGGCCGCCAGCAAGATTTTAAGAGGGCAATAAAATAGTCCCTGCGCTCCGGCCATCATTCCCATTTAAGCCTTCCTGAATTACAACTCTTTTATTATCTTTTGATTTGGAGAATTTATATTTAGCGCCATATATAATGCGATTTTATTATTCATTCTGTTGTACAGTACGACAGCGGCTGTCATCTTATAACCGGCCGGTGATCACCATTCCCTCCAGAGCATTTTACTTTATAAAATATTTTATTTCAATTCTTCTTAATATAACAAAACAAGATGTTACCTTTTCCCAAAACTACTTTTTAGCTTCTACCCATGGCATAAAATAGAGAAAATAGTTAAAATCCAGAAAAGCACGTTTTTTGCGTTTTTACTTTGACTTATATTCATGAATCGCGTGCACCATTTTGATTAATTTGGCGCCAAAAGCAGCAACTAATGTCAAAAGACAAAAAGGGAAAGCGATTTAAAAAAAATATGAAAATTATGAATTTGGGTGTTTGTCCTGGAATAGTCACTGATATTTATTATGCCAAATTCAGCACAGTGGTGCTTACAGTGGGTACGGAAAGTATTCAGGCCCCTTTAAATTTTTCACTCTTTGTTTAATTGCAGCCATTTCATAAATTCAAAAAAGTTCATTTTTTTTCTCATTAATGTACACTCTGCACCCCATCTGGACTAAAAAAAACAACAGAAATATAGAAATTTTTGCAAATTTATTAAAAAAATACTGAAATATCACATGGTCATAAGTATTCAGACCCTTTGCTCAGTATTGAGTAGAAGCACCTTTCGAGCTAGTACAGCCATGAGTCAGGAAAGATGCAACAAGTTTTTCAAACCTGGATTTGGAGATCCTCTGCCATTCTTCCTTGCAGATCCTCTCCAGTTCCGTCAGGTTGGATGGTGAAAGTTGGCAGACAGCCATTTTCAGGTCTCTCCAGAGATGCTCAATTGGGTTTAGGTCAGGGCTCTGGCTGGGCCAGTCAAGAATGGTCACAGTTGTTCTGAAGCCACTCCTTTGTTATTTCAGCTGTGTGCTTAGGGTCATTGTCTTGTTGGAAGGTGAAGCTCAGGCCAAGTCTGAGGTCCAGATCACTCTGGAAGAGGTTTTCATCCAGCATATCTCTGTACTTGGCTGCATTCATGTTTCCTTCAATGGCAACCAGTCAGTCATCCTGTCCCTGCAGCTGAAAAACACCCCCATAGCATGATGCAACCACCACCATGTTTTACTGTTGGGATTGTATTGGGCAGGTGATGAACAGTTCCTGGTTTTCTCCACACATACTGCTACTGCTTAGAATTATCACCAAAAAGTTCTATCTTCGTCTCATCAGACTAGAGAATCTTACTTCTCTTAGTCTGGGAGTCCTTCATGTGTTTTTTAGCAAACTGTATGCGGGCTTTCATATGTCCGGCTCTGAGGAGAAGCTTCCGTCGGGCCACTCTGCCATAAAGGCCCGACTGGTGGAGGACTGCAGTGATAGTTGCCTTTGTGGAACTTTCTCCCATCTCCCTACTGCATCTGTGGAGCTCAGCCACAGTGATCTTGGGGTTCTTCTTTAGCTCTCTCACCAAGGCTCTTCTCCCACAATTGCTCAGTTTGGCTGGACGGCCAGGTCTAGAAAGACTTCTGGTGGTTCCAAACTTCTTCCATTTAAGGATTATGGAGGTCACTGTGCTCTTAGGAACCTTGAGTACTGCAGAAATTCTTTTGTTACCTTGGTCAGATGTGTGCCTTTCCACAATCTGTCTCTGAGCTTCTTGGCCAGTTCCTTTGACCTCATGATTCTCATTTGGTCTGACATGCACTGTGAGCTGTGAGGTCTTATATAGACAGGTGTGCGCCTTTACAAATCAAGTCCTATCAGTTTAATTAAATACAGCTGGACTCCAATGAAGGAGTAGAACCATCTCAAGGAGGATCACAAGGCAATGGACAGCATGTGACTTAAATATGAGTGTCTGAGCAAAGGGTCTGAATACTTATGACTATGTCATATTTCAGTTTTTCTTTTTTATTACATTTGAAAAAATTTCTACATTTCTGTTTTTTTCAGTCAAGATGGGGCGCAGAGTGTACATTAATGAGAAAAAAATGAACTTTTTTGAATTTTCCAAATGGCTGCAATGAAACAAAGAGAGAAAAATTTAAAGGGGTCTGAACACTTTTTGTACGCATTGTATGGTTCTTTTATTTGGTGCATTTTTCCTATTTTTAGCCAATTTTGCAACATTTTAAGCAGAAAGTCACATTTTAATAAAAATTTTGCAAAAGATACAACTTTTGCAAGATGTCTACAAAATCACTACAAGGGGAACTGGAGTGGAGTTGCTTCAAGTTTTGCAACTTTTTAAAAAGTTGAGATTGATGAATTAGCCGAGTCACTAAATTCTACAAACAAAGCAGAAAAAAACAGGTGAGCAAATATAAAATGGACTTCAACATAGTGCAATTAGAATAATGAACTGGGTGCAAAAAAAAGGTGAAAAACACTCAAAGCTAGATAAAATATAGGCACCAAGGCAATGGTGAATGGGGAACAAAGCCTTAATTAAAAATATTTTAGTTTCGCTGATATACAGTAGCTCCTATGCAGATTATGGCCCCTACCAATTCATCAAACAAATGTCTCCTGAATTTTAGTGCAAAACTATTTCATATTTTGCAAAATTTATGTGTAAGAAAATAAAAAATAAAAATTGGCAAAGTTTGGTCTTCTTGCAACAGTCTTGGCCAACTTTTCGAAAAGTTACTCTTATTCCCAAGGCACTGTTCCTCAAGACTTGTGTGTAAAGCATGCAACCTATCAGAATGCAAACAATCTATGTGCATGGTCTGATCTGGTGCATCTCTTTACAAAGTCTGTATAAGCATCTCTAAGTATGATGACCGCCACTATGTGATGTATTTAAGTAATCAGATGAAGAACAAATAGTTCTGTCTACAAATGGATGTGTCTGGTTTGGCTGATATGTCATGTTTCAAGACTTTTTAATGGCTGGGACATTGACTTACATGATAGCTAGCTATGGTTGGCAACAGAGAGACAGATTTCTCCTTCCTTGAGGAGTGGAAATTTTGCCCAGAGTACATTGCAAAATTTCTTCATCAGCCGCATCGGTACAAGGATAGTCATTGCCTTTCAAGAGAGGGCAGGGTAAATGGGAGGATGAGCAAATGCAAGCCAGCTCCAGGCGTATCTGGCCGTATCCATTGAAGTCAGTTTCAGTTGAGGAACAGCCAATAGTGCACCTGAGCATTTCCTTATGAATTGTTGAGAAATATGGGGGATTCTTCACTTAGGATCCTTTTCGATTATTCTTAAAAATCAAGTATTTTGATATGATATTTTGTAATAATCTTGTTCCACACTATGTCACCAAATTCCATGTTGTGTGGAAATTGGACGGTTGTAGACTATGGCTTCTTCCCAAAAACGGTATAAGCGCATCCAATATCTTTTGGCATTGGTCCTCTTCTTTGGCGCTGCTGTCAGACACCAGTCGGTTGAACTGTATTTTTCCATGAGGGCTATAGACATCAGGCGAAACCGAGTATTGCATGGACACACTTGCTCAGTAAAAGCTTTTGAAATGGGCTTTTGTCGAGAGTCAAATAGGGTTTTTACATATGACTTGATGAATGAGCTCTGAAAAGGAGTTGTGACTATATATGATTCCGCCATCAACTGAGCAAGTGTGTCCGTACAACACCCGCTATCACCTAACATCCACCGTCCTCCAGAAAAGAGACAATTCAACCCACCGGTGTTTGACAGCAGCCCGGAAAAAAAAAATGTTTATCTACTCACCGGGTGTAGATAGGCTTAATCCAAGGCACTGAAATGCTCCTGTGTATCATTCCAACGAGATCCCAAAAATGGATGTTTAGTCCAGCCAAGTGGATAAAGCATAAAATCTTGAATGTTGAGTAAAAATATGTTGTAACAGAATATCGTCATAAAATGAGTTACAGAGCCTAAGGGTTTCGAGCGGTTAACCGGAATGCCATGATTAAGAGTGGGTTAACAGCTTGAAACGCGTAGGCTCTGTGCCACATTTTATGAAGTTTTCAATGTGGCTGGACTAAAGATGCGTTCTTGGTTTGACAGTAGCGCCAAGGGAGCCGACTTTATAAAATATGGTTGGCTATACCTGCCACAGAGGCAGACCATGCTCATAATTGTAGGGCAGGTGGAGAGAAGTGCAAGCTCAAATTATAAAGATTAAATATCAAAGTATTCCCATCTCCTACAATTATAGCATATCCACATCATCTATATATATAATTGCCTTAAATTGTCTGTCATCCACTTCCGTCTGGATGTCCCCGAATCCCAAAATCCACCGCACCGCATCGGAAGTACGCTGACCGCCATTTTGGAACACCCAAGTGATGCCGCTCGAATCCAGGACACAGCTGCGATCCCGAATGCTGCTGTGATCCTGACCGCCACTGGGATCCTGGCCGCTGCTTGGATCCCAGCCACCGCTTGGATCCCAGCTGCTGCTCGGATCCAGGCCGCCGCTACGATTGCGAGGCTGTGAAAGGGGTGTAATGAGGGGGTATAATGGGAGGGGTGTAATGAAGGGGGTATAATGAGAGGGTGTAATGAGGGGATGTAACGAGAGGGTGTAATGAGGGGGGAGTAATGAGAGGGATGCCACCGTCGGACCCCCACCAGGACCCACTGCCTGACTACACGCGCCAGATCCCGCCGCTGCCTGCCCACCCACCTCCGTGCAGTCACAGGCGGCCAGAAAGACCGCAGGTTGAGGCCTGTGCTGGAGATTGGGTGCGGCCACCCTCTGGTGGTGCCGCACACCATCTCCAGCACAGGCCGCAAAACACAGTCTTTCCTGCCGGTTGTGACTGCACGGAGGTGGGTGGGCTGCCACCCCCAGCGCCACAAAGCTGCCCCCATCGTGATGTTACTGCCCTCCCATATACTCCCTGATCTGCAGAAATCCACAAGGGTCCCATGCCGATTTCCCATGGAGAACAGCCACATCAGCTGATGCGTCCGTTCTCTAGGGGCTGCAGGAATCCAATGACGGGAGGTAGGTATCCTTCTGCACTGTATTCCTCCGCCACTGTTAAAAAAATAGTCCCTAGTCTCACTTTATGGCAAAAGCTGCGTGGGTACTTTCTCACACAGCAATGCCAAAAGTGACACTAGAGACTATTTTTTTACAGTGGCAAGGAATACAGTGCGGAAGGATACCTACCTCCCGTCATTGGATTCCTGCAGCCCTTAGAGAACGGTCGCATCAGCTGATGTTGCTGTTCTCCACGGGAGATCGGCGTGGGACACGTGTGGATTTCTGCGGATCAGGGAGTATATCGGTTGTTTGTTATTTTCTAATTTTTTATAGATGACACTGGCTTCGGGGATCAAAGTGACAAGTGATGGTGAGTATGTACTTTATGTTATATGTACTGTATGTCTATGTATGTATTCTATGAATGTATTGTATGCAGTATGTATGTAGTATGTATACAGTATGTATGTATGTATGTATGTTGTATGTCTGTAGCATGTTGTATGTATGTAGTATGTATGTAGTATGTACTATGTATGTATGTATGTATGTTGTATGAATGCAGTATATATGTAGCATGTATGTAGTATGTATGTATGTTGTATGAATGTAGTATATATGTAGCATGTATGTAGTATGTATGTATGTTGTATGAATGTAGTATATATGTTGCATGTATGTAGTATGTATGTATGTTGTATGAATGTAGTATATATGTAGTATGTATGTAGTATGTATGTAGTATGTATGTATGTTGTATGGATGTAGTATACATGTAGTATGTATGTAGTATGTATGTATGTTGTATGAATGTAGTATATATGTAGTATGTATGTAGTATTTATGTATGTTGTATGAATGTAGTATATATGTAGCATGTATGTAGTATGTATGTATGTTGTATGAATGTAGCATATATGTAGTATGTATGTAGTATGTATGTTGTATGAATGTAGTATATATGTAGCATGTATGTAGTATGTATGTTGTATGAATGTAGCATATATTTAGCATGTATGTAGTATGTAGTATATATGTATATTGTATGAATGTAGTATATATGTAGCATGTATGTATGTTGTATGAATGTAGTATGTATGTATGTTGTATGAATGTAGTATATATGTAGCATGTATGTAGTATGTATGTATGTTGTATGAATGTAGTATATATGTAGTATGTATGTAGTATGTATTTTTTTTTTACATTCAACACATTAGCCGGATGATGGGACTACTACTGTCCCATCATTGGCTAATGTGTCAATCACTGTCACTGTAGCAGGCATCGCCCCATGGGACTTGTAGTCCCATCGGACGATGCCTGCACACTCACAAGACCCCCGGCAGGCCCGCACAGACTACCGGCAGCCGGCACAGGCCCCCGGCAGCTGGCACAGACCACCAGCAGCCGGTACAGGCCCCCGAGAGGCCCGTACAGACCACCAGCAGCCGGCACAGGCCCCCGACAGCCGGCACAGACCACCAACAGCCGGCACAGGCCCCCGAGAAGCCCGTACAGACCACCGGCAGCCGGCACAGGCCCCCGACAGGCCTGTACAGACCCCCGAGAGGCCCGTACAGACCACCGGCAGCCGGCACAGGCCCCCGAAAGGCCCGTACAGACCACCGGCAGCTGGCACAGGCCCCCGACAGGCCTGTACAGACCCCCGAGAGGCCTGTACAGACCACCAGCAGCCGGCACAGACCCCTGACAGTCAGCACAGACCCCCCGCAGTCGGCACAGACAGCGCATCATGATGCGCACAGACCGCGCATCATGATGACATCATTTCAGCAGCCAATCACAGCCACAACAATGGCTCATTGCATTATGAGGACTTCCGATTCCGCTATCCGATATTGAAAAAATATCGGTACTCGGCATCGGAATTCCGATACAGCGAATATCGGCCGATACCCGATATTTGCAGTATCGAAATGCTCAACACTAGTAGTGTGATTTCGGTTTTGTAAAAGCCTTATCCCCTGAATGCAGTTCTGTGCCTTATTTTTCCTACTCGTGTCCTGCGCTGATTTATTCGGATATTATGTGGCAGTGCGTCAATAGCGCTGCACCTAATAACTGGACTGTCAACTCGGTCAGAGCCGCCGAACTCAGGTATTGGCTGCAGCACTGTCGATGTAACGTCAGCGCTGCAGACAATCACATTCACTGGATGCAACAGCAGAGACTCATCGTTGGGGAGGGTAAGAAAAAAAAAGTTTGTTTATTAAACAAACTGCAACTAAAGGATAAGGCTTTTCCGGAAAAGGAAACCCCCTTTAAGGATCATTTTTTTTCCAAAATCAGAAAAACGTTCCAATTAAACTCGAAGAAAGGGGTGGAATCGCATGTCCAGCACTTCTCTGCTACCAAGTGGCAACATAAAGTAAACAATAATGTAACCTTAGGGTCTCTTAATGGTTTATTATTTTTTTTTAAATCTGTTCATTTCCTTCATCCAATAAATACTGCAGAACTAAGTGACCAAGCATCTATTATTCACAGACGCACGTGTCTGAAGACATGTGTCATACAGCTGACGTACGTCTTGTAAAATATGTGGACTCTGCTCTAGACTCAACTTTATACTGTATGGAAGTGAAGAATGATAAGGACCATAAACTCAGGGAGGAGAGATGTCAATGTAAGGTGCAACATCAAGGTCAGTGGCACTTATTACTGTGTTTCAATATGGCGCCACGTAATACACCATGAATGAAGGAAACTCGTTTAACCTCCGTTGCAAATACAGTTTATAAATTGCACTTTTACAACAAAAAAAGGATAATATATGCTATGACATTAAAATAATGCAAGATAGATAACTGGGTAGCTAACAGATAGATGGAGATATAGATGTAATATAATTGCATCATTTTGCTTTTCTACCCAGTTAATTCTTCTCTTTTCCATTAGGTCTATGACATCACGTGATTAAAAACAAACAGATTGGCTGAATCCTTCTAAGCTCTATGTAGAAACAGGAAGTCTCTTTTCCCTGCATGAGTCATCATTAGAACTATAATTCTACATCACTACAAAGTCCTTGACAGGAGGGTGGAGCGTAGCAGCTAGGTCCAGAGTTGAAGAGAGAGTAGAGCTCCGCTGACAGGGATGTAGCATTGCAGTTCTAATGATGACTCATGCACGGAAAAGAGATTCCTGTTTCTACATAGAGCTTAGAATGATTCAGCTAGTCAGTTTTCAATCACTTAATGTCATAGACCTGATGGAAAAGGGAAAAATTAAATGGGTAGAAAGGCAAAATGAGCAATTGTAAGTACACAGTGCTATAGAATATGATGACTGCAATATATTAATAAGATAAAAACTTTGATGGGAGGAGGAGGAGGAAGAGGAGGAGGAGTGCTTCTTTAATGTAGCAGGAGATAATATTGACAGTCTAGCGTTAGATGTAACCACCCTAATCACATTTTGTTAAGAACAGCAACTTATTACGATACAAATTTAACACGGTAAATATTAGAACATGCTAGTAAAAGCCTCAACAGGTGGCCATTTAGATCATATCTGACCACATATAGACACATGTAGTAGAAACATCTCCAGACAGAGTATCACAATCTCATTTTTTTTTTCAAATGGTCATCTTGTTCTATTCATCTTGGGACATTTCACAGAAAGAAAAAAGTGAGGAAGAACACATGTAGGTCATGGATGATTGGTTTAGCCACCCCTTTACTTTAGCAGCACCTGACACAATGACATCTATGCATGTGGACTGTCCATGTGAAAGAGCTGAAGAACCAGATACAGACACGTGGGGCAATTCATCACTGTACTTTTATTGCAGAGAAGTGATTTTTGCCAATTGGAGCCTGAACAGTGTATCCATTATACCAGGCACTACAGGAAGACAGATCAGTCGATATAAACATGTAGCCAACTTTAACTTTCTACTGAAATAAACCTTAACTTGCTATTTTCAAAGGCAAATGACACATTAAATGTCAAGTGAAAGTTTGCTATATACACAGGTAAAATAATAATCAGAGTCTACATTACAAGAGTCATTTTTGGATGCCTTAAAGGGAATCTGTCACCGGAAGTTTGCGGCCTATGGAAATGGCCTGTGTCCGGTCCGATGGGCGGTGTTTCTTCTTTTCTTCTCCACCGCATGCGTGGCCCCCGTCCGATCTTATCCCGAATTCTAGTAGTTCTTCTCCATAGTTCGCGCATGCGCAAAGAAATCTTGCTTCGCGCGCGTGCAGTATGCTTTGCCCAACTGTGGGCAAAGCCAAAAATCATTACTGCGCATGCGCCGGTACACTATGTCCCGGAAGTATTTTGCTGTGTTCCGGGACATAGTGTACCAGCGCATGCGCAGTAATGATTTTTGGCTTTGCCCGCAGTTGGGCAAAGCATACTGCGTGTGCGCGAAGCAAGATTGCTTTGCGCAAGCGCAAACTATGGAGTAGAACTACTAGAGTTCTGGAAAAGATCGTAGACAGGGGCCATGGATGGGGTGGAGAAAAAAAGAAGAAACACCGCCCACCGGACCGGACACAGGCCATTTACATAGGCCGCCAACTTCCAGTGAGATTCCCTTTAAAGGGATTGTTCGGACAAAGCAAATTGTCACCTACTGTATATGAAGGATAGGACAGCAAGTGATCCAGTCCGGCAGCCATGAAGTTGGCGGTGCTCATGTCTAAAGAAGTTATCCCATGTAAAATCATAGAGCCGAAACGCGTCATCATTAGATATGATGGAATAAACCTTTGAAACCTCTTCAACCGCATAAGTTCTAATTTTTCTACTGTTGACTATTCTGTATAAAGGATAGGTGATAACTTGTGAATCGTTGGGGGTAAAATGATGGGACCTGCGCCAACTAGGAGAACATAGCACTTTCATCCCCGTTAGAATGGAGCGGCAGTGCGTATGCTTTTTATGCCAGCCGCATAAAGGATGAATGGAGCAGCGGTCGGTCATCATTCCTGCAAATCAATTTTGTAACTGGAATTAAAATCACACATTGGGGATAAAAATCCCTTTTTTGCCGATCAGCAGTGTGACACCCACAGGTGAGCAAGATATCCCCCATCCCGCGGATAGGTGAACAGTTATTTTTAACGGACAATCCCTTTAATTTGCTTTTCCGGGTTGTAAGTTTCCTTTAAAGAGAATACACTAAATCATTTTCCCAATTAAATGTCTCTGTTCTAACCAGTCTACATCTATACTTAACACTATTTTTATTTTTGAATTGTATATTAATTGATCAGATTCCTTACATGTTAGTCACCAGCTTAAGTACAGCAATGGCCTAATAACCTCAGAGAATAATCCACTGGCTTCTATAGGAAAATGAAGTGGGCATGCTCTGTCTCATCATCAGCAGCAATCAATGTAAAGAGAGAGGAAGGAAGGAGGAGGAGGTGTGCTTTTCTCATCATCTCATGTCTTATTCCAGCTTTAAAATGCTCATGTTACTTTTCATCATCCTCCTTTAAATTTCTAGCCTAAATTTTTCTAGAATAATAGGATAAATATTAAAAGGTGGAATAATAATGCATAGAAAGTAGAAATGTATCTATTTATCTTACTTTATATCTTGAAAGAAAAAATAATGTTATACCGATATAAAGTCCATATCAGACACCAAACACCATGCCTCATTTTATTCAAGACATTAAAATGAGCATCAAAGGTCAAAGACACCAGCGGAATTAAATCCATTTTCCTGAAGACCTGACAATGAATTGTGCATTAATTTACTATTATGTGTCATGTAGGACTCTCCATTTTCCCATTATTGAGGATTAATCCTCCCATCAACCTGCTCACAGGACTTAATAACTGGAATTAACCACGGCCGTTGTGCTCAAACATACACAGCGAGGAAAGATCATTCTGCAGCTTGCACCGTGCACTCTGAAAACCCTAATATACAGATTTCTAAGGAAGAAAAGGGCCAGAGGGGAAGGAGTGAGTGAGTAACGTGCAAAGCATACGCTCTGCCCGCATGCCTCCACCAATTTTATGTTTGAAATTCCTCTAAAGATTCCTTAAAGTTTTGGTTAAAAAAAATATATATGTGTGTTGACAATTTCTTTTTTGTCCATGGATTTTGTCAGGTATTCCAGCTGAGCTCCAATATGGAACAGAACTGCAATACCAGATATAACCATAAATAATCGTGGTGCTGTTTCGGTTAATAAATACATTTACTCTTTTTCTAATTTTGTAAATATAGAGACTTAATGAATGATCCAATAGTGGCCTATAGCTTTAATTACATTTTTCTAAATAAAAAAAAGTGCATATGCGGCCACCGTTGACTTTCAGTAAATTCAAAACAATCTCACCCTATACAAGGAAAATTTGCAACAAGTTGCAGTACACATCACAACCACTAGGTGGCAACGTATAGATACATATAGCATAATCATCTGCAAACAGAGTATCACAAAATCATGTTTTTCTTGGGCATTCTGATACTTATGTTACTCAATCGAGTATCTCGGGTGCTCGAGCGCTATGCTCAAGTCCCCACCACACATGTTTCACAGCTGTTAGGCTGCATGCCCGCAGTAAGTAATAGTAGCGTTCTTCTGCCCCCGGAAGAAGCCAGTGGTGAAACGCGCATCGGGGTGAGGAGTTGCAACTCTTTTGATCTCCAGGAAACTATGGTATATTATCTTTTGACAGCAATTCTTTCCCTCTTCACTGTTAAACTGTTATATGCATATGCAAGATTAAGGGACTGTTTGTACCATTCACTATTATCTTCATACAAATAACATTTTGATTAATTAGCTTGTGTACCTGATTTAAGATCTTGTGTGACCAAGAAATATCATTCTGTGGCATCCCTCTTGATGAGACATTTCTGCTTTTTTATGGTTGCTATTGATAGTATTTTTTAATGGATTATTAATAAGCATTGAATTTTTTATTCATTCTGGATCTCTTCTTGATTGTTTATAGTGATAATTTGAAGTGCCAGTCCTATATTTATTCTGGACATTGATGTGCTAATTTATTGTACAGTGCAAGCACACTGGATGGGATTAATAGTAATCCCATACCTACTGTGCTTTTTTATGCTGTGTAAACTCATCTGCGGGGCGGGTTTCCGAGCCGCAGCATGTCATTTTCTCTTGTGGGAATGCACAGTCTTCTGTGCTGAATTTCCCCACAGACTTGGAGTTGATACTGTAAATCCACAGTTAAACAAGCACATGCATTGTAAGTGCATTTATGCAGGTGTAGTTGGACTGGCTTTTAGAAATAAATTAAACATTTTTTGATAACCAGCCAAGGTAAAGCAAACAGCTGGGGTGTTATATTATCAGGCTTTAATACAATACAAGCCTGCAGCCTCCCCATAATTGTCATGCTGCTGCTCGGAAACCTGCACCACAGGTGAGTTTACATAGCATAAAAATGAAGCACAGTGGGCATGAGATTTCTATTTAATCCTATCCAATGTGCTTGTATTACTGATTGTAGGCATGTAGCCTAAAGGGTGGAGGAGATGGGGATTTTTTTTCACTTTTTGATTTTGCCTTATATTTAACCCTCCGTCAGGCGCAATATAGATTCTCCTCAGTTCATGCGCAATGTGCCTGACAAGCACAGGTCAGAAAACCACCTATAGTAGCTACATATTTAAATTTCAGGACTATAGAAGTAGTCAGTGACCTTCATAGGAATGTATTAAAAGAGATTACACCAAATCAGATGCAAAAAAAACCATTTATTAACCATAAACTTATTAAAACTAAAAGTACCACTTTTCGGTAGTACCGCCAAATAGGCTCCAGTTATCTTTACTTAACTATTGCTTAAATATAAAATTATGGAAAAAAACTTAAAGGATATTGCACTTAGATGTTACTTAATTATTTTCTACTCATCTTCAGTGGTTTCAATTGCAGCAGAAGCAGCACAGGTACACTTAGAAAAGCAAGGCTGGCAGACGAAAGTTGCATGGGAAAGGCAGATTGATTCTTTACATATTTTGCAGTCATATTTAGAAAGCCTTCTGAAACCAGATACAAATGAGCAGGTAGTACAACTGCGTCTTTTAGAAGGTGGTAGAGTCGGTGTTTGTTCTGGAACGTCCTTGGGACGTCCTTTGTATTTTTATCTTTGCCCAAATAATAAGCTAGATCTGTGTCTGTTTCCTCTGTATCAGTGTCATCACCATCCTGCTCTGTTCCAGAATCAGTGTTACATTCTGCTACCTCATCTTCAGATGAAATGTCACTAGATTCCTCTAAATCCTCAGTTACTGCTGGTTCTTCCTCATCATCTTCTAACAAAAAAATCTTCATTTCTTCTAAATGAAGGGGTTTAGATGAATCATACTGTTTTCTGGCCATTGCAGCAGAAAATCTGAAGCAAGAGAGAAAGAGTATGTGTTAGGGCGCAATGTGCCTTAGAAGCCACCCTCCTTTTGTCTAAGAAAACAGTACTTATGTACACTAACTTAGCATTACTCCTTCATAAAACAAGCTAAATACACAATCGTGATGAATAAAAAAAGAAAATACTAACCTTTCAATTTGTGTTGAAATCAGGCGCAATGTGCCTGAGAAGCCAAAGTGTTGATATCTGCTCACTAGAAGGTCTGCTGAGTCACTGTGATATCAGGTTTCACAGAGCCTGTAGAGTCAGGAGATAACTAGGAGGGGTGGGGTTTTCTGATAAGTGGGCAAGGAGAGAGAAGTGAAACTAATTACTGTGTGCCTGTCAGATCTATTGCGCCTGACGGAGGGTTAAGTCATTATACAGGAAAGAATGTTTCCCAACATTTTTTTTTGTAAAATTTAGTTATATCTCTTGCCATTGTTCCCAGCAGCGACCTGAGATTCAAGATGCCTTCAGGGGCCTTCCCCATGCTGTTCCCATTACATTTGATTGCTGTTTCCTTCCATTTCAGTGATTTTCCTGCCCCCTCAGCCTTCCTTTTAGGGTCTGCTAGAAAAATTGCTTCCATTATACTCGAGTCGAGCACGTCCAAGCGTTTGACCAGGCCAACACTTAGGATGTTCAAGGGCTCCCATTTGGCAGCCATGGAATGCTGATGTGGCTGTAGGACCATTTATAATTAAGGTGTTATCTTTTATTGTAATCAAACCCTCTGATAATTCTTATCAGTAGTTTTATAGATTGGCGAGCAGGGGCGGAGAGACAAACAGTAGCTGCACTTCTTGTAGAGAGATAAAGAGCCACCCCTACATCCTGTTTAAAGATTAATACCCACCCTTACTTACTGTAGGTAAATAAAGACTCACCCTCAGTTGCTGGAAAGACATTAAGACCTACCCCCACTTCCTGTAGAGCAATAAAGACCTGCCTCTACTTCCTGTACAGAGACAATGACCCCATACCACATCCTTTAGATATAAAAATATCTGCCACAACTTATGCAGAGACAAAGACCCACCTCAACGTCCTGAAGAGAAGCAACACTCTTCCTTTATAGAGATTAATACCCTTTCTTACTTTCTGTAAGGGAAAAAGACCCTCACCCACTTGCCGCAAAGAGATTAAGACCCACCCCACTTTCTGTAGAGAGACAAAAACCTTTCCTCACTTCCTGTAGTAAGACAATGAACCGCCTCTACTTCTTGTAAAGAGACATTGACCCGCCCCTATTTTCTGTAAGGAGACAATGACCTGCCCCCCACTTCCTCTAGAAATACAAATACCCGCCCCCACTTCTTGCAGAGAAACAATGACCCACCCCCATTTCCTTTAGATATATAAATATACACTTCCTGTAGAGACTTTGTTTAGAGAGATTAATACTGTCTCTTCCTTTCTGTAGTGAAATAAATACCACCCCCACTTGCTGCAAAGATTCATACCCACCCCCATTTGCTGCAAATAAATTAACGTGCACCCCCACTTCCTGTACAGACAAAAACCTTCCCACACTTCTTGTAGAGAGACAAAGATCCAACTCCACTTACTGTAGCGAGACAATGACCAGCCTCCACTCCCGGAAGAGAGTCAAAGAACTGCCCTCACTTCCTGTAGAAATACAAATACTTACCTCCATTTCTTGTAGAGACAATGACTCACCCCCACTATCTTTAGAGATATATATTTATCCACCACAACTTCTTGTGTAGACAAAGACTCACCCTCACTTAGTCTAGAAAGATAAAGACCCACCCTTACTTCCTGTAAAGAAGCAAATACTTATGCCACTTACTTTACAGATGTAAAGATTTAACCATTCCTACTTCCAGTAAAGCTACAAATACCCTCCCTCCATCACCATGAGTATATCATCAATGATATACTCATGCTTTGGGGCAAACCTGTGGACAGGTCTTTTTTGGTGCTTTGGCCTCATCATCATCATTCTGGCCTTAAATGACAGATCACGGAACCTTAAGTGACCTGCCTCCTACTTTAAATACGGCACTTGCGCAGTCTTCCAAAAAAAGTTGCCTCCAACAAAATGGTGCTGATGCATGCGCAGTAGTATCTATCGGCAAGTGATGTGGTGGGTATTTATTTCATTACAGAAAGTAAGAGACAGTATTAATCTCCCTAAACGAAGTCTCTACAGGAAGTGGGGGCAGGTCAGAACAGGAAGCGGGAGTGGGTGTTTATCTTTTCAAAAGAAGTGGGGGTAGGTCTTTGCTTCTTTATAGGAAGTTAGGGTGGATTTTTATCTTAAGTGGTGGTGGGTCTTTGTTTCTACAAGAAGTTGTGACAGATATTTATATATCTAAAGGAAATGGGGATGGGTTATTTTTCTCTACAAGAAGTGGGGGCAGGTATTTGTCTTTCTAGAGGAAGTGGGGGCATGTCATTGTCTCTTTACAGAAAATAGGGGCAGGTCATTGTATCTTTACAAGAAGTGAAGGCTGGTCATTGTCTCTCTACAGGAAGTAGAGGCGGTTCATTGTCTTACTACAGGAAGTGAGGAAAGGTTTTTGTCTCTCTACAGAAAGTGGGGTGGGTCTTAATCTCTTGCAGCAAGTGGGCGAGGGTCTTTTTCCCTTACAGGAAGTAAGGCACTGTCAGGTTGGGGCTGTTACACTGATTAAAATGATACCTGGGTTGAAGAAATCTGTCTTATGGTTCTTGTTTAATCTGTGTTTGAAATTTTGAGTTAATGATATACTCATGCTTTGGGGCAAACCTGTGGATGGGTCTTTTATACTGCTTTGGCCTCATCATCATCATTCTGGGCTTAAATGACAGGTCACTGTTCCTTCAGTGACCTGCCTCCTACTTTAAATATGGCACTTGCGTAGTCTTCCAAAAAAATGTTGCTTCCAACAAAATGGCGCTGAGGCATGCGCAATAGTATCTATCGGCAAGTGATGCTCTCAATCTGCACATGTGCCATCCAATGTGTATGAGCACCAGTACGGGAGCGCACACAAGAAGAGGATATCATTGCTGCTGAACCTAGAAACGCAGCGCACACAACAATTTTTTAAGACTGCAATATTAACTGCGCAGGCGCCATATTTATAGTAAAGCCCCAAAGCACGAGCATCTCATTAACTCAAAACTTCAAACACAGATTAAATAAGAACCACAAGACGTATTTCTTCACCCCTGGTATCATTTTAATCAGGGTAACAGTGCCAACCTGACAATGCCTGTAGTTTACTTAGCAAAATCCTGATGACAGGTTCTCTTTAATCATTCTCTGTGACTCAGCTGATACCGACAAATTACACTTGATAACATGAAGTGAAAAATTACACAGAAAAAGGACACCTAGTAGCCAGTACTTTGGAGAGATTTTTGAGGGTAAAACAGCATAATATGTAGATAAAATTATTTGCAGGTTGTCAATTTATTACATCACCTATTAAATTAAATCACGTTCTCTGAAAATACAGGGACCATTTAAAAACATAGTTCATACTTTTAATATATTATATCCTGTAATGTATGACAGAATATGTTAGAATGTGATATAAAATAATATAATACTGTAAATATGACTCATTCTAGATATTTGCTGATCCAAGTTTGCTTTTGTTTCCATTTTTGCCCATTTGTGAAGCAACTTGAACAGCATCTATCATATAAACTCAATTTCTGAAAGTTAATTAATAAAAATAGGCATACTAATGAGTTCTAGAGCACACGCACAATACAGGGAAGAGCCGGTAACAATTGCCAGGCTGGTTGGCATTACTTCAAGCCCAAAACAATCTGTTTCATACAGCTGTCTCCTCCCCAAATTTGCAAACATTGTAAACATCTCGCTCCTAGTAACAATTTTGTGAACATAATGTTCTGAATAACAATCATCAATTAACAAGAGCTCATTGTCGCCAAGTAGTTCTGGAATACGAACGCTCACAAGCATTTTATTTGTTTCATAGTATGTTTCATTTATTTTAATCACTTAGGTGGTAGGTTTTATGTATAGAACAATGTCTGAATTATTTTATTTCAATAGAGCCACTTAGCTCGAGAGTCTTTTCCCTTTGGTTTTACATTTTCTAAAGTATCTTTGTTCAATATTGTCCATCATCTGTAAAATATTATCTGAACCATTATAAAGCGTTTACCTGCCAGGAACGCATGCAGATATCATAGGGCCTTATAACCAACTCTGAATGGGCTGATTTCCCACTAAGTGTTAAACAATTTTTAATAATTCTGGCTATTTACAGCCAAGGGAGGCTGGAAACATATATATTTATATAGTATCTTTTAAACTCAATGGAAGCTGTATAAGTCTTTATGTAATGAGCGCCCACTAGTGGTGGCGGTATAAATATGCAGTGAGCTCCGCCCTTGTGGTGACTGTATACATTTGTATGTAGTGAACTCCCCCTAGTGGTGACTGTATAAATCTGTATGTAGTGAGCTCTCCCTTGTGACTTCATACATTTGTATGTAGTGAGCTCCCCATAGTGGTAGCTGTATAAATCTGTATGTAGGTATGTAGCGAGTTCCCTCTACTGGTGGCTGTACAAGTATGTATGTAGTGACCTCCTTCTAGTGGTGGCTGTATAAATCTGTATGTAGTGAACTCCCCCTAGTAGTGACTGTATAAATCTGTATGTAGTGAGCTCCCTCTAGTGGTGGCTGTATAAATCTGTATGTAGTGAGCTCTTCCTTGTGACTCCATACATTTGTATGTAGTGAGCTCCCTCTAGAGGTGGCTGTATAAATCTGTATGTAGTGAGCTCTTCCTTGTGACTGCATACATTTGTATGTAGTGAGCTCCCCATAGCGGTGGCTGTATAAATCTGTATGTAGTGAACGCCATTTAGTGATGACTGTATAAATCTGTATGTAGTGAGCTCCATCTAGTGGTGACTGTATAAATCTGTATGTAGTGAGCTCATCCTTGTGACTGCATACATTTGTATGTAGTGAGCTCCCCATAGTGGTGGCTGTATAAATCTGTATGAAGTGAACGCCATTTAGTGATGACTGTATAAATCTGTATGTAGTGAGCTCCCTCTAGTGGTGACTGTATAAATCTGTATGTAGTGAGCTCTTTCTAGTGACTGCATACATTTGTATGTAGTGAGCTCCCCATAGTGGTGGCTGTATAAATCTGTATGCAGTGAGCTCCCCATAGTGGTGGCTGTATAAATCTGTATGTAGTGAGCTCCCTCTAGTGGTGACTGTATAAATCTGTATGTAGTGAGCTCTTTCTAGTGACTGCATACATTTGTATGTAGTGAGCTCCCCATAGTGGTGGCTGTATAAATCTGTATGCAGTGAGCTCCCCATAGTGGTGGCTGTATAAATCTATATGTAGTGAGCTCCCTCTAGTGGTGACTGTATAAATCTGTATGTAGGTATGTAGTGAGTTCCCTCTAGTGGTGGTTGTACAAGTATGTATGTAGTGAGCTCCCTCTAGTGGTGGCTGTATAAATCTGTATGTAGTGAATTCTCCCTAGTAGTGGCTGTATAAAAGAGTATTACCTCCATGTGTTAAAATGGGTTATAATAAAATAATATTTTTTTTTCTATAGCGCCAACATATTCAGCTACACTTTACATTTCAGAGGGGACTTGTACAGACAATAAAAGACATTACAGCATAAAAATAATCACATAACTCAACAGATACCAAGAGGAGTGAGGGCCCTGCTGCTCGCAAGCTTACAATCTATGAGGAAATAACGGAGACACGAAAGGTGGGTGATAACAATTGCTTTCATTTTTCTGACCAGCCATAATGGGTTGGACGTGACAGAACGGATATAGCTTAGCTCAGTAACAAGGATTATTATTTCTTTCTTACACTGCTCTACAGAGTGGGAAGGAGGTTTCTGCTGCAGATAGCGTCCTCTCAAAGCAGTGTAAGCAAGTCACAATTTTCTAAAAAATGTTACCATGTATTTCACCGGGTGGGGAAGGCTATTGGAATATTTTGGACCCATTTTTATTTCCTTCTTTCAGCTTTAAAAATTAATATGAACAAATCAGATTTATATATTATAGGTTATATGTAAAAAATATATAAAGTGCTCTCAGTGAGAGAAACAAAATAGGAATCTTGTGGGTATGATACCTTTTAATGGCTAACAAATAATAGTAAAAGATGTTACAAAGCAAGCTCTCGGGACTGCTTATGCCCCTTCATCAGGCTGATATAGACGGAAGTTGTCCTATTTTTTTCTACTGGCTAACACGGTACCAAACCACTTTTTTCGTTTTACTAAATGGAGGTTATATGTATTCACTGTGAAACTCTTCTTGATAGAAGTTTCCCAGTTAGCATATCACAAAATATTAGCACCCCGGTAAAACCCAATGATCAGCTGTGATCTGTGGGGAAATCTGACAGTTAGGCTAAGTGCACACGTACCGGAACTCTCGCGGAAATTACCACGAGAATTCCGGAATTCCAGTCCGTGGGAAAATCGCATTTTAAATTCCTGCGATTTTCCCGCGGAAAAACTAGCATTTTGCAAGCGTAATTAGCTTGCAAAATGCTAGCGTTCTCCAAGCGATCTGTAGCATCGCTTAGAGAACTGATTGACAGGTTGGTCACACTCGTCAAACATAGTGTTTGACGAGTGTGACCAACTTTTTACTACTGAGGCCGCCTATGCGGCATCAGTAGTAAAAGATAGAATGTAAAAAAAAAAAAAAAAACGGTGTTATTCTCACCCTCCGACGTCCCGCGCATCCGTTCCCAGTAGTCCTTTGCGAAAATGCCCGCGATGACGTCAGTTCTCGCGGGATCGCGACGTCTCGCGGTAATTCGCGATGACGTTGCACAAATTACCGCGAGACTTCGCGATCCCGCGAGATCGGACGCCATCGCGGGCATTTTCGCAAAGGACTACTGGGAACGGGAGCGTGAAGAGAAGCGGGAATGCTGCGCAGGATGTCGGAGGGTGAGAATAACAATATTTTTTATTTTAAATTCTATTTTTTACAGGGATATGGTACCCAAAGCCCGGAGGACAGTCTCCTCTCCTCCGGACCATGGGTACCATCCGCAAATGTTCTGCTTACTTTCCGCATGGTGTGCACAGCCACATGCGGGAAATAAGCGGAACAATGCATTCCTATGGGTGCGGGATCGCCGCGATTCCGCAAATTAATGAACATGCTGCGGTTTTTACCGCGAAGCGATTCCGCCGCGGTAAAAACCGCAGCATTAGCACAGCATTGCGGAATCCCATAGGAATGCATGGGATGCTTATTTTTCGCGTTTTCGCGGCAAAATCGCGCAGTTAAAACTGCCGCGGAAACGCGAAAAAAACGCCACGTGTGAACTCAGCCTAAGGGCTCAATTTCCCGACAGCACTTCCAGAGTGGAAAATAAGAATTCCATTGTCCATTTGTATCTGTTGTCCATGTAATAATGCAGGACAGGGCGGATCGTTCAGAGTGACGGACGCTCTTTTTACTGATTCTGAGCAAAAAATGAGGATTTTAGACAAAGGACCCCCCTTTCCTTTTATTATTGGGTAGTTTTCTAAATTGGACACATCCTTTTTAAGGATGCGCAGCACATTATGATATCTTATAATTACAAATCTTTTTTTAATTTAAAGCCCGCTGGCCGATCAGCTGATCGTCATGAATTAGGCTTCTGAAATGTCTGGCAATCTGATATTGTCGTATATTTTAATATATCTCCCCCGTAGGATGTAGCACTGCCCTGAAATATAGTGATAGTTAACTGCTGGCCATGCAGGTGAAAATCTATTTGTTAGATGTGAGCAAAATAGATTTCTAGGAACCTGATCCCATGCCTACATGGCAGCCAGACTATGGTCCTGCAGAAGTCCAAAATGATCGGCAGTCCATTAGAGCGGTGGTGCAATAGGGGGGTAAATGATGCAAAATCAGAGAAGTCTCGGTGCTCCTGATTATATCACGCTGATCCAATTTAAAGTTTCAGCCCATTTTGAGCTTTCCATAGTGTGAAATAATGAAGATATGAGGCTACTTTCACACTTGCGTTTTTTTGCTGCGTGTTTTTTGCGCAAAAAAGCATGGAAAAACGCATACAAACGCATACAACCGCTGCGTCTTTTTCAAGCATATGCAGGAAAAAACGCAGCATTTTTATGGGTTTGTATGCGTTTTTAGTGCGTTTGCGTTTTTTTCAACATTGTCCTCAACAAAAAAATCAAGATATTATTAGGGTTAGGGTTAGTTAGGGTTAGTAGTACTAACCCTAAACCCTGACTCTACTAACCCTAACTCCTAACCCTAACCCTAAACCCTAACTAACCCTAACCCTTAAACTAACCCTAACCCTACTTACCCCTAACGCTAACCCTACCCCATAACCCTAACCCTTAACCTAACCCCAACCCTTAACCTAACCCTAACCCTAAACCCTGACTCTACTAACCCTAACTCACCCTAACCCTTACCATAACCATTGTCTAACCAATGTACAACAATAAAACGCATGCGCTAAAAAAAAGCATACATGCGCATGCCAATGCGCACGTATGCGCACCCATAGACTTACAATGGGGGTCTTGCTGTAAAAAAACGCATAGCGTGCGCATGCGTTTTTTTGGGGCAAGTCGGATGCACATAAAATGCAACAAGTTGCATTTGGTGCGCCTGAGCGCACACTGCAAAAAAACGCATGCTCACAAAAACGCATACAAACGCATGGGTAAGCGCACATAAGCGCATCCCATGCAAAATATAGGAAAAAAACGCATGCGTTTTTTAGCGCTAAATAGCAGCGCAAAAAAAACACAAGTGTGAAACCAGCCTAAGGTTACGCCTTCTGTGAGCATCGGGACTTTTCTCATCATGGTCCTGTAAACCTCCTCAGCCAATCATCAATCGAATGTACTGGCATATTCACTGCCAGACTGGGGTAACAAAGACCCACCAGTAACATGGAATCTACATGCGCACTGTTCAGCTACATGGAAAAATAATCTTATTCTAGTACACAATTTTCTTTTATGCTTCTATATAATCTTAAACTGAATAGCTTGTATAATGAATCATTGACTGATGCCTTTCCCTGTAAATAATTAATCAAGTGTATTAGCGCTGCTCATTCGCACTCCTTCACAGGGACCCACCAGGGGATTCACCTGCTCTCCGGTGGGCCAGTCCAAGTCTGATTATACTGGTCATGTCTGGCTTTTACAAGGACCTTGCGCCGCAACATCATGACTTTGCAAGGGCCTCATAACTGCCAGTGGTGCCAGGATGCCGACATTCGAGTGCCAGCCAAGGAAGTTTGCATGATCCGGCGGTCATGAAGTACCAACAAGGGCCCTTCAAATCCTTATGGTAATCGCTAAGGATCATATAATACATGGAAGTTCTAAGTCTTCCATATGTCATTAACAGGAATCCCATATAAACGAATAAAGTGCCCAGGGATGCTGCCAAAACCATTTGTTCACCCTGGGTAAAAGCCACATCTGCTCCAATAGTCAATGAACCAGCGGAGAAAAAGAGGAGCAAAACGATGATTGCAAAAACATCATTGTTTATTAAATATATTACAAAAAGTGCACATGATCACAATGAGGTGTCAATATAAAACAGATGAATACACACCCAAAAGACAACCCCTCACCAACCCAGATGGTAACAGTATCCTCTTGTATAAGATATTGCTAATATGTCCACAGTTAAGGGGCTTAGATCAATCTGCATAAATGGACTGATTATATAATCAGAGAGGTATATAAGTGACTCAAATTACCATTACAAAATGGAATACACTGAAGTAGTGCCGCCCTAGACTGAAAGAATAGATATGCCCACAATCAGCAATCACAGAAAGCAGGTAAAGTGTGGTCAAAAAATCTTACCCGAGGATACAAAGGAGGGGAGGCGAGGGGGAGCGTCTGGCAGTGACCCACGACACGCGTTTCGTGGCGCTATGAGGCCGCTTTATCAAGGAGATACCATTCCTATCTCCACAGGACCTTAAAGTACCCTTTGACCGCAGTCATTTGACCAGAATCGGCCAATCAGTGGAGCATCGTCGGCGCATGCGCGCTGAGGCCGGCCAACTGTTACCATCTGGGTTGGTGAGGGGTTGTCTTTTGGGTGTGTATTCATCTGTTTCATATTGACACCTCATTGTGATCATGTGCACTTTTTGTAATATATTTAATAAACAATGATGTTTTTGCAATCATCGTTTTGCTCCTCTTTTCCTCCGCTGGTTCATCGTCTTCCACATGTCGTATTGGCTCTTTGTCTCATTAGTCGAGGTGTTCTTGAACAGCGGACCCCAATCTCTGACATCCAGAGCATTTGGAACGGGCTTGGCTTTATGATAAGACACCTTTAACCTCATTTTCTCTATGATCTGTTGGACTCATCGCATGGCACAACAAATTCTGCTCCATCTGTAAAACGAGAACCGCTATGACAAATTGCATCCTTCTTTTTTTTTTTTCTTAGAAACGTTCAGCAATGATTTTGTTCTGCAAGCACAAAAAGCCGGGGATATCAAGTACAAGGACAGGTAACTGTTTCTAATTCCACTAAGCTCCACAAACCCTTGAACATTTATTGCCGTTGTAAAAGTATTGATGAATCATAGTGAATGAAGGATTTCACAAAAGATCTTCCAACTGCTTCGCAGGAGCAGTCAATAAATATCGCGCATTCGGAGACAGTGATTTTCTGACATTTAAACCGTACTGATTTACAATTTAGAACAAAAGGCTGAGTAATATCTGCAGAGCAGAGCCGGCGCCCGTCTGTTTTGAATGCGATTCACAGCTGCCCTCGTTCTATAGAAGTTATAATTTACACCTAATTGATCTCCATCTTTTGGTTCAAAAAAAAAAAAAAAAAGAGAAGAATTCACAAGATGTTAATATTCCATTCGCAGTAAACGCTCTTCAAATACTAAACTAATCTGGGCTAACAGGTTTTATTGACATGCACAAGCTATTAAAAATCAGCGCTGCTACATCTTTTCAATGGGAATAACAAGCGCTGGAAATTAAGTGTTACTTTAATATATCTTTCTTGATATGGAAAACCGCTCTATTCAATTATATCTCGGTAGCTGTCAAAAGAAGAATATAGTAAGTGTGGGCGCAGCAGAGCCAAATTTGCTAAAGTCTATAGGACTCAGTTGTCTCCGTCAGTTCCGCAGACTTGGATCAGAATGGTATCGCGCATGCGCGCCCGTCAATCATTACAAACCTCCTCCTCAAGTGGTTGTGCAGTGATGAACAATGGTGGACTTGTGGCTAGGTAGTAAAAGTCATTTTAGTAACTACTGGACCTTGCAGTGTGTTCAGCTGTCTCTTGTTGTCCCATAGACTTTGGAGCAACAGTGCGCATGCGCAGCAGTTAATCCCTACAAATATCTCTTCATTCAGGTTTCTCAATGAGGAAGAATGGTTGACTCAGGTCCATGTGGATAAGTAGTAATGTTATTTTTGGGGACTATGGGACCTTGCACCATTCTTGGATGTCTTTGGTAGTCCCACAGACTTTAGGTGTGAGCATCAGTGTGCATATGCAGATGTTAATCCCCTTTCATCGTGGCTTTTCAATACAGAACAGTGAGTTGACTTAGGTTCATGTGGATAGGTAATCATGTGTTTTTTTTGTGGTAACGGGACTTTGCACTGGGTTTGGCTGTCTTCGGTACTTCCAAAGACTTTAATTCGAGCAACAATGTACATGAGCAAGCGTTAATCCCTTCAAACTCCTCTTCACCTTGTGTAGAGACGAAGAATGGTGAGTTTTTAGGAACTATTGGACTTTGCAATGTTCTTATCTCTAACAATTCCACAGACTTTAATTGGAAAAGTATCGCGCATGCGCACCATTTAAAAACTTCAAACCCCTCCTCACCATGATTGTACAGTGTTGAAAAATGGTAGGCTTGGGTCACTATGGATTAGTAATAAATGTTATTTTATGGACTAATGGATGTTGCACTGTGCTTGGCTGTCTCTGGTAGACAAACAAACAATAATTGGGGCAACAGTGCGCATGCACAACCGTTTAGTCCCTTCCAATCACTCTCTATCATAGTTTTTTAGAGAGGAAGAAGGGTTGATGTAGGTCTGTTGTGAGTTCATTTTCCCCTTCACCATTGAGGTCTGATGAACTCCCTCTTCTGGTGAAGGAAGGTAGTGAGGCTGAGGCTGAGTTCTCCTTCAATGGAAGTCTTCAAACAGAGGCTGGACAGACATCTGACTGGGATGATTTAGCGAATCCTGCTTTGAGCAGGGGGTTGGACCAGATGGCCCAGGAGGTCCCTTCCAACTCTACGATTCTATGATTCTATGATTCTATGATTACCAAGCACCTGGGCAGGATGATGATGACTGGGTGACGGGAATTACTGACTGGATATAAGGCAGCCGACGCCTTTCTGCCTTGCTGGTGATCTCTCTGAGAGATTCTAGGAGACCAGTCTGATTCCTGCTCCTCAAAAGCTAAGTTTTCTGCTCTACTTTTTGCATTTGTGTTTTGGTTTTGTTTTGCATTCTTTTCCTTGATTTCTGCCATTCCCTGCTGGGGTGAGCTGAATTCCTTTTTGCTCTGTCTTCAGAAAATACCTGAGTACTGATATAGTCTTTTTGAAGCCTAGCGTCTTCAGGGCTTTTTTCCCTATCAGTCTGTTGGCTCTTGTTTTGATAGGGTTTTGGCGGATTACAGACAGCAGCTTTTCTATCCTGTCCTATCTAGTTAGCTTGGGCCCCATCATTTGATCAGCCTATCTTTCTATCTGTGTGAGTGTTTTTTCATCTTGCTTCACCGTCATTATATGTTGGGGGCTGCCTATTGCTTTGGGGTCTGCTCTGAGGCAGTTTAGATTTCCCTTTCTGTATTTAGGCTATGTAGTTCTCCGGCTGTGATCGAGGGGTCTAGGGCACCATAGGAACCCCCCACGGCTACTGCTAGTTGTTGTTGATAGGTTCAGGGGTCTGCAATCCGATAGCTGCCAACTTCTCTGGTTTTCTGGACTTAGCTAGTATTTCTGTTTTTGCCTCCTATGGTGACTCATTCATAACATAGATCCATGTGGATAGGAAATAATTTTCTTTTGGGGGACTATGGTACTTTGCATTGTTCTTGGATGTCTTTAGTAGTCTTTTTCACCTTGTGTAGGGAAGAAGAATATTGAATTTTTCAGAACTATTGGACTTTGCACTGTGCTCAGTTGTCTCCATCAGATCCACAGGCTTTGATGGAGCAACCATTGAACCCTTTAAATCCCTCTTCACTGTGGTTGTTCAATGGGGAATAATGGGTGGCCGATGTCCATGAGGATAAGCAGCAAAGACTACAGAATTTTGCACGGGGCTTGGCTATCTCTGCCCACCCATAGACAGCAGTGCGCATGCGCGACTGTTCATTCTTTCTAACTTTTCTTCATCATGGTTATGCAGTGAGAAAAAAGAGCAGACTGGGATCTCTTTGGATAAGTAAAAAAATGTCTTTCATGGTAAAAACCTTCTTAAAGTGACACTACCATGAAAAAGGCAATGTTCATGCCACCGGCATCCAACATTATTCTTCCCAACAAGTGGACGAAAACCAAAAAGAAAATCCAGACCGACCCCATTATATGCCACTGGGATTGTCGCAAGCTCAGTTTGCTGATATGAAGGACCCAACACAGCAATGACTAAAAGCTAAAATGAATATGTGAACAGAGTTTTAAAGCAATCACGTTGTGTTCCCTCACATTTTTACAGGTCTCACCTCTCTACATGACCTCTCCACTTCCAAAAAAAACTTTCAGGAAGCTCTGAAAATGAAATGAAAACACCTGTTATCCTGAAAATGACTAAAGCAAGGATAACAGAAACTGAACACCCGGAGATCAGGTGAATCTGATGAAAACAGAGAGGCCAACCACAAAGCACAGGCTCAAGGGTTCGGTTTGGACTTAGGGTCCCGTTACATGCTTCAATGTCCCAGAGATCCCACCAATGATCCGACGTGAATGGGATCGCTGGGACATAGTTAGCTGATCGCTGGTGAGCTGTCACATAGACAGACCCACCAGTGATCAGGACCAGCGAGCAAGCTGGTATCCAGGGTAAACAGCGGGTAACTAAGCGCCGCGCGGCTCTTAGATACCCGCTGTTTACCCTGGATACCAGCGTCGTTGATCGTTGGTCTTTCGCTGTCTCAGGCAGTGATGTGTGCTGCCCAGCAGGAGACCAACAGCAGAATTATGGCCCAGAGCGTCAAACAACGATTAACGATCAGCCATCTGATTGTTGATCGTTGCTACATGTCACGCGCAACGATGTCTTTTTGACATCGCTGCAACGTCACCGAACTGGTGACGTTGCAACGATATCGTTCACAATATCGTTGTGTGTAGCGGCCCCCGTAGACGCTTGACATATTGTCAGCATATAAAAACAGTACTCCAGATTCATCTGCATAGAGATAAGGTTAAAGAATACCATTCCAACTTTTTCTCACCACCACTAGAGGGAGCCAAGGAGCTTACTGCATACTGGCTTATTACGGAGGTCAATATATAAGCTCCGGAGCTCCCTCTTGTGGTGGTCGCAGGAAGCTAAGATTATTTTCTTTTTATAATTTGTCTATACAGAAGATGTAAAAATCTGCGTCAGGAAAACTGAACCCTGACGAACACCTCTAATACCTACTTCAACTGAAACAATGAAATATGCGCAGGACATGCACCATTGTGCAAATTTTCCTAATTTTCCTTTACCCCTTTTGCCGTTAGCGCAGAATAGAAAAATTAATTTCAAGCGGTGAGTCTTTGCATACTGAAGTGGTCAGTGCACAAAAGAACAGGTTTAGTGTATCGTATCCTTTCACCGGGTGCTCCGCCAGTGAAGGGAGGGGTACTTAACATTAGACTTAACGGAGAATTTTTTAAGAATATTTTCCATTTTTTGTATTAATTAATTTTTGGCAAGCAACAGTAACTTGACCTTTTCCTTTTTCTGTTGCGCTTTTGGATGTGGCGTCTGATTCGCTTTCCTTTCAGACACTGACTGAAGAGAAAACGATGCTGCAATGACTGAGAATGGAGAAATCTCCATCAATGTCAATCGGCCGGCCTACCGGGCCTCATTAAGGATTGGTCACAGTACGCGCGTTATGCCCATCAACGGAGGCTGCGTTACAGATGGGACCGAGCTACAGAGAGCATTTATGTGCAGTTTTTGTCAGTAATTGAAGTGTCGGGAAGATAAAAGAATCTGACCATGAAACAAAAAAAATACTAACGCTAGTAAAAAACATCGCCTTTATCCAACAGAAGGAGGAGAATGGTAACCACAGAACATAGGGGGGACGCATCCATGTGTGGTGTACAAACAGGAATCACATAGAGGGGATTCACATAATAGACTGCATACTATACATAGGATAGATAGATAGATAGATAGATAACAGATAGCTTGATAGATGATAGATAGATTATAGATAGATACATAGATAGATGGATAGATAGATAGACAGATGATAGATAGATAGATAATAGATAGAAAGATAGATAGATAATAGATAGATGATAGATAATAGATACTGTAGATAATAGATAGGTGATAGCTAGATAAATAGATAGATGGATAGATAGATACTGTAGATAATAGATAGGTAATAGATTGATTGATAGATAGATAATAGATAGATAAATAGATAGATAGATAGATAGATAGATAGATAGATGTGACAAGTGAATCTGTTGGGAATTTTGATTTGTGTGACTCCAGCACATTGTCAGCTGCTGGCCACTATTTTACTTGGTATACTTGAGCCAGAAAGGGGTTAAAAAAACAATACATATTCATACTCACCTTTCCCTGTCACTCAGTTGGCTTCCTAGGCCCTAAATCCATTACATCGTCGGTGTTCCTTTCACTCTTCTTTCCCGCTTTTGGCTAGTCCTCAATGCGCGTTCCAACATGATGATGTCAGGATGTGCACTGCCGCTCATAGGACGATGCACCGCCACTTGTAGGACGATGCACCGCCGCTCATAGGACGATGCACCTCCGCTCATAGGACGATGCACCGCCGCTCATAGGACGATGCACCGCCGTTCATAGGACGATTCACCGCTTCTCATAGGACATTGCACCACCGCTCATAGGACAATGCTCCGCCGCTCATAGGACGATGCACCTCTGCTCATAGGACGAGGCACCGCCACTCATAGGACATTGCACTGCCGCTCATAGAACAATGCACCGCCGCTCATAGGACGATACACCGCCGCTCATAGGATGATGCACCGCCACTCATAGGACGATGCACCGCCGCTCATAGTAGGACGATTCCCCGCCACTCATTGGACGATGCACCACCGCTCATAGGACGATGCATCATCGCTCATAGGCTGATGCACCACCGCTCATAGGACAATGCACTGCCGCTCATAGGACGATGCACCGCCGCTCATAGGACGATGCACTGCTGCTCATAGTAGGACGATGAACCGCCACTCATTGGACAATGCACTGCCGTTCATAGGACGATGCACCGCCACAAATAGTAGGACGATGCACTGCCAATCATAGAACGATGCACCGCCACTCACAGAATGATGCACATCATGATCTCATTATGTCAGAATTCACATCAAGGATGCCCAGGAAGCCAGAGGAAGACAAGCGGGGAGCTGCAGGGACAGGTGAGGGGCTATGAGGGTATAATTGTTTTATGTTTTTTTTAACCCTTTCCCGGTTTCCCAACCCATCTTTTTGGGTTGACATTTTAACAGCGACCAAGGCTCATTCAATGTATATCAAACAAATTCACTCCAAATTGAGCTTCTCAGCAGAGTTTGAGAGAATCTGCAGAATTCCAATTTAGGCAGATTTGCTCATTCCTAATAGATAGATGCAGTAAGTAGATATAAATAGATAAATAATAGATACATAATAAACCTAAAGATTTAAGTGTAGAAAATGCAGAGATTGTTCTCTTGCTTTTTGCCTATGATTCTTATTTTCTCCGCATCCCTGATCTACAGTCTCTTCTTCGCCACATGCCTCCATTGACGCTGACAGATGGTTATGGCATTATATCTGTATTCCCAACAGTCTTTGCTGTAAAGAAAATAAAGCCAATAAACAACGTACGCCGCGCTGGAACTATCTGCAGTGATTCTGTAAATCTCTCCAGAAATAGGATCCTGTAAAACAAATCATGTTCATAAATCTTCTTATTAATCAGATCTTGAGATATGAGAGGAGCGGTAAACACCATAATGAACTTAAGCAGAAAATCTTAACAAGCAGAAGGCGGAGGAGTCAGCAGAATCATCTTCAAGCAAATACTTCCATGTATGTTATTCTATGGGGTTCTATGGAACAACTGGCCAGAACCTCAAGTGTCAAACACAGTCCCAGATAGACTTTTCTTCATCTGGGGCAATTATTTGGTTCACCAGACCCAGCTTTGTATCTAAATATTATGGCTAGGGAAAACTGGCTGGCATGTCCTTTAGTATGCCTATTGTTATGCCCCTGAGTATCTTTGGACCCATTTTCAAAAAGGCAAGCAGACACAATAACAAAGAGCTTGTGGCACTTGGCATTCGAAGGCATATGCCACATCCCATTTAATATAGATAAACTCACAAAAATGTTGTCAACATGTTCTAGGCTTCAAAACTCATGGATATGGATGACTCTTCATGGCTCTACACCTAAATGGTGCCCGATGTACGTAACAGTAGGATTCAGCCAAAGGGCCCTTCCCAATGCGTAATTTCAGGGGAGAGAAGTATGGGGCATGTTAAATTTTAGAGTCCGGTCCTTTTCTAAAGGAAGTCAATCCATCAACAAAGATGTTTGGCAGTGGCTTGCTCTCTTCTCTTTATTGAGAACACATGCACACTCAGGTGAAATGAGCATGCTTTAAGACAAAATCTATATTTTCAATTTAAATAAAGGTATTACATGAGTTTAAAAACAAGTTCTACATTTTCCCATCAATTGTTTATATAGGCTGTGTCCCATTTAAGGTGAACCTTTCACTTGTAATAAACATGGAATTCCTTTCCGTTGTGTAATGCCGCTGTTCTCCTGAATACAGCGTTGTTTTCCTTCTATTTCTGCTCCTCTCAAGTCCTCAGATATGGTCACTTCTTCCCTGTCTTGTCTTTTTAGCCAAGTAGGTGTAGTCCTCAAGTCTACTCTGTAGGCATCTTCCTGAGGACCACGCCTAGTTGGCTAAAAAGATTGACGTTTTGTACAAGGAAAAAGAGTTCATATCTCAGGAATAGAGAGGCATAGAACCAAAAGAAGAACAACACCGGATTCAGAAAAACAGCGGCATCTACATCAGATTAAAAAAAAAGATACATATTTATGGTAAGTGATATCTGACCTCGTTTTATTTTATTTTTTAACCGTTTCTGCATATTTTATCTATTATATTGTAGCTATTGTGTTCCCATTTCAGCATAGACCTGAAGCACAATACTCTACAATCCATTTTTTTATTCTTAGATTCTGAATAACAAACCAATAATGATTCAATGATTGTTTCCGGCCTCGCTGCTGTTACATTCAGTATGAAAGAATAGCTTGTTAAACACATCCCAAAAGTCATCAGCTTCCGAACTGTTTTCATTAGGGAAATTTCTATAAAAGTTATTCATTAAATTGCCGTTGCTTAAACTGTTAAGTGTCTGCAAAGTGAAACGCGGCCGAGATCAATTCCTTGTAAGAAAAGAGCAAGTCAGATCAAGTTGACTAGACCGGGCTCACCTGGGACTCAGGAAGACTGAGGTTAGACATTATAGACTTAGATCCTCCGGAGGACTCGGGGAGGCAGCTAAATGCATGTATTTGATTTGTCTTTCGACTCGAAATAAAAGTCAGATTACATGACTGGGAATAGACTTTACTGACAAAACAAAGACATTTGGATCAATGGGAAAGGCACAATTACTCAAATACATGGAAATATACAAAGAAAAGGTGCATAGAGATATAGGTTGTAATTGAAAACATGCTGCCATTCCGTGTAGTCATTTATTACAACAAGACATAAAAAGAAAAAGATAAAAATATAAAACATGTTGGCTTCAAATGCATCAAGGCCCGTGGGTGAAATGGGGTCACCAAAGGAACCTTGAAAAGGGTAGGACTGTTTTCAAGGGGCTCACAAAGGTCAAAGCTTCTATATTACCTACCCAGTTTGGATAGATAGATAGATAGATAGATAGATAGATAGATGAGAATCTTTAGCAATTCTAATTCGTCAAGTTCGACAAATTGTTCGCAAAAATTCGATTTTTGGAAAATTTATTTGATTGCCCTGAAAAGATTTGTGAAAAGATTTCCTAGGACCATGTAAAATCCCTTTCCTTTCTTTTCTCTTTAAATGAAACACAGGCTTTGTAATGTCAAAGTGCCCACATCATAAAGACTAACAGCCTATTTAATAACACAGTGCACTGACAAACTTCACACTTTATAAAAGTAAAAAAAAAAAATTCCAAAAATTATCCTTCTTAGTCATTTGTGCACAGGCAGACCGTTATGTGCAGAACACTGAATCAAACTGCCGGTGTCACTGTCAGAGGTAACATTATCCAGCTAAGACTGAGGCAAATGATGTCCTATATAGTCCATGATACCATCTGCACCTCCACACACACCTGCCGAAGTAAGGGTGGTGCTTCTGCTTCTGATAGCCACTCCTACATTCTTAGCCATTGTGTGGGTTTATTCTCTTTTAAACTACTCCCTCCATTGTCATTTTGACTTTTTCTTTTACTATACATTTTATACAACACTATAATTAACTTTTTACAATTGTTTAAACCCTAATTTTTCAACCCTCATACAAAAAAAATGTAAAAATGAATACCAGGTAGGACAGTACATTTGATCAAAGTAAAAAGTAGTAGCAAGAGGCAGTCGAAGTGTGGGATGTAGGGTTGTCAAATTGGACTGGTAAAACAAGTGTGAAAAAACAGAAAGGCACAGTTAAGCCCTGTTTCACACTTCCGTTTTTTCAAATCCGTCAAAATCCGTTGGTTTCCGTAAAAAAACGGATCCGCCATTTTTTGCAGGATCCGTTTTTTTTGTCCCATAGACTTCCATTAGTGGTTACCGCGGATCCGTCAAAAAAACGGATCCGTTTGGCGGACACAAAAACGGAAGTGTGAAACAGGCCTAAATGTTTAAATTATTCTTAATATTTTTTAATTTTTTTTCAACAAAATTTATCCTCCTTTACAATAATGATGTAATAAGAAATGCTAGTTAGGTAGAAGACTGAAAATCCAGCATCTGCAACTGGGAATTGTATTTTATGTAGCATGAAGAGATGTAAAATTTGACTACTCAAACAGATGTGCAAAAAAATGGTTACTGTATGCACAGTTTGTGAAGAGGGCACTTTCTTTTGTGTTTTTAAAAAATAATTATTCCCCACTTCACAAGAAGGTTTGCACTAGAAAAGCAAAAATTCAGCACAGTCGCTTGTGACTTTTTGACAAAAACTATTGTACTGTCTTGCTGCTGATTTCTAGTACATTAAGAATAAGGAAACAAATGTGTAATTGAAATTCAAATGCCGCAGGACAGATGCCAGCTGTACCATATTACTGATCAATCACACTGCTGATACATCTGTCATCTCAACTGAACTTCTGTATTATTTGTAGACTGCTGCACTCACATTTTTCAGAGCTGCAGTTGTCCAACTCTCTTTAGTGTACCATACCCTGCCTCAGCTTTTATACTGGCTCTCATTATGCCTCCTGATTCACTGTGCTTTGCTATGTGATATGATAACTTCAAGGCATTAGGGGGAATCCCATACAGTCTCACTCCAGAGATCATGTTGGCCTTCTGTGATTGATGCAATCTTCTGCAATGTATAAAAAGGCAGTGTGGAATCGATTACTGAGGGGAGATAAGGATCCAGAGTGTCCAATTTCAAAATGACAATCCTTTTGTTGTCCCAAAGATAAATTGCTACCCGACATGTCTAGTAACAGAAAACAAGAGTGTATTCCACTATGTATGGGAGAGACTGCCGGGATAGCTGTAATCATTCGGCTGACAGCCATCTACTATGCATGGTGGACTAAGGAGTGCTCAATATTTGGTAAAGACAGGAATAATAACTACTGACACAGTTGGGAACCACCAGTCATTATTAATTTTCCTTCCACTCAACTTTTCATTAATATGCTTGGATCCAGCACTCTGTGAACAGCCAGCTTCTTTAGCAATGATCTTTTGTGGCTTCCCCTCTGTTAGGCGCCGGGATTTTCCCACTGCATGGGATGGATCCCTGGCCTTGTCTGGCCATGTGGACTGCGGCCGTGTGGACCGCTGAGACTGTTGCTTATCGCAGGCATCTTGCTCAGGTGTCTTGCTCAGTGTCTCGCCATGCATTTAGTTAAGGCTAGTCTTTGGTAACCAGTGGCATACCACAGCATGCGCTGTGGAGGCTAAGTCCAGAGATCACCTTACTGAGCATGTCTGTGATGTTGCGCCTTCCTATTGGAGGTCGGACGTCAGCTGCTCTGGTGATGTGGCAGTTCTGGATTGGTCTATGGGCAAGGTCCTGGACATGAGCCTGATGTATAAAAGGTCCTCAGTGGCGCACACTGGTGCGCTAGTATCATTTATGGTCTGTGTGTGAGTGGATACGCTACCACTCTGTATGCACTTGTGTGTTTAGTCACCTCCTGAGTTTTAGCCAGTTAGGGCTTTTTGGACCCGTTTGGCTTAGCATCTGTTTCCCACATGTGCGCGGTTAGCACAGTGGGCGTACAGGGCAAGATCCAACCAAAGAGTTGTGCTCCTGTGTGAAGTCTAAAGGGTTTGTAGTTGGCGTCAGTTTTTGTATTTTTCTCGTGACTCAGCATCTGTGACGGCCACGTGTGGGATTAGCACGGGTCAGTTACAGAGCGAGTGCAACCCTTTAGCTCTACCTCTCTGTGAAGCTAACAGAGCTGAGTATTGTGCATTTTGTTCATATTGCGCAGAGTTAGCGCAGTCCTATTTTTGTTCACTGACTTTAGTTCATCATTGTTCACATTAGCAACAGTTTTATATCTCTGCACAGTGGACCCCGGGTTGCAATCGCACTTTAATATTTATTTTATTTAGTGGGATCCGCTAACCCTAACACCCTCCTTGTGGAGAGTCTCAGTGACCGCCTTCTGGACATCTGTCAGGTCCGCAGTCTTCCCCATGATTGTGGAGCTACTGAAACAGACTAAGGGACTTTCATAAACACTTAGGAGCCTTTACAGGTGATTTTTGTTAATTATTTTAATTTACTGAGATAATGACTTTTGGGTTTTCATTGGCTGTAAGCCATAATTATCGACATTAACACAAATAAACACATGGAATAGATCACTCTGTGTGTAATGACTCTATAGAATACAGGAGAGTCAATTTTTGTATTGAAGAACTGAAATAAATTCACTTTTTGATATTCTAAATTTGTGAGAAGCACCTGTATGTAAAATGCAAAAAAAAAACCAAAACAAAATACATTCAAATTATTATTTTCAAAATGTGTTCTTTATTGTGGCGATGCTATACAATGTGAAGAGACTGGAATGAACATTCTGGATATATGTTTTCAAGAATGATCTCTATAAAGATAAGGGCCATTGTGGCTTCTTATTTCACCCTGAGCTGCACTCAGATAGAAAGCTCCCAAAATGAATATATCACTGGTTATCTTCATACTATTCACAGGGGGGCTATGAAAGTGCGAATTGGGCAATCTGATAGTACTTTCATGGATGGGCCGAAAATGAAAAGTGACATATTTATTAGCCGGGCCTTGCCAACATGCTCAGAATCCACAAAAGTCTTCATCGAAAAGTGTAGAGAGATAGACTAAAATAACAACTATGGAGTCAGGCTCTTCAACAGAAATTAGAAGTGATTGTATGAGCAGAATCCTTTGTGCTGCCATAATCAATGTGGATCGCTCTACAAATGAACCCTTCCGAACAAGTTTTTCCTTTTCCTATGTTTTTTGTTTTTTTTGTTATTTTTTTAAGTTGGACATAATGGTAATTTCATAAAAATTGCACTTTGTTTCCAATGCTGCTATATACAGTATAGATAGCTAGCTAGCTAGATAGATAGATAGATAATAGATAGACAGACAGACAGATAGATAGATAGATAGATGATAGATAGACAGATAGATAGGTAGATAGATGATAGATAGATAGATAGATAGATAGATAGATAGAGAGATAGATGATAGATAGATAGATAATAGATAGACAGACAGACAGATAGATAGATAGATGATAGATAGACAGATAGATAGGTAGATAGATAGATGATAGATAGATAGAGAGATAGATAGATAATAGATAGATAGATAGATAGATAATAGATAAATAGATAATAGATAGATGGATGATAGATAGAGATAGATAGATAGTAGATAGATAGCTGATAGATATATAGATAATAGATATATAGATAATAGATAGATAGATGATAGATAGATAGATAATAGATAGATAGATAGATAGATAGATAGATAGATATACTGCTAAAATAAATAAGGGGAACACAAACAGACTGTTTCAAATGGCATAGTGTTCCCTTTATTTGTATTTATATACTGTATATATATATATATATATATATATATATAAATCTACTATTATGTTGAAAATAAATTGCAGCAATATTTAAACAATATATGAACAAAACCAGAGAAACCAACAACAAAAAGCAAAAACAAAATTGAGCATATAAGCTACAGCAAGTAAATCAGTAAATATTAATAGTACATGCCAGTAACATAAAACACTTAGTTAAGGCTATTTTGATTTTTTTTTTTTAAAAAAAAGCATAAAAGCCATCCCACCGCGACAAGGTGTTCCCGTTGGAATATACAAATATAAAAAAAAAAATAAAAATAAAGAAAAATAGGAATAAAATAAAGAAAAATAAGAACACAAATAAATAAATATAAAAGTAGAAAATGAAGATATTTCTATATATTTTTTAATCAACGGAAATAAAAATAAGAAAATAAATATAAAGGTAGAAAATTAAGATGCTTCTATCTTTTTTTTTTAATTCAAAAGAAATAAAAATAAGAAAACATTGAGATATAAAAGTTTAAAATGAAGATTTTTTTTGGTTCAAGAGATAAAAATGGAATTTCTAGAAATAAGAAATAAAGGTGTAACGCGCTCATCCCACGTTTATTTTTTATATATATATATATTATGCTTTGTGTTTGCAGATTTGCTTTCACTCCATCTTTAGTAAGCAATCGTATTATGCCATACTAATCCCCGGAGATTTCTCATCTGTAGTCTGCAGCAAGGAGAGACACAAGCCTTGGACAGTAATATGTAAAGATGGCATTTCTGACAGCTGTGCTCCTGAATTCCCACAGTGCGAGTCCTTTGTACTGTCGCATAAAAATGACTGAAGTGTTCATGTAAGATAAACTGACAGTGAAGCTCATTTGCAAACGCCTGTGGATAACCAGCTCTTAATGATAAAACCGACGACTCAAAGAAACCTTCTCCGGAACACACAGAGGATGAAACAAAAGATTTTTTTTGATTTTTTTTTTTCCCTCTATTTCCCAGCCATTACAGTTTGTATCTGAGCTACTATTTATTGAGCTCCGCAGTCGTCGCGGAAAAAAAAAAAAAAGACTGAAGTCAATCCATGTTCAATGGCGTATAGACGCTGCTTAAATGCTCTACTGTAGCATTTATACACACTGGAAAATAAAATAATAAAAAAATAAATAAATCCCCCTTCCATGAAATATAGAGTTCCAGACAAGTGATTCACTTAATTCTTTTCAGAAAATGTTTCCGTAAAAAGTCAAAATATTCCATTTAGAAATCAGATAATAATGTCACATTCCCGGTGTCTCCGCAAAGTATAATGAGGTTGAATGTGTATTGTAGGAATTGAAGATATTAATCAAATAAAGAGAAATGTTATTATTTCCGTTTTTTTTTTTTTCTTCCTGTAGCAAAAGATTTTCCTACTTTAAGGGGGGGAAATGCATCAATGTAAGATCTATTTCCATTAAGCATTTTTGAATAAATGGTGCGGTATGACAATAGAATTTAAATATTTACCTATGCGTTATTTTTTATTCTTTTTATGTTTTTTTTGTATACTGGTATGTAGTATAGGATATTTTGTTGTTATGCGAGAATTAGATTTTTTTCTTTTTTTTTTTCTAATTAGCCATTTCATTTGATGTCTTATTACCAGGTTTGATTGATAGGGTTAATGTTTTTAATTAAATGTAGCAATCAGATGGATATTTAATGGGTCAAGGAATATATATCTGTCAATATATATTACATATAGTAAGGATTCTGCTAATTTAATGGGATTTTTTATAGTTGAATTTTTATTACATTTTCAAATGGTATTTTAAGTGTTTGAAATATATACCATACTTTTTTTAATATATATAATAATAATTTTTAATATATAATATATATATAATAATGTTTTAATACATATAATAAATATATAATAAGGACATTAAGGTTGTGGGTGTTCAAAATATTTATGTATATTTTTTCATATATATATAATTATTATTATTATTTATTTATATAGCGCCATCAATTCCATGGTGCTGTACATGAGAAGGGGGGTTACATACAAAGTTATAGATATCGTTAACAGTAAACAAATTTACAATGACGGACAGTTTGAAAGAAGCCATATAGGGATGCTAGTAAGAGCAGGGAACATCCTCAGGAGAGTGCAGGAGGTGTCCTTTTCCCCGTTCCCTATAGCAGGGCCAACCGTTGTAATTGTGTCCCTGGTGTCCCCTTTTTGTTATATATATATACACATATATATATATATATATATATATATATATATATGTATGTATATATATAGGACATTAAGGATTTTGTAAATGTAAAGTTTTTTAGTGTTTGAAATATATACTGTATTTTATACATGTGAGAATAAATACATTTCAAAAACGTAATTGTATCTCCAGTAAGGACATTAAGGATTTTGTAAATGTAGCAGGTGTCTGAGAAGTGGAATTATGAAAACTGGGTTAGTAAAAAAAAAAAAAATTCTATCATTTTACACTGATTGTTCTGAACAACAAATTAAAAAAGAAAGAAAGTGAAGGAAATGCAGCGTCTGCGGCTTGACATGACTTAGTGTGAACTCAGTAATGAGAAAAATCTGCAACAAAAGATTTCATCATTATAAAGGGGGAGGAGAAAAAGCGAGGACACGTTCATATGTAAAATGTATTTTGTATTGTTTTTGTAAAAATAAAAAAAATCTAATTTTATAGATATTATTTATAGAATTTAATTTATTTACTAACACCCTATGTAATTACTACGTAATGTTGGGTAATATTAGATATTTCTCGTTCCTTATTTTCTGATACATCCCTCCCAAAATGTAACTTTGCCCATCTTAGCATGACAAATGTTGTGTCATTTAAAATTTCTAATATTTTAAAATATACATAAAAAAAGTTTACTTAATATGCTTAAATCGGGGTCAGAGTTAATTTTTTCTTATTTCCTTATATGTGCTTTAGAATGTCTATGTGCTTGAAGCCAGCACTAGGGGGAGCTGAAGAGCTCAGTATTTAAACAGCATATAACAAGCTCCTGAGCTCCCTCTAGTGGTGGCTGAAAGTAGACAAAATTAAATCATTTAATCCTATGTCTGTGTCACGATCCATTTTTGGATCTTTGTCAGTTTGGGCTTCTCAGATATAAACTTTTTTCCTTTCTGGCCATCGGGGGTTAATGTCAGTTTTTCCCCCGGTGTCCACTGGTGTTACTACATGTTTAGTTAGTCTGCTGGTGGTGACCACTCCCACCTTCCTATATAAGGTCACCTGGTGCATCAGCTGACTGTTGGTTATGACAGGTCCTTTTTGGATACCAACCGTGGTGAAGATTGGAGCTACCTGGTGCAGTGGTGGTTCAGCTTATCAGGAGCAGTGGTGGTTCTGCTGAAGAGAGGAGCTTTCTGGAGCAGTGGTGATTCTGCTAAAAGATGCTTTTCAGGAGCCTTACTCTGCTACACGGTGCATTGGCAGCAGAGAAAGCTAAGTGTTGTTTTGTTTTACCCTGTCTGTCATATCTCCCCTTGGTGTTTTATTAGTGCAGCGGTGGGACCAGTGTCCGCACTTACCAATTCCCTAGTGAGGGATAGGTGCAGGGTAAGTGAGGGACAAGGTATCCTGCTCGCGACGGTTTTAAAGAAGCCATATAGGGATGCTAGTAAGAGCAGGGCACATCCTCAGGAGAGTGCAGGAGGTGTCCTTTTCCCCGTTCCCTATAGCACGGCCCACCGTTGTAATTGTGTCCCCGGTGTCCCCTTGTTTGTCATGTTGTTTGGTGACCAACCGGCCGTCAGGTCGCGCCACGCAGGGCCAGTCACATATCGTGACAGTCTGTCTATGTAGTGGATTTGAGCACCTGTACACAAAAACAGACATTTGACCCCTCTAAAAATATGTTAAGGGATAAATTGGCACAAAATGTTAGATCTAAAAACAACATGAAGCTAAAACCTTCACTTAAAGGGTATCTTCTCCATCCTGGAAGATCTAATAACTTTTACGTTTCAGACTCTGAGCATTATTATTAAGTGTACGTATTTGAAAATTACTTTTTTTTATAAATCACCAAAGAGATCTATCTTGTCTACAGTCCCACAGGCATTTTTTTTATATACATATTTATTGCACATTTCACCTAGAACTTAGAAAATATTTGATAAAGTTCTACGATGTCCCAGGAAAGTGGAAAAATGAGCTCAGTCCTCCAGGAGAGCTTCATGGATGGTAGTGTAAGGAATGAAAAAAATGGAACAGCCAGAGATCTAAATCGTAAATGAGCTGAGAGTGGTTGTCACATCCTTTTATCCTCAAGGCAGTCTGATGCGAATGCCGCGGGGTGCCCTCATCTGAAGTTCCAGTTGCACTGAGACCCTGGTATCTAAGGGGGTCTAAATCGTCCTTCTGCCACATCCAATAAATGGCTGATGTAGATGTTAAATTGGCACCGCAGTGTAGTGGTCATCGTAGATCTATCAGGACTGGTGGCCACATTTTGTAGAAATTAAACAAAAACATTGTGTAAAGGTAAAAAAAATTCTACTAAAACGTAATCGTTACTAGGTATGATATATTAATAGCTTAATGAGGCATTAAGGAGTTATTCCCAAAATCATATGTTATTCCTATCCATGGGGTAGAAAACAAAATTACTGAGCACTTGAGCTCTGACCACTGAGATCCCCAGTGATCCTGAGAACAGGCCTTTGGAACTTGAAAACTTGGCTCCATCTTGAATGTAGCGAAGGTGCGGATGGAGGTTCGAACACTGGTCCATTCATTGTCTATGGGACTGTGAAAGGTGATTTTGTAAATAACCCTTTAAAAGAACTTAAAAGAACATTAATAAAACTGTTTAAAACTTCCCAAAATAATATTTCTCAAAACAAAATGTTTAGTGGCTCGACCATGTTCAATACAAACAAAGCTGCCCACACGTGACTTGCATATTCGGACACATATAGACAAACAATATCTGTCTTACCAATTTTATGGGGCAAACCCCAAGAATGTAGGAAGACATCCGAATTTAGAGAAGTGTAGCCGACGGCCATGTTTTCCAACCACTGGTCTGTATACATTTTACAGAGGACAACAGTGACCCTTATGACCACATCCTGTAGCTCTAACTCCTATAAGAGCAGCCCCAAACTGGCCCTAAATAATGCCCCCCTAATTCCCTATCAATCACAGACAGGCACCCCCTATAGACAACCTAAGTCAAGCTCCAGTAATCAGAATAATATAGCTATACAGTACACTTTTGTCCTTCCTTACCATTGTTCCTGGCTTGACATATCCCTAAGATGTGTGGTGCAAGATGATCAGCTGTCACAAAGTGACTGGCCCTGTGTGACACGACCCAACAATCGGTCGGTCACTAAACGGTTAAACAAACAAGGGAACTCCGGGGACACAATTACAATGGTGGGCCCTGCGATAGGGAACTGGGAAATGGACACCTCCTGCACTCTCCTGAGGATGTGCCCTGCTCTTACTAGCAACCCTATACAGGTTCTTTCAACCTGTCGCCGAGTAGGATACCTTAACCCTCTCTTGCCCTGCACCTATCCCTATGTAGGGAGTTGGCAAGTGAAGACACTGGTCCCACCGCTGCAATAATACAACACAAGGTAAGGATAGACAGACAGCAAAAGGAACAGGGTAACAAAAACCACACTTAGCTTTCTGTGCTGCAATGCACCGCACAGCAGAGTAAGGCACCAGATCATAGCATTCAGCTGAAGCACCACTGCACCAGCAACCTCCTGTCTTCAGCACGGTTGGTATCCAAAAGGACCTGTATAACCAACAGTCAGCTGATGCATCAGGTAACCTTCTAAAGGAAGGTGGGAGTGGTCACCACCTGCATCAGCAAACTCACCAGCAATGTAATTACACCAGCAGCAACCGGGGGGGGAAAAATTGATATTAATCCCCAATGGCTTGAAAGGAAAAAAGTTTTAATGTGAGAATCCAGTTCTGCCACAGATCCAAAAAAGTGGATCATGACATCAGCTGTATAAAAAAAAATTAATTTTCAAATTTTCTTTGTTCTTTCGGGAGTCGTTTGTAGTATATGTGTCTATATGAAGCCACCGATTGGTTGTGATATGTGTTGCATCATATTAAGGGCATTATTGTATGTTGTGGTAATGTGCTGATTTCTTTTCACGAGAAATTGGAAGAGTTGATAAAAACTGAGTAAAGGTAAAGGACAGTTGGACACATTTGCATGGATTCCTACCCTTTCTAGATTATGTCCATTTAATATATTTTGAGTTAAATAAAAGATTGCCTATGATTACAATTTTATTTTCCAAAATACTTTAAGGTGAAAATCCTTCCGTTCAAGTTTCCTGTAGTTGACCTTCTTTCTGCCTGCAGACACCGTCTAAATGTTCAGTAACTACTGGGGAGAGGGAGGAGGGGTGTGCAGCTGCACTTTCCACACTGCAGTGTGTGATTTCATGCTGTGAGAGGGAAGAGGGAGAAGCAGCAGAGAATTCATCGAACTGACCAATGAGCACAAAGCGCAGCTCTGACATCATGTAAGGAATGTCCCCACCTATTCAGTGCATGGGGAGAAAAGGAAATAGACCCAGAATATGCCGGCTTCACATATTTCTGGCTTAACTACAGATTAGATTGTATTCATGTTTACTCCTATGCATAATCTGTCCTTCCTTAACCTTTCTCTACACTTGACTTATCCCGATATGTACAAATTAGAGAGGAGCGAATCAATGTAACACAAAGCCATGTTAAATTTTTCAAAATTTTGAACAATTTCCTGTTCTTTTAGCACAAGTCACCTAAATTGGCCTCTCCTATTTTACAGATTGCATTAGCCCAAGAAAGTTCAAATGACCTCGGGTGCAACCTTGAGGTCTTTCCTATAATGTCTTACAGCTATCACATCACACGCTATAGCACATCCCAACAAGAAAAATTTTCATAGCCTGTATAAAAGTCAAGGCAGGGAACGCAGCAGCTGCTCTGTAGTGAATCTGGATAGTGAGAGGACGTCACAGCTCAGCAACACTGCTGGATATACACTAGACGCAAGATGAAAATTCCACCTAATATCTTTCTGAGTTTGAATGTTTTGTCTGCGCACCTTAATACATTATTTTTCGCATACTATAATATATATTTTTGTGTTTTCTAGCACATAAAACAATAGAAAAAAAAAGTAATTAGGACAAACTGTTGACAATTTGCTGCTTTTCTGAAACAACACAATTGTTCCATCAGAGATTTCTTGATCGTGCCAATTAAAATGTGACAAATTTGGAAAATTACAGTGAAAAATGTCACAGACATCACTCATGTCCAATAGATGCAAAGTGATATTAGCAGGTCTGTGCGGCACACACTCTGAATATATGGGAGAAGCAATTTTACTAGAAAGCTCATATACATGCCAGCAAGTGTATTTCATTATGGAGCTAATATAATAGCCATATCCATTACTTTAATGACTCTGCGAATTTATCACTCCTCACCTTCCTCCATGCAGCGCGCAAGATGGAAATATCAAAGTGTCAGTTTGCAATGGGAGAATATGTGAAAAAGGACAAATTATATTTTTTTTATCTAATATTTCGGCATTTTCGTTGTCATTACACAGATGTTTGATATGTTTAAACATAAAAAGAAAAGAAAAACATGTAATGCATGAGTTCCCTCCAAACAAATCATAGCCATAGAAACATAAAAACATAATTTGTCTTGTCTGCTCAATTTAATTCATTTTTGTTCTTCGCTTTTTTACTAGCTAATTTTATAATGTAATGTTAATTATATGTGCATGTTATTTTATCTTAAATTTTGGTGTTCTGATAAATCATTGCAATGGAAAAAATGAGATATTTCACTTGCACTACCCCTCCAGACCATGTGGAGTGCCGTTATGACAAGAAAGAATGTATTTTTGGAACTTGTCGCAACTGTTAACAATTTGATGATACCTAGACCTCAGCGTTGGACAAAGCCCAAACCAGAATTTCAAATATTGCTTAATTTATATTTTATTTTTATCCTATACTCAGTATGTTCTAAAAATAAAGGATTATTATGTTGATAAATTAGATACTGTTACATTCAGGGGACATTAATTAATTCTATTATTATGTAAATTCAATAGGTTATTGTGCCATGATAGAAACCCCCCTCTCAACCCTCCCCAATGAGATGCAACTCATACACACGTAGTCAAAATTGTTGGTGCCCCTCGTTTAATGACAGAAAAACCCACAATGGTGACAGAAATAACTTGAATCTGACAAAAATAATAATAAATAAAAAATCTATGAAAATGAACAAATGAAAGTCAGACATTGCTTTTCATCCATACTTCCACAGAATTAAAAAAAATAAAACTCATGAAATAGGCCTGGACAGAATTGATGGCACCCCTGAAAATAATGTGACAGAAGGGACATGTTACATCGCGGTGTGTCCACTAATTAGCATCACAGGTGTCTACAGTCCTGGAGTCAGTGAGTGGCCTGTATAGAGGGCTACAGATACTCTCTGTGCTGTTTGGTGACACGGTGTGTATCACACTCAACATGGACCAGAGGAAGCGAAGGAAAGAGTTGTCTCAGGAGATTAGAAAGACAATTATAGACAAACATGTTAAAGTTAAAAGTTATAAGACCATCTCCAAGCAGCTTGATGTTCCTCTGACTACAGCTGTACATATTATTCAGAAATGTAAGCTCCATGGGACTGTAGCCAACCTCCTTGGACATGGCCACAGGAGGAGAATTGATGACAAATCAAAGAGACGGATAATACGAATGGTAACAAAAGAGCCCAGAAAAATTTCTAAACAGATTAAAGGTAAACTTCAAGCTCAAGGAACATCAGTGTCAGATGGCATCATCCGTCATTGTATGAGCCAAAATGGACTTCATAGGAGACGACCCCTGCAACTGCAACCCCTGAGCCTACCATAGCTACGCCCATGCAGTTTTGCAGAGGACCTGTCACCGGATCAAAAATGTCCAGTCGCTGCTCTCCTGAATTGTCCACTTTTTTCCAAATTCATATTATCTTTCCAGAGAAACTTTTTTTACCTAATGCTGCCTTTTATAGTCTTTCCGAGAAGGTGTGGCTCACCGGGTTATAACAAAGATCAGCCTAAAAACACACCCCAGAGTATCCTGGTAGCCATGCCCCCTTGCAAAAAAAAAGAAACAAAAAAATAAACTAAAAAGACCAATTGTTCTGGAACCGTATGGCAGATTTGAAAAAATAAAAAAGCAGAATACTCAGGAGAGCAAAAGGGAATACAAGATCAAAAACTGTCCTCTTCTGAATTAGTGACAGATCCTAATTAAATGCCCTTAAAAGCTCTTGTAGGACAAAAAATAATCAGTTGACAAAGTAATTGCTTGAAGTTTAACTGAAAGTTTCGGATCACAATCCAAAATCTGCTACAGGGCCCCCAATCAATGTACTAATTATAATATGGAGGTCTTCCAATGTAACAGAAGGGACATGGACTTGTTTAGGGGTCAAGGCCTTGAGTAAGCAGTACCTCTGCATCCCATAAAGTCTGGCCCCTGCTACATCTCCTAAATACTGTAAGTACACGATCCTATACTTGTCTGGCCAGTATGTGGGTGATTACTAATTAAATGTATCACTGTATTTTAATAAATAAATGTGGCATACTTTTTCTATAACGCCTTTTCTTTTGGATTCATTGCCTTTCCCTTTTACTGCTTGTAATGTCACCTCTTGCAGTTTAATGCCAACGATCTGTGATGAACTGGAAGCAAAATAACGGTTTCTATTTTTCTGATTTATGGGCGCTGCGAATCCTCGCCGAGCAGCTTCCATGCCCCATATAACAATGGCCGTGCCTTCATTTTATCATTCTCAGCCTTTTGACAATGAGCATTCAACAAACTACGTGCCGTCACGTCAGCTTCATTGAAATTCCAAATTAATTAATTACAACTTTATCTGCATTCTCACCAGGATCGGCTTTTTGCCATAAACCACCCAGAATTCATTGCAAAGATCTGGAAAGCCTCATTTTATGGGAGAGCTTCCAGCTGATTATAATCACCATTTTTTTTTTATAGATAATACCTTCAGAAAATGAAAAAAAAAAAATAAAAAGCAAAAAAATTTGAAACAAAAATTCATTTGGATTGTATATTCAATAAGTTTACATAATTGGTAAAATTGTGTAAGAAAAATAAAATTAGAATTATGTGGGAAAAAAACATTTTTATCCCTCCCCCATCTACCTCATTTGAGCTGAGCTGCAACACTGGACACAATCCGTAGCCAATAGTGGAGCAGTTTCTGGAACAAAGAAATTATAGTTTTCCAAAATTTGATAACCCCTTTAACTTGGTATTAAAAGTCCACCTAAAAGTTATCAGGACAACGGCACACATCTGACATCAGTCAGTGCTCTGCAGTTATTGGCCGAAGATGAGTAATGCTATTTAGCTGTAGCCAATAGCTTCAAAGCACTAACTGATGTCAGGTAGAACAACCTCTGCTGCGAGCTCAGTGATGTGCAGCAGAGGTTGTTACATCATTGCCACATAGACAACTGACACTACGAGGAGCAAATACAAAACGTATGATATGAAGTGAAGCATCTGGTTCTAATGAATGTGTCATCAGAAAATTACCTATTGTTTAAATGTTCTTATGTTAAATGTCTTTTTTTTTAAATAATAATGTTTTTCATATATTTTTCATCTATGTAAAAAATCTGGAATGTTAAACCAGCCACAAGGCTTAATATTAGGCCCATATGTTCTTTTTACTAGCCAAAGGACATATGCAGCAATAGACTGGCACTGACCCATTGTCTTGTATGGGAACTTTTCTAGACATGTTCTGATTTGTGCAGAAGTTATTGTACAGGAGAAGGAAGAGGTGACCTGTCACATCATATACTGTGAATGGTGGATCCTAAGTTATCTACTGTTATCAGTGATTGTACAGGAGAAGGAGGTGAGCTGTGACATCACCTATTGTGAATGGTGGATCCTGTGTTATCTACTGTATATAGAGGTGTTATCAGTCATTGTACAGGAGGAGGAGGTGAGCTGTGACATCACCTATTGTGAATGGTGGATCCTGTGTTATCTACTGTATATAGAGGTGTTATCTATTGTTGTACAGGAGGAGGAGGTGAGCTGTGACATCACCTATTGTGAATGGTGGATCCTGTGTTATCTACTGTATATAGAGGTGTTATCAGTCATTGTACAGGAGGAGGAGGTGAGCTGTGACATCACCTATTGTGAATGGTGGATCCTGTGTTATCTACTGTATATATGGGTGTTATCAGTCATTGTACAGGAGGAGGAGGTGAGCTGTGACATCACCTATTGTGAGTGGTGGATCCTGTGTTATCTACTGTATATAGAGGTGTTATCTATTGTTGTACAGGAGGAGGAGGTGAGATGTGACATCACCTTTTGTGATTGGTGGACCCTGTGTTATCTACTGTATATAGAGGTGTTTTCAGTCATTGCACATGAGTAGGAGGTGAGCTGTGACATCACATATTATGAATGGTGGATCCTGTGCTATTGACTGAACAGAGATATTATCTTTTTGTGATGATAATAAATTCTGAAAGTCAGTTAAACAAAACAGGAAGTCTAATATTCGCCTTAGTGGGCATTATGAAAAGTGCAAGAGATCTTTTATTTTTAGTATAGATGGCACTATAAAGAATAAAAAAAAATATTAAAAATTGCATTCAATGTAAAGGCCTTGATTTAGACTTCGGGTCATTTCTGATGACGAATGCCTTGTACGTCATACAGTGCCACCTGCTAGTTGCTGGAAATGTCAATGCTTTACCTTCTAATAGACATAGAAATGTATTCCTTTAATAATAATACCAAGCGCACATTCACAGTATGTCATGTGCAATACCTGTAATAGCTACAGATATTCAATCGCTCAGTTTTAGCCTAGTTCTCCAGAACCCCCTTTAACTGTGGTTCATCAAGACAATTGATGCTGAAAATAATAGTGGCATCCCACTAAGCTTAGCTGATTACAGGTTTCTCCTGCAGCTGGAACCTCAAGAGATCAACGGTGAAATCTGGATGTAAGTGTTTAACTTCCCTGCAGCACTTCTGCAGGTTGTGTCTGGTACTGCAGCTCAGCTCCAATGAAATAACTGGAAGTGAGCAGCAACACAACACACCAACCTGTGGACGGTTGTGAAGATGTTTTGGGGAAAAAAATTGCATTTCTACCAGATATAGAAAATATCTGTGGCCAACAATATTAGTAGACCTATGACTGTGAGGCCTCCTTATTAATGCAACGCTACCATTTTACCTAATAGGTTTATGGGATAAAATATTCAGTATAAGAATTTGATAACCTGAAACTGAAAAAGTCATTCTCCGAAACACAAACGCAACCGGTATACAAACATCGCAAGAGCGGCCGGACGCACTTTGATCTCCATTATATATATCTCCTCCCGCTTGTGCCTCCTGCAATTGGCGCTAGACAGCCTGAATTATAGTGCCAGTTTGTCACCGGACCTCAATCACGGGAGAAGAAAGTGTACTTTATCTTCCAGTGTCACACAGTAATTTTGCCGTATCATCCTCGACTTTAGAATGGAGAACACTTAATCAAAATGTCACCGGGTTGATTTTCTTGTTCTGTATTGTGTTATCTATGTATAACTTGCACATATATTGGTACGGCAGCTTGTGCAATTCAGGTCTCCTCTCTTATAATTTATCCTTTTGCCGGCGAGTCGGGAGAAAAAATGGGGAATTATGGTGTGTCTTTTCAGCTCGACGGCACGGAGGAGAGAGAGAGAAGGCTATTCTATTTCCAGACTTCTATTTCTGTTCTCCATTTCTAAAGACTCAACACAAGTTAAGGCATTATATCCTACGTAACGATAATCCGCTGTGACAATGTGCAGGTGGAGTGGCGTACGTGTTCGTGTGATGCCAGACAATGCGCATTGTTCATAGCTAGGTAGAGGGGGGGGATGCCCGCTAAGCCCTAATTTTATCGTAAAAAGATGAAAAAAAATCTCAATTTATTACCATAACTTCGGAAATCTATTTTTTTCGTCACAGAGTTTCAAATTGCGCTAAAATTAAAAGGATATTTAAGGCATGCCATACATGTCGGATAGATCTGAGTCTCATCGTTAGAATCCGCACCTATCTCCAAAAGTGAGTTGTCCCTGATGCAATTTTTTTTTCGATTGGCGCTGTGGTCGCTGTGATTGGAGAGGGGGCTAAGCATGCACATCTTGCACTGTAAGGCTATGTGCACACGTTGCGGATTCCGCTGCGGATTTTTCCGCGCGGAAACGCAGGTAAAACCGCAGGTAAAGTGACCTGCGGTTTTCCTGCTGATTAGCCTGCGGTTTTGCCCTGCGGTTTCACACTTCTACTATGTTAAAGGTGTGAAACCGTTGCGGAAACCACACAAACAATTGACATGCTGCGGTTTGTAAACCGCAGCAAAACCGCGCGGAAAAAAACGCAGCGTGAGCACAGCGTTTTTGAAACCCCATAGGGTTTCATTGTACTGTACCATGTCAGCGGAACTGCTGCGTTTCCGCAGGGCCAAAACCGCAGCAGAAACACAGCAGAATCCGCAACGTGTGCACACAGCCTAAGGGTTCACTCAGAGTATAAATCGGACAAGTGCGAAGGGATTGCACTCGGACCAGCATTATTCAGTGAGGCGGTGCAGACCCGCGTCTTTTTTCTCGGCTGTATTCTCCATGAGGAAAAATTTAGCAAAATTGGTTCAGTGCGGAAAAAAAAAATTGGATGCCATGTTGACCAGTTTGGCGTCTGATCTTTAGGGGCACATTACAATTCTGTAACTAGGAAACGGTGAATCATTCCGTAAGGGTATGTGCACACGTTGCGGATTCTGCTGCATTGTACAGTACCTTTAAAGTCTATGAGAAACGAAAAACACAGTGCACATGCTGCAGATTTTTTTGCGCGTGAATTTTCTGCGGATTTAAATCCGCAGCATGTCATTTGTTTGTGTGGATCCGCAGCGTTTTGACACCTGCTAGATTACAGCAATTCGTAGGTGTAAAAACTCAGGGGAAATCCTCACAAAATCTGCACTAAATCTGCAGGTAAAACGCAGGTCATTTGACCTGCAGATTTAGCCAAATCCGCGTGGAAAAATCCACAGGGTAATCCGCAACGCGTGCACATCGCCTAAATGATTAATAGCTGGTGAGTGAAAGAACGGATTAAATACAGACGGCAAGTGAGAAAAAAAAAATCATCCCACTTTTCTGGATGAGAATGAGACCGATATTTTGCACACTCTTGTGACCCCGGCCTTATATTAAGGCCGGAGTCACACTAGTGAAAAAATCGGACGAATGCAATGCGAAAATCGCATTGCATTCGTCCCAATGTTATTCTATGGTGCAGCTCCCATCATCCGATTTTTTTTCGGAACGTTTCCTCGGACCGAGACAATCGCAGCATGCTGCGATTGTCACCGATTTTCGGATCGGACTCGCCAATGCAAGTCTATGGGTGCGATTAAAAATCGGATTACAAAAGGACTACAAGTGTGACTTGCGATAAAATTGCAAGACTTCTCCAGGTCAACAGGAAAGAGCATCAGGCATTGGCATTGGATGTCAATTTGATGCTTAGATGCGAATAACATCGGTTCATCGCCGGAAATTCGGATGACAGACGGATCCCTGGACAAGAAATCTTTGTGCGATTTCGTACCGTAAAAATTGGACCGATTTTTTAATGGTTGTGTGTGACTCCAGCCTAAGTCTCAAAACAGCACTTGATCAGCCGCTGTGACTGGAGAGGCAGTGACGCATGTGCAATGCTCTCAATTTACTTTTATGGGCGGTTCTAAAAACTACTAAGCGCGTAGGCTCAACAGTCAGCTGTGCATGCGCAACGCTCTTTATTGACTTTATTGGAGTTCTGGACACAGTATTTACTGTGTGATTGTGATTGGAGAGGAGGTTGCACTTGCGCAGCTCTCTCCATTTACTTTTATAATAGGTTCAAAAACAGCCGAGCGCACTTGCTCCCATAGTGAGTCTGAAGAGGTGGTTGGACATGCGCAACTCCCTTCATTCACTGTCATGGGTAATTTTTCAAACACTATAGCTGCAGAGGTGGCTGTACATGTACCTTAGGGTTAGGGTTATGGGAGGTTCCAAAATTGCTGAGCTCACTTGCTCAACAACTGTGACCGGAGAAGCAGTGTGCATGCGCAAGGCTGTTTCTTAACTTTTATGGGAGGTCTGAAAACATCTGTCGCAGTTACTGGAGGGTTGGATGCTCATGCATGGCCTTCTCCATTTACTTTTATGGTGGGTTTAAAGACAGCTGAGAGCACTGACTGCACACGTGCAGCTCTCTTTGTTTACTTTTATGGGAGGTCCAATAACATTAGACTTCAGTTGCTCGGCCGTAATGACTGGAGAGTTGTCTGGAATTTACTGTGCTCTCTTTACACTTTTACAGGATGTTCCCAAACTGCCCTGGACACATGCTTTACAACTGTTACTGGAGAGGCAACTGCGCATGTGCAGCGCACTTTATTGACTTTTTTGTGTGGGTCTGAATACATCTGAAAGCACTTACTTGTTACCAGAGAGGTGACTGCACGTGGGCGCCCGTCTACATTTTCTTTTATTGGTGATGTCTGAAAACAGCCGAGCGCACTTAATGTATATAATTGGAGAGGCGACTGCACATGCACAGCTTTCTCCATTTACTTTTACTATAAGTTCAAAAACAGCAGAGCGCACTTAATGTATATGATTGGAGAGGCGACTGCACATGCACGGCTTTCTCCATTTACTTTTACTATAAGTTCAAAAACAGCAGAGCGCACTTAATGTATATGATTGGAGAGGCGACTGCACATGCACGACTTTCTCCATTTACTTTTACTATAAGTTCAAAAACAGCAGAGCGCACTTAATGTATGATTGGAGAGGCGACTGCACATGCACGGCTTTCTCCATTTTCTTTTACTATAAGTTCAAAAACAGCCGAGCGCACTTAATGTATATGATTGGAGAGGCGACTGCACATGCACGACTTCTCCATTTACTTTTACTATAAGTTCAAAAACAGCAGAGCGCACTTAATCAGTTATTTTTGGAACGTTCGTAGGTGATGGTTGGGATGAGGAAAGCCCTTTCAGTGAAAATAAAGGCAAGTACAGATTTATATGACTTCATTTTTTAAGGGATTTTCCAGGACTGCATTGTCTGCCAGATATAACTGCATACATTTAGTTTCTCAGTCCCATTCAAGTAACTTTAAAAATATATGTACGTGAAGAAAAGTCATAATTCACAGATCCAGAGACAGGCATATCAAACATGAGATATACTTGTCCGAAATATGAATGGCTGTGTTCGAGTGACACCACGCGTTTCAGGAGAGTATGGGACCCTTTATCAGGATTAGCTTGTATATTATACATTATATTATATTGAACATGTTTTTTTTGTATTAAAATGTATTTCTATAGGATTAAAAAAAAGGTTAAAAACCCTTTAAAGAAAATAGGATTTTCTTAAACAATTAAAATCTTGATAATCTCATATAGCTTAGCTGAAAAAAAAAAAAAAGGTAAGGAGCCGGATCACAGGAATGAAGAGAGAATAATTATAAAAAATAAAATTCTAAACTGATTTTCAGGGGATAAAAAAAAGAAATTTACCTATTTATTCTAGAAAGTGGGTGGTTAAAACGCTTAACACTCTCAACGGGGTCGGCAATTGGTAGGAAAGTGTTGTGTGCCGTATTTTGATGTTCCATATAGTGCCCAAATAACACAGTAGCACATATGACATTAACATGTCCAAGCAAGAGTTGTCCAACTACTTCCCAACTTGGAAATGCAGCAGTCTTCAAGGGCATAATGATGGTGGATACAGCCTCATCACTTTGGCTCATGGACTTGGGATATTTTGGTGGCTTGTCGAAGATTTTACCAAGAGGACCACAAGTTTCAAGTTGGTCGCTAGCTACCTCCAGAGGATCAGACACCAAGTTTCGGGTGCCCAGACTACAGGGGCTGTTGCCAACCTCTCTGGCAGAGACAAATAATCTCTGAAAGCTTCTACACTTTGGACCATCCTTACATCTTATACGGGTTCCTTCGTCAGTAAGCTAATCACAAAGTGGTCTACTGGGGGTAAACACAGTGATCAGCTGGAATCTGATATGTGCTCCATTTCCCTGCAGCGCCACCACAGGAGATATTGGGTATTACACCATTGCTACTCATATCAATGGGTTACCTGCATAATACAGGACAAGATTGGTCCTCCAGAGTGAAATTCTTCTCCTCTCTGGCCAAAAGATGAAGATCCTCCTCCAATAAAGGGCTTCTCTGATCTATCCCTTGGAGAGGTTATAACTTACCAATTAATGGGCATCTGACATCTGGAACCTGCAATGATTGCCAGAGAGGTAACTTTTATCCCTGTTTCAAAATTGAGGACAGGTCAGACGCCCGACCGCCTCTCCATTTCTTCTTTATTGGGCTGCCGGAAAAAGTCAAGTAAGTGTTCGGCATTTCCTTAAGGAATGAATAGAGCAGCAGTCAAGCACGGCACTGCCACGCCGCCACCGATTGGTGCCAGTCCTATTGGTTGTACCCCCACTGATCAATAACTTATCGGATAGGTGATAACTTGTCTCCACTGGGGTTTTCTAGACTAAAAATCCCCCCTATAAGCCTGCCCCCTCATCTGTGCAACATAATCAGAAGAAATGAGGTGCAGAAGTAACAAACTCTCCATATGTCAGCTTTAGAAAACGACTCAAAACCTCTTTTTTTTTTTCAGCATAGTTAGTTATGAAGTGTAAAGTGTTTGACAGGCATTGTGGGATTTCTGCCAACTCGTTCTCTTCAATGTCAAAACAGAGGCAGCACATGTACGGAAAAGCGCCTAAAAGCGGGCGACTGCAAATACGTTTGGATAGCAGTTTTCATTGATGTGTTTTGTCTCGGCAAATCACTTTACCCTTGAGAGATACTTGAAAGACCCGCAATGACAGTTTGTATATGACCTGCGAAAACACCAAAAGACTTTTCCTTTAAATTGCTGCCTGTGAATCAAAAAAGCAATATGTTACCGAGTGTGTTGACATGGAGAGGATGGCGGCGGGGACGTCTCCCCGCGAAGGGGGTTTGTGTAATACATTCTGGATGGTGATGCATCTTACTGAGAGGATTCAACATAAGCTATGGAGATATCCCAAAAAGTTATTCGATGTCAGACAAATTGCATGTATTATGTACGTGATTTGTCTTTCTCCCTTGTTTTAGAGTTTCCCCACCTTCCTAACCTTTAGCACAAACCATAGATAAACTGTCACTGTCAACTGTATAGATCAATAGTACACGGAAATACAAGAAACCTTCAAATATATCCTATGCCTCAGTAGATGTCTTCTTTCAAGCATCCTAATTAAAAAAAAATATGCTTCTTTCTCCACTTGTGAGCCACTTCTTCTCCCATTGCCTCGTCATTATTTACTCTGAAAAAACAGCTAAAATCAGTCTTGATCAAATAAAATGAGATACCAGCTCACCAAGGGAATAAGATTATAGTCTATAGACTAATGAAGTTTATGGAAAAAGAAACCAGAGATACAAGTGATGGATTCACAGTTACACTGCTCAGTACTGCTGTATAATGTCCTTTATGCTGCAGCTTCATAGAGAAGGAAAGCAAAGATACTCATAGGGAGAGTGCTGCAACACAATAGTAAGTGTTTTAGCTATTTCAGTGATGAATTCACAGTGACACTGCTTAGTACTGCTGTATACTGTCCTTTATGTCACAGTTTTATGGAGAAGGAAAGCAAAGGTACTCATAGGGACAGTGATGCTACTTAATAGTAAGTGTTTTATCTATTACAGTTACACTGCTTAATTCAGCTGTATAATGTCCTTCATGCTACAGATACTATTGAATGTTTTTTTTTCATCACCACAGAGCTGGATTAAAAGCCGCACTGTTCAGTACTGCATTATAATTTGTTCCATACTGTTGCTAATATTATTTTATCGCACCCCAGTGTTGGAGTCACATCCATACTGCTCAGGGCTGTAGTATAACTTGCTCCCCACTGATGCTATTAGTAAGTATTTTAACTCAACCCAGTGCTGGTTTTACATCCACACAGCTCAGTACCGCTGCATAATGTGCTCCATACTGCTGCTAGTAGTATTTTATCTCACACCAGTGCTGGATTCACATCCACACAGCTCAGGACTGCAGTATAATGTACTCTAGCTGCTGCTAAGAAGTGTTTTATCTCACCACAGTGCTGGTTTAACAGGCACCTTGCTCCATACTATTTTATTATGTCCTCTTTGCTGCTGCTGCGTCTGAACATGGGTTCCTAGCAGGAGAGCAGAAATCTGTCTTGTCTGTATGTGCTGCGTATGAGAGATACCATTGCAGCGAGTCTCCTCCCACTAGCTCAGAGACAACTGAAAATAAGAGGTAGAGACTGCAGAGGGGAAAACTGTCATATAATGGCCAGAAATAGTGATGTTTCTCTTTTTTTCTCAACAAGATGTTTCAACAGCTTATCCTGAAAAGTTAATAGCAACGATAGATACCCTTTAACTTAATGCCTGTGCTGTGGATTATGAGCTTTGTATCAGAATGATAAACTCTGACTCTGACCCCCTACAAACATATTAAGCACCAATTTTTGAACCTAAAAATTTTGTGGTGTTAAAAAAGTGGTGACAGTCACTTTATCAATTAAATTCTTGTTATCATAAAAAAAACTTGTAAAAACAATAGGCTTTACAAATACAATTAATTTTCAAAAATGCATCATATTTCTGTTTCAATGTTATCTGTGTAGTCAGATCAGTGGTGAGGCTACACAGGTAACCCTGAAAAAAAATTATTTGTTTTTTGGAAATTTATTGTATTTGAATAGTGAATATCTTTCAGAGATCTTTCACATAGGATGGAATTCTAATCATGATAAAACCAATTTAAAGGAAATTTGTCAGAAGATTTTTGCTATGTAGCCTGTGAACACCGTAATGTAGGGGTAGAGACCCTGAATCCCTCGATGTATCACTTACTGGGCTGGCTGGTGTAATTTTTATAAAATCATCATTTTCTCTGCTGTATATCTAGCAGTGCTATAAATGCTGAACACTGTATAACCCCACCCACACCACTGATTGGTAGCTGTACATTCGAAGCTACCAATCAATGGTGAGGGAGAGAAGGAGGACTATATTCTACAAAGCAACTAGTCCTGTAGTTAATCTTTGGCTGATAAAACACTGATTGTATTGAAACAGCAACACACAGCCAGCCTAATAAGTGACATATTGCTGTAATCAGGGTCTCAGCCCCAAATCGTAATTATCTCATATTACATAGAAAAAAAAGGCTAACAGAAGATTCCCTTTAAGTGCATTTTGAATTTATGTGATATATATATATATATATTATGAACTTTAGAAGTTTCATGTAAAAACTCCGTCTACAGGACTGGCACCACTTGAGTCACGGATCGATTCACATGACCATTTCTAGACGAATTCTGGATATAAAAATGGTATTGATCACAGCAGGTATTTAACTTTTCACAGAATATACAGTACAGGGAAATAAATCATTGCCTTTCAGAAACATTTACAGGAACAGTAGAGAGCCTTGTCTGGGGCAATGAAATAAAATCTGAGCTATTACGTCATAATGGCAGCCAGTCTGCACTTATCAGGCAAGAAAATCACTAAAATTAAGGTTAAATATTTGACTTTTTTTGTAAAATTATATGCAACAAGATATCTGAAGTGGGAATAGTTTATTCCACTGGAGCAGATTATTAATGTGTACAGTAAGTGCAATGGCCCCAATATCAAGTGAAAAGTCCATATTCTCCCTTTACATTGACTCCCAGGATTACAATATATATGGTACATGCACAGTTTCGTGTTAATTTTCTCTCTTTTAGCCTCGAAATTCTCGCGCGTCGAGTTTACCATCCATGTAAAAATAATGGGAGAGGTCAGCACAATATAGGAGGACCATGGAGAAGATGGATGCACATGGACTATCTCATGTGTGCGGCCCATTAATCATACCCACCGAAGCACGTGGAACATATGGCCATGGCCAATGGACTGGTCAAGTGGAAAAGCTTGCTAATTGTTGAGAAAATGGTGAAGAGCTCAGTAAAGAGAACGTAGGGAATAGTGATCTACGGAAAAGAGACCTAGTTGTGTATTCACAAGAGAAAATAAATGTTATTGAAGAGATGGAAAGAGAAGGTAGTTCCAAAGCAAGCCCCAAAAAAAGTAAAACCTAGCTAGTGGTTACTCTCAAAGCTCAAAGCTATGAGGGGTAATTTTGGTAGCAATGAATCAATCCAAGGGTTCAGTCTACTGTCCAATGCCTAGTTGATACTGAATCCAAGATTCTGGTTCTTGGGATCAGCAGAGAGCACATTTGTCAAGTCCCAAAGATTTGGTCTTACCTTTAGGGTATTAGGTGAGACAAATATAATTATATACCACACGTTTCAACTCCATAATGGGGTCTTCGTCAGGATGAAGAGAAACAGTATTAAACTAGAGAACCCTGGGCCAGCCAACGGACATTATCCTAAGGGCTCAACATCTATCTGTAAAGAGCAACCACACGATCAAACAGTATATACCATGAGAGATCATTTATGGATTTTTAGACCTTTGGAACTTATCGGAGGATATTTATTCAGCAAAATGAACCAGAATTCTGGAGTAATTTGTGCCAAAAAACTGTAATTTTTGACCTGTACCATATTTATTATGTGATTTAGACACTTTCTACCTCTTGACCAGTAAAGCGGAGTGTCCTCAATGACGTGGCATAGTTTATGGGGAAAGAGGCCAGGCCTGATGTGCAAAACAATGTACCAAAAATGCGACAGAATTGCGGCGCACATTTCAGGTACAAAGCAAACCGACTAAAAAGTGATGTACACTTAGACTGAATATAATTTAGTCCAATACATCAAGAACAACATTTCTCTGGCACTGGGTGAAATGCGTTGCGTTTGTACGTGGCACATGACTCTTAATGAATCAAGCAATTTGCATAGTGGTGTGTGCCTCATCACAAATCTTACTCCAGTCAGGAACTAGAGTAACATTTGTGGCGTAAGGATAAGCCCTGCTCATCATGAATTTGATCAGCTGGATTTGCCACATCCCATAAAACATCCCTGTCCCGTCCCCAACTCTGCCTACTTTGTCACAGCTGGGTAAAAAAGGCGTGAAAAGGCCAAAAGTGGAGTTTTGTTCAGCCTCAAAAAAAAAATTGTTGCTTTTTATAACTGAATTCCGGCATAAAAACTTTGATAAATCAGGGACATAGTCTTACATTTGGACAGATTTATCAAAATCCCAGAGCTACACTGATAAATCTGGCCAATTTTAAGACTCTAAGTTTGTAGATTTAGACAGTTTTATTTAGACCCACTGGAGGACTTTTGATCCTCTGTCAGACTAGTCCAACTCCAAAAAGACATATGGAAGAGCACAGATTTTTCCATTGTTTCTTAATGAATCCTGCAGATTTGGCATAATGCATAAGTATCGGCAAAGTGTACGTCAATCTGAAATTCAGACAGCTTAAATAGAAATTTCCACCCAGTTTCAAAACTGATCGACGGGAGAGGATCATTGTAAAAACAAAAGTTTTACGTAAGTCTCTGAATGCCCAACGCTCCAACCCTGCGGCCTGAATGAATGATAATGTCATGTCTGTAGAGTCACGAGACCACTAACACCACCGATTGGCCACTGCTTGGGTTGATGTCTCATCCATCCCCCACCAGTGACGTCAGTAGTAAAGTATGTATACTGTGAGAACAAGAAATGAGCGGACCCATGGAAGTTTGGGTTCTGGTACCAAACTGGAACTTTATTCCAAAGTTTGGTTTGGGTACCAGAACTATACCCGAATTTGAACCGGAACCTAAACCCTATTTCTCTCTCTCTCTCCTCCCTCATTTCTCCCAGAACTCCAAACATTGCAATGCACTTCTGGGAGAAGTCTGTGTTTGGTGTTTAGCACTGGACACTAACTGTCCTGTACGAACTCCGAACTTTTAAGTTTGGGTTATTATTATTATTTATTGTTATAGCGCCATTTATTCCATGGCGCTTTACATGTGAGGAGGGGTATACATAAAAACAAGTACAATAATGTTAAACAATACAAGTCATAACTGGTACAGGAGGAGAGAGGACCCTGCCCGCGAAGGCTCACAATCTACAAGGGATGGGTGATAATACAGTAGGCGAGGGTAGAGCTGGTCATGCAGCGGTTTGGCGAATCGGTGGTTACTGCAGGTTATAGGCTTGTCGGAAGAGGTGGGTCTTCAGGCTGTTTTTGAAGGTTTCGATGGTAGGTGAGAGTCTGATATGTTGTGGTAGAGAGTTCCAGAGTAGGGGTGATGCGCGAGAGAAATCTTGTATGCGATTGTGGGAAGAGGAGATAAGAGGGGAGTACAGAAGGAGATCTTGAGAGGATCGGAGGTTGCGTGCAGGAAAGTACCAGGAGACAAGGTCACAGATGTATGGAGGAGACAGGTTGTGGATGGCTTTGTATGTCATGGTTAGGGTTTTGTACTGGAGTCTCTGGGCAATAGGGAGCCAGTGAAGGGATTGACAGAGGGGAGAAGCTGAGGAATAGCGGGGGGACAGGTGGATTAGTCGGGCAGCAGAGTTTAGAATAGATTGGAGGGGTGCGAGAGTGTTCGAGGGGAGGCCACAGAGCAGGAGGTTGCAGTAGTCAAGGCGAGAGATTATGAGGGCACGGACTAGGGTTTTTGCAGATTTTTGGTTGAGGAATGAGCGGATTCGTGAAATATTTTTGAGTTGAAGTCGGCAGTATATAGGATGCTGTGGGGGACATAATATCACAACTAGAGAGCTGTAGGCCACCATCATACTATATACCATGATCTAGTGATGACGTCATTACCTTTCATCTTTTTTTGTGGAGACCACCAAAGTGATAAAGCCAAAAATGATGTGAATTCAGAGAGGTAAGTAACACTTTCACAATAATCACTTCCTCTGGCCAGAAAAGGATTTACTGTTATTAACAGAGGATTTTACAAAGTGTTACATTGTAACAAACCATCAGCTGTAAGTCAAATAAATGATGAGCAATTGGATATGTGATAAATGCTAGGACGCCCATCGATAGCTAGAATGGGGTGGGGTATAGGACAGATTCTTTCTGCCGGTGTCATGCCCTGCCCCTGAGGATCGGTGATATGTAAAATACTGTATAGATGTTGCCTAGACTGATCTTTAAAAGAGGTTGTGACTATTTTCTGTATCTTTCATTTCTCTATGTCATCTCTATAGGGATAATAATACAAAATGGCCCCAAAAATAGCATGAATGTACTGTTTGTAATTATGAGAACATCAGGTGTCTGGATACTCAGGTTTCCTTTGTGAAAGTAAAACACATTAGACAACTAGACTAGATTCCTTGAAATAACCGTATAATTTTATGCCGTGCGACTTGTGATTTGCTTTTTTTTCTGTGAAAACATCTTATCGTGTAATCAAAGGCAAACAAATGCAAATAGCCATACAATTTAATATGAAAACATGAAGAGCACAGCAAAACAAAGCGATGTAAAGAGCAGGTTCCCAGCGAGGACGTGATTACCAATTCTACTGATGTCACATCCGATTAATAATACATGAGTATTGTCAATCAATAGAGTTAAAAGGGCTCCAGAAAGGAAGAGATGTGTTAAACAGAAATCCCTTCAAATTTGCATGTATTCAAAATGTTGCTTTACAAGATAATAAGGGTCATTCATGAACGGTGGAAGGGCTGAACCGAAGGGAAAATGTTATTGGTGCATAATTGCATCTAGCTTTCCGGAAAAAATCACAACGTGCCACATTTGTAGAACTGCAAAAGATAACGGGAAGTATTTCCATGTTGGATAGAGTAGTGGTATACATCACCCCTTTTCACACCCTAATTTACACCAGTAGGTTTTCTTCATTACTCCAAGTCTTTGTCAGTATATGAAAAGGAATGAGCTTCTCAACTTGATTGGTCAACAAGCACCATGTGTTGGCGGCCATGACACATTAGAACCTAAGGAGCGACAATCACGACTGCGTGGGAGATAGGCATATTATTTTTCAATTATGATGCTTCAAGTGGTGCACACTAGGATTTTTAGGGAGTTGTTTAAGCACCAACTTATGAGTTTCCTGCAGTGGTTTGGAAGCAGACGTGGCTTATGACCCATTGGCTTAAGTCTATGTTTCTCAATATGACTCTGTTACACACCTGTTCCAAATCCAGGCGTTGCTCCCTTCACGCTGCTCCGGCAAACTCTGTTGTGCGCTTTTCAGGTGGCCCAGCATGCTCGCATGTTATTGTCTGCCTGGGTCTATATAAGGCCCACCAAGATGCACACCTATGTCGTCTTAGTTTTAAGACTGATTCCTGTCTGCCTGCAGCCTCCAGTGCATCTGTAATCTGCTTCCCAGTCTGCAGTCTACCTACAGCTTCCAGTCCCTCTGATAACTGCTTACCCTCCCCTGTCTGCCTGCAGCTTCCAGTAATATGCTACCTGCTTACCAGCCCCCTGTCTGCCTGCAGCTTCCATTAATATGCTACCTGCTTCTCTGTCTCCTGGATACCTGCAGCCTCCAGTGCCTCTGTCACCTGCTTCTCGATCTCCAGGCTGCCTACAGCCTCCAGTACTTCTGCTACCTGCTTACCAGTCTCCTGCCTGCCTTCGGCTTCCAGTACATCTACTACCTGCTTCTCAGTCTCCTGTCTACCTGCAGTCTCCAGGGCTTCTACTACCCGTGTCCTGTGTTCCTCACTTGCCTGCTGCACTGACTCCCATGGTACGTGTGTCCACACAACCTTGGGTTTGGAGGATCCACCTCACCAGGTAAGCCACACTAGACTCACACCTCTGATCTAGATGCTTTCATTACTGACTATAAATCAGTCTGAAAATGTGCTCTGTTGGCTACAAAGTAAGGCTGCTGAAGGCAAGTTATGGCACTTGGGCCACCAAGAACACTAAAATTAATTAACAGATAGTAAACTCCTGGTGATATTCACAAGCCAGTTCAGTTGTCAAGCTTCCTATTATTCTTCTGTGCTTTTGCGAGGGATGATGTGCTTGCGTTGGTCAATTCCTGATGGGACCTCTGAGGCTGCCTCAAGGGTGTTCACACAATATATTCCTGTCTCTTAAATGGCCACGAGCTCCGAAGCTCATCTTCTCCAAGCAATGACTATCTACCCAGGGAACATAAGGAATCTTCCATCATCTTTTATTGCCTGCCCAATAAAGTTCTGAGAAGACTATCCTCTAATGTTCTGACTTATTTCCTGACATCACTTCTCACTCGCTAGAACTAGTTTGTTGTGCCTAACCAGCATACTTCAGACCCCTGTATACAAGTTAAAGGGTAAAAACCAGAGATGAGCGAACCCGAACTGTAAAGATCGTACCGGCCCAGGAGCTCAACTCCGAACACAGGTTTCTGACGGAAGTCTGTTTTAGTGTTCGGACTTCTCCTTGAAGTTCGCTTTAGTCTTCAGAGTTCTGGGAGATAAAGAGACCCCCTAGCCTTTACTTCAACCATTTTTCTGCATCAAAGTACAGGTTCCTGTTGACTTCTATGGGTTTCGGGTTTGGGTTCTAGTTCGAGTAGCATTCTGGTGGCCTAAGCAAACTCTGGACTAAAGTTTGGTCAAACTCGATGAACCCGAACATCCACGTGTCCGCTCATCCCTTGTAATAATTATGGAGTCCCTTCGATTATACACTCCATAATTTATAACCATGTCAAATCTCATGGAACCCAAGGTGTCAACAATTCCGAGGCAGCCTGTTTATTGCTGCAGGCTATTTTTTTTTTAAGTTTTACATCCTTTAAAGGATAATGAAATGTACCGTAAACTAAACCGTTATACAAAAATCTGGAAAACTATTTCAAAACTTATATAAAGTCTCAAATCCAGGAAACGTTCTCCTGTTTGCTTCCGCACCTAGAAGAAGACTTACAAGGATGGCTCCTTATTGATCCCCACCTGAGACAAGATCAGCATGGTAGAATAATGATTTGTACCCCACATTGGATTCTGCCTCCAGAATTGTCCTGTCACAATGTATCCACATGACTTTTCACCTACCTGGGCTAGCTGCTGGTCCATCGCTGTTGAAGCTTTGATATGTGAGAAATAAAAAGTGACAAAACCTGTTCTAGAAAGATGGAAAAAAAACAAAACATTCTGCATCTTGTTTTTTTTTTTTTAATCATATCACTCGACGCTGGCAGCGCAGCGGTTTGACATCCTAACATTCTGATTTCACACCAAAGATGACAAAGCAAAGCAGAACAAGGCACCCGAGGTGTCGTCCTTTGTATTCCATTTTCCTCTAAACACAATGTGACGCTCCACGAATATCGAGCTGAACGGCTCTCGGGAAAGGCTCTTCTGTAGTTATAAACCTTGGATGCCCTTTATTAAATCCTAAATTGCCACTGAATTGTCATGCAGTCTATAAAATGTATTGAACAACATTCCCTCGTTGCTTCTACTAAACGATGGCAGATGACATCACTAATGGTTTTATAGACACGTGTGGGATAAATAGTTGCCAACAGAGTAAAAAAAAAAAAAAAAAAAAAAAAAAGCATGATTCTTTTCTTTAAACCTGGTCATCTTATGACTCTCATCTTAGGCTATGCTGAGCCGAAAGGAAAGGTTAGGAAGCCACATGGTGCATAAATAACTCCCGACAGAGTATCCCAAAATCATTTTTTTTTTCAAAACTGGTTCTCATATTGCGCAACTCAGAATGTTGTGTAAAGAGGAAAGGTAAAGAAGAGCATGCTGTATATGGCCACCTATATTATAAACTCCTCCTAACAGGGAAGCCCGTAAATAAATATATATATCTATTTACAGGATATGTGTAAAAAATAGGAATAGTACAAAATACCTTAGAGCAGTGCACGCTTCTCCAGACACCTCAATGTCCTTAGATAATAGCAAAAAAAGAAAAAGCAGCACCAAAATAGTAGTGGTGTGAACAGTTTAATAGCCTAGTGGCGTGGCGTCATTTCGGATATGGCAATCCATTCTCAATCCTTTACGGGATACATATATTTTTTTTTTTATTTTTTTATTTCTTTTTTTTTTAAGCTAGTCATCAACTCCGGGCAGAGTATCGTAAAATCATGTCTTGTTTCAAAGCTGCTTATGTAATACCACTCACAAAATCCATTAGGAAATGACTTTCGACTAACCTCTGCCCTAATCCGTACCTCCCACTTCCGACTCCAAGACTTCTCCCGTGCTGCACCAATCCTCTGGAATGCTCTACCCCAAGATATTAGGACCATCCACAATTTGCATAGTTTTAGGCGCTCGCTCAAAACACATTTGTTCAGAGCGGCCTATCACATTCAGTAATCAAAGTCATTTTATGTTTGTGTGTGTGTAGCCCATTCACTATCTCCATCTAACCCCCACCCCCTGAAGATGGCTGGACCATCATTGTAAATATACACCTGTACTTTGTATCTCCCCCACCTCATTGTAGATTGTAAGCTCTCACGAGCAGGGGCGGCTTATTTCGCTTTAATTATTGTATTGTTAACGTTGTTACTTATGACTGTTGTGCTTGAACTGTTCAACTGTAAAGCGCTGCGGAATATGTTGGCGCTATATAAATAAAGATTATTATTATTATTATTATTATTATTATTATTATTATTAAGGAAGGACACATCTATATATGAGGTAGCAAAGTAGCAACTGTAGTCCGTAAAAGCATGTAAGATACAATGCATCCCAAAGAATATGCTCATATACACTATCTATTATAGGGAAAATTGGTGTAAAAATAACATTATTGACTTAGAAACTCTATAAAGGGAATCTTTCAGAAGGCTTTTGCTACCCCATCGTGGGAACATCATGATGTAGAGGCAAAGACCCTGTTTCCGGCGATGTACTACTATACCTTAATGAAAAAAGGGGTGTGGAAAATCCACAAATGAACGACCACAGATCCAACAATGAAAAAGTATAAATCTTTATTCAATTATAATAAAGGTAAAGACAATGCCAGTGACAGATTATAGTGCAGGCACGGACAAACCCGCGCAACTATGGAAGAAAACGCTTAGACCCCGGAAAGCCTATACATGGGACATGAGGTGGTATAAAAGTAGGATAATGGTAACATGTATAATGATATGGGTACACAAGTGACTAATGGCCAGGTAAGTAAATAAATGGGTTAATAGCCACCACCAGACCATCATCCTAATAAACCAATTTAATTACCAAAAAAGACCATGGTACCTACAAGCCCATATACTAAAAAACAAGTGTCCAATACAGTGAATCACAATGATCACCATGCCTTGCTGTAAAGCGTTACCACAAGTGAGCGGCACTGTGGAGGCTACAGGGTCCGCACGTCTGCCCCGACGCGCGTTTCGGATGCTCGACCTTCATCATTGTCTTTACCTTTATTATAATTGAATAAAGATTTAAACTTTTTCATTGTTGGATCTGTGGTCATTCATTTGTGGATTTTCCACCCCCCTTTATTGATGTTCTATTGCGATAGATCTCTATTGATGTTCCGTGCAGCGGCATTACGGGGGCACCTTGGTTTATGTTCACCATGCCAGGGCTATGCCTTATATTGTCGCTGTTGTTCATGAGCATGTCTTATTATACCTTAATGAGGTTTTTATTAAAACCTGTTTTATCTGCTGTTTTCTCTCTGTTTTCTCTGAATGCTGAGCTCTGTATAACATCAGTGATTGGCAGAAACCTGCCAATCAGTGATGGGGTGGGGTTGTACTACCGGACAGCGGGTCATGTAGTCCTCTAGTGATAATCTTCTGCTGCTAAAACAGTGATTTTCTGAATACTACACTACAAAGCCCTGTAAGTGATGCATCACAGGAATCAGGTTCTCTGCCCCTACATTATACTGCTCTCAGATTAGCTGGCAATCACCTGATGACAGATTCTCTTTTAAGGGGACTCAGCAGCGAATGTAGCATCATATTTCCACATACTGTCATTGTAGAGATGGTGTGTCCAAAGAAACATTTTAAGCAAAAAGGAGACAGTCAGTTAGGAGCGCCAGCCATGCGTGACTTAGGGTGTGAGATGCAGCTCCAGCCGGGTGCCTCAGAAAAGAAACATTTTTGTCTTTGATACTCTAAACCAGTCTTCCACAACCAGTACCTTGGTCCTTTGCCATGTGGCTCCCCAGCTGCTGTCAAATGCAAAAACTATTGTCTTCTAGTGATGCCACGGATGACCTAGAACTTACATACTTTGTAACTCAATCAAAATCAAAGCGCTAAAAGTTAACACACGATTAAAGTCAGCGCTACTACTGACTCATGACGTAAAAAGGTGCTCTAGAATATCAGCAAATTCAAATTGCCAACTTTCTACAACAAATAAAAACAACTTTTAAAACAACTGACCTTCAGGCGCCAATGCTCCAATGGTGTCCCACCAGTCTCTGTTCACATTGCAATATTGATACCAGCACACGACCATGCAGCTAATCATTGGCCACAGGTCCTCGAGGGGAGATCATTGAACATTGGCATAGCCTTGTGTTATAATTGAGTCACCGTAGGAGGCAGACACAAAAATGGAAGCTACGTCCAGAAAACCAGAGAAGTTGGCAACTATCAGATTGCAGACCCCTGAACCTATCAACACAACTAGCAGTAGCCGTGGGGGGTTCCTACGATGCCCTAGACCCCTCGATCACAGCCGGAGCGCTAAATAATCTAAAGACAGAAAAGGAAATCTAAACTGCCCCAGAGCAGACCCCAAAGTAAAAGGCAGCCCCCAACATATAATGACGGTGAAGCAAGATGAAAAACCACTCACACAGATAGAAAGATAGGCTGAGCAAACGATGGGGCCCAAGCTAACTAAACAGAACAGGAAAGGAAGGTTGCTGTCTGCAATCTGCCAAAACCCTATCAAAGACATAAGCCAACAAGCTGATATGAAAAAGACCCTGAAGCAGCTAGACTTCAAAAACTAAATCAGCACTCAGGTATTTTCAGAAGACAGAGCTAAAGGAATTCAGCACACCCCAGCAGGGAATGGCAGAAATCCAGAAAAACAAAGCAAAACAAAGTCTAAGCACAAATGCAAAAGGCCGAGCAGAAAACTTAGCTTTAGAGGAGCAGGAATTCAGACTGGTCTCCAAGGATCCCACAGAGAAATCACACACAGGGCAGAAGGGCGTCGGCAGCCTTATATCCAGTCTGTAACTCCACTCAGCCAGTCATCATCATCAGACTCAGGTGTTTGATAATCAGGCTCACTACCTTTCTTTACCAGAAGAGGGAGTTCCTCGGGCCTCAGTAGTGAAGGGGAAAATGAACTCACAACAGCCTTGGTAATGTTAGCCCGGAAAAGCAGGCTCCAGCACATGTAGTGCTGAGAGAGTTAATAGGGCATGTCAGGGCCGGTTTTACATGCCTGTGGGACGGGCCGGGCACATATCCCCACCCTGGGGCGTGGTACAGGAGATAAAGGAGGCGACCAGTTTTTTTATTTCAGGGTCTGTGACTGAAGGTGTGCAGACCTCCAGTGTTGTTTGTCTTTGCTAAGGAGTCAAGACTAAAGAGCTGGACACTAACCCAAGCGGGTGAACCCGCATTACTGTATGGACTATTTATTTCAGCTGGAAAAAAATGTTTTTGTTTTGTTATCCTAGGCGGTTTAAGGAGTTTTGATAAACCAGCCTGGACATTTTATTGAACCGCTTCCCACGCCGACCTGAAAACGCAACCGAGTGAGTAGAAATCCTACAGAGATTTTAATATTCCATTAATTGCGTTTAGGTTCAAACTTCATTTCCATATCAGTTTCTTTCATCGACTTTCAGTGTATGTATACATTTTGTCATCTGGAAAAGCATAATAAGAATACAACACGAGTTCATAGAATGAATATCACACCACTGGCGGCAATGTGTTAAAGAATATTGTCAATATGGTGACAAAAAAATGTTTTCTCTCCATTTGCATTGGGACTATTAAACCTGATGCAATGTCACGCTCTGGGGAAAGTTTCTTGGTTCATCTCTAATTATTCTACCAAGAAAACTTTTAATTAGATGCAGGATAGAATGTAGTAAGAAGACAATCACCTTGATGGTTTGTGTGAATTGAGCAGACAGAGGGCTCCAGGAAAATGCTTTTTTTCTATGGGATCTTAGCCAAAAAACTGATACAATTACTTTAATGTTATTTAAAATGTGCGCAGAAGTCAAAGTCGGTTAATGCTGTCATGATTCTTTTAAAGCGAACCTGTCAGCAGTTTTGGCCGCTATAAGATGCGTCCGCTCTCTGCTGCCTTTCTATAATGCTGTATATAAGCCCCCAATCCGACCTGAAAGAGAAGAAAAACAAGTTTTATTATACTCATCCGGGGGGCGGTCCGATACAATGGATGTCGCAGGTTCGGGTCCCGCACCTCTCATCTTCTTGCGATGCCGCCCTCCTGCTTGCTTCATCGCTCCCCGGCATCGCGCTCCTGCGCAGGCGTACTAATCTGCAGAGAAAAGTACTGCAGTGCGCAGGCGCTGGGAAAGGTCAGAGAGACCCAGTGCCAGCACACTACAGGAATTTGCTCTGCTCTCAACAGGACAGATAAGTACGCCTGCGCAGAAGTGCAATGCTGGGGAGCGATGAAGCAACAGGAGGGTAGCAGTGCAGGAAGATGGGAGGTGCTGGGCCCGGACATGCGACACCCATGAGACCGGACCGCCCCCCCGGATGAGTATAATAAAATGCACTTCTCTTCTTTTGAAGGTCGAATCGGGGGCTTATCTCCAGCATTATAGAATGCTGTATATCAGGCCTGAAAGGCAGAGGCCGCATCTTATAGCGGCTAAAACAGGTGACAGGTTCGCATTAAACTCACCTATATCATAGAGTCTCGTACTTTCATGAAGGAAATAGGTTTTTGCAAGAAAAAGGTTCACTTGTGACTGCTTACTGATGACCAATGCTTTTTATGATTCTCAATGTCACTGGGGTGACAAATGTCTTGAGCATATACTGTACAGTACATATATACTGCAACTTTCCATGCTTCCTATGTAAAAGACTAAAACTAAAATAATACTGCTCCTATGTACAAGAATATTACTACTATAATACTGCTCCTATGTACAAGAATATAACTACTATAATACTGCCCCTATGTACAAGAATATAACTACTATAATACTGCCCCTATGTACAAGAATATAGCTACTATAATACAGTCCCTATGTACAAGAATATAACTACTATAATACTGCTCCTATGTCCAAGAATATAACTACTATAATACTACTCCTATATACAAGAATATAACTACTATAATACTGCCCCTATGTACAAGAATATAACTACTATAATACTGTCCCCTATAAACAAGAATATAACTACTATAATACTGTCCCCTATGTACAAGAATATAACTACTATAATACTGCTCCTATGTACAAGAATATAACTACTATAATACTGCTCCTATGTACAAGAATATAACTACTATAATACTGCCCCCAAGTACAAGAATATAACTACTATAATACTGTCCCCTATATACAAAAATATAACTACTATAATACTGCCCCTATGTACAAGAATATAACTACTATAATACTGTCCCCTATGTGCAAGAATATAACTACTATAATACTGCCCCCTATGTACAAGAGTATAACTACTATAATACTGCCCCTATGTACAAGAATATAACTACAATAATACTACTCCTATATACAAGAATATAACTATTATATTACTGCTCCTATGTACAAGAATATAACTACTATAATACTGCCCCTATGTACAAGAATATAACTACTATAATACTGCCCCTATATACAAGAATATAATTATTATATTACTGCTCCTATGTACAAGAATATAACTACTATAATACTGCCCCTATGTACAAGAATACAACTACTATAATACTGCTCCTATATACAAGAATATAACTACTACAATACTGCTCCTATGTACAAGAATATAACTACTATAATACTGCTCCTATATACAAGAATATAACTACTATAATACTGCCCCTATGTACAAGAATATAACTACTATAATAATGCTCCTATATACAAGAATATAACTACTATAATACTGCTCCTATATACAAGAATATAACTACTATAATACTGCTATAATACTGCCCCTATGTACAAGAATATAACTATTATAATACTGCTCCTATGTACAAGAATATAACTACTATAATACTGCCCCTATGTACAAGAATATAACTACTATAATACTGCTCCTATATACAAGAATATGACTACTATAATACTGCCCCTATGTACAAGAATATAACTACTATAATACTGCTCCTATATACAAGAATATAACTACTATAATACTGCTCCTATGTACAAGAATATAACTACTATAATACTGTCCCCTATGTACAAGAATATAACTACTATAATACTGCCCCTATGTACAAGAATATAGCTACTATAATACTGCTCCTATGTACAAGAATATGACTACTATAATACTGCCCCTATGTATAAGAGTATAACTACTATAATACTGTCCCCTATGTACAAGAATATAACTACTATAATACTGCCCCCTATGTACAAGAATATGACTACTATAATTCTGCCCCTATGTACAAGAATATAACTACTATAATACTGCTCCTATATACAAGAATATAACTACTATAATACTGCTCCTATGTACAAGAATATAACTACTTTAATACTGTCCCCTATGTACAAGAATATAACTACTATAATACTGCCCCTATGTACAAGAATATAACTACTATAATACTGCTCCTATGTACAAGAATATAACTACTATAATACTGCCTCTATGTACAAGAATATAACTACTATAATACTGCTCCTATATACAAGAATATAACTACTATAATACTGCCCCTATGTACAAGAATATAACTACTATAATACTGCCCCTATGTACAAGAATATAACTACTATAATACTGCCCCCTATGTACAAGAATATAACTACTATAATACTGCCCCTATGTACAAGAATATAACTACTATAATACTGCCCCTATGTACAAGAATATAACTACTATAATACTGCCCCTATGTACAAGAATATAACTATTATAATACTGCCCCTATGTACAAGAATATAACTACTATAATACTGCCCCTATGTACAAGTATATAACTACTATAATACTGCCCTATGTACAAGAATATAACTACTATAATACTGCTCCTATGTACAAGAATATAGCTACTATAATACAGTCCCTATGTACAAGAATATAACTACTATAATAATACTCCTATATACAAGAATATAACTACTATAATACTGCTCCTATGTACAAGAATATAACTACTATAATACTGTCCCTATGTACAAGAGTATAACTACTATAATACTGCCCCATGTACAAGAATATAACTACAATAATACTACTCCTATATACAAGAATATAACTACTATAATACTGCTCCTATGTACAAGAATATAACTACTATAATACTGTCCCCTATGTACAAGAATATAACTACTATAATACTGCCCCTATGTACAAGAATATAACTACTATAATACTGCCCCTATGTACAAGAATATAACTACTATAATACTGCTCCTATGTACAAGAATATAACTACTATAATACTGCCCCTATGTATAAGAGTATAACTACTATAATACTGCCCCCTATGTTCAAGATTATAACTACTATAATACTGCCTCTATGTACAAGAATATAACTACTATAATACTGCCCCTATGTACAAGAATATAACTACTATAATACTGCTCCTATATACAAGAATATAACTACTATAATACTGCCCCTATGTACAAGAATATAAGTATTATAATACTGCCCCCTATGTACAAGAATATGATTACTATAATACTGCCCCTATGTACAAGAATATAACTACTATAATACTGCTCCTATATACAAGAATATAACTACTATAATACTGCTCCTATGTACAAGAATATAACTACTATAATACTGTCCCCTATGTACAAGAATATAACTACTATAATACTGTCCCCTATGTACAAGAATATAACTACTATAATACTGCTCCAATGTACAAGAATATAACTACTATAATACTGCCCCTTTGTACAAGAATATAACTACTATAATACTGCTCTTATGTACAAGAATATAACTACTATAATACTGCTCTTATATACAAGAATATAACTACTATAATACTGCTCCTATGTACAAGAATATAACTACTATAATACTGCCTCTATGTACAAGAATATAACTACTATAATACTGCTCCTATGTACAAGAATATAACTACTATAATACTGCCTCTATGTACAAGAATATAACTACTATAATACTGTCCCCTATGTACAAGAATATAACTACTATAATACTGTCCCCTATGTACAAGAATATAACTACTATAATACTGCTCCTATGTACAAGAATATAACTACTATAATACTGCCCCTTTGTACAAGAATATAACTACTATAATACTGCTCTTATGTACAAGAATATAACTACTATAATACTGCTCTTATATACAAGAATATAACTACTATAATACTGCTCCTATGTACAAGAATATAACTACTATAATACTGCCTCTATGTACAAGAATATAACTACTATAATACTGCCCCTATGTACAAGAATATAGCTGCTATAATACTGCCTCTATGTACAAGAATATAGCTACTATAATACTGTCCCTATGAATGGGAGGTTTTCCCAGCATTTATATACTGTAGAGATGGGTAACTGACAATGGAGCATTTCACAATGGATATTGAGTCTTACACAAAAAGTTTTTGTGCTTTATGATGTGGTCCCCAATTAAAAGGGGCAGTTTATTGTCACAGTAAATATTATAGAAGAAGACAATGAATCTTAATAGGATTTACCCTTAAATAATGGAGCCAGTATACAGCACACAGTGAAGTCAAGGTCAATGGTAAGGCTGAGCCGAGCCACGCTGAAGTCAGTAAATATTCCTGTGTCATTGGAAGCAGCAGGCACGATCAGGCCATAAATTAGTCCGAGTATGGTAAAAACTGCTCCAGATACTAGATGTGAGAGGACAGTAAATAACGGGGGTCATACATCCATAGCATCCACTGTAACACATGTTCTTGCAGGCGGTGCCCATTACATTTATCACATGGATGGGGAGGGAGACTGTGTGACATAAGCTGTATGTCTTGTATGTAAATGCCATTTTTAGGAGGAGAGGGGACAACTGGTAATACCTGCAGGGCTTAGTGCAAAATGTCATCTACAGGGATAAATGAAGGTTGCGTATTGCCAACCGGTATGACTCATTTCTACATTTTAAGTGGCACCATCATGAATTCATAGTCTTGCCTGTAGCATAGGATGCGATCTAGGCTGATGTATGTGGGGTTCTACAATCAAGCGCAGCTGCCCTTTCTGGAATCAGTCACACTGAGGAGTGGAAGACCACCCATAGGGTTATTGAATTCCCTGCAGTTGACAATATCTGCAGATGATAGAGACGGTAGGGCACTTTTCATCACCAAGGCTGGACCTTTGGGAGGTCGGGCTTTTCTGTGGACTAATTTGAAACATTTCAGAACATGGTCCAAATGGGGTCTTAGAATGATCCACTTGCCACCAGGATCCCATTCAGAAAACCTATGGTAAATCTATGGGAGGGGGTGTCTTTCCTGCAAATCGGGCATTGAGCAGGTGCCAGCCTCAGGCACTTCCAGGTACAGACATGGCCTCACGTCCAGAAGGCCCTGAGTCATGGAGTTCCAAGATGACTGTAAGGCGTCATACATGGTAGAGAAGGAGGGCACCAAGTCTTAAAGGCTGACCAAGCCATCAGAGCCTCTTGGGCTCAGAATCCTTAAAGGGTCTCCTACCAAACCATATGGTTGAATGCAATAGTGCAGGTGGCCTTCCTTCCGTGCTTCTCTGGTTTTCATTCCTATCAGGGCAGTTTGGTAAATTTTCACACTTTTGGGGATTTAGTGGGTGCCCCAGTGGTCAAAACCCTATTCATTAATAAGTTATCTCCTAAACCATCCTAACTTGGTAGAACCCCTTCAAATGCGCTGATTTATATCCTGACATATACTACGCTCTATTTACAGAATACAGGAAGACCGAATATGATGACTGGGTTTTCAACACAGTTGCTTCTCCACTTTACCCAGATCCCTCTAGCTCAATCGTCTCCAACCTGTAGCAAAACAATCTTAACCTGTTGGAAGAATACTAGCCCCTGCATTTCCAAAAACAAAAAGCAGAAGGTCAGGGTCAGGTGTCATTTTATTATTACCAGAAGGCTTCCAATGAATGATATCAATATTATAGAACTGGTCACATCTGAAAATAGGTGATGGTGGCATCTCCTCCTACTTCCTCCTCTCTCCCTGCACAGTTACCACTGCTCATTACCCAGGACATGCTCACTAGGAGGCAATCAGCCATATTCTGATAAGGGTGACTTAAAAAAGGAAGAAATAGGAAAATATACAAAATGTTAATTTAGGGATCCAATGTAACAATTCTTCATGAAAGTTGTTTCGTTAAAAGACATTTAGCAAATGGCCGTACAGTGGGTTGACCCCTAGCAGTCACATCATAGATCCAGTATGGCCGGTACTTATCATCTATCCTTCATCTTGTTACATTCTTCCAGATTCAGAAACTTTGATGCCACTTTGCGATGAATGGTTTGAGGTGTCGTAACTTTCATTAAAAACCATCTTTGTACAGCTAAACTCCCTCCCACTGTCTATCCCCTTAGACACCATAGTTTCTATTGTTGGAGTCATATGTAATTCTGGTTATTTCAATAGAGTGTCAGCTACATGCTACAGCCGATACCGGCTGCTAATGTGGGGCATCAAGTAGCTAAGTCCTACCCAAAATGGGCTGAGCCACTTTGCCTATGTAAACCATGAAGGGGAGAAGATACTAATCATTTGAATGCCATGGTAGTTTTTGACCAAAGCATTTAAGCATCTCCAGCTTCTGATGCCACCACCAAGTAGCGGATATTTACAGTCTGGTATGATAACTACAAAGTGCTAGTGTTTAGCGATAAGAGAATATATTCAAGTGGATTTCAATTCTACGCAAATTTTATAAACATTCGCATTTTCCAAATTGAAGATTTTTTTCTACGTCACTTCTGTGTCGATTCATCAAAATTAGAGTTGAGTGAAACAGGTCGGTCAGATTCAAAAGTCGCCCACTTTCGCCAAAGTCGGGTATCATGAAACGAAACCCGACCACAGTGTGAAGTCGGCCATGCGGTCGGCGACCCAAGCGCTAAAGTCGGGTTTCGCCAAATGCTTGCACGTGACTTTTTTCAGCCAATGAGAGAAGTGGAGAGTAGTGTAGCGGGAGCGTAGCTGGAGTGGGAGAGAGAGAGAGAGAGGGAGAGGGAGAGAAGAGAGAGAGATTTCGCCGCCTCTAGGGTTAAAATTCATGCCAGGTGTGTTTACAGTCCTCCACTCACTGCCGAATTTTCTCCCCGTTAACTTGCATTGGGTTTCGTGTTTCACAACTTTTCCCGACTTTTCCCTATAGTCTGCCGATTTCGTTCGACTCGACTTTTGAGAAAGTCGGATTTCATGAAACCCGACTCTACCCTAATCAAAATGGCTTGAATGTCCGTCAAAATATTAAACATTCAAAACCCAAAAACATTTATACTCAACTTAACAGTCAACTTTCCAGCCCCTCCACTCCTCACTCTCACCTGTCCGGTCCTCGACGCGTGTTCTGATCGCCGCCACTTGCGCTCACTAAAATCCCAGTGCAACTTTGGGATGGTTCTGCACATGCTCGCAAGCTCATGGAACGCGTCTCGATGACATGATGTCGAAAACTCACGTCCCCCCACATGAGCGACAGCGATCATAGGATGCCTTAAGGACAAGACATAAGGCATTGAGGAGTGGAGGAGCCGGAGAGCTGAGCGGTAAGGTGAGTACAAGGATTTTCTTCATATTTTACATCTTATGTTTATTATGCTCTGGGGTCTGGAGAGAACCCAAGAGAATAATAAGGGATATTAAATTTGCAGAGGGTAACTACCCACAAATCGGATTTCCCAGTAAAATCCGCGCTATCAAGCACATTCAAATTTTGCTTGATCCACTCATCTCTACTAGTGTCCTTCAGGTAGTGTCCTCGATACTGGAAGGGTTCACTAATTAATTCCTAACTAAAAGGATTTCCCCAATACCATTACTGTTTGGGGGGTGAGGGTCCGACCTTCAGATGGATGGGACAAACTGAAATACCAGGTACACCAGCTCATAGATCAGACACTATGCCTAAAATGGCCGTGATCTGAGCTCTCTCTGATCTTGGTCTATGAGTTGAGTCTATTACTGGGCTGGCTCTACTGAATAGGGTTTAGTCCACCAAGCACAACCTATAAACAAGTATGGTGCCATTTTTTTTGAAAGTCAGCAGCCATGTTTTTTCCAATTCTGGACATCTATTGTAAGTCAATACAAATCTAGTCCAGAAGGCATGAAATGGACATGTAACAACAGATAACATATCCAACGACCCCACCGCTTCTCATTCCATCTAAACATTCACTAAAGAACAAAAGCTGAAAAAAAATTGAATATTGATTGAATATTGATGGGATAATTAGGAAGGAAATAACTAAAAGTCTATTGAGAAGGAATGAGTTCGGCAACCAAGGAAAGTAGGAAATCTTCTCAGGGTATTGCAATACGTCCTGGTGGGAGACAGACCTAATGGGGGATTTGACAGAGGAGAGATATTTATTCTTACATAACAAGATTGGAATAGAAATCTAGAAGGAAAAGGAAATGAGATCCACCTCTCACACACTGACCTTCATGTGAACTTCCTCTATCTCCACAAATACCATGAAGCTGGCGAATTATCCAGATTTGTATTCAATATAGCAGCACTCTATGGGATGTCTATTAATCTGGAGGAGGAAATTCATTGGAATAAACACGGGGGACCAGGGGTCAATTTCACATTTTACTCGTTATAGACTTACAAGTGCTCGGACAAGATGTCATACCCTTGTAATGCTGAACATTGTACCATCATTTCACCACCGACCAGGTATCAAGGCACCATGCTCCAGTTACAGGATTAAAAAAAAATTAGTAGAAAGTAATTTTTGCAAATGTCTGGATTAAAAAAAAATTACTAATTTGAAAATCTATGTGTTTCCATGGTGACAGACTACAAAAAAAACCTGTGTGTAGTCAGATCCTGCAGTTTTGGGTTATACTTTTCCATCTGTCTCTTTTTCTGCAGGTTATTAAGCAGACGTATAGAGTAGAAGTGACACGGGCATGATTTGTCATTTCTATTCATGAAAAAGTATTGGTCTGCATATGAGCTGGGTACACAAAATGGTAGAACTTTTTTTTAATCAAGTTTTTTTATTTTGTACTTAGATGCAACAAAACTCGAAAAATGGCTACATGACTTGGCGTTCCATTTATGTAGGTCATCTTCTCTAGGCAATATGGGTAATCAGTCAGGGGAACTCAACAGATGTCCTCGTTACAGGTTGACCAGTGATGTGTAGCTTGGTAGTGATACTACTCATACGATAAATTGATGATCAGTAGAGTTTGGATTATTGGATACCCGCCAATAAAGGGGACTCATCTTGTTTCCTAGTTTTGGACCAAATTGTTTAGGATCTTACTTATGTTAATGTATCTTCAATTCTCCTCAATAATAAAGGGGTTGTCCGATGCCTCTCCCCTCCTCATCAATCATGCAAGTGTTCCCTGGCAGACGCGACATCATTGATGCCACACACCTCCTCATCAATTATATATGTAAGCGTCTCGGCAGGTGTGATATTATCGGTGCCGTTCACCTCTTGATGCAGAAGTGAGTGCCACCAAACAAGCCTAATATCATTCCTTCCCCAAATCCACATGTCACTTTGGGCCAAGCAGCATGGGAAAATGTTTAGTGGTGTCCACATACTCGTAGAACTGCCTACAACATGGAAGGGACGTTCTATGGGTAAAGCGGGAGGACCAGTGCGAGAAGAAGAGATCATAATGAACCATAAAGACCTAATGATCATAACATTCATGGAAATCACTTTTTGATATGGGTTATGAGGGTCAAGCTCAGAGGGTGAGGCCATGCAACCCCACAGAAATCAGAAGATCTGGCAGAAGACAACGCATTTTGGAGCTGACCTTGGAGCCATTTGCGTGCCGCATGGATCTATATTTCTTGAGCTGAAATAAAAATATCCCTCTATATACTAATTATAAATCTGTATATAGTGAGATATTTGGGATTTAGCCCAAGATATATAGATCTATGTGGCAAGCAAATGGCGAGATGACAAAAGCTTAGATGATGATGAAGTTGGACATGTTCTTCTGTATAAGATGGGGGGTGAAATTATTTTCCCTGGTGAATTCAGAAAACTACTGCACAGAGCTTCTGGAGACCCATCCTCAAGTCTGGTATGGAGGTCTTGGTGATTATGTGCATCAGCTGGAGTATTGGAAGCAATAAAAAAGTTAAAAGGTATTGCTGTCGGCCGGGTGGCACCTTAGAGAAAAAGAAGGAAACTATACCGCTGCAGAGACTTCCTTATGGAGATGTATGGCACGGCTTGTACCATCTGGTCCTTCCCGCTTTCTTCTTGTACCTGCAGAAAACTGACCCTGTCTCCATAAAGCTTTTCTCTTACCGGTGTTCTCCGTTAGAGTGATTCCTACATGGACCAGTTCGGTGGGTATAAGGCTAATCTAACAGGTGCTCGATATGTGGCTATGCAGATGACGCCCGATGATGGAAGGAGTCCTGTTCCAGGAAGAATAACCATGACAAAGAACTTAATTCTAGATATTCTGATTTTTAAAGGAAAATTGCAAAACAAGTTAAAAAATGAGAAATTAATGAATGATAATTGTGCACTACCCATACAGAGCCAGTCACGAATAGCCACATGCAGTGACGCTGGGGGGCAATTTGGCCAGATGTTATATACCGTGGGACAATATAGCCAGATGTTATACATCTGGGTGAGGGACAAAATATTTTACACCGAGAACAAAGAGCCTGATGTTATGCACCGGGGATGAAATGGGCCGGATGTTGTACTACATCGGTGATGGGGCCAAACAAACACCACGGGTGAAGGATCGAATCTTATACATCGGGCTTAACTGGGACGGATATAATACATTGGGGGAAATGGGGTCCTATGTAATATACCTGGACAAGGGACTGAATGTTATACACAGGAGGGAGGAAAGGACTGAATGTTATACTCCAGAGTCAATTGGGATGGATGTTATACACCAGGGGAAATGGGACCACATGTTATACACCAGGGGAAATGGGACCACATGTTATACACCAGGGGAAATGGGACCATATGTTATACATGGGAGGGGAGGGGCTGAATATTATACATCAGGGTCAGTTAGGATGGATGTTATACACTGGGGGCAATGGGACCACATGTTATACACCAGGGGAAATGGGACCAGATGTTATACACCGGGGGAAATTGGACCAGATGTTATACACCAGGGGAAATGGGGCCGCATGTTATACATGGGAGGGGAGGGGCTAAATGTTATACATCGGGGTCAGTTAGGACAGATGTTATACCCTGGGGGCAATGGGATCGGATGTTATACACCAGGGGAAATGAGATCGGATGTTATACACTAGGGGAAATGGGGCCGCATGTTATACACCAGGGGAAATGGGGCAGGATGTTATATACTGGGGACAATGGGACCAGATGTTATACAACAGGGGAAATGGGGGCCGAATGTTATACACCGGGGGTAATGGGACCACATGTTATACACAACAAGAAAATGGAACCAAATATTATACACCAGGGGAAATGGGACCAGATGTTATACATGGGAGGGGCTGAATGTTATACATCGGGGTCAGTTAGGATGGATGTTATACACTGGGGGCAATGGGGCTGGATGTTATACACCAGGGGAAATGGGACCAGATGTTATACACCAGGTGAAATTGAACCAGACGTTATACACCAGGGGAAATTGGACCAGATGTTATACACCAGGGGAACCGGGACCAAATGTTATACACCAGGGGAAATGGGGCCACAAGTTATACACCAGGGGAAATGGGGCAGGATGTTATATACTGGGGACAATGGGCCCAGATGTTATACACCAGGGGAAATGAGACCACATGTTATACACCACAAGAAAATGGAACCACATGCTATGCACCACGGGAAATGGGACCAGATGTTATACATGGGAGGGGCTGAATGTTATACATCGGGGTCAGTTAGGACAGATGTTATGCACAGGGGGCAATGGGACCGCATGTTATACACCAGGGGAAATGGGGCAGGATGTTATACATGGGGGAGGGGCTGAATGTTATACACCGTGGGGCAATGGTGTCAAGATGTTACCAGGAATAATGGGACTGAATGAGAAACTTGAAGCCAATGACTAAGTTGACTATCCGAATACTTTGCTCCATATATTACAGCTCTACATTGGAGCTGTAACATGACAAAAAAGGATTATTTTCAAAGTTTCTGCATGTTTTTATTTGTGCATGCATCATTCAGAGCAATAAAAAATATTTGCAAAACGTGTGCACCCCCTTAATTACAAATGTATATGAATCCCTACAGAATTAAGAAAAATGGAGTTGCTATTTAAACCATTACCTTCACACTTTTGAACAGGTTCACCTTAACTATAATGTAACTATAATTGTTCCGTCTTGACTTTTTAGAGTCGACAAAAGTGAGAAATTGCAAAAAAAATATATATATATACAGTACAGAGGGAGAGACAAACATCGGGACACCAGCCATAGCCATGGAGTGCGGCTTATTATAGGGTGTTATCCCCAACGGGATTTTCAATTCCCACTGCTAATTCAATGTCATAGCACAGTGCACACAGCCGCGCTCTCGGCATCAAGACACGATATTGGAATTTGATATTATTCCGCATTGTTATTCAGCCTTAAAACTCTGTGTGTTTGATTTGTGTTTAATAATTCCGTGAGAAAATTGATTTGTATACTGCATTTATTTGTTGTCTTGGATCGGGTGAGCGGGTGTGAGAAGAAGATTGAATGTTGATACAAATGTTAATTTCAGTAATTGAAGATGTATTTGTCATCTCTGTTTTCTATGACTCTGTGAGTGATCAACTCCGACATCTACTCAAAGCGTGACGCAACTACTGTGACCGCAGCAAACGTGAGAAATCCAAATTTCCTCGTCATGTACTGTATTTATATACACAGCTCCTCACTCAGCAGTATTAAAGTAGTTATATTCTTGTACATAGGGGCAGTATTATAGTAGTTATATTCTTGTACATAGGGGGCAGTATTATAGTAGTTACATTCTTATACATAGGGGCAATATTATAGTAGTTATATTCTTGTACATAGGGGGCAGTATTATAGTAGTTACATTCTTATACATAGGGGCAGTATTATAGTAGTTACATTCTTATACATAGGGGCAGTATTATAGTAGTTATATTCTTGTACATAGGAGCAGTATTATACTAGTTATATTCTTGTACATAGGAGCAGTATTATAGTAGTTATATTCTTGTACATAGGAGCAGTATTATAGTAGTTACATTCTTATACATAGGGGCAATATTATAGTAGTTATATTCTTGAACATAGGGGCAATATTAAAGTAGTTATATTCTTGTACATAGGGGCAGTATTATAGTAGTTATATTCTTGTACATAGGGGACAGTATTATAGTAGTTATATTCTTGTACATAGGGGCAGTATTATAGTAGTTATATTCTTGTACATAGGGGCAGTATTATAGTAGTTATATTCTTGTACATAGGGGCAATATTAAAGTAGTTATATTCTTGTACATAGGGGCAGTATTATAGTAGTTATATTCTTGTACATAGGGGGCAGTATTAAGGTAGTTATATTATTGTACATAGGGGGCAGTATTATAGTAGTTATATTATTGTACATAGGGAGCAGTATTATAGTAGTTATATTCTTGTACATAGGGGGCAGTATTAAAGTAGTTATATTATTGTACATAGGGGGCAGTATTATAGTAGTTATATTATTGTACATAGGGAGCAGTATTATAGTAGTTATATTCTTGTACATAGGGGCAGTATTATAGTAGTTATATTCTTGTACATAGGGGGCAGAATTATAGTAGTTATATTCTTGTACATAGGGAGCAGCATTATAGTAGTTATATTCTTGTACATAGGGGAAGTATTATAGTAGTTATATTCTTATTCATAGGGAGCAGTATTATAGTAGTTATATTCTTGTACATAGGGGCAGTATTATAGCAGTTATATTCTTGTACACAGGGAGCAGTATTATAGTAGCTATATTATTGTACATAGGGTCAGTATTATAGTAGTTATATTCTTGTACATAGGGGGCAGTATTATAGTAGTTATATTCTTGTACATAAGAGCAGTATTATAGTAGTTATATTCTTGTACATAGGGGGCAGTATTATAGTAGTTATATTCTTGTACATAAGAGCAGTATTACAGTAGTTATATTCTTGTACATAGGGAGCAGTATTATAGTAGTTATATTCTTGTACATAGTGGCAGTATTATAGTAGTTATATTCTTGTACACAGGGGGCAGTATTATAGTAGTTATATTATTGTACATAGGGAGCAGTATTATAGTAGTTATATTCTTGTACATAGGGGCAGTATTAAAGTAGTTATATTATTGTACATAGGGGGGAGTATTATAGTAGTTATATTATTGTACATAGGGAGCAGTATTATAGTAGTTATATTCTTGTACATAGGGGCAGTATTATAGTAGTTATATTCTTGTACATAGGGGGCAGAATTATAGTAGTTATATTCTTGTACATAAGAGCAGTATTACAGTAGTTATATTCTTGTACATTGGGAGCAGTATTATAGTAGTTATATTCTTGTACATAGTGGCAGTATTATAGTAGTTATATTCTTGTACACAGGGGGCAGTATTATAGTAGTTATATTCTTGCACATAGGTGGCAGTATTATAGTAGTTATATTCTTGTACATAGGGGGCAGTATTATAGTAGTTATATTATTGTACATAGGGAGCAGTATTATAGTAGTTATATTCTTGTACATAGGGGCAGTATTAAAGTAGTTATATTATTGTACATAGGGGGGAGTATTATAGTAGTTATATTATTGTACATAGGGAGCAGTATTATAGTAGTTATATTCTTGTACATAGGGGCAGTATTATAGTAGTTATATTCTTGTACATAGGGGGCAGAATTATAGTAGTTATATTCTTGTACATAGGGAGCAGCATTATAGTAGTTATATTCTTGTACATAGGGGAAGTATTATAGTAGTTATATTCTTATTCATAGGGAGCAGTATTATAGTAGTTATATTCTTGTACATAGGGGCAGTATTATAGCAGTTATATTCTTGTACACAGGGAGCAGTATTATAGTAGCTATATTATTGTACATAGGGTCAGTATTATAGTAGTTATATTCTTGTATATAGGGGGCAGTATTATAGTAGTTATATTCTTGTACATAAGAGCAGTATTATAGTAGTTATATTCTTGTACATAGGGGGCAGTATTACAGTAGTTATATTCTTGTACATAGGGAGCAGTATTATAGTAGTTATATTCTTGTACATAGTGGCAGTATTATAGTAGTTATATTCTTGTACACAGGGGGCAGTATTATAGTAGTTATATTCTTGCACATAGGTGGCAGTATTATAGTAGTTATATTCTTGTACATAGGGAGCAGTATTATAGTAGTTATATTATTGTACATAGGGAGCAGTATTATAGTAGTTATATTATTGTACATAGGGAGCAGTATTATAGTAGTTATAGTCTTGTACATAGGGGCAGTATTATAGTAGTTTTATTCTTGTACATAGGGGGCAGTATTATAGTAGTTATATTCTTGTACATAGGGGGCAGTATTATAGTAGTTATATTCTTGGACATAGGGGGCAGTATTATAGTAGTTATATTCTTGTACACAGGGAGCAGTATTATAGTAGTTATATTCTTGTACATAGGAGCAGTATTACAGTACTTATATTCTTGTACATAAGAGCAGTATTATAGTAGTTATATTCTTGTACATAGGGCCAGTATTATAATAGTTATATTCTTGTACATAGGAGCAGTATTATAGTAGTTATATACTTGTATATAGGGGCAGTATTATAGTAGTTATATTCTTGTACATAGGGGCAGTATTATAGTAGTTATATTCTTGTACATAGGGGCAGTATTATAGTAGTTATATTCTTGTACATAGGATCAGTATTATAGTAGTTATATTCTTGTACATAGGGGCAGTATTATAGTAGTTATATTCCTGTACATAGGGGCAGTACTATAGTTTTCCTCTGATTGTTATTTGAATACTGAATGATGGATGTTTTTAATTGATTATTGCATTGATTCTGTTACTAATAAGTTTTGTCATTTTTTTCTATGTATATAATAGTTTTGTTTCATCCGCTTTTCTTCTCTGTGGTGTTTTCTTCAATATTGGGGTCTTTCTTAAAATGATTTGGCCAAAGCCTTTGAATCAGTCCTGGCAGAGCCGTAATAATGATCCATCATTGTGATGTCCATAGTAGCTATATTCTTGTACATAGGATCAGTATTATAGTAGTTATATTCTTGTACATAGGGGCAATATTATAGTAGTTATATTCTTGTACATAGGGGCAGTATTATAGTAGTTATATTCTTGTACATAGGGCCAGTATTATAGTAGTTATATTCTTGTACATAGGAGGCAGTATTATAGTAATGTTTGTGCACATAGGAGCAGTATTATAGCAGCTATATTCTTGTACATAGGGAGCAGTATTATAGTAGTTATATTCTTGTATATAGGAGCAGTATTATAGTAGTTATATTGTTGTACATAGGAGCAGTATTATAGTAGTTATATTCTTGTACATAGGAGCAGTATTACAGTACTTATATTCTTGTACATAAGAGCAGTATTATAGTAGTTATATTCTTGTACATAGGGCCAGCATTATAGTAGTTATATTCTTGTACATAGGAGCAGTATTATAGTAGTTATATACTTGTATATAGGGGCAGTATTATAGTAGTTATATTCTTGTACATATGGGCAGCATTATAGTAGTTATATTCTTGTACATAGGGGCAGTATTATAGTAGTTATATTCTTGTACATAGGGGCAGTATTATAGTAGTTATATTCTTGTACATAGGATCAGTATTATAGTAGTTATATTCTTGTACATAGGGGCAGTATTATAGTAGTTATATTCCTGTACATAGGGGCAGTACTATAGTTTTCCTCTGATTGTTATTTGAATACTGTATGATGGATGTTTTTAATTGATTATTGCATTGATTCTGTTACTAATAAGTTTTGTCATTTTTTTTCTATGTATATAATAGTTTTGTTTCATCCGCTTTTCTTCTCTGTGGTGTTTTCTTCAATATTGGGGTCTTCCTTAAAATGATTTGGCCAAAGCCTTTGAATCAGTCCTGGCAGAGCCGTAATAATGATCCATCATTGTGATGTCCATATTAGCTATATTCTTGTACATAGGATCAGTATTATAGTAGTTATATTCTTGTACATAGGGGCAGTATTATAGTAGTTATATTCTTGTACATAGGGGGCAGTATTATAGTAGTTATATTATTGTACATAGGGGCAGTATTATAGTAGTTATATTATTGTACATAGGGAGCAGTAGTATAGTAATTATATATAGTAATTATATTCTTGTACATAGGAGGCAGCATTATAGTAGTTATATTCTTGTGCATAAGAGCAGTATTATAGTAGTTATATTCTTGTACATAGGAGGCAGTATTATAGTAGTTATATTCTTGTACATAGGGGCAGTATTATAGTAGTTACATTCTTGTACATAGGGAGCAGTATTATAGTAGTTATATTCTTGTACATAAGCGCAGTATTACAGTAGTTATATTCTTGCACATAGGAGCATTATTATAGTAGTTATATTCTTGTACATAAGAGCAGTATTATAGTAGTTATATTCTTGTACATAGGGGGCAGTATTATAGTAGTTATATTCTTGTACATAGGAGCAGTATTATAGTAGTTATATTCTTGTACATAGGGCCAGTATTATAGTAGTTATATTATTGTACATAGGGGGCAGTATTATAGTAGTTATATTCTTGTACATAGGGGGCAGTATTATAGTAGTTATATTCTTGTACATAGGGGGCAGTATTATAGTAGTTATATTATTGTACATAGGGGCAGTATTATAGTAGTTATATTATTGTACATAGGGAGCAGTAGTATAGTAATTATATACTTGTACATAGGAGGCAGTATTATAGTAGTTATATTCTTGTACATAAGAGCAGTATTATAGTAGTTATATTCTTGTACAAAGGAGCAGTATTATAGTAGTTATGTTTGTGCCCATAGGAGCAGTATTACAGTAGTTATATTCTTGTACATAGGAGGCAGTATTATAGTAGTTATATTCTTGTACATAGGGGCAGTATTATAGTAGTTAAATTCTTGTACATAGGGAGCAGTATTATAGTAGTTATATTCTTGTACATAAGCGCAGTATTACAGTAGTTATATTCTTGCACATAGGAGCAGTATTATAGTAGTTATATTCTTGTACATAAGAGCAGTATTATAGTAGTTATATTCTTGTACATAGGGGGCAGTATTATAGTAGTTATATTCTTGTACATAGGGCCAGTATTATAGTAGTTATATTCTTCTACATAGGAGCAGTATTATAGTAGTTATATTCTTGAACATAGGGCCAGTATTATAGTAGTTATATTCTTGTACATAGGGGGCAGTATTATAGTAGTTATATTATTGTACATAGGGGGCAGTATTATAGTTGTTATATTCTTGTACATAAGAGCAGTATTATAGTAGTTATATTCTTGTACATAGGAGCAATATTATAGTAGTTATATTCTTGTACATAGGGCCAGTATTATAGTAGTTATATTCTTGTACATAGGAGGCAGTATTATAGTAATGTTTATGCACATAGGAGCAGTATTATAGCAGTTATATTCTTGTACATAGGGAGCAGTATTATAGTAGTTATATTCTTGTATATAGGAGCAGTATTATAGTAGTTATATTGTTGTACATAGGAGCAGTATTATAGTAGTTATATTCTTGTACGTAGGAGCAGTATTATAGTACTTATATTCTTGTACATAAGAGCAGTATTATAGTAGTTATATTCTTGTACATAGGGCCAGTATTATAGTAGTTATATTCTTGTACATAGGAGCAGTATTATAGTAGTTATATTCTTGTATATAGGGGCAGTATTATAGTAGTTATATTCTTGTACATAGGGGCAGTATTATAGTAGTTATATTCTTGTACATAGGGGCAGTATTATAGTAGTTATATTCTTGTACATAGGGGCAGTATTATAGTAGTTATATTCTTGTACATAGGATCAGTATTATAGTAGTTATATTCTTGTTCATAGGGGCAGTATTATAGTAGTTATATTCCTGTACATAGGGGCAGTACTATAGTTTTCCTCTGATTGTTATTTGAATACTGTATGATGGATGTTTTTAATTGATTATTGCATTGATTCTGTTACTAATAAGTTTTGTCATTTTTTTCTATGTATATAATAGTTTTGTTTCATCCGCTTTTCTTCTCTGTGGTGTTTTCTTCAATATTGAGGTCTTCCTTAAAATGATTTGGCCAAAGCCTTTGAATCAGTCCTGGCAGAGCCGTAATAATGATCCATCATTGTGATGTCCATAGTAGCTATATTCTTGTACATAGGATCAGTATTATAGTAGTTATATTCTTGTACATAGGGGGCAGTATTATAGTAGTTATATTCTTGTACATAGGGGGCAGTATTATAGTAGTTATATTATTGTACATAGGGGCAGTATTATAGTAGTTATATTATTGTACATAGGGAGCAGTAGTATAGTAATTATATATAGTAATTATATTCTTGTACATAGGAGGCAGCATTATAGTAGTTATATTCTTGTGCATAAGAGCAGTTTTATAGTAGTTATATTCTTGTACATAGGAGGCAGTATTATAGTAGTTATATTCTTGTACATAGGGGCAGTATTATAGTAGTTACATTCTTGTACATAGGGAGCAGTATTATAGTAGTTATATTCTTGTACATAAGCGCAGTATTACAGTAGTTATATTCTTGCACATAGGAGCAGTATTATAGTAGTTATATTCTTGTACATAAGAGCAGTATTATAGTAGTTATATTCTTGTACATAGGGGGCAGTATTATAGTAGTTATATTCTTGTACATAGGAGAAGTATTATAGTAGTTATATTCTTGCACATAGGGCCAGTATTATAGTAGTTATATTCTTGTACATAAGAGCAGTATTATAGTAGTTATATTCTTGTACATAGGGGGCAGTATTATAGTAGTTATATTCTTGTACATAGGGGCAGTATTATAGTAGTTATATTATTGTACATAGGGAGCAGTATTATAGTAGTTATATTATTGTACATAGGGAGCAGTATTATAGTAGTTATATTCTTGTACATAGGGGCAGTATTATAATAGTTATATTCTTGTACATAAGAGCAGTATTATAGTAGTTATTTTCTTGTACATAGGGGCAGTATTATAGTAGTTATATTCTTGTACATAAGAGCAGTATTATAGTAGTTATATTCTTGTACATAGGGAGCAGTATTATATAGTTATATTCTTGTACATAGGGCCAGTATTATAGTAGTTATATTCTTGTACATAGGGAGCAGCATTATAGTAGTTATATTCTTGTATATAGGAGCAGTATTATAGTAGTTATATTCTTGTACATAGGAGCAGTATTATAGTAGTTATATTCTTGTACATAGGAGCAGTATTATAGTAGTTATATTCTTGTACATAGGAGCAGTATTATAGTAGTTATATTCTTGTACATAGGAGCAGTATTATAGTAGTTATATTCTTGTACATAGGGGCAGTACTATAGTTTTCCTCTGATTGTTATTTGAATACTGTATGATGGATGTTTTTAATTGATTATTGCATTGATTCTGTTACTAATAAGTTTTGTCATTTTTTTCTATGTATATAATAGTTTTGTTTCATCCGCTTTTCTTCTCTGTGGTGTTTTCTTCAATATTGAGGTCTTCCTTAAAATGATTTGGCCAAAGCCTTTGAATCAGTCCTGGCAGAGCCGTAATAATGATCCATCATTGTGATGTCCATAGTAGCTATATTCTTGTACATAGGATCAGTATTATAGTAGTTATATTCTTGTACATAGGGGCAGTATTATAGTAGTTATATTCTTGTACATAGGGGGCAGTATTATAGTAGTTATATTATTGTACATAGGGGCAGTATTATAGTAGTTATATTATTGTACATAGGGAGCAGTAGTAGAGTATTTATATATAGTAATTATATTCTTGTACATAGGAGGCAGCATTATAGTAGTTATATTCTTGTGCATAAGAGCAGTTTTATAGTAGTTATATTCTTGTACATAGGAGGCAGTATTATAGTAGTTATATTCTTGTACATAGGGGCAGTATTATAGTAGTTACATTCTTGTACATAGGGAGCAGTATTATAGTAGTTATATTCTTGTACATAAGCGCAGTATTACAGTAGTTATATTCTTGCACATAGGAGCAGTATTATAGTAGTTATATTCTTGTACATAAGAGAAGTATTATAGTAGTTATATTCTTGTACATAGGGGGCAGTATTATAGTAGTTATATTTTTGTACATAGGAGAAGTATTATAGTAGTTATATTCTTGCACATAGGGCCAGTATTATAGTAGTTATATTCTTGTACATAAGAGCAGTATTATAGTTGTTATATTCTTGTACATAGGGGGCAGTATTATAGTAGTTATATTCTTGTACATAGGGGCAGTATTATAGTAGTTATATTATTGTACATAGGGAGCAGTATTATAGTAGTTATATTATTGTACATAGGGAGCAGTATTATAGTAGTTATATTCTTGTACATAGGGGCAGTATTATAATAGTTATATTCTTGTACATAAGAGCAGTATTATAGTAGTTATTTTCTTGTACATAGAAGCAGTATTATATAGTTATATTCTTGTACATAGGGCTAGTATTCTAGTAGTTATATTCTTGTACATAGGAGGCAGTATTATAGTAATGTTTGTGCACATAGGAGCAGTATTATAGCAGTTATATTCTTGTACATAGGGAGCAGTATTATAGTAGTTATATTCTTGTATATAGGAGCAGTATTATAATAGTTATATTCTTGTACATAAGAGCAGTATTATAGTAGTTATTTTCTTGTACATAGAAGCAGTATTATATAGTTATATTCTTGTACATAGGGCTAGTATTATAGTAGTTATATTCTTGTACATAGGAGGCAGTATTATAGTAATGTTTGTGCACATAGGAGCAGTATTATAGCAGTTATATTCTTGTACATAGGGAGCAGTATTATAGTAGTTATATTCTTGTATATAGGAGCAGTATTATAATAGTTATATTCTTGTACATAAGAGCAGTATTATAGTAGTTATTTTCTTGTACATAGAAGCAGTATTATATAGTTATATTCTTGTACATAGGGCTAGTATTATAGTAGTTATATTCTTGTACATAGGAGGCAGTATTATAGTAATGTTTGTGCACATAGGAGCAGTATTATAGCAGTTATATTCTTGTACATAGGGAGCAGTATTATAGTAGTTATATTCTTGTATATAGGAGCAGTATTATAGTAGTTATATTCTTGTACATAGGGGCAGTACTATAGTTTTCCTCTGATCGTTATTTGAATACTGTATGATGGATGTTTTTAATTGATTATTGCATTGATTCTGTTACTAATAAGTTTTGTCATTTTTTTCTATGTATATAATAATTTTGTTTCATCCGCTTTTCTTATCCGTGTTGTTTTCTTCAATATTGGGGTCTTCCTTAAAATGACTTGGCCAAAGCATTTGAATCAGTCCTGGCAGAGCCGTAATAATGATCCATCATTGTGATGTCCATGAGGATCAGCTTTACCTTGGTTGCAATCGGTATTTCTCACTGTCCTGGGTTACACCGTGAATCGGGTTTACCCATAGTGTTTCTTTCAGCCTCGTCCCGTATTTGAGGCTAAATAAAAAGCAGATTCCTGGGAAACATACCGTACTCTCCCAATTTGCAATTCATCTTGGAGTGATCAGGGAGCTCAGTACTATTTCCATACGAGATGTATGAGAACTGCAGTTTACAGACATCTGCCCAGTTAATGCGTGTGATGATGAGGAGTTTATGCGAGATCAGTTACCATCTAAACAAATCTCACCTTCTGGCCTCTTTATCTCGACTGCCAAACCAGGAACCAGACTGTAGACATCTTTATAATTATCGCCCGCCATCCACCACCCTCAATTTCTTAAGTCATTTGTTGTAAGTAAAGAATTGTAATCAGAACCACTTATGTCAAAAATAGGAGAGAAGACAAGAACGTAAATGGATTTGCTGAAACGGGAGATCTTGTGCAGATGATCAAGGCCCTGTTCACATTGTGTTTGGTCTACGCTTGAAGCATTCGCCAGCATATATCTATAACCTGTATCACTGTATAGCAACAGCAAGCATCAGGGTCGGCCATTATTTTCTAATTAAAGGGTCACCACTCTTGTCTTTGCGGCTCATTTTTGTACAGCTATCAGACTGAGCTAACCCCCTCCAGTGCGTTAATATCAATATGTTACCCCTAAGACTATCAACAACTTAATTCAAACTGTTCTAACATTTGGCTGCAGAGTGTCTCTACAAAAATGGTACAAATAAATCAGACCATCTCCTGACATTTCCCTTTTCTCTGCCCCTCCCTTCTCTCAGTGTTAGAGACAGTAGGAGGGAGACGAAGGGGTTTGTGTACAGTTCTGCAGTGGAAAGAGGGGAAAGTACATAAAGCTTTATGTCGAGCCGAGAGGAAAGAACATAAAGGGGAAATAATGGCAGTATTTGGACTGTACTGATCGATAAAAGTAAATGAAAATAGTAGCATCCAGGAAGCAAACACATCACATCCAGCCTACATTACTGGTAGAGTAAAAAGTAGTACACATGTATCAGGGCATCTTCTGACTTTTCCCTCTGCTCTCACCCGCCCTTCTCTCAGTGTTAAAGACAGTAGGAGGGAGGGGAAGGGGTTTGTTAACAGTTCTACAGTGGAAAGGGGGGAAAGTACATACAGCTTTATGACGAGCCGGGAGGAAAGAACATAAAGGGGAAATAATGGCAGTATTTGGACTGTACTTTTCGATTAAAGTAGGAGGGAGACAAAGGGGTTTGTGTACAGTTCTGCAGTGGAAAGGGGAGAAAGTACATAAAGCTTTATGGCGTGCCGAGAGGAAAGAACATAAAGGGGAAATAATGGCAGTATTTAGACTGTACTGATTGATAAAAGTAAATGAAAATAGTAGCATCCAGGATGTATAGGCATCACATCCAGCCTACATTACTGGTAGAGTAAAAAATGGTACACATGTATCAGGGCATCTTCTGACTTTTCCCTCTGCTCTCACCCGCCCTTCTCTCAGTGTTAAAGACAGTAGGAGGGAGGGGAAGGGGTTTGTTAACAGTTCTACAGTGGAAAGTACATAAAGCTTTATGGCGAACCGGGAGGAAAGAACATAAAGGGGAAATAATGGCAATATTTGGACTGTACTTTTCGATAAAAGTAGGAGGGATACGAAGGGGTTTGTGTACAGTTCTGCAGTGGAAAGGGGAAAAAATAAATAAATCTTTATGGAGAGCAAGGAGGAAAGAACATAAAGGGGAAATAATGGCAGTATTTGGATTGCACTGATAGATAAAAGCAAATGAAAATAGTAGCATCCAGGATGCAAAGACATCACATCCAGCCTACATTACTGGTAGAGTAAAAAATAGTAGACATGTATCAGGGCATCTTCTGACTTTCCCTCTGCTCTGCCCCTTCCTATTCTTGCTGTTAAAAACAGCAGGAGGGAGGGAGAAGAGTTTGTACACAGATCTGCAGTAGAGAGGGAACAAAGTAATGAAAGCTTTATGGAGGGCAGGGATAAAAGCACATAAAGGGGAAATATGTGCAGTATTTGGGCTGAGCTGATACATCAAACCAAATTAACATAACTGGGCCCTGGAAACAAACACATGAAATCCAGCCTATTTAACTAGGAGAGTTACTCACACAGTATAGAATTCTTTAAATTGGACAAAGCGGCAAACTGCATAACAGGGGTGTGGAAATGAATGAAGAACTGATGACTGAGACTTAGGGCTTGCTCACATTAGCGTATAAATCAGATGAGTGCATTGCACTCTGACCAATGTTAGTAAATGAGTCAGTGCTCATCTGCGAGTTTTTTCTCACCTCGGATCAGACTGAGAAAAAAATCATAGCATGCTGCAATTGTCTGCGAGAATCGGATCGGACTCGCCAATGCATTCAGGTTGCGAAGACCTCTCATAGGGGGACCTGAAAAAAAAGCGACGTGGGTCCCCCTTATTTTTAATATCCAGCAAAGTTTAAGCAGACAGCTGCGGGCTGATATTAATAGTTTGGGAAGCTCCACGGATATTAATCCCTTCCCAAGATGATAACACCAGGTTTCAGCTGTGTGCTTTTCCTCAGCTGGTTAAAAAAATAAGGGGGAGCCCACACTATTTCATTTTAATAATTTATTTAATTAATAGCTTAAATAAGGCTAAACACCCTTTAGTGCCACAGGAAAGGCAGTAAAGGGCGCTAATTTATTATATGTAGGGGGCTTGAGACATTAAATATCTACAGAGCATCTATTGTATTTATTTTATTTATCTAGCTGTAGAACCCTGCTTTCTCCCCATCCTTTTTTATTCCAATCATTTTATTTAGACAGTCACACAGTATAATTCAAAAGCTAATATCAGAAATTATTCTCAACAGTAATTAAGAAACACAAAGTCTAATATCTCACTGTATTATCACCGTGTCAGTGTGAATGTAATATGTATACTTTCAGCCACATTCCAACTTCACCTGTTCGGCTTCACTCAATTCACTTGGTACGAGTGAGACTTCGCACATCTAGTTGGCATGTGACCGTATGTATGAAAATCACATACTTGCTTGCCCACTCCCAGTGCCAGCACTGGAGAATCCTGACAGCGCGCAGTGAGGATTCACAAGTCTGCAGTCACAAAAAGTGACTGCAGACTTGAACCCGAAGCCTGGAAAACACTTTTAAGGATGAGCAAAAAAATGCTACATTTTCCTTGGAGTTAACCTTTACTAAATTTGTTGCAAATAATGACAATATAACCTCCAGGAAAACTGACATCAAAATATTTACCTATAATAAAACTCCCCAATAAAGTTTGATAATTACATTCTGGCTACCTGCAGCCACCACTAGGGGGAGCTGAGGAGATTCGTAGCTTGCCGCATACTGTTTTTTGCGTTACTGCGTTCATTATATTCAATAAGCTTTAATGTTACCATTTAGTTAAAAAAACGAAAAAACTTGTCAGCAAAAGACGTGATATAATCAAGTATACAGTGGTGTGAAAAAGCAAATACATCCACTAAAATGTGTGGTTTCTCATATCAAGACATAGCTAAGAAACATCTAGTTGTCACCAAGTCCTAAAATTAGCAAAAACTAATTTCATGTGACATATAACACATAACATATTTCCATTTCTCATTATGTAGAAGAAAAGAGATACAGTAAATATCCCCGAAGTTGTAACATACAGACTGATCAGCCGGGATGTGGTGGGTTTAGTGCCTAATTAAAGGGATTGTTACATAGTTACATAGGTTGAATAAAGGCCTAGGTCCATCAAAGTTCAATCTTTCTCCACTAACAGTACATTTTGTTACTAATCTAGCTGTTACAATATGTGACTGGCCCTGCGTGACGCGACCCGACGATCGGTCGTCACCAAAACAACTGAACAAACAAGGGAACACCGGGGACACAATTACAACGGTGGGCCCTGCTATAGGGAACGGGGAAAGGGACACCTCCTGCACTCTGCAGCGGCTGAGTCGTAGACTAACATGACGTCCCCATACAGGGTCTTTCAACCTGTCGCCGAGCAGGATACCTTGTCCCTCACTTACCCTGCACCTATCCCTCACTAGGGAATTGGTAAGTGCGGACACTGGTCCCACCGCTGCACTAATATAACACCAAGGAAAGATAACAAACAAGATAAGACAAACAACTAGCTTTATTTGCTACAATGCACCGAGCAGCAGAGTAACGCAACAGATCAGCAATCAGCAGAAGCACCATTGCTCTCAGGCAGCTCCTGTCTTGACTACGGTTGGTATCCAAAAGTAAGTGTCATAACCAACACCAGCTGATGCACCAGGTGACCTTATATAGGAAGGTGGGAGTGGTCACCACCAGCAGACTAACTAAACATGTAGTAACACCAGTGGCCATCGGGGGGGAAAACTGACATTTCGCCCCGATGGCCTGAAAGGAAAAAAGTTTATATCTGAGAAGCCCAAACTGACACAGATCCAAAAATGGATCGTAACACTAGCTATGTCCAGGGTTAAAAAAAAGACTGATTTATTAAAAAAAAAAACAGTGCCACACTTGTCTACAGGTTGTGCGCGGTATTGCATCTCATCCCTACTCACTTTAATGATACTGATCTGCAAATACTGGGGGTTTTTTTGCAAATAATTTGGGTCCAAAATAACCCTCCGTTTTTATGTATACAGCTCCTATACAAAGTAACATGCTTATGTTACGCCATACTCTTTTCATCTCACAGCCAAGGGTAGGTTACAGCCGGTGAAGATCAGTAGATTACTCACGGTATCTATGTAGAAGCATAGCTTTCTAGAGGAGCGGTATGCGCAAAAAAAAGGTTGGGATATTTTTTAAACAAAATTAAGTGCAATATTTCTTTGCTTTGTTTTTGTTTTTCTTATCTTAGATGCAATAAATCAATAGAAATCATAGTAAAATTCGAGCAAAATAATGTATCAGGTTCCCTTTGGGGTCATGGGTCAGTCTTAAAAGGTTCTTCTAAAAATGGGTTTTCAAGAGATTCTCTTTGTCGATCCTAATTTGTTAGATGGGCAATCACTTTTGCTTGACTGATGAAACCTCCACAACCCCGACAACAGACTGCATGGGATTGGTGAAAGGCTGAAGCGCCTGCGATGCTGCTACTATGATGTAGTTGTATCCCCTGAAAAAGCAGTATGGCTGTACATTCAGAAGACAATGTGACTATGTGAGTAAACACTTCCCAATACTGAGTTGTCTATTATGTTGCCATTTTTTGAAGTTTATTTTTTTTTACTGTTTTGCTTTCTTTGTGTGATTAAAAAAAAAAAATCTACAGATCCCTGAAAGAGGAACTGGACTGGAAATATTTTGGAATTACTGTCACATACTGGAACTGGGTCTTTTTGGGATGACTAATTGTAATGAATTCGACAACTCTAAAAGGCTACCACGGACAGTCTTAGGACTATCCACTCCACTTAGAAGGTTCCAGGCGCTCCTTGGTGTTTTGTTTTGTTTTTTTCAAAACAAATACAGAGATCTGGTCTTTTTGCTTTGGAAGGCCCCTGGGTTGTGTCCACGGAGTAGCTGCTGGCTGGTTGTTGGGTTGAAAAGAGAAGTGTCTACAAACCGAGACATGGGCACAATGACAAAATCATATGCAAATGTGTCTACAGGGAATAGCTGAATTTAATTCTAGAGAATCATGCAAAGAGTGCCCTCGAGTGGAATTGGATAGCACCTCCCTTGCTGTCAGTGACGTGACACCCCCAAAATTTGGATGGTAGAGGATGACAGCGCTGAAATGATATGTGTTAGGCCGGGAACACACTTGCGAGAAACACAGCCGAGTCTCGCATGTTAATACCCAGCACTGCCGCCGGCACTCAGGAGCGGAGTGTGCGGCTCTGTGTATTGTTATGCGGCCGCACGCTCCGCTCCCGAGTGTCGGCGGCAGTGCCGGGTATTAACATGCGAGACTCGGCTGTGTTTCTCACATGTGTGATCCCGGCTTTATACTCATAATCATGAAAATAACTGGATTAAGTCTAGAGTGTCAGGCGTCAAGCACACTAGTGAAACTGACTTTTGAGCCTCTGGGGTGGAGACTCTGGAGAGTACAGCGCCCAACACCTCCCTCGCTGTCAGTGCCATCCCACAAAGATCGAAGGGACAGCATATGACGGCACTGAAGTGACATAGATAAGTATGATATATTCTTATCATGACAAACTGTCACAGGAAACATAAAGCAACAAAAACAGACCTGAGACCAAATATATAGTTTTTCCCAAGATTTTTTTTAATGTTTTATTTTTTGCGATTTTTCTTTTTTCTTCATTTATTTATTCATTATTTATTCTTTTTCTGTTTGATTTTTTTTAACCATTTTTTCCTATTATTATCTGTTTATGATCCTAATGCTGGTCCCATTTCTTTTAAAATGGAGCTATGAAATTTTCCTTTAAAAAAATATATATATTATTTACTTGCACTGGAGTTTAAAAGAAAGACTTGGGTTTAAGCTTTTAATTAAAGGTCCTCTTTAACTCCCATTCATGGCGAAACTGCAGCTGTGCCCCCTTCAGTGAACACAGCCCTCGTTGTTTATAGTTCCGTATGTACGCAATTGCGGTTTATGTCGGATCGCTTTCCTCGCTCTATTGTGATTGTGTTTTCATATAATAACTTTTCTCTCTTTGATGGCTCGCCTAATCTTGAGACTTGATTCATTAGGTGGTGTAATTAATCAGTGTCTCTAAATGTCATTACCATGGTTACCGCTAATGAACTATAATAGAGCCTATCAATGGTGGCAGAATCATAGAAACATTCCGGCTGATCAAAGTCATGAAATAAAAAAGGGGGGGGGATAAAAAATATGTATATTTCTGGAAAATCAATCAAGGTCTAAAATGAATTAGAAATTAATTTAAAAAAATATTTAAATGAATTAAAGAATAGATATAGATAATATTTATTTTTATTATTATTATTATCATTATTTTTAATACATTTACAAATTAATATAAATAAGAATTTGCTATGGAAATGTTTAGGATTTTTTTTTTATAATTATTTTTTTCTTAACTTGTTTTTTTCTGAAGGTCTGCCTTGAAGATGCTATTCATAGGATCCTTGTTAGGGCTCTTGGTCAGTACATTGTTAAGATAAAACATTATTACATTTTCATCCAAGGTGTGAGAATTCTCAATACTTGAAAAAAGAAATGTCAGAACACAGAGCAATCTGTACAATGGTAAAAAAACAAATGCTTCGACTTCCATGGACGGTGATGAAGTTCTGCAGAAAATAACACGGAAGAAGGAATACTTTATATACTTTATTCCTATTGCACTGCCTTTAGTATCACTTTTTTTCTATTAATTATCCATAGGATTTCTGTACTTTGCTTTGGATAAACTCTACTTGAAGGGTTAGAAGTTGATCATAAGATACCACCCTATTGGGACCCCAAGTGATTACTGTGGTTATCTGGATATAATTATTCATTCTCCCTACAGCGACACCCCAGGAGAAATGACGGATGATGACATATAGTGTGGGTCCTGTGTTATCTACTGTATATAGAGGTGTTATCAGTCAATGTACAGGAGGAGGAGGTGAGCTGTGACACCACCTATTGTGAATGGTGGATCCTGTGTTATCTACTGTATATAGAGGTGTTATCAGTCATTGTACAGGAGGAGGTGAGCTGTAACATCACCTATTATGATTGGTGGAAACTGTAATCTACTGTGTATAGAGGTATATCAGTCATTGTACATGAGGAATAGGTGAGCTGTGACATCACCTACTGTGAATGGTGGATCCTGTGTTATCTACTGTATATAGAGGTGTTATCAGTCATTGTACAGGAGGAGGAGGTGAGCTGTGACATCACCTACTGTGAATGGTGGATCCTGTGTTATCTACTGTATATAGAGGTGTTATCAGTCATTGTACAGGAGGAGGTGAGCTGTAACATCACCTATTATGATTGGTGGAAACTGTAATCTACTGTGTATAGAGGTGTTATCAGTCATTGTACAGGAGGAATAGGTGAGCTGTGACATCACCTACTGTGAATGGTGGATCCTGTGTTATCTACTGTATATAGAGGTGTTATCAGTCATTGTACAGGAGGAGGAGGTGAGCTGTAACATCACCTATTGTGAATGGTGGATCCTGTGTTATCTACTGTATATAGAGGTGTTATCAGTCATTGTACAGGAGGAGGTGAGCTGTGACATCACCTACTGTGAATGGTGGATCCTGTGTTATCTACTGTATATAGAGGTGTTATCAGTCATTGTACAGGAGGGGGAGGTAAGCTGTGACATCACCTATTGTGAATGGTGGATCCTGTGTTAACTACTGTAAATAGAGGTGTTATCAGTCATTGTACAGAAGGAGGTGAGCTGTGACCGCCTATTGTGATAATGTAATTGTCAAGACTCTGTTATTTGGTGTCCCGGGACCAGGAGCTTCTTCCCTGTCCCTAACGCTAGAGGCGCCCTAGTTCGCCCTGTTCCCCAGATTACTTCTGATGTTGAAGATGCCGGGGCTACGTACCTTGCCTTATCTCCTGAATCCACCCTAAGTCTGTACCCTTCCCCCTCCCAGGGAAGAGGAGAGTACAAGTGTATCGTAATACACTAACCAGACTAACAAGGTAATATGAACCAGGAATAAAGGAAAATATCAGTCATACAAATATACACAAATATACACACATAAACAACAGAGGTATGCACTGGGTAGTGGAGGATGGGGTTAAACCACAGTTGGAGAAGAAAGGGAATTATCACACACTCAAAACCTAGCAACAATCACAGATAAATCCACCAAACGCCTTTCACCAATTATAACCAACAGCAACCTCCAGCCACGCAGCATAAGTTACTCTGACAATGAGTGCTAGCCAGGGCCCTGTTTATATAGGAGATGGGAGTGGCTAACAGTGAACAGCTGAGAGTCTTAATGCAAGAAATTTTCCAGGAGCTCTCAACTGAGCAGATTAACCTCTGCACTGCTAAAAGAAACTTGCACCATTTAATATGAAGGTGAAATGCTTCTAATCAGTGCAGGTGTAGGAGAAATCAGATGCTGCGGTCTTCTGCCTCCTCTCTGTTGTAGTAAACGCGTCACAATAAAAATTACAGTCCATAAAGGGAATCTGTCATCTGGATTTCACCCCCTATTTATATGTGTATGTACCTCTTTCAAAAGGCAAATCCATCAATACTAAATGTTTGGTCCCAATAAAATAAAAAAAACTATACTCACCTCCCATGCTGGCGCCGTTCTGTACTGTAACCTGAAGAAGAGGTGCGGTTTGTCACCTCGAAACGCGTAGTTTCTGTAGTACATATAATAAAGAACTTGAAAGATTTATATGGATTTCTGAAGAATTCTTATCACTAAAGCAGCGCGGATGCTCAGAAGTGCTTTTCTTGGATCCTCAACTTATGGTTCCAGGGGTGTCAGCACTCTCAGTCCCGGAGGTCTTTTATGAGGTTGTGACACGTGATGCCCGGAATCCAATCGGTGCTTGCGTCACTGTCTCCACCCTCGTACAGATTGAACATGAAGAGGAAGTGTCATCCACAATGTAAGACAAACTAAGTGCAACACAAAGGGATAATGGAAAGGGAACCAAACACTAGGAAAGGGGGGAGTGGAGACCCCTAGGCAGATCTAACGCCACCCTATCTCATCTATCGTCCTTATATAGGTTCCACACCTATCACCGAGTAGAATACCTAATTCCGGTCTGATCCCCGGCGATAAGCCCTGTACTGGGCAGGGCAGGATCAACACTAGTCAATCCCCACTACTGCTAAAGACAGCTAGGATACACAAACCAAGGGAACACTTAGCTTGAGTAGAATCAGAGAGAAACACTGTCATCCTACAAACTCCAAAGAAGATGCTAGATGATTGTTGCAGCTCCAAGCCTCAACAGGGAAGTGCAAACATAAAATAGAAAATAAGTTTGGTAGTTATAAACATCCAGATCTCGGTGTGCCCATTAGAGCCAGGTGTTGTGAATTCACTTTCTGGTCTACCTCTGGTTGTTGGTGAAGGTAGTGGAGATAGTTGTATTGACAGAGGGGTTGCGAGTTCTCTTTCTGGGCTCCCTCTGGTGGTTACAGGAGGTAATGGAGCTGATCTATTTGACAGAGGCATGCCACCTGATAATGAGGAGGACGATTGGATATTGGGAGTTTCTGACTGGATTTAAGACAGCCGACTCCCTCTATCCCTGCTGGTGATTTTTTCCTGCCTCCTGAGGTCTTAGTTTCCAGCTCAGTCTCTGCATGCTCAAGCTAAGTGTTCTTTTGCTATTGTTCACATTTGATTTGGTTTTGTCTATTTCAGTTTTGTGTGGTCAGCCAGCCCCAGCTGGGGCTGTGCTGAATTTCCATCTTTGTGTTACTGTTTGTGCCAGTTTGTTTTTGTCCCTTATTAGATTGGCCTCTCTTTGCTCTGTTTTCAGAATATACCAGAGTGCTGATATAGTGGGCAAAGTCTAGTGACTTCAGTATTTTTTCTATCAGACGTGTTGTGCATTTTTTGCAGGGTTTTTTGTGTGATTGCAGTGTCTTTCCTTTCCTGTCCTGTCCAGTTAGTTGGGCCCCATCGCTTGCTCAGTCTATTTTTCTGCCTGCGTTTGTGTTTTCATCTTGTCTCACCGACAATATATGTTTGGGGGCTATCTATTCCTTTGGGGTCTGCTCTGGGGCAGTTTAGATTTCCCCTTTCTTGCTTTAGGCTTATTTAGTTCTCCGGCTGTGTCGAGGCATCTAGAATCATCGTAGGTACGCTCCACAGCTACTGCTAGTTGTGTGGATAGGATCAGGGGTCTGCAATCTGCTTGGTTACCAACCTCTCTGGTTTTCTGTGGCTCAGCTTGGTCTTGCTTTCCTCCTCGGTGACCCAATCATAACAGCCAGGGGTGGTGGCCACTGGGTCCTAGAATTAGAAGGACCAGGCAGAAGTCTGCAAGGTAAACTGCTGAGACCTTATGCAGACAGATGCAGTGCAACTTTCTGCAACCTCTGACATATCTGTGGCCTCCGAACACTCAAGACCAGGATTCTCAGAATAAGAGATGTGGAACAAACGAAACAGCCTTGGGGCATTCACCTCTGATGCAGAAACCCAAGGAAAGACGTCGGAGGCGAGAATCTACAATCATCGAAATTTGAAACTCGAGGTTACCATCAACTATTAAGGTTACCATCAACTATTATTGGGGAAGGCGGTAGGGGTGAGGGCTCAAGGGCTTCCACATATCTCTTGAGCAAAGACCTGTGAAAAACATTGTAGGTTTTAAGAGCCTGAGGTAGCTTAAGATGAAACGCTGGTGGACCAATGATGGTGGTTATCCTATAGGAACCAATGAATCTGGGTCCCAAGCTAATAGTAATACAATGCTAATAATTATACAATAATAATATTTTACCATGCTAACCCCTTCCCACCACAGTTTTTTCTACACTATATCTAAAATAAGGTAAACCAATGTGTAGGAGTCGGGGAGACGCTAAAAAGACCCATTTTAAAGCCAATTGAACCTGGTGAATCAATGTCACACAAATGTCCAGAGCTTTGCAGATGTTTGCTGCAAATATACAGCACTAATATAAACTCAATGTAAGATTTAGATTCAATGCGCCAAGCAAAATATTTAAAAAATTAGCAATAAAAAAATGTTCCTTTATTGCTATAAATAACGTATAGAAATAGAACAGAAACATGAGATAAATGTGATCATTTTATGAGATCAGGTTAGAATATAATCCTTCTTGTTGCAGTATTCCTATTGATACATTCTCAGCTGATTACTGTATATTCATTTCCCCCCCGGACGGTGAACACACCCCTGCTGGTCGTTAGCTCTTTAAATTGCATTCCATTTCTTGGTTTCTCATTTTTTCTGCCTTCTTCCATGTTAATGTTTGCTCATTAAAATTTATAAACAATATGTTGTTAAATGACTCCCCGAGAACGGCCATAAAGCATGCGAGCAGTTTACAAGATTCATGGCTAATACCTGGCAAGAATAACAATGTCTCTATTAAAGAAAAAGCCGACAATAAGCATCACTGCCTCCTATAATTCAGCTCTCTCCAACCACGACGTGGCATGGGGTCATTTCATAAGGGCCAAATTATAAAACAAAGAAGGATTGTTGTGTAATATCCAGATAAACTCAATTGTGTCAGAAAGATTCCGGAATAATCGAGTTCAACAACTTAGTGAATTCTATCTCATTACTAAATACACAACACAAGCGAAGGAAACTGAAATAAAATGTAATAAAGCAAAGTGTGACAGCAGAAGAAAAGGATAGATAGATAGATAGATAGATAGATAGATAGATAGATAGATATTTTTAAGACAATAAGACGAACCCCCATTTTATAAGAATCTTTTTTTCTGCTATTTTCACCCCAAATTGCGTCTTATGGTTTGAAAAATATGCTAGATAGATAGATGATAGATAGATAGATAGATAGATAGATGATAGATAGATAGATAGATAGATAAATAGATAGATGATAGATAAATATATAGATGATAGATACATAGATAGATGATAGATAGATAGATCGATAGATAGATCGATAGATAGATAGATAGATGATAGATAGATAGATAGATAGATGATAGATAGATAGATAGATAGATAGATGATAGATAGATAGATGATTGATAGATAGATAGATAGAGATAGATAGAAGATAGATAATAGATAGATGATAGATAGATAGATGATATATAGATAGATAGATGATAGATAGATAGATGATAGATAGATAGGTGATAGATAGATAGATGCTAGATAGATAATAGATAGATAGATAGATGATAGATAGATAGATAGAGAGATAGATGATGGATGATAGATAGATAGATAGATAGATAGATAGATAGATAGATAGATGATAGATAGATGATAGATAGATAGGTCGATAGATAATAGATAGATAGATAGATACATAGTTAGATAGATAGATGATAGATAGATAGATAGATAGGTAGATGATAGATAGATGATAGATAGATAGATAGATAGATAGATGATAGATACACAGATAGATGATAGATAGATAGATAGATCGATAGATAGATGATAGATAGATAGATAGATAGATGATAGATAGATAGATAGATAGATAGAGATAGATAGAAGATAGATAATAGATAGATGATAGATAGATAGATGATAGATACATAGATAGATGATAGATAGATCGATAGATAGATAGATAGATGATAGATAGATAGATAGAGATAGATAGAAGATAGATAATAGATAGATGATAGATAGATAGATGATAGATAGATGATAGATGCATAGATAGATGATAGATAGATAGGTCGATAGATAATAGATAGATAGATAGATAGATAGATAGTTAGATAGATAGATGATAGATAGATAGATAGATAGATAGATAGGTAGATGATAGATAGATAGATGATAGATAGATAGATAGATAGATGATAGATAGATAGATGATAGATAGATAGATAGATAGATAGATGATAGATAGATAGATAGATGATAGATAGATAGAAGATAGATAATAGATAGATGATAGATAGATAGATGATAGATAGATAGATAGATAGATAATAGATAGATAGATAGATAGATAGATAGGTAGATGATAGATAGATAGATGATAGATAGATAGATAGATGATAGATACATAGATAGATCATAGATAGATAGATCGATAGATAGATAGATAGATAGATGATAGATAGATAGATAGATAGATAGATAGATAGAGATAGATAGAAGATAGATAATAGATAGATGATAGATAGATAGATAGAGATAGATAGAAGATAGATGATAGATAGATAGATGATAGATAGATGATAGATAGATAGATAGATGATAGATAGATGATAGATAGATGATAGATAGATAGATGATAGATAGATAGGTGATAGATAGATAGATGCTAGATAGATAATAGATAGATAGATGATAGATAGATAGATGATAGATAGATGATAGATAGATAGGTGATAGATAGATAGATGCTAGATAGATAATAGATAGATAGATGATAGATAGATAGATAGATAGATGATGGATGATAGATAGATAGATGATAGATAGATGATAGATGCATAGATAGATGATAGATAGATAGGTCGATAGATAATAGATAGATAGATAGATGATAGATAGATGATAGATAGATAGATAGATAGAGATAGATAGAAGATAGATGATAGATAGATGGATGATAGATAGATAGATAGATAGATGATAGATAGATAGATGATAGATAGATGATTGATAGATAGATAGATAGAGATAGATAGAAGATAGATAATAGATAGATGATAGATAGATAGATAGATGATAGATAGATAGATAGATGATAGATAGATAGATAGATGATAGATAGATGATAGATAGATGCTAGATAGATAATAGATAGATAGATAGATAGATAGATAGATGATAGATAGATAGGTGATAGATAGATAGATGCTAGATAGATAATAGATAGATAGATAGATGATAGATAGATAGATAGAGAGATAGATGATGGATGATAGATAGATAGATAGATAGATAGATAGATAGATGATAGATAGATGCATAGATAGATGATAGATAGATAGGTCGATAGATAATAGATAGATAGATAGATAGATAGATAGATAGTTAGATAGATAGATAGATAGGTAGATGATAGATAGATGATAGATAGATAGATAGATAGATGATAGATACACAGATAGATGATAGATAGATAGATAGATCGATAGATAGATAGATAGATGATAGATAGATAGATAGATAGATAGATAGATGATAGATAGATAGAGATAGATAGAAGATAGATGATAGATAGATAGATGATAGATACATAGATAGATGATAGATAGATCGATAGATAGATAGATAGAGATAGATAGAAGATAGATAATAGATAGATGATAGATAGATAGATGATAGATAGATGATAGATGCATAGATAGATGATAGATAGATAGGTCGATAGATAATAGATAGATAGATAGATGATAGATAGATAGATGATAGATAGATAGATAGATAGATAGATGATAGATAGATAGATAGATGATAGATAGATAGAAGATAGATAATAGATAGATGATAGATAGATAGATGATAGATAGATAGATAGATAGATAATAGATAGATAGATAGATAGATAGATAGATAGGTAGATGATAGATAGATAGATGATAGATAGATAGATAGATGATAGATACATAGATAGATCATAGATAGATAGATCGATAGATAGATAGATAGATAGATGATAGATAGATAGATAGAGATAGATAGAAGATAGATAATAGATAGATGATAGATAGATAGATAGAGATAGATAGAAGATAGATGATAGATAGATAGATGATAGAAAGATGATAGATAGATAGATAGATGATAGATAGATGATAGATAGATGATAGATAGATAGATGATAGATAGATAGGTGATA